>NW_023416307.1:76880150-77491936 GCF_014176215.1 Rousettus aegyptiacus
TCTGAAAAGGGAGCTCAAATGAGACAACGACTGACTTATGTGGTCACTATAGTGCCAGAATATTCAGACCAAATGGCGCCTAAATACCATTCACTTTTCAATGAAAAGAATGCTTCCTGACATTTTTAAAATAAAAGTGAGAACATAAGATAGCTATTTCAATTAGGTTAGCATTTTGCATTTGTGTCTTTGTTTCATAATGTTTTTGAATAAGTCAGTGTTAAATGTTTTCACTATCAAACCAAATAAAGATGAATCTGAAATTGCATTTGAAGCTTGAGCCACATACAAATGGACATCAAAAAGACAAAATTTGGGTTTAATAAGAACTGGAATTAAAAGGATGACTAATGAATCATTGCTCTAAAGAATTCTGGTTGAAGAAACATAAGTTTCTTATTAAGGCTGCATGGTTTAATGTGTATCAGTTAAATGGGATTCAGGAGATCTGGATTCAATTGCTCATTTGCCATATAAACTGAGAGTTGTGCCATATCTCTCAGGATTTCAGTTTCCTCTTTAGTGAAATCTTCAAGTTGGAAGAGGCCTTTTCAGCTGTCAAATGCCTATAATCTAATAATCTATAGTTCTGTAAGAAAGGCAATGATAACCCTGTCTATTTTTAGTATGTTAGTGACTTTTATTTTTTAAGAGATTTAATCAATTCTTCATAAAATTCTTTGATAAGATTGGTCCTGATAGGTGATGTAGCATATCATTCTTTCTTAAACAATTGTGATATTAGCTCCATCACAAAAGTATTTATAGCTCTGCCCAAACTAACTGCTTTTCATTGCAGAATAGATGAAAACAAAACAAAACACCCCAAAAGGTACACAATAATATAATTTTGTCTTATTTAAAAATGTTGTATTCAAATACGAAACATTTTTTAAAATATAATTTATACCACAAGTGAATCTAAGTTGAAAAACAATGACATAAAAAAAGTACTAATATTTCTGGAACACCTACTGTGTGCCAACTGTACTGGGTAGCATTACAAATGTCATCTTACAACAATGTCTCCAGATTACAATCTTTGGCTTGTCTAAATTAAATAGAATTTTAATTTAATTTAATTTAATTCACAAAGCTATTGATAGGCTCTGGCAAGAAACAAGGATACTGATATCAGAGATAGGGTTGCAACACTCACTTGAGTTCAATGCAATCTTCCCCATTAGGTTTATACAAAATTTGAGGGAGTAGAGAAAATACTTTGTGGGAGAGTAAAAATATGTATTGAGCTGGTATCTCAGCAGAAATATGAACTTGTATTGAAATGTCTTTATTTTCCTTATTCCCTGATATTATATTGTAGTCAAAGAGATGAATTACAAAGGATGGCAACTGTGGAGTTGATAACTGAATTGCAAAATTCCCTGAATTAATTACATCTTAATGAATGGAACAAAGAATTTGAGGGACATGACATATGACTAATTGGAGATTGGAATAGGCAATATTTGTGGGCATTCCTACACACACACACACACACACACACACACACACACACACACAGCTAAATGGGTGTCATAAATTGAGAAGCGGCAATGATGTTTCAATAAAATGACCCTAAATGACAATGGGTCTTACATAAGAAAGTAAAACATAGTGTTCAGAAACCAACCAGGTAGTGAGCAGGTTATCTGTAGTGTGCATTGGTATGCCAAATCTCAATTCCATTTAGGCAAAAGTTATATAAATTTTTTTGCAAGGAAAGGACAATGTTTGGAATGTTCCATTTTTATAAGAAAAGACCTTTAGAGAAAAGATGCCGACTTAATCATCCTAAAAGATGAACTCAGATTCCCCTATGCTAGTGTCTTTGTTTACCAACAACTTAAGTCTGGCCTGCTTGATATTCTTTCCCTTGTAGTTAACGAAAGACCCTCCAAGTCATTTGCAACAATGGACATATTTATATATTAGTACAGAGAAAATATGGAAGTTAGGTCTATAATAATACATTTATGTTAAGTTTAAAAATAGGTTTTATAACCCTCATGATAATGTGTGTGTTTTGTTAAGTTTGCAAATGTTGAAGATAATTTGACATCAGGGAATCTGTGATGTTGGATTTGTCATTTTAATTTAAATGTTTAAGAAAATATGATTGATATTAAACTTACAGCCTTTGGTTTGAATTTTTCAGGATTATTTGATGTTAGAATTTTGATTTTAAGATAAAATAATTGAGGTACACATTTTGTACTTATTTAAAATTGACAACTGTAAGAAAAGAGTTGTTTGTATATAATATTTGATTTTTTAAATATTTGATACTTTAATACTGTAGAAATTTAGACTTTTTAGGCTTATAAGTAGTGGTTAAGTGCTTAAGAGATTGTTGTTTATTAGATTTGTAAATCTTTCTTGTTTGGTGTTTGAAATGCTTGAGAAATTTGAATGTTTTAAAATTCGTAATTGTAATTTCAAATGACAAAGGAAATGGAGTTAATCAAGTATATAAATGGTGCCAAATGTTTAAGGAAAATAATCTGTCAAATTTATAAATCAATTGAGCATTGATCAAAGAATAAGGGAGAACTGCATGGTTTTTAACAAAAAAATACTAAAATTTATTTGTGCATTTATAAGGTGGAATTTGTCTTTGAAGATTTAAAAAGAATTAATTTAATAGTAATTTTAATAAATTGAGTGCAAATTAAAATATACACCACTGCAAGCATTTTTTTTTTTTTTTGGTATATATGCACCATATTTTCTTTGTGGACATTAAGAAATCATTTATTTGGGGAGTGCAGGGATACTTTCAACTGGAATTCACTTTAGCTCAAGTACTAGCATCAATATGTAAGTACATTTTTAAAAGAAAAACTTTATTATGGAATGGTTTGCGAAAATGAAAAATGTCTTTCTCATTCCATCATATTAGAGAGTAGCTGATATCTATCTGTCATTACTGGTGATGTTAATCTTGATTACTTAATTAAGGTAGCTTTGCCAAGTTTCTGCGCTGTAAAGTTACCGTTTTTCCCTTTCGCTATTCTATTCTAAGTCCAGCCCAGACTCAAAGATTAAAGTTGGGAGCTAAGATTAACCTTCTGGAGGCGGGAGTTATCTATTATTTAAATTCTTCTGTAAGAAAGATTTATCTCTTCTCTTCCAATCATTAACCTTTTGAAAACTCCAATCTCTATAAACCATCCTTTCTTCATTAAAAGATTGCTAATAGGATCCATAACAGATATGAGTAGATATGAAGTTTTATGGAAACTGCAAAGTTTTAGGCAATTATATTTCCTAGGGCATATTTTTGAGGGTAAGTTTTAAAGTATATATTTAAAAATAGGAATACATTTTATCTAAGCATATTAATGTACTAAATATCATTTTGAATTATTTTTGCTTCCTTGAAATGCCACAACGTTTGATAAACAAATTCTTCATCAATGAAACACAGATTTTGGTTTAGTGATTGGACAAAACAAACTCTTTAAAAGGACACTGTAGGCGTAATCTATGGTTACATTATCTGGGTCCCTGCTGGACAGTTTAGGACATAAAATACATATAAGTTAAGAAATACACATGCATAATAGAAAGTTCTAATACTCCCATTAAAATCACAAAATTGATCACCTTTATCATTGTTCTTTGATAATTTGATACTAGGAAAATATGAAATATTCTAATGAAATTTAAAAATGTTTCATTACTTTAATGAACTCCAAATTATATATTTTCAGCGAAGGTCCCTGATGTAAGATTTATTATCCAAATTAAAAGACTATCATGTCTAAATCAGAGTAAAATTATTAATCTCATTTATATCAGAAGTTCACTTGTCAGATTCAGCAGGCTGGCAATTACTGAGCACAACAGGTTTCCAGTTAAAAAATCAAGTGGTAAATGTTAAACGATTAAACATGGCTAATTTAATAGAAAAAAAAAAACCATTCAATAATGCTGTAGTCTGGATCATCAAACAGGACATTTTAATCACTGGACATTTTAATCGCTTAACATTTTCCTTGTTGCATTTCAATCCTAGATATATGAGATTCTTTTTCACTTCGTGTTCTCAGTCAGAAAATTCGTTCTAATTTGGAGGAAAAAATATGTTCTCTAGATTTAAATTGTTAAAACCATATCTTTTGTGTTTTAGAAACGTTAAAGTCTTCTTGGAACAACCTGAAATCTAAAAATACAAGTCTTCCATATAATTGGGGAATGGCAGCTGGTAAGATGAAAAATATGCATTTTTTTATTGTTAATTTAGTCATTCACAATTTTATGAATATATCTCCTTCAGTTCCTTCTGCAATAATAGGAATTATGAACACTAACATTCCTTGAGGGCTTATTTTGTACTAAGTATCGTGCTAAGCACTTTAAACTCATTATTTTATTTAATCTTAATGACATCCTTCAGGTAAATACTTTTATTCTCCCATTTTACATATGAGGACCATGTTTTAAGGAAGTTATACAGTTATTAAGATATCAAGAAGGAACAGAATTATATCGTAGAAGTAAAATCAGAAAGTGAAATATAATTAAGTATAACTCTCATGGTGAATATTTTAATTGAGAATTTTCAAAAATCTTTTGACAAACAGTATTTCTACCTAAAATAATTTATACTATGCACTACATTTACACTCAGATTGCAAATCATGTCATCACTTTTGACTTCCAGTATACTTTTAAAGAAAAAACTACTTTGTTGAAATCTACAGGCAACCAAGAACAGATTCATAGCACATATGATTTCAACAAGTTCTATATGATTGTCATATACATACTTAAAAAGCACAAATCCAAATTTATTTTTAATTTTCTACTTGAAAGTGGTTATATCATATCTATATATATGGAAGTTTTTTGGGAAGAGTGTTAATTGCATATTTCTACTGAAAGATGAAAACAACAGTAGACTTTCTATGTTCTGTAGCATTAACAAACTGAGTATTGTTTTTATCAACTGCAATATGACATCAATTCAATAGACTTTTAATAAAACTCAAGTTCAAGCAAAGACCTAGGGCAAGATATAAACTAACAACAAATAACTTGTAGTAATGGCTAGAAACAGCTTACAAGCATTTTCTTTGTTTTTATTTTTCACTTCATTTGTATTCCTACCTTCTAGCCTTCTCCTATATTCTCAGTCTATTCGAACTGAACACATTTCTTAAGATGCAGCTCATTCTCTGTCCTTCATTGAAGCCAGCATCAATTATCCAATCCATGTTTGTTTCCTATTTGTAAAGTGCTTTGGAAATATAATAAAAAAGAGAAATTGGAGAAGCTGTAAAATTCATTTGATTTGAGGTCTGGAAAGAAGAGAAAATTTAGAAGTGCCAAGGAAAGGAAGGAGCTTTGCTACTGATCTCCTCTTTCCCTTATCTTACCCAAGGTAAAGACTGTTCACATAGATATTTTGCATAAGTGGTCATATCTGAAAGACTGCACCCTTAAGAACAGCATTTTTAGTGAAAATTAAATGTTCATATTCCTCTGTTTTTATTATTGTTTTCCTGTTTGATTGGAATCTGTTAGGTTTCTAATGAGTTATCAATTTAGGCCAACACATCATGATTTAGATGTCTGGAAGAAAATACGTACAGTGAGATATTTGTATTTTTTATGATTTTTCTTTAAACTACTTGCTTCACTGACCAGAGTTCTCAAATCCCCTTGTCCCCTCATATATTTGCTATTACAATTAATGTATTAATATTTTAGTTCCTCCAGGTCCTTTCAAACATATAATGTAATTATAAGTATAGAAGAGTTTTCATTGCCAGTTATTATTAAAAAGACTGTTTTATGAGGGGATTTAGGGACTAAGACAAGGCTAGAGGAGTTTTTTTTTTTTTTGAGGAAGGAATCTTTCAGATCCACTCAAATTACTACATGCAGCAGGTACCCACTCAGGCACAGGTAAGGTCCTTTCTAGAACTTCCCATCAAAGAGATTGTTAGATTTTAAGAAGATGGATTTATCTAATTGTTTCCTTTTCTTATCTACTATTTCTATAACAAATGCATGTGTATAGTTCAACTAGTTTTTATTTCAGCCCATTATTGCATGATATTGCAACAATTTAAATACAAAATGCTTTTCAACTACTAAACAACAAAAGGCAATCATAACAATAAAAAAGAACAAATTATTGATACATATAATAACTTGGATGCACCTCAAAGGCATTATGTTGAGTGAAAAAAACCAATCTCAAATTTTCACATATTATATAACCAATTTACATAAATCTTATTAAAATGACAAAATTATAGCAATGGAAAACAGAGCAGTGGTTGTCAGAGGCTAGGAGTTCTGAGAATGAAAATAACATTGCATGAGTGGGAGCTTTGTAGTGATGGAATAGTTTTGTATCTTTTTTTTTTTTTGTGGTAATGGTAGTTACATAAATCTATGCATTTGATACAATGACACAAAAATATACAAGCACATTTTACCAAAGATAATTGGGCGAAAGGTACATGGGACATCTTTGTACTGTTTTGCATCTTCTTGTGAATCTATTTCTTATCTCAATATAATAAAAAGAACCATTATTATTACAAATAGTTGCTTAAAAACTTGAAACTTTCACTCATGAATTTTATTTGTAATTTAAGATAAATTTTAAAAATATTCACTTATATAATACAGAAACCAAATAAATCCAAATTTGAAATTTTGAAGTCTGTGTTTCATAAGATCAAAAATATCTTTTATGTTCAATCACTTCCCCTGTCTATTATATTTCATAACAAGTAAAAACATATGAAATATATGGTAAGAATCAAAATTCAAGAAAACTTATTATAATAAATGCACGAGCCAAAATGATTTAAGAAGTGCCAAACTGAGAAGGAAGAAAATGATTAGTTTCATGAATTTTTATTGAGTTGTCTGTATATATTCCTAAAAATTTCTTTTGTGTCAGTAAATAGGTCTATGGAAATATATCTTCTGTCGTAGAGTTCCTGTATAAACTGAAGATTGAAAATGGTAAATGTGATGATGTATTTTCTACAGGGTTCATACTAGAAGCTTATGAATCTTAGACCAATCAAATTGTTTTTGACTTTTGGCTGTGTGATTTGCTAGCTGTTGACTTCATCAGGTAACTCCACTTGGTAAAAGCTAGTTTAAAGTGAGCTGAGGGTTAATGAAGGAAAAACTAATGGAGTCAGGATAGTTAACTTCTTGTTAATGGAAATCAGTGGTGAAAAGGATCCAAGTATATGTCAGGGATCAGTCTAAAGAGCCAAATTATCTAACAAGTTTAAATAGTACAAGGACCCACAGCATCTGCTGGAATTGGCAAATGCATAGACACTGTAATTTTAGTGAAAGTGATTTGAGTTTAGTGAGTGTATAGTTAAGGAATAAATAAAAAAGTGAAAGATATTAAGTGAAATTATTCTCAGGATCATAGATGCCAAATAAAGAGATGGATAGTAAGAAAAAAACTAGAGTGAGGGAGATCTTATGAGAGGAAGAGACAGAATCATGTAAAGTGGATGAAGACAGAGAAACATGAGGGATAATTGGTAGATCGAGATCCTTGAAGTGACTGGAAGGGATGGAATTCAAAGCAAAAGAAAAATATTTGTTCTGGCCCTAGAAAGGACCCTCTTCCATTGAGAGGAGAAAAAGAATTACAGGAATGGTGTTTTGATTAGTAGTAGCTTCCTCCATCATTTAACTCAGCCCTTAACATTTTTTTTCTCCCAAATGGTCAGATCCTATTAAGAATTATTATATAATTAAGATTCATTGTGAGTAGGCTTTTTTTTTTTTTTTAAATATAAATCTGGTTTCTTTCCAGAGATCTCAAAAAAATCATCCTTTTACTTTCTGAAAAAAAATTATTCGGTAATCTCAGTTATTATTTCCAGAGAGTATTTTCATAGGTAAAGTAGATCCTCAAGAAAATATTACTAAGTAAATAAAAATACAATAAACCAATTTTAGGTAAAAGATAAAATAAAAAGATTTTTCAGTAGCAACAACTATGACATAGTAATAACATTTTATCTTAGCTGAACACATTCAATGTATTTTAACCTAGGGTAATGAGTTAAGTATCATTCAGCTAAAAAACATGTGGTATTCACACAAGAAAATATAAAGCAAGAATTTAAAAACTTGCAATCAATATGTAATATCAGGACACATCTAATGTCTTTAAGATTCAGCTATTTGCATTGTTAAACTGTGGAAGACATTTCTTGTTTTTCCTCATGGAGAATCCATTATTCTCACTCCCAGTAACAGCACCCTGATTTTTCTCAGGGAATTACTCCTTTTCACTCTTTTCCCCTGCAATTTAGATGACGTTGGCCATGTATTCAGCTTCTGAACTGTGAACATATCTCAGGTTGGCTAATCAAAGATTGCAATAATATTTAATCTCATGATTTTTGCTGAAACGATTGGAAAAGAAGCTTTTTGTTCTGTTTGCATTTCTAAGCTAGTAAAATATGAGCATGGAGTTGCTGTGACTGCCTTATTTCTATAATGATGGCTTGATAATGAAATTTACAGAAGAAAGCAGAGCTGAGAAATATGAAGAACAAGTGAGTCTTTATGACATTGTGTAAGACCTGAAACCCCTGGCCTGTTCTGTTATATAAGTCAAACTTTTTCTTTTTTATTAACAGAAGATACTTTGATTGGATTGCTGATATTGTAACTAAAAAAAAAAAATCCTATTTAATACTTTTGAAAGTGAATATCCATGACAGTTAGGGAATTAATATTGACCAATAAACTATGTTAAGGATGCCATGTCCAGAATTTTTTCTAAACATGATAAATCTGTGAAAAAAATTTGATGTTTCTTATTACGAAAACTTATCACAACATATCATTGATATAGATAGTATGAAATGTTCTTTCTGTAATCTACAAAGTATTATTTTGTTGTAGTAATACTATATTAATTACTCAAAGTTAAATTTTACCACCATTTAATTATCGAAATTATAATTATCTAACTCAGGATAAGAACAAATAGATACTGGAGTACAAAAGTATTTTGAGGCTCAGTGAATTATTACTGTACAGTGCTGTCAGCTTTTCAGAGCTGGGGCATTACAAATATAATTGGGAGTTATAATTTGATGGGAGATATCAACATATCTATAAGTATCAGTCCTTAATAAGTTGCAAACTAATTAAAGTTAAAGTATTAAGGAATTCTGAAGCTTTACCTATGTCAACATTTATTGAATATTTCTATTATTGAAAATGAATGACTAGTTTTTATTAAAAAACAAATCACTCGTGATACTAAAATTATTTTACAAAAGTTGAGTGTGACTCAGCGTGAAGAACAAAAAGATCTACTGGGAAATTATTATATTAGGATCCATTATTTTGTGACTTGTAAGCACAGAAAGCAAAAACTAAAAGAGGAAATGACCTTCCTCATATTCAAAACAACCAACATCATGAGGAGTGAGATAATCTTGCTAATGGTACTTTTATGAGTATGTTGAGTTTGTTCACAATCTTAGTTTTCTGTGGTAACATAATAGAATTATTGCCTTCTTTCTAAAGCTGTGAAGTGGTTACATAGAATCACAAAGACCTCCACAAGAAGTTGAGCTCTAGTGTGGAATGAATTTGATCAAGAAGGTAGTATATCCACAGACAGTAAAATGTATATTGACTATTTTGCTGGTAGTAAGAGGAATGGATGATACTTCTCTTTCTGCTGGGTAGAATTCAGAATAAACAATACTAGGTGTTGGTGTAGTTTTAGTGCTTATGATGACAAAAGTATCAACTTAGGATCTTTTACACTGGCACACTACAACTAATGCAAAAGTCTGATAGTGTCCTGAGTAATGCTTCTCATTTGTTTTACAAGGTGCAGACTCAGACAGTACACACTAGCTAACAAGTGCCCAGGGAAATATTTACACAGAAGGAACCAAAATGACTCTAAGAGGCTCAACTTACCTCTCATTTTGGGATTTCTTTAGGAAAATGTATGATCTAATCATTGATGAAGTTCATACTAGCAAGGAATTTGGTTTTAACTTAAAAACAAAAATAGGGAAATAGCAGTTAGGCTTTAATAATAGGAATAATATTTCTAGATTCAATTCTGGAAGGAAGTAGTAGAAATTAAAAATAAATTACCCAAAACACTGCTAATTGTTTTATGGCCTATTGTGACTCCCAGACTTTATGAGATAGATACCATCAACAACATTGCATCATTGTGGAAAACTGGGGCTCACGTAGATTCTTTAACTTGAGAAGGCATCATATCTTGTTATGTAGGAGAGTCAGGGCTGACTTTATGGCAGTAAATCTGGTGTGAATGGACTCAGAATGGGCCCATACTTGAGGTTTGATTCTCTATGTTGCTCTCTTGAGATGTTTAGTAATTTTATCTTTGAATTTATTGAGTAAAGTTTGATGAGACAATGAAGCATGAGTCAGGGGCTTGGAGCCTCACCTGATATGCACTTCTACTTCTGCCCCTTGGTGCTTTGAACCACAATTAATAGCCTGTCCCTCCTTGATCACTGCCATCTCAGCCTTGGAGAGTCAGTATTGGGCATGTGTCTCATGGGTCTTGAGGGATGGCAGAGGAGACAGAGGTATTCCCTTACAGGGATAGGCAGCAACCTTAAACTTTCAGCTGGGGACTGAATAGCCTGCTTCCACATTTAGCACATCTTATCTGCCATGGGATGAGTCTGTGTGTCCTGGCCAGAACCTGACATTTTCATTTTGCACTGGACCCTACAAATAAAGTAGATGATTGTGAGTAGAGTTAAGATTCAAATCCAGCTCTGCCTAAAATCAAGAACCTCTAGAATTGGAACCAAGGGTGCATGGTCTAGAAGTAAAATCAATTTTCCAGGTTTATGACAGTATGGAGGAAAAGGCATTCATTTGGAGTCAGAACACCTGGCTTTGATTCCAGGTCTATAATTTACTTGTTGTAGTACCTTGGATAAGACGGTTAATCTGTCTAAACCAAAGAATCAGTAAACTTAACTGTAGAAGGCCAAATGGTAAATATTTCAGCCTTGTAGGCCATATGGCCACTGTTTCAACTACTCAACTCTGTTTAAGTGTGTCTCATGGAGGAGACACACTTAAACAAATAATTATCATCCTATATAATACATGCACAAAATGATATAGTAGTATGGGGGGAGATGAGATCGGAAGGGTAAGAGTGATGGTTATAATAGTGTGTATTAGTGTCTATTACTATCATCAAAAAGCAACAATAATATCTATTAAGAAGGTTAAATATGAAGATAGAAATTGCTTTATAAAAGCTAAAGATTTGTATAAATGTTAGTAGCTATCATTGTCTAGTAATTTTCTCCAAAAATTTAACATTTATTAAGCATTGGTGCTCTACAAATATAAAAGAAAAAACTCAAAAAAAAATCAGTATAAAACTATTCTTTATGATACATATGTAGAAAATAATAAACACACACACATCTTATAATTCTAATTTAGAAATTCAATCACATGTCTCATGTAGTTTAAAAATTAGAAGAATCCCAATTCAGGTTTTACATCCAAATATATCATTTCTATCCTAGATATGGCCATTGAAATAAATTAGGAATGCAACTATCAGTTTGCAACAGTTTGTATATTCATACAGCTATGTTGTTTCTTGCCATACATTATACAAAATAGCCTCCTTGGTTAAGCAGACAACTTATATATTTTTTGAAGATAAAACAAAATAACTTTCCTTTAATCAGAATTTACCATGTAAGTTTTGTTTCTTAAGTTAGTTATTTAAAGTGCAAGTAGATAACTTTTTCAGAGTAAAAAGTTCAGAATCTGAGTACAAGTTGTATAAAAATATAAAGACAAATTTTTTAAAAAAGTGCTTTATAATGTATGGGTCATCGGATTTGTTTGTTGAAATATTTTTTCCCTGATCTCAGCTCATAGATTCTGATCCAGTAGGTCAGGAAGGAGGTCAAGCAATAAACAATTTTTTAAACAAGTAGATTAAGTTATTTTGATATAGCAAACTCAGGAACAACACTTAAGAAATGAATTTAGGAATCCTGAGAAAACATGGCAAAGTGAGAGACATCCCTAGATCTCTCCCCTTGAAAAAGCAATAAGCTGAACATTAAAAACTTCTTTAAAAACACCCAAACAGCTCACCAGCACATCTGAGCATGGGATCTGCACATAAGAGCTACCACAGATCAGAAGCCCGGGTGTTTAGTGGCGGACTGGGAGAAATTAAGAAGCTGCCTCTCACAGGCACTGGAGCTCCCTATCGGAGGAGGGGGAGGGGAGAAGGAGCAACTAAATCCCTGAAGAGCCCTGCCTGGGAGAGTTGTGAGTTCCGTGCAGTTGGCAGCAGGGCCCAGTCATCAGGGCAGAAAGCAGAGAAGCAGGATGGGACCATAGTAGAAAAATAATAGTAGATTTTTACTTGCTGTGGTCGCAAAACTGAGGCTGAGCCGCAGCCCCCAACTCCTAACACAGAAGGCCCCTCCCCCCATAACCTCTAGGACCAATCTCCACGGAGCCCCAGGGCAATTTGAGCAAACACTGCTGAGACTGTTGCTGACATTGACAGGGATCGAAACTGAGGATAGCGAGCATGATTAAATATTTAAAAGAAAATAAAAAAGGCATTTTTCAGGCTTTATATATGCAACTTAAATGACAGAGACTTTAGGATAGTACTTCTGAAAAAATTCGTTGAGTTCCAAAACAAGACATGTCAACAATTGCAAGAATTGTGGAGATAAAAAACACACAGTAAGAGTTGACCAAATGGAGGAAAGGATCAGTAATAGCAAAGACAGAAATTTAGAAATAAATAAGAAGGAAGAAGAGAGAAACTGAAGAATGAAAAATAATGAAAAGAGAAATTCAAGAATTAGCTGATACCATCTGGAGAGGAAACATAAGAATAATGGGTATTATCGAAGTCGAGGTAAAGAAACAGGGACTAGAGAGCATTTTCAGACAAATAGTTGACAAGACTTTCCCAAATTTAAGGAATGAGTTGGAGCTTGGAATTCAAGTCAACAGAACACCTAATTATCTCAACCCAAAAAGGCCTTCACCAAGACACATTGTATTAAAATTATCAAAAATCAACGACTAAGATGGAATTTTCAAGGCAGCCAGGGAGAAGAAAATGGTAACTTATAAAGGAAAACCCATTAGATTCTACTCAGACTTACCAGTGTAGACCTTACAAGCCAGAAAGAAATGGAATCAAATATTTAAACTATTAAGTGAAAGGAACTACCAGCCCAGATAATGTATCTGGCTAAGTGCTCCTTTAGATATGAATAAGAAATTAAGACCTTTCCAGATACGAAAATTGAGGGAATTCTCCAGTACGAGGCCTGCACTACAGGAAATACTGAAAGAGGTCAGCTCACCTAAAACAAATGAAAGAAATAGGAATGAGTAAAGATTTCAATAACACTATTTTCCTAGAATCGTGAACCACTTGGACATGATTTATGCACATATGTAGAGAATGAAATATGTTGCTTATTGCCATCTATAAAATGTTGAGAAATATGCAATAGGATGGTCACATACCATCAAAGATATTAAATATATCATTAATATATTTGGAAATATACTAATATGTTGTTTTAGAATAATTAATGGGATGTCATAAAGTAATTAGGAGTGAAGTGACCATCAGGCAAATAGAAGCAGAGGAGTAAAACCCTTATAAGAACAGAACATTATAGCTTAAATAATCAGAAGAGAATTGTTATAACAAGATAATAATAAATGTTCAGCATACATACAGATAAACTGAAATAACAATGACTGAAAAGGGGAAGATTCAAAGATCCAAATTCGCAAAGAGGAATGGAGATAAGGCACGTGCTAAAGAAAATGGACAACTGTATATATATATATATATATATATATATATATATAACTGTCCTTTTCATATTCATAATGGTAACCACACACCAAAGATTCAGAACTGAATTGTATAACATAAAGAAAGAAGAACCAGAGGGAAAACCTACAAAAGCCAACCAAAATAAAGAAAACAGAAAGACAAGGACAAGGAAGTAATAGAAACACCGAGCTACCAGAAAGCAAAGGATAAAATGGCTATAAGAGGACCTCATATTTCAATAATCACCCTAAATGTAAATGGACTGAATTCACCAATAAAAAGGCACGGAGTTGAAGAATGGATCAAAAAACAAAACCCAACCATATGCTGCCTCCGGGAGACACATCTCAGCTTTAAAGACAAATATAGACTCAAAGTGAAAGGTACAAAAAATGATATTTCAAGCAAATGGCATTCTGAGAAAAGCGAGAGTAGTGATACTAATATCAGATAAAATAGACTTCCCCCCAAAAAAGGTAAAAAAAGATACTGAGGGACACTTATAATGATAAAGGCAATCATGAACCAAGAAGACATAACACATTAATATCTATGCTCCCAATCAGGGAACTTCAAAACATGTAAAGCAATTACTAACAGAACTAAAGGGAGAAACAGACCAAAACAGTATTGTAGGATATGGACAGATCATCCAAACAGAAAATCAATAAGGAACTAACATCTTTAAATGACACATTAGACCAACTGGACATAATTGACATTTACAGAGCCTCCCATCCCAAAACAGCTGCTTATACATTCTTCTCTAGTGCACATGGAACATTCTCAAGGATCAACCATATACTGAAATACGGAGATAACCTCATCAAATATAAGAGGGTTGAAATCATACCAATCATATTCTCTGATCATAATGCTTTGAAACAAGAGATCAACTGCAAAAAGAAAGCAGGAAGAACCACAAAGATATGGAGAATAAACAATGCACTACTGAAGAATAATCAGGTGAGAGAAGAAATAAAAAAAGAGATCAAGATACACATATAAATGAATGATAATAATAGTACAACTTATCAAAACTTTTGGGACATGGCAAGAACGGTCAAAAGAGGAAAGTTCATATTATTACAGGCCTTGTCATATGTGGCCTTTATTATGTTATTATGTTAAGGTACTTTCCTTCTATACTGATTTTGATAAGTGTTTTGATCATTAATGGATGCTGTATCTTGTCAAAAGCTTTTTCTCAATCTATTGATATGATCATGTGATTCTTATTTTTTAATTTGTTTATATGGTGTATCACATTAATTGATTTGTGTATATGGAACCAACCCTGAACCTCCAGGATGAGGCCCACTTGATTGTGGTGTATAATCTTTTTAATATGTTGTTGTATTCAGACTGCTAGTATCTTATTTAGTATTTTCGCATCGTGTTCATGAGAGATATTGGTCCGTAGTTTTCTTTTTTGTGTTATCCTTACCAAGTTTTTATATCAGAGTAATATTGGCTTCATAAAATGAGTTGGGAAGTTTTGCCTCCTCTTTGATTTTTTGGAAGAGTTTGAGGAGAATAGGTATTAAGTTTTCTTTGAATGTTTGGTAGAATTCACTGGTGAAGCCATCTGGTCTTGGACTTTTACTTATAGGTAGGTTTTTGATGATTGTTTCAATTTCCATACTACTGATTGGTCTATTTAGATTTTCCAGTTCTTCTTGATTCAGTCTAGGAAGAAGATATTTTTCTAAGTACTGGTCCACTTCTTCTAGCTTATTAAATTTGGTGTTATATACTTTTTAATAGTATTCTTGTATGATCCTTTGTATTTCTGCAGTCAGTTGTAATTTCCCCTCTTTTATTCCTGATTTTATTTATTTGTGTCCATTCTCTTCTTTTCTTTAGTGAGTCTAGCCAGAGGTCTGTCAATTTTATTAACTTTCTCAAAGAACCAGCTCTTTGTTGCATTTATTTTTTCAATTTTTCTGTTTGTTTTCAATTTCATTTATTTCTGTTCTAATTTTGATTATTTATTTTCTTCCACTGACTTTAGGCTTCATTTGTTCTTCCTTTTCTAGTCTTTTAAGATGAAGCATTAGGTTGTTAATTTGGGCTCATTCTTATTTTTGGAGGTAGGCCTATAATGACATGAACTGATTGGGGGCATAGATAAGTGTTATGTCTTCTTGGTGCATGATTCCTTTTATGTCACTTTTCTCAGAATGCCATTTGCTTGAAATATCCTTTTCCACCCTTTCTCTTTGAGTCTATATTTGTCTTTGGAGCTGAGATGTGCCTCCTGGAGGCAGCATATGGTTGGGTAGTTTCTTTCACTTAATAGTTTAAATATTTTTGATTCCATTCCTTTCTGGCTTGTAACATCTGTGCTGAGAAGTCCGATGATAATATAATAAATTTTCCTTTATAAGTTACAGTTTTCTTCTCCCTGGCTGCCCTGATCCTTTCCTCCATTTGGTCGACTCTATTTTCCAAGCTTGCTATTTTATTTTTCAACTCTTGCAATGTGTTCTCCATTTCCAGAAGTTCTATTCTGTTCTTTTTGAGAGTTTCAATCATTTTGCTCTGGTCATCCAGGTGTTTCTACAATTCCTGAAACTGCTAATATGACTCGTTTCAGAATTCACTGTTTTTTCAGAAGTATCATCTTGAATTCTCTGTCATTTAAGTTGCACATTTCTATGTCTGTAAGCTTATTTTCTGGAAATTTTTCTCTTTCTTTCTGAGATGTCTTGTTACTTGGGTTGTTCATGATGTTTAATGTTCTCCACCTGGGCATTAATGGAAATGTATTCTGCTGTTTTTCCAGAAAGAAGATTTATTATATAAAGGTCTCTCTTTAGCCTGCTGCAAAGAAGGCAGTTTTCTTTTGGTTTTCACTAGGTGGCATCTAAGTCTCTTGGATCCTTGCTTTATATAAAGCCTTAAAAATGCCTTTTTGATTTTCTGATATTTAAATCATGCTCACTACCCTCAGTTTCAGTCTGTGTTAGCACCAGTTTCGGTAGGGTTTTCCCAGATTTCCCTGGAGCTCTGTGGTGTTCAGTCTCAGAGGGTACGATGGGAGGGGCCTTCTAGGTTGGGGGGTTGGGTGTTGTGGGCTGCGGCTCAGCCTTGGTTTTGCAAATGTGGCCGGTAAAAATCAACTGTTGTTTTTCTGCCATCCCACTTCTGCCCTGATGACTGGGCTCTGCCACTCTCAGGCCGCTGGGAGCTCACAGCTTTCCCAAGCAGGTCTTTTCAGGGAAGTTGCCACACTTACACCCTTCTCCCTCCTCTTTTAAGGAGGTCTGGCTGCTGTGAGAGAGAAGCACCTTCTTCATTTGTCCCAGTCCACCATGGGACTCTCAGGTTTCTGACCTGTGGTAGCTCTTATGCGCAGATCCCACACTCAGGCGTGCTGGTGTGCAGTTTGGGTGGTTTTTGTTGGTTGAGTTTTAGATGTTCATCTTATTGTTGTTTCAAGGGGAAAGATCTGGGGACCTTTCTCACTCTGCCATGTTTCCAAAGATCCCAAGATATGGTTTTCAACTTTAGTTTATTCAGCGTGAGTTTTCTACTAGTCTCCAGGCAGTTGTCAGAGTGTAGTGTTTAAGAGCACAGGCTCATGTCATTAGAGAACCTGCAATCTTTACTACCTGTGTGACCTTGGACAATTCATTTAACCTTCCTAATTCTCAATGTCCTTTTAGGAATGACAGTAATATCAACCGTACTATTAGTAATATGGTTCATGGGATGATTTTAGTACCTACTTCATGTGATTGTAAAGATTACAATAATCTTTGTTTAAGTACAGGCTATCTTGGCGATATGGTGGTTTAGATTCCATATCACCACAATAAAGTGAATATCACAGTAAAGCAAATCACACAGAATTTTTGGTTCCCTAATGTATATAAAAGTTATGTTTATACTATATTATGGTCTCTTTAAGTGTGCAATAGCATTATGTCTAAAAAACAATGTAATACCTTAATTAAAAAATACTTTATTGCTGAAAATGCTAACCACCACGTGAGCCTTCAGCAAATGGAAATCTTTTTTGTTAATGGTGACTTTTGCCCTGGTAACGTCAAAGATCACTGATCACAGATCCTTATAACAAATACAATAATAATGAAAAAGTCTGAAATAGTGTTAGTACTGCCAAAATGTAGTACAGAGACATGAAGTGAGCAAAAAATGTTGGCATGGTGGCACTAATAGACTTGCTCCATGCAGGGTTGCTACATATCTACAATTTGTAAAAACACAGTATCTGGGAAGTGCCCAAAGTGCCAAAAAATGAGGTATGCTTGTATAATCTTCAAAAAGTTAACATGAGTCTTACACAAATAAAAAAATACCCAAGGATCAAAGATTTCATTCAACTCATTAATGAATAAATAAACCAATCAGACGTCAAGGCAAATTCAGAGCATTTTGAGGATCTGGGTACTTATAGGAATTTGGAAACAACGTCGGCACAAGATTTCTAGAAAAAATTCAAAACTAATTAATGTCCTATTGGTTAATAATTCATAACAGTTGAGTTTATTTTTCTCCTGTATAGAAATTATTTCTATCTGTGTTGGAAAAGCCATCTACAAGTTAACATGTAACTTGACTAAGTCAAGACTTTTCATCAATAGCAAATACTGAATGTACCAAAGCACATTCTCAATTATTAAATAATTTGAAGTGGGCCTATAAGATACTAAAAGCATGCCCCTTGTCTTGTTTACTTGTTTGTAAGTCTTAAATAATTTTTCTTAATCCTATTTAATGTACAAGGACTCTATCAGAGTTAGTTATTAATATTTTTATCACTAATATGTATTTCGTAGGCCAAAATGTTTTGTTCACTCCAATTAGGTTATCACTTTACTATATCATAATATTTGTCGATCATGTTAGCAAATTTCTATAGTATGTATAAAAACACCTAGAGAGTAACTTTAGTTGTACTGAGGTCATACACTGCTCACAGGAGCCAGAGGGATCACTACAGATTTAATGCTTATATTGATTGCTTGTTTTCTCATTCACCAACTATTGACTGAATGTCAGACTCAGGATACTACACAGGATTAGGCACAGTGATCAGGGAACTGTATCTCATATATATTTATATGTAATGTTATTTAAAATTCATGTCTACTTCAAATGTCAATACAGGTGCCATGATCATTGATTAAGAAAAAACCCATGGCAAAGAACTTTTATTAAGTGGCATCGATTTTCACTCAGGAATTTCTTAACACAACTTAAATTATCTAAAGTCCATTGGTGTCTCATAATTCAAGATATAGGTACAATATAATAATGTTGCTCACAGTTGCAGCTCTAGCTCTGCACATTCATTTTCAAACATCCAAAATATTTTTCTGTATTTAAAATAAAGTTACTAATACCAGAGAGTAGGGGGCGGGGGAGGAGGGGATAGGTAGACTGTTAAAGGAAGTCAAATATAAGGGGGTAGGGGTTGGGTGAAATGAATAAAGGGGATCAAATATAGGGTAGCTGAAGGAAACTGGACTTTGAGTGGTAAACACACAATAGAATATACATATGTCAAATTATAATGTACACCCGAAAAGTTATATCATTGTACTAACCAATGTTACCCCAATATACTTAATAATAAAAAAATAAAGTAAAATAAAGTAATCAAGATTTAGTAAGACATCACTACATACACATTAAACTGATCTTCTCAAATCTATCTACTGCCATTAATTTAAAATATGTTTTTTTAAGAGGAATTTGTTTCATAAAGGAAACAAAAGAAATCATAAGAAATTGATATCTTCATGATGATAAATCAGGGCATTATAAAATAAGCTAATGAATAATGAAATTGCATCATTTTAATGCATATCATTTGTTATGACCAAGAATATTCCTGCTGTTCTAAAAAAAAAAATCTATGTGCATATGCTGATGGACACACCAATATTCATACATTTCAGTAAGTCTAAACAAATGCCTATTTTTCAAAATTAAAAAACACATATGCATAGAGAAATTTAGACAGTGAATGTATTTTACTTTATGTTATGGTTCTGAGGAAAGCTGTCTTACTTTCTCCCCCAAAATTATATATACAAAGACATGTGCATTTTTGCACATAATTTCCAGGAGCTCACAGATCCCCTAGAAATATATTCTAGAGTGACAAATATATCACAAAAACTTGTATGTACTTTAAATATTCAAATGCCCAGGGAGAATTTGTTGTTTTATGCTTTGTCAAATTATTTTCAAAATAAAAAAAAATTCAAATCTAATAATAGGACTCGATTTATTTTGTAAAGAAAGCTAGAGTTTAAGTTTGCTTAAATTAGGTTAATATGCCAGACTAAAGACTATTTTGGGGTTTAAAATTTCAAATAAGGAATAGTAGTCATTTCATTGGAATCATAGTTACACTTCTTTGAAAACATTAATTATTGGTTTAACTGAGGATATAAGTAATTTCCAAATTATTTACAAATTGTATACACCTTTGACTAAACACCAAAATTACCATTTTTTCCCCACAATTTAAATAAGTTATTCCCTCTCCAAAAGAGGACTTATTTATTATCTCCATGAAAACAATGGGTCTTGCATGAATGGCTGCAAAGGAGCAAAGAGTAGTAATTACATGTTTGGTGAATGGAAGTCAAGTGTACAAACCTAGATGCAGCACTTCTCAGTTCCACTTAAGCCAGAGTTAAAGTGAAAATGTCATCTAGAGATCCCTAAGGAAATAAGAACTCCCAGGAGAGATTGTGAAGGGTAGTGATGTGCGTGCATTCTCATGAATTGAGGATTTCTCCCTGTGCCAATTTTGGAGGATTTAGATTTTAGTTTATTAGGAAAGAAGATAATTTCTTTAGGCACATCCAACATATCACTTATGCAATTTCAATGCTAGGTTTCAGATTCTGCATGTTATAAATAAGTATAGAATTCACTTATCCTCAAATGATAATAAATGAAAAGAAATACTTCTTTAGAAATGAGTATATAATTCTTAAGAAGTCATGCAAACAAAATATCAGAGTTTGGAGACAAAACTAAGTTTTTGCAATATGCTGAAGGAAATGTTCCATGAAAGAAGCCTTCCATGTTTGCTGCTGTGTTTGTTCTATTGTCCTAGCTAGCTGGGCCTTTTCAAAGAGAGAGGCAGAACCAAAGAGCATCAAAACAGACCTTATTGTCTTTTTTTCTTTTTTGCATGCTGACTTTGCACAGCAAATAAAAAACATTACTTGTTTACCTTTGAAACGGAACTACATTCACCAATGATTTTCTGTTGATAAACAGCACTGGAAAAATCCGGAAGAGAAACAGAGAAAGTGTTTTTTGTTTGTTTCTTTTGTTTTGTTGCTTGAGAAAGAATGGATTTGATAAAATATAAAATTATTATTTGCACTGTTTGATCCAGAAAGCTGAATCAAAAAGTATTAAACAATATTTTCAAATAAGAGAGGATCCTGTTTAGAAAATCTGCACACTCAAAATGTTTTGTATTTAGTTCTTAGAACGTCTATTTCTATTAAAAAAACAAAATGAAGATTTAGTTCATTAAAAATTTTTAAGGCTTAAATAGAAATTTTATCTTTGATTCAAGTCCTTTGGTTTCTAATTTCACTCATTTCCACTACTCTCTACCTTGTGTTTAATTTACTGCTGATCAGGTCTTCCTCCATGGGTGAAGCGTCAACTTTAAAAAGACAGAATCCACACAAATTAATTGTCAGCTCTGAGCAATGTTAAGAAGCTCATTGGGAAGAAAGATTTAATGTGCTCTTTAAAATAAAATTTCAGATTATCTGTAGATTTCAATTTTCCTTTCCCTATTGTTACAGATAATTAAGAGTTATATTTATATTTAAACTGAATCTATTATGAAGTTCTTCTTAAAGTAATTGAAAGGGCCTAAATATATTCTTATCTTTTCCCAGGCATGAGACTAATATTTTTTAATTTTTAACTAATCAAACTTGAATGACATCCTTAACTCCTGTTATATGAGAAAGTACAAATTCTCCACTTTATCAGTTATTTTACAAAGTGGTTTTTTGAAAATTCTCATGCACAAACTGAAGAATGTAGAGACATATGAAAACCTAACCAGATTTCCTAAGATGGGACAGAATTTATAAAAGGAACTTGAAATAATGTAAATAAAATCAAATACATTACAAATATGGGAAGGGATAGTGTAATCACTCTTTCTATCCCCACTAAAATGATAGAAATCTTCAATCCTTGTGGTCTGTTTAAATGTTTAAATGCTCTCCTCTCTCTGACCTTGACCTCAGTGCTGAAAATCCTGTGCAGGGAACCAGAGATGTTCATTATGTTTCTTAAGAGAGAAGAATATAGAGGCTAGGTAAGCACGGCACTCTTTGGACTGGGTATACTGAGGCTAAATCTGGTAAAATAGTTGGATGCCAGTTGTTTCTGTGTCTCTTCATCCTTTTCCAAGTATGATATTTCTGTCAGAGCTATCAAGGTAGGTATATATATTTTTTGGTGCCAAACTGGAATATTAAAAGAAATTTGGGGATGCGTGTTGATTTTGAAGTTTGTTAAAAATTATGCTTCACTGCTTTCCAATTTATTTAATAAACTGGCTAAAATATGATTAATTTTTAAGTTTTGTTTTAACAGAGCTTTGAAATTTCTCAACTTTGAAATCTCAATTGCAGAAAGTTACTTTCATGCAAATAAGAGAAGCACACATACTGGAGTATTCATCTAGGTTTTTAAATCTTGGTGTTTAGAATTACATGAAAATAACATTTGCATAAAAATTATATTTGTTTATGATACAGAATACAAAATGGTAGCACAGTATGACAGAGAAAATCTAGGAAAAAATGTTTTAAATAGTAAAGGCAATAATGATGATAATACCTTTCATATTTAATTAATTTTTCATGGACTTTCAAAGCACATTTTAGGTACTGTGTTACTGTTACCCATTCAAGGAAATTACACGATAGTGGATAAGACAAATAGTACACAAATAGTACCAACATGACAAGATACATGCTTATTGAGACATACCAAAAAGTGCAATAGTAACACTAAACTGAGGAAAAACCTGACTTCCCAAGATACAACAATGGTTGACAAGCTTTATAGAGGATTTTAACTGAGAATATTAAGCATTTACTGGACAAACGACGAGAGAAATGCATTCTGATTGGAGAGACTGGCCAAGTAGGGCACAGAGGAGTGAAAGATCATGAACTTTATGAGAAAACCAAGTAGCTAAAAAGGATGAGTGTCAGAGCTGATTTTGTAAAAGTATGCCAGAGTGGAGTAGAGATGGCTAAGAAATCTGTATTTTTGTTCATAAGCTAAGGTGAAATCATTGATATATATTAAAGTGAGAAAACAACATGAAGAGAAATCATTTTCAACTATTCTAGAATGAGGATTTACTGAAGCCAATGGTTCCCTGAGACAGAACAGAGTTTCACTCAGTTTCCTTTATCCTGGTTGAGAAATAAGGAAGTTTTAAGTGCTCCCAAAATATCAGTCAGTACAAGAGAGCTAGGAAAGCATGCAGGATTTCTGCTGGTGTGTTCTGGGTAACATATGATGATGCCTAGAAGTGCTAGGAGAATGCCAGAAGAGAACTAACATCTGGTGAGCATTTGGCACATGTCAGGAAATATCTTTCAGTACACATGATCTTATATAATTTTCAGGATAACCCTATAAAGTGAATTATTATCTCAAAGTTAAATATGGTTAAATCAAGTTCCAGACAGGTGAACTCATCCAATTTGATAGCACTAGTAGAGTCAGAGACAGGATCTAAAACTCTGCCTTTCTGTTATCAAATCTCTGTATCACAACTTGTACTCTTTTTGTAGAATTTCCAACCTTAAGTGGCATCTGTGCAGCTGACCATTCCAAAATCCTATTACTTGCTGTTCAAGACTTTGGGACATGATTCTGAGCCGATGTCTTTCTGGTTTTATGGAGAAGATGGTGCAGTGAGAAGCCAGGGGAATGAACCCCTGTGAGACTAGAATGAGTCAATCTTTAAAAGATGTCATGATGCTGGGGAAAAAAGGAGTTGATGTCAGAGGTTTTTGTAAGTTATTTTACAAAAGAACTGAGAGGATATAGTGACTCATTTGACATATGAAATGAAGGAAAACTGGGCATTAAGGATTGACTCTTCTAACTTGAGAGAATGCACCAAAAAAAAAAAAAAATGAATATAAAATACGAAGAGGGGAACAAGATCTATGATTAGAGATTAAATTTGACCGAAAAACAATGAGTAATACTTTAGTAATTGTCTAAATAAATTCAGGAGAGAGAATCCAAGGATTTTACCAAAGCATTTTTCATTTTCCTTGTAATTAATTTATCGCAGGCCCAGGCAAATGAACACTATAGTGAACTATAAAATTCATTATCAGTTAGGTCAGGACAACTCAGAGGATTATTACTTAGGATCATTTAAATATATCAAAAACAACTTTAAGATCTGAAAAACACATTGTTTTTTGGTGAGAGATATGCAACCCACACTGGAAAGTTAATTTATTGTGGCTATTGTCTGAAAATTTGTTAGGGCAAATAAGACATTATGAAGGATAGGAAAACAGATTTATTGCCATGATATATTTTTATGTGTTTTGGCTACTGCACAATTTGAAATGATTTGGCATAATAGTATTTCTTATGATCACTATCAAGTCTGAACTTAATTTTCAACTATGGGAAAAGGGAGAAAATATGTCCCTATGTATTAAAATTCAGGAGGTAAGGAAGGATGCTTAGAGAGATAGATCATTCAGACAAAAACAAGTAGACTTTTCTTTGTTTTGTTTTAGAGAGTTTTCATTCTTATAGAATTACCTGGAGTTGAAAATTGGTAGAATTATTTCTTTGAAATAATATAATATTTTTGACTCTCTGTATTCAAAAGAAATGCCAAGGATGTATTTCATCAACAAAGAATGTGTTTATAAAAGCATATCTAACACACTAATGGTTATATACAGCTGTCAATCTGATTCCCAATACTTCTAAATCTGTTCATATTATGGCTATGAATTAATTCATTCACAAGTATTATTGAGTGTCCACAATGTGCCAGGCAGCATTCTAGGTATGGATATGAGAATAAAACTAAAAAGTCTTTCCTTAATTAGGGATAGAGACAAATAGATAAACAAATAAATATAAATATAATTTTCAGGAAGGCGTTGTGTTTTGAATGGTAAATGAAATGACCTGTTTTACATAGATGAGCTTGAAATAGTGTCCAGGGATTCAATCATGTAGCATGTTATAGGGTATAGTAAGGGGTATATACTAGAATAGAACCAATAGGACTTGCTGATGGATTGAATGGGGGTGAAAGGGAAAAAGAGGGATCAAGAATGACACCAATATTTTTGGCCTAAGCAATCAGCAGTTTAGTGGTATTATAAGAAAAATAGGAAAGATTTGATGAGGAACAATTTTAGATAGAACATCAAGAAGTTGACTTGGTGATAGACCTGGAGAGTAGTGTGATGAGTGGAGTAAGTCAGATAGAGAAAGAAAAGTGCCATATGATTGCACATATATGTGGAATCTAAAGAACAAAATAAACAAACAAAAAAACAGAATCAGTCTCAGATACAGAGACCATTTTGAGGGTTACCAGATGGGAGAGGGATTGAGGAAATTGGTAAAAAAGGAGGAAGGTTTTAAGAACTACAAATGGGGTAGTTACAAAATAGTCATGAAAAAGAAAGTATGTTATAAGAAATATAGCCAATAATATTTTAATAACTATGTACAATGTCAGTGGGATACTAGATTTATTGGGGGTGATAACGGTGAGTTAGATAGACATCTAATCACTATGTTGCATACCTGAAACTAATATAGTATTGCATGCCAACTATAACTGAAAAATAAAAAAAATATATATTATTCATAAAAAAAGAAGTGGACTTGGGACTTGTTTGTTTTGAGATGTAGATTAGGTGTACAAAGGAAGATGTAGCAGAACAATCTAAGTTTAGAGGTAAAAAATAATTTAGGGATGGGGCTGTAAATCTGGAAAACTTCTGCAGATATAAGATTTTTTAAGCCACAGGAACAGGGGCTCCTGAATGTGGATAAAGAAGGAAAGAAGGTTGAAAGGAGACTCCTAGAACATTCCAACATCTAGAGGGTCTGAAAAGGAGGATGAGCTGCAGAGTAGACTGTGCATGGGCAAGAGGGTCTTGAAACAAAATACTTCTGTTCTCTATATTACTTCTACTCAAAATGGCAATTGACTACAGCTTGGAAAATGAATATATTGCCTATCATAACTGAAAATCAATGCACAGGGAAAATAATAACTTAAAAAAAAGAATATTAGGGAAAATGGGGACCATTGGGATTTCTAAATCTAATATATAGCATTACAAATTAGTATACACTTAATGATATTTTTCACAGATGTTAGCATTATGGCTATCTAACAAAATGTAATAGTTCATTTATTAAACGGACATTTCTAGCTTTGGAACTGTAGCTTAGATGATATAGTATGCCATACTGTCTCTTCAAAAATATTAAAGTCCACAAATATTGGCAACATGATTATCTTATGGTTGCATTAATCTTCTAAATAATAATGCACATTTCTATAACACTTGAAATTTTGCTGGTAACTCAAACATATATAAGGTTGGGATGTTGAATATTATTATAACTGTTTTGCTAATAAGGATACTGGGATTCAGAGAGGTTGATTAATTTGAGGAACTAGCGGATATGTGACCTGAATAATGATCTTACAATTCCTAATCCACTGTTTTTCCCAAGGTCACCATTTATTAGGTAGTTCAGTTTTTATTTATACTTAGAATTAGAGGCATGCACGTGGGTCATGCAGGTCATATATTGCATGGGTAAGCTGTGAATGGCTCTCTCACACTGGGCAATAAACAGTCTGAGCAGTATAGGTACTGACTCTGTTTAAAATAATACTACTACTTCAAATAGCCCCAGATACATGGAGAGATAAGCACTAAAATCAGTTTATTGTTCCATCAGGGATAATTATCTTCCTTCTAAATAATAAGGAAGAAAAATTAGATTTTCCAAATGATTATTATTATTAAGATTATTTGTTAAATTTAAAATTCTGCAGGTTTTCTTTCTGACATATTATTTTACGTCTATTTTTTCATTTCCTAGAAGCATTTCTCTGAATCACTTTATCCTTAATTCATATTTACTTATGAACATTCATAAGTTTCTAGCCTCTCTTCTTCCAAGAGATTCTTGAGACCCTGCTTCCTTTCACCTTTAAATGCTATTGACCATCAGTAAACTAATCAATCAATAGTGGTGGCCTTCCCAGAAACAGTAAAAGTCATACTGACTTTAATTCCCTCAGTGTCACTTCTGCTTTTAGTTCCTTGATTTACCACATTGTTTTTGCATTTTTTCTCCCTAATTTTCAACTTATTTTTCTTTATCATTTGTATCTGAGAATGTTCACCATATTGTGATAGATTGAATTATTGGTTTTCATCACCGCTCTGCTTCCTCATGTTCCTGTTCTTGTGAGAAGTTAATGAAAGGTTCACAGTTGATTTTAGTCTCACATTAGCCCCTCCTTAAAAAAATAAGTGAAACAAATATTTTCTTCCTATTCTCCTGAAATTTCTCCAGTCATAATATACCCCGGCTCTAATGTATGGATATAACTGTAGTCCTCCCTCCCCTCCCCCACTGATAGCTACTTTTTAAAGTGAAACATCATGTTTAAAAGTCAAAGAAAAGAAAAAGCCCCTTTTTTTTTTTTGGTGAAGGTAAACTATAATACTTGCATTATAAAATGAATACTAAGTGAGGATATTTGGCTTCTTCCTTTAGTAAGTAACATTTATCAATATGCACTAGATATTTGATTAGAGAATCAATTAGAGAACTGGGAGTAAATTTAATTATGACACTTGGAACCGTGGTTTCATTGACCTGCTCTTTCTGACACTGTTCTACACTGGAGAGCAGGACTAGTGTTACCAGTAAGTAATCAAAAGACAATCGTGAATATTTTGGGATTTGAGGTATTATAGGATGGGATTATAGGAAGAACATTTCTAGCAGGTAGGGGACATCAAATTGTTAACATTTTAATATAGAATATGCTAATGGATAAGGGTAGACTACCATAAGACTACCATAAAATTGCTGGTTATGTATGCTGGAGTCCATTTCCAGTGAAAATAAAAGGAACCAATAACACTGGTCTTTCTTATTTTATAGAGTTGGTAAGAGGATCAAAGGAGATAATGTACTTATAAGTACAATGGAAAATATAAAGAATACATAAATGTAATTTTTAATGAGTTCTTGGAATTCTTTACAGTAGCTTTCAATAAAAGAACATAATGGAAAATACATGTGAATCTTAAAATTCAAAATAATGTTTATTATTAAAATAATTTAAATAATCTCTTTGTACTAAAAGCATGTATCATTATTTAGAATCCTTAGGCAAGAATAAAATGTTGACTAAATCGGTATTGATATGCAATGAGAAATATTAACAAAGGATTGGTTTACTCATTGGCAATTCTACTATTACTTGTCTAAAGTGATTAGTTAGAAAATAAATGGACATTAATTTCGGTTGGAAAATATTTGGTCTTTTTGACATGTTCTAAAATGCTTAGACTGACTCTTGATTTAGTCATGTTTAATATCATTTAAGATAAGTTTAAAATTTGATTTACCTGAGTGAACATTCAAATGGTCATGCAAAACTTTACAGAATATAAATAGGGTAATACATGCTACTGCAGACTGAATCTTTAAATCTTAGCCACTTTATGTTAGGCTCATTCCTTTCCCTTTAAAATAGAAAAAACTAGTAATATTAATAACAACAAATTTATGAGATTAATTTTAACCAGGTATACCAGTATTAAATCTCAAATTTATTACTTAAAATTTACCTTTTGAATTTAAACAATATAAAAATGTGATGAATCATTTTATGAAGTGCCATTAATTATTCTAAAACAACATATTAGTATATTTCCAAATATATTAAAGGTATATTTAATATCTTTGATGGCATGCGACCATCCTATTGCATATTTCTCAACATTTTATAGATGGCAGGAAGCAACATATCCCATTCTCTACATATGAGAATAAATCACATCCAAGTGGTTCATGATTCTAGGAAAATAGTGTTATTGAAATCTTTACTCATTCCTATATCTTTCATTTCTTTGTCTACCTTATTTTAGGTTTTAGACTTGATCATTATTACTAGTTTTCAAAGTATTTCTACTTTTCGAGGAGAAATTCAAATATCCACATGGAAATCTAAAAAAGCAGAATATTAAAGTGAAAATTTTTGATTATATATTAGTGCTTGAAAACAGACTCAATAAGCTTAAGAAAGATTAAGGTGTTCAAATTAAATATTTATTTATTTTTTTCTCATTCAAAGTCTAAAGTTTGTCAATAGTAAGCAATGGATTTTGGTTTAAACAGCAATTAATATTGAATCTCATTTTGGGGAATTTATAAAATACAAAAATATTTTGCTTCATATTAACTAATTTTCTTTTATTATCTTATATACATTAAACATTATACTCTTACAGTTTGGCATGATAGATATACTGGTCAATTATAAAGTTTTTTCCTAAATAAATAATTCATATTTTTCTATTTTATTTCTTTCTATAACTTGCCAAATCCCAGTATGAATATAAATGTGAAAAACAAAGGCAGAAGATATTTTGAAAAGGAAGAGCATTATAATGACAATGTGAACAAAAAAAGAAAGCAAGAGGAAAAATAATGGGAGAGTTTAGTTAGCATGTATTTCACTGAAATTCTACTAGCATTCTTCTATGAATTTAAAAGATCCAAACTCATAACTATATGAAAAGTAAAACTACCCTATAAAGATAAGACAAAAGATAAAACAATTGACATAACCGTATAAAAATATTCTAGTTAAAAAAACATCTTATCATTTTATGTTAATTGGATTAGCAATTAAAAATATGTATATATGTGTGAGTGTGTGTCAGATTGTGGGAAAATGAGCACAACTGTACAAATTCACAGTGATAATTGGTAAAATTCTTTCTAAAAGAACCTTAGCAGTAAGCAACACAGCTCCAAAATGTTCATATCATTTGACTAGTAATCCTACCGTTGAATATTTATCATACAGAAATAATTTAAATAAAGTAAAATAATTTAAATAAAGTAAAATGCACATTCGGCAATTAATTGAACTGTTCATAATAGTGAAAACCTGGAAGAAAACTCTTTCTGTTGTCCTATATGGAATGGGGTGTTGAAGGACATTTTTCTTGTTTCCTGAAATTCCAGGCCAAAGTTGTAGACAGAAAGCAACAAGAACCCAATATATGTTTATAAATTTACCAGAGGTTCTAGTAGTTAAAGCCAAATTCCTGCAGATTTTATGGAGAAGATTTTAAAGTTACCCTGTGCTATATAGCCTGATAGCTTATGTCCTCCCAAAATTCATTATGTCAAAACCTAATCCCGAATATAATGGTGTTTGGATGTGGTCCTTTGGGGAGTGGTAATTAGGTCATGAAGTTAGAGCTCTCGTGAATGGAATTAGTATCCTTATAAACGAGACCCCAGAGAGAGCCCTCTTTCCTTCCACCATGTGATGACACAGATGGACAAGGGCCATCTATGAACCAGGAAGTTCTCTTAACAGATACTGAATCTGCCAGCACTTTGACCTCAGACTTTTTAATCTCCAGAACTATGGGGAGTAAAGTTCTATTGTTTAGAAGCCACCCAGTCTATGGTATATTTTTATAGAAGCTCAAACTGACTAAGACACCCAATTATACTCTCCTCTCACACCTGGGTCTAGAGTGAGGCAAGTGATGTTTCTAGTATGTAAAATTTAAGGAAGTACTTGCAAAGTTCAGAGAATAAATGCCTCCTTAAATATTGTGCTCTAGGCTTATTTCCTATTAGATAGTGATTTGGCCTGAGACTTGATGGTATATATATAGGATATATAAACAGGGAAAACCATAATTAAAGAGAGGCAGGTACAGGAGGGTGGAGAATGGAAGGCGGAAAGGGGACTGGTAGTGGAGGAGCCTACAAGTCCGTTATTTGGTGTGGCAGGATTATAGGTCACCTATGCTCCTCATATCCTTTTGCTTCTGGAGTTGTCTCTGGGAGCAGCCTTTGTGGTGGAGTACTGATGGGATGGTCCAAATACAGGTATCTTCAAGATTTCCTCTTGTTTTGCTAAAGACTGAGTTTAGCAAAGTGTGACAACTCTTCACTGTCACCATTTCATCAGCCCCATCACTTTGTGCATAGGTTATTTTTAAAGTTCCTGTCACAAACTTTGTTTTCTATATCAATTGATATTAATATTGTCAATACTGGGAAAAAATCTGAAAATTTTGTTATATATATGTATATATACATATATACATATATATAACAAAAATATATATTGTAGCTTTTTCCATTTCTCTGATTCATTCAGAGGGTTGTTTTATAGTTTAGCTGAGGTCTGTCTGTTGAGAGCTCTTTAAACATGAAACAAATAAACATGTGCAGAATTCCCAGTTACATGCATTTGCATAATTCTTTAGAGCAACCAAGAACAAATAACAAGAACTCTTGTTTTCCTTCCTGATAATGGTGTCACTTTGGGATCCTACAAAAGTAGAGTGTCATTTCTGAAGGCTATCAGTTTCCACAGAATTTGTACTTGTCAATTCCATTTCTGACAAAGAATATCTTTCTACTAACTCTCTTGACTTTGACAGAGCTGTGCTTTATATAACATGGCTTCATCATCAACATGAGCAATATTACTGAGGTGAGAGCTACAAAATCAACAAATGGTGAAAATTTTGACATATTTAAAACATCACAGTAATCTTACTGTTTGCTTTCTTTAACTTTTAAAAGTTTAAATTTTCTTCATATCACTTGGATTAAAGGAATCTGAAGAACTGCCTAAAGCAGAGGTCAAGTCACATTCCAGCTGCGCATCTCACTTGTAAAATTTAACAGTTTGCTGAATGCTGAAATCATTACTTGTTTCATATACAGAGTAATAATAAAAGGCCTGAGCTCTCAGAAATTCAGTGAGTATAGCATTCCCAAATGGTACAGTTTCAAGGACTTGGAAATAATGTTTTGCTAGCAAAAATACCATTCTGTGTAGAAATTTTACAATGGGAATTATAAGAACCATTGCTTGACTTTTCTGGCTGCCTTTCAGTTTTTACTTTCAATACTGTTTACAAACCTTCTGAAAATCATTACTACTATGAAAGATGCTTTTTGAAATAGTCTATTTATGTGTAATGGTATATTATGTACTACATAGAGATGCACTTCTCATCTTTTAGGGCTTAAAATCTAAGAGAACAATAATAATGTAGACTAAGATGATTCAAAAAACTATGTTAAATGAAGTTAACAATTTCTTTTTGGTAGCGAAGCTAATACTTTTTTTGCACACTGGTAAATGTAAGAATTATCAAGAATAAGAAATCTGGTAACATCTAATATTGTGCATGTATGTGTGTGCACACACATCCTACATGCATGTGTGTGCTACTTGGAACTTTGATTTACTTTCTGAAAAAAACTATCTTAGGTTTATAAAATATTTCTGTAATTCATTTTCTTATTTTGATACCAAATACATTGTGAGATTTTAAGGAGGTAAAGACTTATTATATTTTCTTCAGGAAAATGAAAAGAGACATGTTTAGAGACATGATCATGATGATACTACAAATAAGAGGTCCAGGGAGGATTACTTCATCAAACTTTCATTTGCTCATTAAATATGCATTTGTTGATGTTTTAAACCTTATTTTAGTCACTACTCACTGGGTAAAAAAATGACTAAATACATGTTTCTTGCCATTCGGAAGCCTGTGAAATATTGAAGATGAGGGAAATATTTTTGTACAAAAATTACACACAAATGTCATAAGTTCTGCTATAAATATATACAAACAAGGGCTGTGAGAGGCTAGAAAATTAAATAACAACTTCTAGAGAGACCCTAGAAGGATTTTGTCGAGGCTATAATTGCTAAGTGGTTCTTGGTTAAGAAAGTCAGAATGGTGAGTTAATATGGTTTAGAAATGATGTTGAAAATGTAGATAAAAGCCAGATTGTGAAGAATCATTATACCAGAATAATGTAATTAAGTTTATCACTCTTCTACTACCTTGCTTTTGTCACACCTTATTTATTCCTAAGTACCATAATAACACAAATAAATTAATGAATTATGTAAAATATAGAAAGAATACTTGAAATTCAAAAAAATTAGGTGAGTTTCGATATAGAAACTAAATAAGAGAAAGTTTTAAGAAGTTGTTTCTGAAGACAAGAGTGGTAAGATTAATTGTAACCAGAAAAGTTTGTTTACAAATACATGATATCAAATGAAGTAAATTCTGACATCAATAACATAAAGTAGGGGAAGCGAAAATATAGAGTATTTATTTGTATGCAATTGAAGTTAAGTTGTTTTCAGCTTATGGTAGACTTGTAACTATAAGAAGTTGTGTGCAAGCTTAATGGTAACCATAAAGAAAAATACTAAGGTAGATACAAAAATGATAAAAATAATCAAAGTATATTTTACAAAAACATCCATCATATCACAAAAGAAGATAGAAAGAGAAAGGGAAGAATAAAATAATTATAAAACAGACAAAACAATGAACATAATGGCAATAGTAAGTTCTTCTCTATCAACAATTACTTTAAATGCAAATCACTTAAGCTTACCAATCAAAAGACACAGTGTGGTTGAATGTATTTTTTTAAAAATTCCAACTGTATGCTGTCTAATAAAAGATTCCCTTTGGATTTAAGGATACACATAAAATGAAAATGAAAGAATGAAAAAAGATAATCCATTCAAATGGTAATCAAAAAAGAGCAAGGGTGGCTGTACTTAAATCAGACAAATGAGATTTTAAGTCAAAAACTGTCTCTAGAGACAAAATGTTTAGAGACACTATTACAAAAAGGTCAATTCGCCAGAAAACTACAATTGTAAATATATATGCACCTAACATTGGAGCACCTAATACAAAAAGCAAACATCTTCTTGTTTGAAGAAAGAAATAAACAACAATACGATAATAGTAAAAGACTTCAATACCCCACTACCAATAATGAATAGATCATCCAGACAGAAAATCAATACAGAAATAGCAGACTTGAACAACATTATAAAACAAACAGACTTAACAGATTCATATAGAATATTTCACCGAACAGCAGCAGAATACACATTCTTCTCAAGTGCACGCAGAACATTTCCAGGATAGATCACCTACTAGGTCACAAAACAAATTTCGAGAAATTTAAGAAGACTGAAATCTCTCTGAGTATATTTTCCAATCACACTGAAATAAAACAAAATGAAATTGAGAAAACTCACAAATTCATGGAAGTGAAACATCACATTATTGAATAACCATTGGGTCGAAGAAATCAAAAGGGAAATTAGAAATTATCTCAAGATAAACAAACATAAAAAAAAACACAATATACCAAAATTTATGGAATATAAGGAAGTAATACTAAGAGGAAATTCTATAGTAATAAATGCCTACACTAAAAAAGAAGAAATAACTTAAATAAGCAATCTAACTTTATACCTCAAGGAATTAAAAAAACAAGAACAAATTAGCAGAAAGAAAATAATAATAATGATTAGAGTAGAAATAAAAGAAATAGAGAACAGAAAAACAATAGAAAAAATCAATAAAACACTATGTTTTTTGAAAAGATCAATAAAATTAATAAATCCTTAACTAGACTAACCAAGAAAAAAGAAGACTTGACTGAAATATCAGAAATGAGAAGGAGACATTACAATTGATACTTCAGAAATAAAAAAAGATTGTAAGAGACCACTATGAATAATTAATTATACACCAAGAAACTGGAAATATGGAAGAAATGAATACATTCTTGGAAACATACAACTGACCAAGACTGAATCATGAAGAAATAGAAAGCATAAATAGGTGAATGACAAATAAGGAGACTGAATCAGAAATTTAAAATCTTCTAACAGAGGAAAAGCCCAGGACTAGATGGCTTCATAGATGAACACCACCAAACATTTAAACAATTAATATTGATCCTTCTTAAACTTTTACAAAGATGAAGAAAAGGAGATACTTCTAAACATTTTACCAGGCCAATATCACACGGATATTGAAGCCTGACAAAGATATAACGGCAGGGGGGGGGGGGAGGGGGGCAGAATATAGGCCAATATTCTTGATGAATATCAATGTAAAATCCTACAAAATATTAGCAAACTGAATTCGACAGTGGGTTTAAGACTTAAACATAAGATGTTAAACTGTAAAACTCCTAGAAGAAAAAGGAGAAAGTTTCTTGACATTAATCTTGACAATGATTTCTTGGATACTACACCAAAAGCACAGCCAACAAAAGCAAAAATAACATTAAGAAAAAAAGCAGCACTACATCAAATTAAAAAGCTACTGCACAGCAAAGGAAACTATCAACAGAATGAAAAAGGCAACTTATGGAATAGTAGAAAATATTTGCAAGCTATTTATCTGATAAAAGGTTAATATCCAAAAATATATGGAACTCCTAAAACTCAATAGCAAAACAAAACAAAACAAAACCCTCTTCCCATACACAAAATTCTGATTGAAAAATGGGTGAAGGAATTGAATAAACATTTCTCCAAAGAAGACATACAAATGGCCAACAGGTATATTAAAAAGTGCTCAGTATTACTAATCATCAAGGAAATGCAAATCAAAACAACTTCACATCTGTTAAGATTGGTGTTATAAAAAAGGTAAGATATAAATTTGTTCAGGATATGGAGAAAAGGGAACCCTTGTGCAATATTGGTGGGATTGTAAATTGTAGCAGTCACTATGAAAAACAGGATAAAGATGCCTCAAAAAATTAAAAGTAAAACTACCGTATAATCAAATAATCTCATTTCTGAGTATATTCAAAGGAATTAAAACAATGATCTTGAAAATAATTTGACGCATGAGTATATAAAGAACATTTATATAATGTGTATATTACATATATAATGAAATATTTATTCAGTTTTAAAAAGAAGAAAATTCTGCTGTTTGTGGCAACATGAATGGACCTGGAGGACATTATCCTAAGTGATAAAAGCCAGTCACAGAAGGACAAATACTACATAATCTCTTTTATATCAAGAATCTAAAATAGTCAAACTCACAGAAGCAGAGTAGAATGGTGATTGCCAGGGAAAAGGGGGAAGAGGAAATGAGAAGGTATTAGTCAAAGGGTACCAAGTTTCTTTTATAGGAAATGAAGTCATCCTAGAGATCTATTGTACAACATAGTGCCAATATTAACAATACTGTATTTCATACTTAAATATTATTACCCCCCAAAAAAATAAATAATAAAGAGGGCAAGAGAAAACTTTTGGAAGTGAGGGATACATTTATGGCATAGATTGTGGTGATGGTTTTAAAGATATATACTTATCTCCAAATTAATAAGGTTGTATGTCTTAAATATGTACAGCTTTTTGAATATCAATCATATTTCAATAACGTGGTTAAAAAAACAAAGTAGTTTCTGTAAATTATAGCAAATACTGTCAAGTAATAAGATAGGATGATGGCTAAAGATTCTTTTTTGGATTTATTAATTTGGAGGTCACAGGTGGTGTCAATAAGATAAGAGCAATTACAGGAGAATGATATCTCCCTATCCATTCAACTAAGTACTTCCTCTCAACTAAAATAATATGTTTGCAAATACTGTCCTTTCCTTAATCACATTTTCCTGTCATGTTTCAAATTTCTTAAAGGCTTAGTTCTCTGCAAATCAAACTGGAAAATTATTCCAAACCAATGCTTTGCACAGAATTAGATGGGTTAACTTATTTCTCAATGAAAATTACCTATATAATTACCTATATAACTTTTGTTTACACAATAGTAAGGGCAAAAACACCTTCAACGATATGTTGCAAAGAGGAAGGGAGGTAAGTGAAATGCTGGGGACTTCACTTTGCTTTCATAAGGAAAGCTACTAGACAATATCATCTGCCACATAACAAATTAGCTTTCCATGTATGTAATAATCAATAGCTTCTCATTTTACCTTGTAGGAATTTATAGTTTCCATCACCTTACCTCCTTGGTTAAAAATCTTCAGTGTCTCTCTGGTGATAAATTTTATAACCTCAGATCATCCGTGTATAGCTAGGTAGTTGTTTTCCTCTTCTACAAAATGAGATGATGCTTTCTTTTTAGTATTGATTTGGGAATGAAATAGAAACATATATATAAGAGCAAGTATAGTATAGTATCTTCAGTGTGTTAATTATACAGGAAATAATAATTGATTGATATGGTACCATACTATATTTGTAGTATATCTCCAAATCCTACACTAGGCTTATTTTGCATTTGTAATATATTAGGCTACTTACTTTTTAATTAAAAATATTAATCTCTTCTATTTCTGTATCAGCTCACTTTTTTTGATTCACTCACAATGTGCTCAATCTGACCATCTCTATCCATCAAAATTCTGCAAATACCATTTAAAAATGTCAGGCTTTTAAGTCTAACCTGTTTATTATAGCCAAAAGCTATTCTCTTCCATGATTTTCCATGATATGTTATTTCTACCTTTTCTAGAATTGTATATTTGTGGCAGATACCATGGGTTGGCCCACTCAATACCCCTTTCACATTCCTTGCCTTCCCTTTCTTTTACCATAGAGGTTGCAAAATGATAAGGAACAAAATCCAGTCATGGAGATTATCCATGTGCCATTGCCTCATAGCTTCTTCAAAGTTTTGTGTTTATTTTATTTTGACACTTTGTAGATGGAAAGGAAAACAAATGTAGGTATTCTTCCCCAATTCTTTCCACAGCAACTGCATTTCTTAAGAACTTTCTTCCTATATGAGAACGATTTTCAGGTATCTACATATGCGTGTAAACAACTGAGGCATGATAGTCTTCTTACTAATTATACCACATTCTGACCTCATTTTAATCCTTTCTAATGAGTAAAGACAGGAAGAAGGAAATGAGTATCACAGAAGACAAAAGAAAAATATTTATTATCTTTTTATATACCAACTACATTTTTATGTGTCTTTTAATCATCACAAGATGTCTGTGAAATAGCTTTTATTCAGAATTTTACAAGTAAATAAATTAAGGCTTAGATAAATTGGGTAATTTTGCTAAAATAACTCATAAAGAGATGAAGCTTGGATTCAAACTCACGAATTTCTGATCCTATGGTAGCAATCATTTTGAATTGTACAATATCACCTCATTCATTACTTTAAGTGTGAAAGTACATACTACCAGGCACAAGATATTCTTTACCTTTATTCATTAGGTCTTATGTAGCCTGGTAAACAGTTTTTAAAAACATGTTACAAAGATCATAGCAATAATATGCTGGAGTTGGCTCCCACTGTCTCATGAGAATCACTGGGCACATTTCTTTCCAATTCTGTGTTCAGTGACTTCACCTTGATAGTTTGAAATTGATCATGTTAAAGTATTTACACTATGAAAACTGAAAAATTCTATGAATCAGGGATTTTGCTCCCCCTACCCCAGCTGACTGTTAAGCATATACCAGAGCACCACTAACCAAAATACACTCATCTGATTCTTTAAAAGCATCTTAAAAAAATAATTTTAATATTAATCTCTTTCCTTTGCTATTACACATCTTTTAGAGACTAGTTTTCATCTGTCGGCACAAAATATCATGTTCATGTATTTTAGGCTTCAAAGATTCTATTACGAAATAAACTCATCAATTTCTTTTTCCCTCTTATTTACTCACAGCCCTTCCGTGCCCCTTTTTAACATTGCAATTTCAATGTGTAGTTGTGCCAAGAACTTCCTAGGAGACTATAGCATTTTGGAAATGATAAAGAGTTCAAACAATAGCCTATACCAATTTCTGATAGAATCCATATCAATTCCACTTGGGTATAATTCCAATTTGAATAAACATGTATTTTTCTCCAAAAGAATAAAAAATCAAGAAATTATCATTGTCAAAAGGTGATGGCAAAACAGAAAAGAAAGAACAAGAGAATACTGAAAATTCTTTGGTGCAGGTACAATGGAACTTGATATTTATGGCAGCTGATTAAAAAAATAAGGTGAGGGGAATATTTTTCCTTTTAATAGAGAAAAATATTCAGACTGAGTATCAAGATTAGGTAAAAAATAAAATCTAATAATATTTTGATTGTAAGAAAAACCCAAATATAAAATGACACAGGCCAACAAACTTTAGGCATATGTAAAGAAAGGAAGGATAATAAGGCTAATACCAGAAAAGGTAAATTCAATGAAAAAAGAATAAAATAAATTTCACATAAGAAAACCAGACAATCATATATCTTTAAGTTCTCAATAATCAAACACCACTATATACAAATAACCATAAGGTGGATGTTCAATGAGAAAAGCCAAATACAATCGTAGAAGGAGACTTTAATAAATCTCTATAAATCATTGACAGATAAATCATATAAAATAACAAAAATATAGAAGTGATCAATGTCATGCTGAATTTTAGTGTTGTATGCAGCACATAATTCACTGTTTTTCAAGAATGTTGTGGAATTTCACATAAGTCGAACATATTTAAACCAAAAAGAAAACCTTACTTAGGCATCTCAAATAGAAATCATGATGGCCATATTTTCTATCTACAATACAATAATAAACATAAGCATCGACTGAAAATATTTAAACACAAAAACTCCAAACCCTATCACTTATAACAGCTCCTTCATACTTTTGAGTCAAAGAGAAATATTAGAATGCAATGGTACACTATTCGGTTTATATTATTAAAAAATAATATGTAGCAATTCTAATAAAATAGCTCTAAAAATATGATTGTATACTATTAATTTGCTTAAAACATTAAACAGACAAAATTTTAGATTCAAAATACATTATTGCCTACTTTAAATAGCCAAGATCAACTAAAAGTCTATTCATAGTAACAAGAATTTAGCAAATTATATTAAAGACACATGAATAAAAATAAGTGAATTTTCTGTGAACTAGCTATAATTGAAAGGAGATTTTTTTTAAAAATCACCATTTATATTAATATTTTATAACTTAAAATACCTAGAAAAACCCAAACAAAAAAATGTGTGGAACCCATCCATCATTTATAAACTTCTTTGACACACATAAAATAAGTCCTAAATGAAATGAGAGATTTCATATTCTTCCATGGGAAATTCTGTCAGTCCTTTTGCATTATTTTTTTTTTTTACTCAAAATGCTATTCTAATAAAATTCTTAACTTTTTTGATATCTCACAAAATTATCTATGTTCACTGAGAGGCAACAAATAGGAAAGAATAAAAGTTTAGAGAATGATAAAATTTTAGAGAATGAAAAAAAACCTTGCCCTAAAGTTACTAAAATATTATAAAATTTACAATATTTAGAAGTAGTTCACATCTGCTGCAACAATTGGGAGAGAAAATATTTAACTAAACTTATCACTGCAAACAGAAACACCTAGGAGATGATAAATTTAATATTTGATACTAGTGGAGATGGAATAATTTTTCAAGATAGGGTATTAGGATGATAAGCTAACTCTTTAGTAAAAAGATCAAGCCAGCAACTCATCATAGATGATATGTAAAAATAAATTACAGCTTCATCAAAGAGCTAATAATAAAGTAAATAAGCCCATTAAAATTGGAAAATATGAACAAATATTCAACTAATCTTGGGATGAAAAGTTGTAAATTTAGAAATTTTCAAAACAATTTCTGGTTTCATGAAACTAAGATCAAATGGAAGTAAAAAAAATGAAATGTTGAACTAACTACATAAAATTTAAACTTATATGCTATGAATAATTACCATGAACAAGTTCCAAGAGATCAACAAATGGGAAAATTTGCAATATATGACAGATATAGCTTTGGAAAAACATAAACATGTCTATAGTAATATGAGCAAAACTGACAGGAGAAATTCAAATGACTATAAAGACGAAAAATATTCAACCCTATAGGTAATCAAATGAAAACTGTATTGAATATATAATTTTGACCATCAATTCCACAAAAAATTGTTAAAAACTAAGATTTTTATTTTAGTCTTTAAGTAGTTTTATATAATCATATTTTCAATAATGAGAAAAATGTTACTAGAATAAAATCACATTTTTGTATATTGGAAACGTCTGTAAAGTGAGTAATATGAAAGAAAATACATTTTAAATATAAAGTTTGCAATTTATTTTTGTTTTGAATCTAACAATGAAAATGGTAAAATGCATCTTAAAAAGAAATCTAGAGGAGGATGAAGTTTGCTTTTCCTCAAATACTTTACAATTGAAGGCCAGCATATTCTATATTTGAAAGATGATTGGATTGAGATGAAATGTGGTTTTGTGCCCCTAGTTCCACCATTTACGAGTCCCCAGCTGTAGGACAAACCATTTAGTTTCTGGGAATCACTTCCATCTTCCACAAAATGGAGCTCATCATTTGTGTCTGGATGTAAAAATAAAATGTAATAATACCTTGGAATGCACTGTAAAAATAATTCTTCTCGAGCCATTATGACTATAGTCATGGAATTATGTATATGTATTCTAACTTTGCCAATTATTCTTCTACTTACTCAAGTAGTTTGTATCTAGGGCAGGAGCATTCCTTCTACTTTTAATTTAGTGAGTTCCGAATACCATTTTTGCATACTCTAGGTGATCATAAATATATTCATTTAGAAAGTACTTACTTTCCTCCTGTTTAAGTATGAATTGTGCATATTTGTATCATATCAAATTAGATGCTTTTCTGAGAAAATGGATGTTCCAGTGTGCGAAACTAGTTTTAGTGTAACCTTCTCTAGCCACTGCAGAATTACTGTCTATCTGCAATTTTACAATGGTGTGATGCATTTATAAAACTTTAAAAAAAAGACTTGATAGATTTTCTCCACTTAGGAGGTCCTGAGATAGCAATGATGTTTAATGAGAGGTTGCAACTACTTTTAGTGAAAGATTGTACTGAGAAGATGAGCATAGAAAAAAAAAACTTGCATTTAAATTAAATCTTGGGAAACTTCTTTAGGAAAAAAATACAGTTTGTCAGCATTTTAACCCATTCATTTGAACGCCCTTTCCGGGGTTATGACTATGAAGGAAAGAATATTAGTTTCTCTCTTCTGATATCATTGAGAGCTACTGGCAGCTGACTGAACCTAACCAGGAAAAGGGGAAAGAAAGATCCACAAGTGAATTTAATATAAAATGGTTCTTTGAGCATTTGAAATTCAGGGTCCTTTTCTGAAAACAGAAAGGATCCAAATCATACAGTCCAGACTTTGATTATGAAAGGTAAGAATAGAGAGCTCCAGGGCTTTTATTTCGGCTAGAATTATAAAGATTGAAGAGTCCTTGCCGTATCAAGTACAGCTGCCAAGATTCCAAAGAACAGCTAAAAGATAGCTTAAATTATTAGTGCTGTGTTGCAGTGGCTGCACTGAATTATATGCAGACAAAATGTTGAAATGACCACATTCCAAATCTGGAACTCATTATTTCAAATGTTTTTAATAGGAATACATGAAAATATGTGACTAATTATTCATTGTTACTTGTGCCACATAACTAAGCCACCCTTGTTTGTAAGCATGAGCCAAATTACTCTTCCTGAAATTACCTTAGCTATTAACACAGTAGTCGGGAACCTTACTTGCTATAGTTATTAGAAAATAAAATTATATTTTATCTACTTTTAAAAATATTACAAATACCTTGAAAAACAAAGTATTATAAGACCAAAATATAACTATAAAACTAGGGCTTTTCATGGCTTGATATTTGAACATAACTTTGACTGTTTTAACGCATATGCTAGTTTCCAATTATACACAACATATCTCAGAGAAAATTGTATTTAATTAATTCCTACTATGAGTTAATACACTGTTAATCAACTGCTATATATTAATTGCAAGTTGGAGAAATGACACAAAAAGTGAAGTTGAAACTAGAGTCAAAGACCTTTGTATCTTGGATGAAGTTGAAAGTTAAACATTCGAAAAAGATGAATAACTCTTGATTTAATTGAGATATTTTTGCCCAACATAAGGTGACATAGTTTTAAAATAGTTGAAAGACTGATATAAGGAAAATGGACCATATATTGTCCATTTCAAAAAATGTAGAAATGACTACAGGAATGATAATTTATGTTGTATAAAAAATAAAGGTATTAAATACTAAAGTGGGTTATTCAGTGAGATTGTATAATTTTTTTCCCTTAAACTTTAGATGGGTGAGTCTTTGGAGGCAGGATTTTAGTCTTTTTCTTCTCTCTTTCCCCAGACTAAGTGAACCATAGGTACAAAGGGCTTCACAAGGACACTTCTCTTACTCTCGCGGTGCCTCAGGTAAAAACACCTGCAAACAAGCCGTGGCACTGAACACTTAGCAAATACCCTTGGGTGGGAATGATTTTCTAAAACTTGTTTCATAAATTTCTTTTTCTCTGTTTCATTTTTGGCTCTCTCTATCTATGGCATTTTACTCTTTCAAACTATTTCATAAAATTAAAGGGCCAAAAAACTCAAAGACGCTTCCTAACATAATCTTCTGTACTCAGTTTCTGAGACAAATGGCTATTTTTCTTATATAATAAAAGTTTAAGGGAAAAAAATTATACAATCTCACTGAATAACCCACTTTAGTATTTAATACCTTTATTTTTTATACAACATAAATTATCATTCCTGTAGTCATTTCTACTTTTTTTTGAAATGGACAATATATGGTCCATTTTCCTTATATCAGTCTTTCAACTGAAACCATAGTAGCTGATGAAATTATTTTATAAGAAAGTTTAGGAAGGATTCCTAACTCCCAAAGGTGAGCTTCAATGACTTCATTAATTGACAAAAATTATCTGCAACTATTTATACCTATGTGTATTTTTTTCTGGGAAGATATATCATAGTTGTTTTTTGTTTGTTTGTTTTGGTTTTAGATTCTCAAAAGGATCTTTGACTAAAAGAGAATAAGAACAATGGAGTGAAAGGAGAAGAAAACTAAAGACAGACTGTGGAAGTGAGTCACCAAATGAATGGAGAAGTAAAATTTAAAGATATAGAAATTGGACCGAGAGAGCGTTGCATTGACTTTCTTCAAGAGGAAGAAAGACATCTTTGATTCTAAGGAAAGAGAAGGGATGTGTGGTTAATGGTTAACTTTGTCAAATGCTCCTACATAGATCAGTGAGCTAATAGGTTTCAGTAGTCTCTGATTTAATAATATAGTAACCATTGCCAGAACAGTTTCATGGAGTGCTGGGTGTGGAAGCCAGGCTGTGGTGGGCAAGGAGTTAAGGGAAGGGAAGAAGAGAGTGACAAGAAATAAAAATTAGTTTTTTCTAGAAGCTGGCTGTGAAAAGGAGAAATGAAATAGGAGACTAGCTATAGGGGGAATTCACTCCTCCTCCCCCAATAAAGCCATGAGAGGCTTTTCTGTTTGCTTCTTTTAAGGATAGATGTGATATGATCTTAATAATACACTTAAATGATGGAGTTAAATAAAAAAAGAGATTAAAGTTGCAAGTGATAAAAAGAATGATTTCTAAGCAAAGTTCAGATTGGAGAGGGGCAGTTGTGGAATCCAGATCAGTGAGAGAGGTCAGTTTGATTATAACATTGGAGAGAAGGAGACGAATATGCAGGAGTTAGAACTGGCAAAGGAGCTTTGTTCCTGAGAGTTTCTAAACTCCCAGTAAAGAAGAATCCATTTGAGAGTGAAAGGAGCCAGGGGTGGAGACAGAGTTATGTTTGAGAAGTGTGGCAAGCTGTGCTCCAGCTTCCTAAGACAACCAATGGACAGATAAGATTTGATGAGATGCTAAGGGTCTAAGTGACATTAGAACTAAGACTTTACAGTAGCACTGACTGGAATAGTTTATATAAACATCCCAGGTGGCACTTAGCTTTAGGAATGCAGGAGGCCGACCAAAGAACTGATCCAGATCTGGGAGTTTGTAGAAAAAGACTCTGTCTCTAGTGATACTAGATTCCCCCCTCAGTGGTACCTGGAAGGCCATTCCCCTACTACTTATTGAAAAATTGAGCTCCCATAGTTGTCCTCATTAGTTCTTTATCATTGACTTTCCCTTCTGTTCCATTGATTCTTACTGGTCTAATTCCAGATGTTAACAGCTCCCATTTAAAAAAAAAAGTTCATGGCCTACTCTATCTACCTTTAATACTCTTCTTGAAAACTTCTTGAAAAAGTTATTTTATAGAGTATTCACTTCCTTACCTCCTAATCTTTCTTTTCTCTTGCTATTATTTTAAGTTAAATTTTTTTTCAGTTTTATGTATAAAGTTTTGTTTGGCATTTTGAATAGCTAATCCAATGTGCACATAATTCAAATGTATTTAAGTATATACAAGAGTTAATCTCTCTCTCCCATTATTGTGCCCTACCACTCAGTTTCTGTCCTATAAGTAACCACTATTATTCTTTTTTTTTTTTTTTTTGTAGGGGGTTATACTTTCATATGTAGGCTAATTTTTCTTTATTCTTTAGTAAGTGATAACATATCATGTGTATTGTATTGCAACTTTTTCTCCTTCATATTGATGATCTTTTCATATTAGTACATAGAAAGCTGCCTTAATGATTTTAACAGCCGCATAGTATTCCATTGGAGGATGTACATAGTTTATTTTGTTGTTTTCTATTTAGAGGTATTTGTTTTCAATTGTTCACTTATTTTAAAAAGCTGTTAAGAGTATCTTTGATCATCTAGTATTTTTCTTAAGTGCAAATATATCTGTAAGATAAATTCCTAATATTAGAATCACTAGGTCACCAGTCTTAGTTCAGTCCTCATTGGTCAATCTTTTGTCACTACCATTTCAATTGAAATAGCTGTTATCAGTCAAATAAAATTCCAAGGTAATTCTTTATCCTCATATAATTTAACTCTTCAGCAGCACTGGCCCTAGCTGATCATCACTTCTTCCTTCTTAAAATAGTTTCTTCTTTTGGCTTCCATTATATCACAAACTTCTGGATTTCCTCATATTTCGCTGATTATTCCTTCTTCATTTCCTTTTCTGGCTCCTACTCTTTTCAATGTCTGTATTTTGGACAGTTTAAAAGTTTTTTTTTTTTTCAGTCTGGTCCTTTTAATTCAATCTCTCCTTAAATCACTTAATGAAATCCCATTACTCTAAATACTATTTATACATTGATGATTCGCACATTTTTATCTCTTTTCCTCTGTGCTCTGTCCCAACTATCCATATGATGCCTACACCTGAATATCTGAGAGGTTGCTCAAAACCTAAATGCTTCTCCTTATTCATATATCAGTCAGTGGCAACTGCATTCTTCCAGTTGCTCTGCTCATAAATCTAGGCATGAGCTGTGATTCCTTTCTTTCTGTTAGCAACCACATGTAATACATTATCAAGTCTTGCCACCTCTACTTCTAAATATGTGCAGGATTTGGCCACTGCTCACTCTCTCTACTGCTATCACTCTACTTAAAGTGAGGCTAGGAAACTCTAGTAGCTTCCTAACAGCCTCCTTACTTACCTTTTTGTTTTTCAACAGATTATCTTGACACACTAGCAAGAGTATCTTAGTAAACAGTTTCTCACTAGAAATGCTTTAATGGCTTTCTATTATACATAGAAGAAAATGGAAACTCCCTACCATGAGTTAAAAGGCCACTTATTACTTCTGAGAGGAAACACCATCAATGAATTGGAGAAATTATCAGATCAATACAGTGCCCCCTCTTAACTAACTCATGTGCATTTATTGATATAGTTTATGCCTATTTATGTTCATTCCTAGGCTCTGAAATATTTCTCCTTGTACCTTATTCAGGTGGAAGTAATTACTTTGTTACAGATGCCAATTCTGAGTTTCCCTACTACACTTCGTTTTTCATTTTTAGAATATATAGTAGTATTTCTTGCCCGTGTTATTTAAGACCTAGGGAATGAAAAGGCAAGGTTTCCCACGGCGGGGCACAGGAGTTGTGGTTCTATACCGGATCACTACAGATGCTTCCCTAGGGGTCTTGGGGACTCCATCACCTAAGGATTATCAATGTGTTCAGTCAAAGGCAATCAGGAAACAACACACAACATCTTATTTACTCTGCCTCAAAAAAAAAAAAAATCCCTCTAACCTTCTAAATTAATACTTTAAAAACAGGTATCCTGCCATGTCTTACAAATATTACCATGTCTATGTTGTTCTACATTAGCCATTTACTACTAATCGACTAGACAGTATCCTTAAAAAATCGTTGAAACAATTTCAGTAATAGTTAATCAAATTCAAAAGGAACATTTATTAGGTAAGAAAATTCAAATTATTGCTCCTCTCATTTCCAATTAAGAATTTTTAGAATTTTGCAAGTCTCCAAAAAGAGATATGTACCCAATTTTAAATTAAAAACAAAAAGTTTTCTAAGAAAGGTGTGTTGTATTATTTTTGTTATCAGCTTTATGGCAGTCTTTATAAGAATATGGCTAAGAACTTCATAAAACAAATTAAGCATTACAATTATTTATATAAAACAATGAAAAAGCTTTCTTTACAAATATGCTACTGCTAAATCCCAGTCATCTATAAAATTTGCCTAATGAGGCAAAGTGGTAAAAATTGCATTATTCTTCAAATCTTCATTCCAATAGAGCTCTTTATACACTGTTGAAAGGGAACAACCCCTTGATACAACTTCAGATCATTATCTCTGCAAGGAGCCTCAGTGGATGAGGTTTGGCAAATGATTTATACTAGCCAAAATGGTGGGGCAGTGGGAGGGGGAGGTGGCATACTAAAATTTCTTGGGCAAAACAAGTTATTTTCCATATTTGGGAACTCCTAAGCTAATACCAGGCAAGTACAATATTTGTTCTAGAAATATCTGAGTTTAATGAACAATCTACCCAAAGCATAGAAAACCACTTCTTAATGGAAACAGTGAAAAATTATTTTCATTGCCAAGGCTGACCCTGACACAAATTTAAATGGAGTGGAAGGGAGCAAGAACTACACTATCTTTGGAGGAGACACAAAGTGATGATGCTTGAACCTGCTTATGTGTTTGGAGAGGGAAAAGGGAAAGAGGAGGAACAGCAATTGTAAGCCCAGAGGAATGACATAGTCTTCTTCAGGTTTTCTTTAGCTGTTGACACTCCTACTTGATGAGCGAAAATCAGCCAGCTCCAGGTCCAGTCCGCCTCCCTCCACAAACACATAAACAAAATGGGGCAACTCAAACTGAAGGACCATTAGATTGTGGATCACCAAATCAAATTTCAAAGATTTATATGTAAGTGGAACCTGAGTGAAACTTATTTTGAATTTGTTTCATTTTTCCGGTTGAGTACATAGATATTCCAGAAAAACTGAGGGGAGAGGAGGATGAACACTCTGCTCGTGTTATCTTAAATGTTCACTTAAACCAGTTTGACTATACTACAATTATAAAGGTTCCTGGGATGTACTTTACACACAGAAAATGAAGTTCTCAAAATACGTGGCAGCGAGCTTTCTGTCCCCATCCAGTGCCCTATCAGAGCCACCTCTAAGTGCAAACGGAAATAACCCCAAACCCAAATCCAGCATTTGGGGCACCCAAAATATTAAACTACATATGTATTTTTTTTCTCTTGCCGCTTCCATTTCATTTTTTAACTTTCTGGGGACACAACTACTGCTCTCCCAGCTCCTTTGGGGACAGGAACCCTGACTATGAACGCTCACTCGGATCCCCTTTTCTCTGCTCAATCGCCCTTCCAAATAGGAGGGTGCCTTCCTTGGATGTCCAGGACCTGCGGCAGTGTAGGCACGTTGCAGCCTCAGGGTGGAAGCTCTCTGCTGCCCTTTTTCCTCAGCGATTTCTACCCGCGGGAAATCAAGTTAGAATAACTGCAACCCTTTCCCGATCTACCTATCTGCCCAGCTCCTCATTTATCTTATAATTTCCCCCCAGAATCCTTTCCAGATTCCACCAAGGGTGGATTCGAAGACTCTGGGTCTTTCCGGCGCTGTATTCTGACCCGTGCCCCGTCTCTCTCACCCTGGAGACTCTTCAAACCAGGATGGCCGGGAGTCTGCGCTCTAAGGGAGGCGTCTCCCGCTCCCTCCTCCCGCCACCCCTCGCCCTTGCGCCAAGGCCGTGCCCCTCCCTCCTTCTGAGTTTGTCCCACCTGCTCCGCCCAGGACCACGCCTGCTCCTTGCAACTTCGCTCCGAGGGAGCTGAGGTTGTGGACGGAACGGGGAAGGACAATTCTTGAATTCCAGCGCTGCTCGTTCTCCCCAGAGTGTCGAAAAGGACTTTGCACCTGCCCCTCAGGTCTTTCCCTCCTTCCGAGAGCAGGCGCTGCCCGGGGCTCCCCGGTTCCCTTCCCACCTGCGTGCCGGTCGCGGACGCCGCGCGCTCTCCCTTGCTGGGAGCAGAGCCGCACACTCACGGTGAGCGCTACACCGCAGAGGTCTGGAGAGGGAAAGATGCCCACCTAGGTCCAAAGTGGGCTGGCAGGGGCGGCCGTGCGGGGCGCCAGCCGCGGTCGTGTGGTGCGTTCCCGTGCTCCCAAGGCCGCCGAGCTAGCTGCGCGCTGAGGAACTGGGGCGCCGGGTGGGTACCAAGCGCTGGCAGGCCGTCTGAGGCCCGGGGATCGCCACCACCGCTAACGCTCCTCTCTTCTTGCCTTCATCTCTTCCTTCCTTCTACACCCTTCTCTCATTGTGCTTCGCTCACTTTTTCCCCCCTCCTCCCTCTTCTCTCAGACGTCTCCTCCCTCCCTTCCACTGATGCGTGGAGAAGGACGGGGGAGGGAAAAAGTCCTGTCTCTTTAACTTGAATGATACCTTGGAGATTATCTGTTCGTGGAATCTGGAAATGACGTTAACAACCTTTTTGAAAGCATCTAGAATAAAACTGTTTTAGTCTTTTTTTCTTTTCATCTTTGCATCTCCTTCCCAGTGTGGCTCTTTGCGTCCGCTTAGGTGGCTAGGATTGAGGAGAGGTCAGATAAGGAAAGGGAGAGAGAGTTAGAGGTAGCAGTCTTCGGAAGTGGGCTTTAGAACCAGTCGCCTTGAATGAGCTCAGAGATCTGTTTATTAGCAATTTCACAAATCAGGCATTTACTGAAAAATAAATGAGCTTAGAGGTGAGACAAGACAGACAGGCAGGGTAATGGGGACAGGGTTCATTAGAGGCTCTATTCTAAGGCATCCATTGTGGTTTGCTATGGAAATGACTTAGAATACATCTCTAGTGTTTTAATCAGTATTTGACCTTGAAAAAATACTTGATCTTTTCCTGCTACTAGCTTTAAATCTCCCCCACCCCCACCCCGGACTAATGTATTATTCCCCAGTAGAGTCCCTTCAGCTGTACCCTACCAAGAACTCCACAAATCTGTTTGGACTGACCCTGTTTTGGTGCATCTTGAAAGGTGGCGATTTTCCAGCGCTGAAACAGATCTCCAGTGCTGGGAAGGGTGGGACAGCATTTTTGTACAGAGCACCACCGTCACAGTCCACAGGTTGACCCTGTTTCACCCTGGGCCTGACTGTTCTTGAACCATTTTTATACCAGAAAAGAGTGCCTGTCACTGAAGATCCTTTCTGCTCGCTTACCTCCCAATACTTTTTGCTGTCCAAAGACAATCTTATATAAATCTCCTTTGTAGACTAAACCTGTAAACACTAAACATAATATTTGGCACTTAATGCTCAAGAAATGATAGCTGAATTGTTATGGCTAATGACTTCAGATTATCAATAACATTTTCTTCATGTTTTTTTTTTTTCTCACATAATTCTTAAACTTTGATTCCCTGTGCCATGATTTGCACAGTTCCAGCTCTTGTCATTTCTAAATATCTGACTATGTGATTATAGCTTCTCATTTAGTAAAGCATTATAAAAATAATCCAAGAGGAAGTCAAGATTGATAACTTTCCTAGTAGAATACATATTCTAGGGGAATAGTAATTTCCCTAGAAGATATAATATTGACTACCTCGATTTTACAGTTTAAATTAGAGTAATTCTTAACAAATATTAGAGATGACAATCCATGTTTATACCACCTCAAGAAGTAGTTAGGAATGTATTCACCTTCTACATAAAGGGATATTTCCAGATCCATGTTTGGACTTGGAATCGAAGTTAACAATTCTATAGTACGTATAGGAAGATATGGGAAAGACAATACCTATGATGCAAAGGGGATTTAAATTTCAAATGTTTCTCCTATTGCTACTGCAGTAAAAAAAATTGCTGAGGTATCAATCATGAAAATTCACCTAGTATTGCTGCAAGAAGACGTTGTGCCCTAGAGATGTTCCACTTGATATTCAGTACACAGATATTCAACAGCAGGCAAGACATAGTCATAAGGCTCAGCATGGGTTACTCTGAGTAAGTACAGGATGAGTAACTAGGCTGTTTCTTGAGTTATCTTATTATATTTTAGAAGCCTCAATCTCAGTGAGAAAGAGACCAAGAATCTCAGTCAGTTTTTAAGTTCACTGGCTTTTAAGTCATTTAGGATGAATGAGATCATCACAGACAAGTTCTTTTTGAAAGCTTAGGTGACAGATCTAGAAAGTGTCAGTACTTAAAGGTCTTGTTTGTTTTTCATCTTACGTGTATGGGGACACATGTATTTATAGGCAAGACACTAATAGTCTATTCCTTGAGCTTTTGCCAGAAAGTAGATTTTCATTCAGGACAAATTGCACTATTTTGATAATATTGATCTCAATTTACGACTAAGTGTAAATTCCTCCCCTTTTTTCCCAGTTAAGCTGAATATATTAATAACTATAAAAGCCAGCTAAAAAGTGCAAAGTTAAGAAAAAAGCTGAGAAGTTGTAAAATGATGTTAGTGAAGACAGAATTAACCACAGTATAGGCATAAATAATTTAACCTTTTCCTAATGGCTTGTGCTTTTCTTGTGTTATTTGCTTAACTACAAAATCTTAACCTAACTTCATAAACCTCACAAGCAAGATCCACTGACTCATTCTATCATGTCGAATGGTCACTTTTTAAGAGCATTATTTTAAGTACCATTCCCTTCTATTTTGGAAAAAACACTGCAGAGTAAACAAAATATTGATGATCAAATAATTGACCTCTCCCTAAGTTTATAGGGAAAGCAGTTTTATTTTTTGGTAATAATTCAGATTGACTTTATTCATTCATTAAATTCATCAGGTAAGTGTTCAGATCTTTTAGAAGTCAAATAGAAAGCTTTGAAGAGTTTGAATAAATATAATTTACAGTTTCATAATATGCAGGGAAAAACTTGATTTAGAAATAATCACTATCATATAATAATGCTTATTTTTTTGTAAGTAGAAAATATGCATGGGCAACTGAGAGAATATTCTCATATCTTAAACACTGACAGAACATTTGGGTTCTTTAAAATGCTTTTCCCATAAACTTAGGGAGAGGTCAATTATTTGATCATCAATATTTAGTTTACTCTGCGGCGTTTTTTCCAAAATTGAAGGGAATGGTACTTAAAATATGCCCCTAAAAAGTGACCTTTTGATGTGATTTAGATTGGTTCTTTTAAAAAAAATCATTAAAATTCTCATTCAAGTTAGCTAAATTTATGTCATTTTTAAAGCATGGAATGTGATGTAGCAGAAAGACTACTTAATTAGAAGTTTCCAGGTCCGTTGCTATGAAACAACCTTATCATAGGTGAATAGTAGCACGATTAGTTCATTAAGAGGATAGTAAACAAGATAAACTCAAACTCTTAATTGATATTCTCCAATGTTTCCACATTGTTCTGTGGTTCCATAACTGAAAAAATTGCAGCATGGTATTTTGCATACAGTAATATGTAATAAGGTTGGGCAAAAACTTGAAGACTGTATGATATGTAAAAATGAGTGGTTACCAAGTCTACTGTGATGGCATAATAACAAAATAACTGCTCATCAATTCAGTTAAAGAAATACTAAGAACATTTACCTACTATATAATTGAAACCACTGGCTAAAAACTTGAGTTATCTCAACAGATAGTCAATACCAATAACTCTATATCTCTTAATAATTTTGATGCTATTCTCAGTATAATTGTATTTTACTTATAGCCATTGTTTATCTTAGTCTTAATATTTTCAGTATCATTTTACAATTTCTCATTTATTCTGTATTTGGTAAGACAATAGGAAAATTGCAGTTATCTTTCTGCATTTGTGAGAAAGCTAGGCATAAAGATCACGAGGAGCTCTGAATTAGAGTTGAACTAACTTGACTCTTAATTTTGTCTAGTCATTAACCAATTTGGTGACTTAAGTAAAATGCAATTTTTCTCAGTTTCAGCTTTCTAAAATTTCATTCGGGAATAAAGCCAAATTTATTTAGCTATAGAAGTTACCCTGAGTACACTGGAATATAGTATATGAACTTTCATAGATAGGGTAAAGTATTACACAGCAGAATGTTAACTTTGTATGAAGAAAGTTAGCAATAAGATCAGAACAAAATCATTAGGTTTTAACACTTAATGAGATACCTTCAAGATTGCCAGTTTTTTTTCTGTATCAGAATATTATCATGTCAACACATATAAACCAAATTTTAAAGTGAAGATATTTTGTAGAAGTATAATTTGAACTGCACAGCCTCTGAACAGCCAGATAGGTGCTTTGCATGCATTCGTACCAGTGAGTACTCAACCAATTGGAATACTGAAAGGCAACACTGAAAAAAAACCAGTATGTAGTTAAGATATATAGCTCTTTCTCTCTTATCCTCACAATGTCCTGATTTTTTTTTTACATAGATTTAGTTATGAGATAATGCCAATGAAAACTAGGATGCTTTTGAAAAATAAAGGTAAAATCTTATACCAGGTCAGTACTTAATAATATATAAAAGAGCCTTTACTCAGATTAAGGTCTACTCTTGGAAATATACTGGGACAAAAAAAGAGATTCAGAGTGTTTTAAAAAAGGAATAAAATCCCAAAACAATTAGCCATTAGAATATTGACCAATATGTGTCCTTGATAGAGAACAAATAGTGATTATTTAAAAAATAATATATAAATAATATATTTATTCTATCTCTATATATTGATAAATCCATATTAATTAAATGAAGTTCCCAAATGGTATTTTTAAATTAATTTTTAATTATTTTTAAATTAAGTTTATTGGGGTAACATTGGTTAATATAATTATATAATTTTCAGGTATACATTATAATTTGACGTTTGTATATTCTATTGTGTGTTTACCACCCAAAGTCCAGTTTCCTTCAGCTACCCTATATTTGATCCCTTTTACCTACTTCACTCTCCTCCTAGCCCCCTATATTTGACCCTCTTTACCCGTCAGCCTTCCCCTTCCTCTCCCACCCCCTAACCTCTGGTAATCACTAGTTTGTAGTCCATGTCCATGAGTCTCTGTTTGTTTGTCCTCTTCATTTGTTGCTCTTAGGTGTCTATCCCACATATAAGTGATTTTCAACTTTTTCTGTCTGGCTTATTTTGCTTAGCATGATTATCTCGAGGTCCATCCATGTTGTCACAAAGGGCAGTATTTCATCTGTTCTTATAGCTGAGTAATATTCCAATGTATATAGTACCACAGCTTCTTTAGCCAATCATCTATTGGAGGACACTTCAGTTGCTTCCATGTCCTGGCCACTGTGAATAACGCTGTTATAAACATTGGTGTGCAAATATCTTTTTGGATATGGATTTTCAAGTCTTTGGGGCAAATATCCAGTAGAGGGATTGCTGGATCATATGGTAAATCAAGTCTTAGTTTTTTGAGGAAATTCCATACTATTTTTCGTAGGGGCTGTACCACCAGCAGTGTATGAGGGGTCTTTTTCCTCCGCATCATCTCCAGCATTTGTTTTTACTTGTCCTGTCGATGATAGCTGTTCTAACAGGTGTGAGACGATATCTCATTGTGGTTTTGATTTATATTTCCCTAGGAGCTAGCAATGTTGAGCATCTTTTCATATATTTGTTGGTCATTTGTATATCCTCTAGGGAGAAGTGTCTGTTCAGGTCCTCTGCCTATTTTTTGGTTAGATTGCTTGTTTTTTTTGTTGTTATTGAGTTGTATGAGTTCTTTGTATATTTCGAATATTAGACACTTATCAGAGACATTGCATGCAAATGTATTTTCCCATTTGAATGGTTGTCTCTTTACCTTGTTGATGATTTCTTTTGCTGAGCAGAAGCTTTCTAGTTTGATGTAGTCCTATTCATTTATTTTAGCTTTTACTTCCCTTGCTTTTGAGGTCGAATTCATAAAATCTTCTTTAAGTTTAAAGTCCTTGAGTTTAGTTCCTATGTTTTCTTCTATGCTTTTTATTGTTTCAGGTCTTATATTCAGGTCCTTAATCCATTTTGAATTAATTTTGGTATGTGGTGATAGAAGTCTAGTTTCATTCTTTTACAGGTGGCTTTCCAGGTTTCTCAGCACCATTTATTGAAGACGCTTTTCTTTCTCAACTGTATGTTTTCGGCTTTGTTGTCGAAATTTATTTAACTGTATAAATATGGGTTTACTTCTGGACTCTTGATTCTGTTCCACTGGTCTGTGTGTCTGTTTTTCTGCCAATACCATGCCATTCTGATTACTATCGCTTTGTAGTATAATTTGAAGTCAGGCAGAGTGATGCCTCCAGTCTTGTTCTTTTTTTCTCAGATAGCTTTGGCAATTCTGGATCTTTCGTGCTTCCATACAAAGCTGATAATTTTTTGTTCTATTTCTTTAAAAAAAATGCTGGCAGGATTTCGAAGGGGATTGCATTAAATCTGTATAATGCTTTAGGTAATAAGGTCATTTTAACTATGTTGAAACTTCCAATCCAAGAACACAGAATATATTTTCATTTCTTTGTATCATCTTTGGTTTTTTTATAGGGTCTTGTAGTTTTCGTTATGTAGGTCCTTCACATGTTTCATTAAATTTATTTCTAGATATTTTATTCTTTTTGTTGCAATTGCAAAAGGAATTATTATTTCCACTTCTTTTTTTGACACTTCATTATTAGAGTATAGGAACGCTATTGTTTTTGAACATTGATTTTGTAGCCACTTTACTGTATTTGCTTATTGTTTCTAGTAGTGTTCTTGTGGAGTCTTTAGGATTTTCTATATAGAGAATCATGTCATCGGCAAATAGTGACAGTCTAAATTCTTCATTTCCTATTTCAATGCCTTATATCTTTCTCTTGTCTGATTGTACACTCTAGGACCTCCAAAGTTATATTTAATAACAGTGGCGATAGTGGACAGACAGCTTTGTCTTGTTCCTGATCTTAGTGGGAAGTTTTTTAGTTTTTCACCATTCAGTATAATGAGAGTTTGTTATAGATGGCCTTTATTATAGTAAGATACTTTGCTTCTATATCAGTTTTGTTAAGTGTTTTGATCATAAATAGATGCTATATCTTGTTGAAGGCTTTTTCCGCATCTATTGATATGATCATATAATTTTTATTTTTTAATTTGTTTATGTAGTGTATCATATTAATCAATTTGTATATGTTGAACCATCTCTGTGCCCCTGGGATAAAGCCCACATGATTGTGGCGTATAATCTTTTTAATATGTAGCTGTATTTGGTTCGCTGGTATCTTATTTAGGAGTTTTGCATCTGTGTTCATGAGAGATATTGGTTTGTAGTGTTCTTTTTTTGTTATCCTTACCAGGTTTTGATATCAGAGTAATATTGGCCTCATAAAATGAGTTGGGAAGTCTTGCCTCTCTGATTTTTTTTTTTTTTTTTTTGAAGAGTTTGAGGAGAATAGATATCAAATCTTCTTTGAACGTTTCGTAGAATTCACTGGTGAAGCCATCTGGTCCTGGACTTTTACTTTTTGGTAGGTTTTTGATGATTGTTTCAATTTCCATACTGCTGATCAGTCTATTCAGATTTTCTAATCCTTTTTGACTCAGTCTAGGAAGATTGTATTTTTCTAAGTACTGGTTTATTTCTTCTAGGTTATTAAATTTGGTGTGATATACTTTTTCATAGTATTGTTGTATGATCCTTTATATTTCTGTAATGTTAATCATAATTTCCCCTCTTTCATCTCTAATTTTGTTTATTTGTGTACTTTCTCTTTTTTCTTTAATGAGTCTAGCCAAAGGTTTGTCAATTTTATTAACCTTCTCAAAAAACCAGCTTTTGTTGCATTTATTTTTTCTATTGTTTTTGTTTTGTTTTGTTTTGTTTTGTTTCATTTATTTCTGCTCTAATTTTGATGATTTCTTTCCTTCTGCCGACTTTAGGCTTCATTTGTTCTTCTTTTTCTAGTTTTTTAAGATGAAGCGTTAGGTTGTTTATTTGGGCTTGTTCTTGTTTTTGGACATAGGCCTGTAATGATATGAACTTTCCTTTTATGATCGTTTTGCTGTGTCCTAAACATTTTGATATGTTGTAATATCATTATTATTTGTTTCTATGTATCTCTTGATTTCACTTTTTATTTCTTCTCTGATCCAGTTATTCTTCAGTAGCATGTTGTTTAATCTCCATGCATTTATGGTTCTTCCTAATTTTTTTTTGTAGTCGATCTTTAGTTTCAAAGCATTATGATCAGAGAATATGGTTGGTAAGATTTCAACCCTTTTATGTTTGTTCAGGCAATCTGTTTCCAAGTGTGTGATCAATTCTTGAGAAGGTTCCATGTGCACTAGAGAAGAATGTATAAGCAAACATTTTTGGGATGGAAGACTTTGTAAATGTCAATTATGTCTAGTTGATCTAACATGTCATTTAAGGATGTTATTTCCTTATTGATTTTTTGTTAGGATGATTGGTCCATATTTGACAGTGGGGTATTTAGGTCCCTTACTATGATAGTGTTTTGGTATGCTTCTCCCTTTAGTTCTGTTAGTAATTGCTTTACATATTTCTGGGCTCCCTGATTGGGAGCATAGATATTAATAAGTGTTATGTCTTCCTGGTGCATGATTCCCTTTATCATTATGAAGTGTCTCTCAGTATCTTTTTTACCTTTTTGATTTTGAAGTCTATTTCATCTGATATTAGTACCACTACTCCTGCTTTTCTCTGAATGCCATTTGCTTGAAATATCATTTTTCACCCTTTTACTTTGAGTCTATATTTGTCTTTGGAGCTGACATGTGTCTCCTGGGGGCAGCATATGGTTGGGTTTCGTTTATTGATTTTGTTTATTGGTGAGTTCAGTTTATTTACATTTAGGGTGATTATTGAAATATGAGCCCTTCTTATAGCATTTTATTTTTTGTTTTGTGGTAGCTTGGTGTTTCCATTGCTTACTGTCCTTGTATTTCTGTTTTTTTCTGTTTTGGTTGGCTTTTGTGGGTTTTCCCTCTGGTCGTTTTTGTTTTATATTATATACTTCAGTTCTGAATCTTTGGTGTGTGGTTACCATTGTGAATAAGTAAAGGATAGTTTATATTTATGTATGTATATATATGTGTGTGTGTGTATGTATATACATGTATGTATGTATGTATGTGTATATATACACATATACATGTATATGTGTATATATACATATATATGTATATATGTGTTTATGTGTATGTGTGTGTGTGTGTGTGTGTGTATACACGGTTGTCTATTTTCTTCTGTGTGTGCCTTATCTCCATTTTCCTTGGCAAATTTGGATCTTTGAATCTTCCCCTTTTCAGTCATTGTTATCTCAATTTGTCTCTATGTATACTGAACGTTCATTACTATCTTGTTATAGCTATTCTCTTTTTATTATTTAAGCTTATAATGCTCTGTTCTTAGTAAGGGTTGTACTCTTCTTCTATTTGCCTGATAGTCACTTTACTCCTTATTACGGTTTTTGTTTTTGTTTTTGTTTTTTGGTCATTTTGTTTTCAGTGAGCTGACCCCTTTCAGTATTTCCTGTAGTGCAGGCCTCGTAGTGGAGAAGTCCCTCAACTTTTGTATGTCTGGAAAGATCTGAATTTCTGCTCATATCTAATGAAGAGCTTAGCTGGATACATCATCTGGGCTGGTGGTTCCTTTCACTTAATAGTTTAAATATTTGATTCCATTCCTTTTTTGGCTTGTAAGGGTTGTGCCGAGAAGTTTGAGGATAATCTAATGGTTTTAAAAAAAATTTTTTTTATAGGTTACCATTTTCTTCTCCCTGGCTACCCAGAGAATTCTGTCTTTGTCATTGATTTTTGATAATTTTTAATACAATGTGTCTTGGGGAAGGCTTTTTTGGGTTGAGATAATTAGATGTTCTGATGAATTCTTAAATTCCAAGCTCCAGCTCATTCCTTAAATTTTGGGAAAGTCTTGTCAACTATTTGTCTGGAAATGCTCTCTAGTCCCTGCTTCTTTACCTTGACTTCGATAATACCCATTATTCTTATGTTTCCTCTCCAGATGGTATCAGCTAGTTCTTGAATTTCTCTTTCATTATTTTTCATTCTTCAGTTTCTCTCTTCTTCCTTCTAATTTATTTCTAGATTTCTGTCTTCGATATCACTGATCCTTTCCTCCATTTGGTCAACTCTATTTCCCAAGCTTGCTATTTCATTTTTCAACTCTTGCAGTGTGTTCTTCACCTCCAGAAGTTCTATTTGGTTCTTTTTGAGGGTTTCAATCTCCTTGCTCTGCTCATCTAGTTGTTTTTCATTTCCCGAAATTGTTGATATGACTTATTTTGAAACTCACTGTCATTTAAGTTTCATATTTTTATGTCTATAAGCTTATTTTCTGGAGATTTTTTCTCTTTCTTTCTGAGATGTCTCGTCACCTTGGTTGTTCATGGTGTTTAATGGACTATTTCTCTGCCTGGGCATTATGGAAATGTATTCTGCTATTTTTCCAGAAATAAGATTTATTATATAAAGGTCTCTCTTTAGCTTGCTGCAAAGAAGGCACATTTCTTTTGGTTTTCAGTAGGTGGCATCTAAGCCTCTTAGATCCCTGTTTTATATAAAGCCTTAATAATGCTTTTATATAATGCCTTTTTTTTTCTTGTAGCTATTTAGTCATGCTCACTACTCTCAGTTTCAGTCCCTGTCAGTGTTAGCACCAGTTTCAGTAGCGTTTGCTCAGATTCCTCTGGGGCTTCGCGGTAATCGGTCTCGGAGTGTATGAGGTAGGGGCCTTTTGGATTGGGTGTTGGGGGTTGTGGCTCAGCCTAGGTTTTGCAACCATGGTTGGTAAAAATTAACTATTATTTTCTTGCCATCTTCTTCTCTGCTTCTGCCCTGATGACTGGGCCCTGCCGCCACCTGAGTGGAGCTCACAAACTCTCCCAGGCAGGGCTGTTCAGGAAAACTGTCCCACCTTCTCTCCTCCCCTTCCCCTTCCAAGGATCTCCAATGGCTACAATAGGCAGTTTTTTTTATTTCTCTCAGTCCACCACTCAACACCCAGGGTTCTGACCTGTGATAGCTTTTATGTGCAGTTCCCATGCTTAGACGTGGTGGTGTGCAATTTGAGTGTGTTTCATTTAGTTTTAGATGTCTAGCTTATTGTTGTTTCAAGGGGAGAGATCTGAGGATGTCTCTCAATCTGCCATGTTTTTTCCACCCCAAAGGATTTTAATACAATTTGTTTAAAGCTCCATGCCAATTTTGTAATAAGTTAAAGCGCCTTCATAGTACTACTCTAATCAGAGAGCCTAATTTGGTAGTTAATTAATACAAGTAAGCCTGAAGTTATAAGTGGACTCCTATTAAGAACATTTAATTAAGTGGTTAGTTTCTTTGAAATTGGGTTCACTCATAAAATATTTAGTTTTCAAAGACAAAAAATTTCTCAACATTTTTAAATTATAAATTTTTCCTTATGTTTTCTTAAAAAGCACATATTTATGTAAGTAATGTTATTAGTGAGTTTGATTTACAGTATGTCTCGATACTGCTTGAGAAGCAGACTCTCCCATTTAATTATTTTTCCCAAATGGTGCCTCAGATGGTGTCTGTCTTATTACTTTATCATTTATCATACTTTGTTGTAATGTTTTTTGTGTTCATGTATTTGTCTCTTTTCTTCTGGACTCTGAACTAGTTTAAGGAGCAACTGTTTTATTCATCTTTGCTAACTCTTGGTATTCTGTCTAGTACCTAGAAATTAGATGCTCAGTAATTTTTAAAACATGCAAGAATAATATATCAGGTATATATTTTTAACTTCTGTACTAAATAAAACATATTAACTTCTGTTTTTTAAAAATGAAATTCATTAAATGGTAGAAGTTATTCAGTGCCTTTTACAGTGTCATCCAATGATATTATATAAAATATTCCTCCTTTCTCTTTCCCCACTAGCACTCTCTGCTTTTCATGTTGGAGATATCTTCAAATGTCTGGTGTTCTTTGGATGCTTATTAATATTTAAAAGCAGGACACGGAGTCTCTGTGTACCAGGTTGTTTCTACCTAAGAGTGGGATTTATTAAAATTGATGGGAGCATCCTGTGTATTCCATGAAAAGAGAGAATCTATTCTCTGGGGTCGTTCAACTACTACAGGGAAGAATTTTCCAGTCTTTTTTTCTGGAAGCATCTGAGAATGGTATGGAGTGAGAGAACTAGGGGATTCCACTTTTCATTACACAGATTTTCTCTTAATCTCTCTATGAGATGCCCTGTGCTTATTATTTTCTGTGCAGAAAAATCTGGTGCAATTTTCCTAGAGAGTAAATCTTGTCTTTCTCCTGGGTTGAAGATAGAGAAATTATTGCCCAGCTACCATGTATGGTCACAAGACTTAACCATATTTTTCCATTACACATACGAGACTTATAACCAATGCACCTGTTTTCAACACTGTGTTACACCCACTTTTTATGCCTTACGCTTTTCAGTTTTGATCTTTTCATGGGTGTGGAGAGGCAGTAACCATTCATCTATCTGATTTCGGTTCTCCCATGTACTAGTGAAATTTGAAATCTCATGTCTATTATTTTGTCATTTTGTTCCTGAGGCTTAACATAATTTTATTTCTTAAACTGCCGTTTTAGCAAGGGTGTTATGGATAAATGCACAAATACACACTACTTAATTAACTTTTCAAAGTTAAAAAAGGATCCCTGAAAAAAGATAAATGTTTGGCCTTAATTATTATGTATTATTATATACTATGCTATGTTGCAATATCATATTATAAAATACAAAATTGATATTGCTTTTGCTTTTTTTATGTTATTGTCATAACTGAAACTATTTTTTAAATTGGTGGAATGACGATAATTATTTGCCCTTGGTTGCATCTACTTTTCTTGCTCTTCCTCTCCTTTTTGAGACTCCACTTTTATTAGTTTCTTGCTTTCTCTACATTTATCTATGTACTCCTTTCACTTTAATTTTCTTTTCTAAATGGTGATACCACTGTGTTATTATCTGTCGTGTTGATAGCCATCCTGCTGGGTGACTTGATACCCCACTGATGTTTTTATTTGCATTTTCCTAATTACTAATGGTGCTGAGCATAATTTCATGTGCTTATTGGTCATTTGTATATCTTTAGAGATATATCTATTTATATCTTTTACTCATTTTATTTGTATTATTTGTTCTTTTATTATTAAGTCATAACATTTTCATGTACTTTACATACAAGTTCCTTATTTGATATATTATCTTAAAATATGTTCTCCCATTCGATGGTTGTTGTTTTTTTAACTTTCTTAGATGGAGTTCTGTAAAGTTTTTTATTATCTATTGTTTTCTCTTTTGTCTGGTTTCGTTGTTATATCTAAGAAGGTTTACCTAACCCATGATCATTAAAATGTATTCTTATAGTTACTTCTAAAAGCTTTAGCTCTTACATTTAGATATTTAATCTACTTTGATTAGTTTTTGTATGTGACGCAAAGAGAGAATCCACCTTCAACTGAGTATCTAGTTGTCTCAGCACTATTTTTTGAAAAGATTATTTTCCTCCACTGAGAAAAATTTAAATTCCTATTTTTATAAAATTGTCCTTGAGATTTTGTAAAAATAAAACCTCAATGGAGATTTTAAAAATCTTAATACCTTGCTGAATATCAATTGATCATAAATGTAACAGTTTATTTCTAGACTGTTGATGTTATTCCATTGATCGTTATATTTACTTTTATGCCAGTAGTACGTTTCTTTGATTTCTGTAGCTTTGTAGTAAGTTTTGAAATTGAGAAATATGAGTTCTCCAAATTTACTCTTCTTTTTCAAAATGTTTTTGGCTATTCTCTGTCCCTTGAATTTTCATGTAAATTTTAGTCAGCTTGTAAATTTTTCCAATAAAGCCAACCAGGGTTTTGTTAGGGATTGGGACAGTTGTGTAAATCAATTTGGGAAGTATTGCCATCTTAACCATGTTAGTATTCTAATTTTTTAAAAAAGGAATGTCTTTCCATTATTTAGATCTTCTTTAATTTCTTTTAACATTGTATTGTGTTTTTCAGAATAAGTTTTGTACTTCTTTTGTTTAGTTTGTTCCTAAATATTTTCTTCTTTTTAATGCTATTAAAAATAGAATTGTTTTGTTAATTTTATTTTTTATTGTTCATTGCTAATGTGTAGAAGTAAAATCAAAGTGTATAGATTAATTATGTAACTCATAATCTTGCTGAGCTCGTTCAATAGTTCTAATAGATTTTTAGTGAATGAAAGATGAGTTACCACTGTGCATTCTGTATACATTAAAAAGATACTATGACAGTGTTTTGAATACAAACATGTAGGAAAAGCATAACACATTGTAAAAAAGTAGGGTTTATCTCAGGAATGGCTTAACATTCTAATCTTAATAAATGTAATCTATCATATTAACAGTATGTAGGAGAAAAATTATATGATCACTTGTGTAGATGCAGAAAAATATTTTGACAAAATTCAATCCCAATTTGTGATTAAAACTGAGATGAGCTGCTTTCTATCAGTTTTAGGAAGTTACTTTCTATTCCTTATTTGCTTATTTGGTATAAATCCTCTTTGGCTACCATGATTCTCCCTCTACTAATCTGTTGATTCTCAAAGAAAGAAGCAGGCTTTATGAACCTGTAAGAAGTGATGAGGTTTGCTCACAAGTTCATCTCTTTAATAAATGTTGCTTTATGAAATTTTTTAAAAATAAAAAATAATACATATTCATTATATAATTTTTATGGAATATAAGTAAACAAAAAAATATTTAAAATCGCCAAGAGCTTGCCTCTAAATATTATAGCAAATTTTTCTACACATTTATCTTTCAATGAAGTTTTTCTAGACATTGCATTGTTTAATAAATTTATATCAAAACACACGCATGTATAAGTGGCCAAGTGACTAACTCATTTAAAGTAGATTTTCAAATCTTTATCCATGTTAAGCTTATATGTCTTTCTGAAAAATTTCTGTTCTACCTCTGTCAGTAAAAAGATTATTGCCATTTTCATCCATTAGCAATTAAACCTTTGGTCCCAAACACTGAGACTATCTTTTTCTTGATCTTTCATTCAAACTCAATTTAAAAGAAAGAAAAAGACTTTTTGTCATATGTAGACTTGTAACAAACCTCATTTTGGTTTTGAACCTATGAAACACTATAATCACAAGTCAGTTCAATAGTCTTATGACTTTTGTAGAAAAGAGATTTCTTGGTTTTGAAACCTGCCTCCACAACTAATTAATTGTTTATACCTGAAGTTAAGCATTTGCTTAACTTCTTTGTTTCTCAGTATTTGCATCTACATAGTGAAGACAGCATTCCCTCTCATTGCAAGGGTTTAATTGAATTAATTAATTGTTTAATAAGGGAGAAATAAGTTAATTGATATAAAAAGCCTAGAACTGCGTCTAGTATATAAAAAGCTCTCATTAAATATTAGCTAATATACTTGATAACTCTTTGCCTAACACCATTTTAGGGTTGTTTTTGTTTTTTGTTACATGCTATATAGTCATTTATTCATCATCAAGATGATTTGTACAATCAAAATTTCACTTCCTAGAACTCCTCAATTTTGATTTGTTGCTATAATCTCTTCCATAGATTCATTTCATAAAATTATGCTTATTATTTTTGCTAAGCTCTTTTAAATCTCACAATCTGAAGTTTGGAAGACATGTAAAATCTATCTCTGTGCTTCTTAAACTTCAAAATACATAAGAATCATTTGAGGATCTTGTGAAAATGTAGGTTTTGATCCCATCATTTTTGCATTTGGTCTAAGATTATAAAGTTCTAGCAAGCACTGAAGGCATGGCAATGTTGCTGCTGGTCACAGTACTACACTTTGTGTAACAGGTGCTATCTTTTTCCTCTGCGATTAACACTCTCTTGTGCACTTATTCACCCATAAAATATTTTTTAAGGAGCAGCTCTTTGCCAGTCATTGCACAAGTGACTGGGGATGTGATGGAGAACAGAATCTGAGAAATTGAACATTAGTCAAATAATTACAAAAATATATAAGTAAAATTACAACCATAGACAGTGTATTTCCTCTAGGACACTCATGAAAACCTCCTGTGTTCTGTCTTGCCTGCACACAATGCTGAGAGATAAAATTTGTGTTCCTTTGCCATGAAATTTACCTTGTCCTCTGGACTTCAAAAACTGACCTTATTTCCTATGCATGTGTCTCTTTCTGAATTTCCTTTCTTTCTTTTTTCTTTCTTTCTTTCTTTCTTTCTTTCTTTCTTTCTTTCTTTCTTTCTTTCTTTCTTTCTTTCTTTCTTTCTTCTTTCTTTCTTTCTCTTCCTTCCTTCCTTCCTTTTTTTTTCTTATATTTTCTCATTTTCCTCTCCTAATATGTGCTCTCAGTACTTCTCCTGCCAACAATGATCTACATCTCCAAGCACCTGAAGATTGTACCTTCCTTTACTAGATGTAGTCACCATCTTTTTTTCTTTGTACAGTGAAGACAAATGAGTGTGGAACATACCTTCCTACCTCTTTTCGAATGAATATTTAACTAATTTTTGAGGCAGAAAAAGATTTAAAATGAGTGTAATATTGTTATTTAAGACACTATTTAAGAAATTTTAGAATGGCATACAAGATAATATAAAAGTATATAATATTGAATTTTTAGAAAACATGGTTATAACTTCACAAAAGAAATAACTGAAGTTTCATTAGAATAAACTATATCAGACTTACTTTGATATGTTCAATAAAATAATTTTCAACTAATTTTCTGAATAAAACATACAGAGATATCCTTCTAAAAAACAATAATGACAACAAAAAAACCTAACTTCCAGTAAATTGCATATTACTAATAAAATAAAAACATGGTCATTATATTTATTTATATAATTAAGAAAACATTTAATATATAATTAGGGAAACTGACATGATAGATAATATTTGTATTAGTACATACTATTTCGGGTGATTATTTCAATGGAAATATTAACTTTTTAATCTAATCTGTGGCAACCACATGTACAATCTGGACTGATTTTAAATTAAAAAAAAAAACTGCAGCAATGCTTTCCTATTTCAGACAAAAGTTATTTGCAATTAGCTTGAAGGCAAATAGCAATATATTTGATATTCACTGGCTACAGCATAGCTCTGACAGACTTTACCCCAGCTTTAATGTCTACAATATGTATATTAGAATTTAACAGGCAAGTAAGTATATATATAAACTTTCACACATTAATTTTTATATGCATATATGCCACCAATTTAATATGGACAATTTAAAAATTTATAATCATGTTAGCTATTAGGCAAATGATGACAAAAATCTGTCAAAGTTGTTTTTGGATTAACTTAAACTATTTACATGTAAATTTGCTTATACATCTGATGATTATAATGATAAACTCAGACAAGAGACACTTTTATGCTTTCAGAAGATTTACAGTGTGGAAGCTGCAAAAAATAAATTTCTTCCCCCCTTTAAGTTATTTTTGCTGACTAATAATCAAATTTAATAGAGACAGATTAACATGAGAAAATATTCAAAGTTTATTTTTATGGATGCACATTCAGAAATGCCATAAAAGTGAGAACCAAGGAAGTACTGGATAGTTGAGGTTTATATTCTGTTCTGGAGCTAAGGAGGGGGGGTTGGGGTTGTAGTTTGGGACTTCAAAGGATGAGAAGGCAATTCACATGGAGATGAAAAAACAAATGTCTGGTAAATACATGTTTATTGGGCCATCTGTAACAAGGGGACACGGGGAAGACTTCAAACAAATGGGCCTTGCTGTATTTCTCTCTGTCTATCACATTAGTTTATATTTAACTATAGTTACCTGTGATGTTAACTGCCTTCCTGCAGCAGGTGCTCTACCTAAGTTCCTTCAGGCAATTAATGGGAGAGCATAAAAAGCTCTTTTTGAGTCTTTTGTCCCTTAATTCCAGCTAAAAATCAATAACTCAAAAGACACATTTTGGGGTGACAAAATTCTGCTTTCCTTCAACAGCATGATGAAATGCATTAATCACATGCTTTTAGGTGCATGGGTTTAGTCTGGCCTCTGACATCTAGTTATATAGCTCTAAAGTTGAGTTTATTCTTCATTAAAATGAGGAGGTTAGGATCATTGTTCTCTAAAGTCTTATTCTGCTTTAAATTTTTATGATTCTACTGAATTTGGCATTACTTGACTGGTTTGGTTACACAGGCATATTTATGGTTTTTTTCCCTCCTACTTATTTGCCTTACAATTAAAATAACTTTGTACTAGGAGAGTACAGTCCATCAGTTTAACAAGTTTTTCATGTTTTTAAGATACTTATCAACTCTCTTTTTTTTCCTGTAAAAATTAAAATCTCTGAAAAATAACTGTTAAAAAAAGATAGTTTCTCTTTTGTACTACAATCTACAAGGTTGTGAAGGTAGCTTCTTTCCAAAAAGAAAATACTCTTATTATTATATATCCTAGACTCATATAGAGTCCAGAAAATGGTATAAATTTTTCTCTACCTTTCCTATTAAGATTTGCTTAGTTTCGTACTGGACAATCCAGGAGCCTTTTCTCAATATAATCAATGACTCCCTTTTGCTAAAAGTGGAAGTCTAAGTAGAAGGTTGAGCAATAGAGAAACGCAGTTACAGGGGAAAAAAAAAATCCTTTCTTGCCTCATATTATTTAGAATTGTTTGAAAAGATAGATTTCATTCTGACTATTATTTAAAGAGCTTCTAATGCCCCGGAGTAATCAAGAGACTTTTCCATTGTACTTTATTATCAGAGACTATTTAATGTAATTCTAGTTTTATTTTTATACTTGAGAAGACACACCTAAATCAACATATACTTTTTTGTTTGTTTTTTTGTTTTTCCAGGACTTTGAATTTTGCTCATGAAACTTAGGCTGCTATTCAAACCCAGGTAATCTTTTGATATCTCGAATGCTTCTTTTCTTTTTTTCCCCTTGCATCCTTCCCTTCTTCTTCCCTTTTCCTTTTTTGTTTTTCCCAATTACCATAGACATTTGTGCTCTTATTCATCCTTAATATACTTAATATTTAAATAACTCAACAGATCCCTTTTGTGAAAAGAAACCACCCTTAAATTTCATATGGCTTTGCAGAAGTTAAAAATATGTAAGAAAAGAACAAATTAAGCCCAAAGTTAGTAAAAAGAAAAAACTAATGAAGGTCAACTTATTTATGGAAAAGGAGCCAAGATTATACAATGGGGAAAAGACAGTCTCTTCATTAAAGGGCCTTGGAAAAACAGGATAGTCACATGCGAAAAAAATAAAACTGGACCTCTATCTTACACCATATACAAAAATCAACTCAAAATGGATTAAAGATTTGAATGTAAGACCTGAAACCATAAAACTCCTAGAAGAAAACATAAGGTATTGTCTGGCATTGGTCTTGGCAATGCATTTTTAATTTGACACCAAAAGCAAACGAAGCAAAAGTAAAAACAAATAAGGGGAACTAAATCAAACTGAAAAGCTCTGCACAGCAAAGAAAATCACCAACAAAATGAAAAAGAATCTATGAAATAGGAGAAAATGTTTGCAAATTATACATCCAATAAAGAGTTACTATCCAAAATACATAAAGAACTCACACAACTCCATAACAAAAAACTAAACAATTTGATTTAAAAACGGATAGAGCCACTGAATAGACATTTTCCCAAAGAAGACTTTTAAATGGTCAACATGTACATGAGAAGATGCTCGACATCACTAATCACCAGGAAAATGCAAATCAAAACCACAATGAAATACCACCTCACACCTGTTAGACAAGAGATTAAAAAAGTAGTGGAGAGAATGTAGAGAAAAGGGAACACTTGTGCACTGTTGGTAGGAATGTAAATTGATGCCACCACTATGGAAAACAGTATGGAGGTTTCCCAAAATTTTAAAAATTGAGTTACCATATGATTCAACAATCCCATGTCTATACTTCTATTTTCATTGCAGCATTATTCACTGAGCAAGATATATAAACAACTTAAGTCTGTGTCTGAATGAATGGGTAAAGAAACTGTGGAACTGTATATATGCATGTGGCATATTATTCAGCTATAAAAAAATTATGCCATTTGCAACAACATGAATAAACCTTGAGGGCATTATGTTAAGTGTAATAAATCAGACAAAGATAAATATTATATGATATCACTTATATGTGGAATCTAAAAAATCTAAACTCATGGAGACAGAGACTAGAATGATGATTACCAGGGGTTGGGGAAGGGGATAGAGAAATGTTAGTTAAAGAGTACAAACTTATGAATAAGTTTGCTGTGAAATGAATAAATTCTGGGGATCTAATGTAAAACAGTGATCATAGTTAATAATACTTAGTATATGCTTGAAAGTTGCTAAAAGAGTAGATCTTAAGTGTTCTCACCACAAAAAAGTAATGATAGCTATGTGACATTAACTCATGCTATGGTGATAATCATTGTGCCATACATACATAAGCGTATCAAATCAACATGTTGCACACCTTAAACTTACACAATGTTGTATGTCAATTACATCTCAATAAAGCTAGCAAAAATAATTGTAAAAGAAGTTAAAAACATGAGAGGATCACAACTACATAATCTATTATAAAATATCTATTACTCAATATAATTTTAGTACTAAATGATATTAAAGGATTCAAGTCTTAGAAAATCGTTTATTTGCATGTGGATTCATTCATCCATCCATTCATTTATCTATCCATCCACAAATGTTTGTTGGATACCTGCAATATGTCAGTTATGGCATCTGTGTTTTAACAAAGTAATGAAGACATCAAATCACAGTCCCTGCTTTTGAGGAACTTACAGTAGAATTGTTATTACCTAAAAAAAATCGTATTATCCAAACATTCTAGATAATACTTTATTATGTATTGTAGCAGACATTGTTTGTTGTCTACCCAAAATCTATCTCCTCCCCTGCCTTTTTTTGATTACTTTCTTATTTATTTTCTGTTTTCTTATTTTGTTTGGGACAAAAATGATCACAGCCTTGGGCAATACATAATGTTTGGCTTAATCCTAGTATCCTGGTCTTTGCTTTCCTGGTGTCTCTTGCATCTAAGAGTGGCTAAATGAGACCAAAATTATTGTACCAGAACGGATTTCTGCAAAAGCTTTTTCTTTCTTGAAATAAGGAGTAGTGGTGGTCAGCATCTTTTTTTTTCTGCTCTGAAAACAGACAGGTATCTGGACCTGCAGCAGATACATTTTGATCATAATCTGGTATTCATGAGAAACAAATTAACACTCTAAAGACGGCACAGCAGAGAGATAGAAGGAGCAATTCCTTGAAAATGTTATTGAGCAGGTGAACCAACTACAGCTTCTCATTATGTGAGAACAATAAACCCCTATTAGTATAAGTCATTATAAACTGGATTTTCTGTCACTTCATGGAACAAATTCCTAATAGGTGTATATATGGAAACAGATCAATAAGGATGTAACAGAGTACCATAAATTATAGCCAACACTTAAAGAGCAAATTTTGTATTTTTGACAACCTTCGAATTAAGTGGGTCATTGATGAAAGCTTGGAAAGCACTATCACATTAATTTTTAGTTGTAATTGAATTTGAAATGTGATGCAAGATGTCAATAATTTATTCTTAATAGAAGGTACAATCTTTACTGTAGAGGTCAATGGTAGTGGCTACATATTCATATTTTATTTTCTACTGTCCACTCCTTAAGAACTAAAAACAAGTTTATCAACTAAGGATGATGAAATTCAGTGACATGAAGTTTGAAGGTATTTGCAATCTCTTTTCAAAAGTAAAACATTTCATTCTTGTTTTCTGGGTCATGAACTAGGGTCTTTGTTTATATGATTAGAGACATTTAGGGACCAAAGAGACAGAGCAAGAATGGTGACTACAATTGTGTGTGTAGTTGCAGAAAGGGAAGCACCTAATTTGAATTTAAATCCCATTCTTTTATAGAGAATGTTTATTACATGAGTCATTAAGGAACTCTGTTTAACTGAAAATAGTTCTGGTTTTATTATTGATTCAAAGGACTTTATGAATTTCTATATCGATTTATGCTTTAGAAATACTACTGGTATAAATACCAAGTGGAAGTGTTAATTAAAGGTCTCACAATATGAGTGTTTCTCACATTTTTGAAAGAGTTAACTGCAAATAAGCCATTCCTATTTGGAAGGCCTTTATTTAGTGAAGATATTTGACAACTGTCATGGGTGTAGGTTGAAAAAATATAAAGTTGTTCGTATATGTTATTTGTAGCTATGATAGTAAGAAAATCAAATAAAAACTAGAAAGAAAACTCCACGTAAACTTTGAAGGGTTTCATTTTATTTATGTTACTGATTCTGGAGGCCTTATGGGAATAAAGTGAGAGTTAAATGGAGTTATTTGAAAATTCCTTTACTTTAGAATATAGTCCTTTAGTTAAGAATGCTCAGTCCTGTTCTGGTAGCATTTTGTTACAAATATACATTTGTCAAGCATGTGCTGTATTCCAGGCATTACCCTCTTTATTGGAGAAACTTGATATACATTAATGTTGGTTACACAGAGCTTATAGTTCATTGGGGGAGAAAAACACTTAAAAATATTCACAGCGATAAAGTAGAGGTTTATGAATGGCTTTGCAAGACCATGAAGCAGAGCCCCTGCTTATGGGAGCTTAAAATGGCCAAACAGTCCTTACTTTCACATCTTGTTTCTTAATCAAGTCTCAGTTCTACATTTCTGCTCTTAATTCAAACTCGCCTTACCTCTTCTAAGACCTTGTGAATAATAACTGTTGTTCCCTTTCTTATCTGTATTTTCAAATGTCTCTTTCTAGTGTTCTTTTGTTCCACAGCTTAAAAATGCTCATTATCATCTTCAAAATAAAAGGTTGCTTGTGATGGGTTATTCCAGAACTAATCTACTCCTTCTTTTCCTTGCTCCCTAGCTGTGCTTCTCAACATTTCTGCCTACAATTGAGGTCTTGTTTTCCTTATACCCCATTTATTTTTACACACCAGAAATTTGGATTTTGACCTGACTACTGCACTGAGACTGCCCTGTCCCAAGTGAGAAACAACCCAAGTAGACTGTAAGCTCCATGAGAATGTGCACTTTGTCTGCCTGTACATTGTGTGTGCACTTACACTGCATGTGGCACAAAGTTAGAGCATGATACATTGTGAATGGATGAGTGATTTCCTTTCTTACTTTCTGTGGTGTTTTTAACCTCTCCTTTATTCTCTCCCAGTCATTTTTCCTTCCTTGGTTTCTGATACATCATCCTCTCAGTTCTATTTCTTTCCTGGGCATTTCCTATTCCTTGTGACTACAGTCTTGTGCTTTTAAAATTCTTTCTATATTTGTGGCTTGAATGGTTTTTATGAAGCATAAAATTGGTAAAAATCCTTCCCAGCTAAAATATTTCAATGGTTCTGTTTGGATATTGTATCAGAAGACTGAACACTGTGTCTGAATGGTTAAATCAATTGACTAGATAATCTCTCTAAAATGCGCTTCTTTTTACCCTCTCTTTCATTCCATTAGTTTTAGCTTCAAATGGAATAGGAAACTTCCATTTTCAGAAGAAGGGCAGTTCCAGTCAATTCCCACAACCATATAAAGGAGGCCTCAGCTTCATGCTGATTGGATTATCTTTCAACAAATCCCTTTGTGAGGGGAATTGGCCTTGGTTAGTGTCTCCCACTAAACCAACCACTTGTGGCAAGAGGAGTGGGATTACCTTGTTTGTTGAGATCAGTCACCGTTACCCCTGAACTTGGAGTGCAGTGAATCCCACTCAAACTACATGGCTGCCACACAATGGAGATGGGGTAGGTTGATATAGGACAGGCAATCACAGTGCCCCTAGAAATGTCATAAGTCTTCTGTATAGTGAATCCTGCCTACCTATCCATTTTTATCTCTTTAGAACACTTGTCTCCAATGTCGTTGTTTTATACATACTGATCTACTTGCCATTCTTTGAGCACATTAGTCTGTTTGCTGCATCTGTACCTATGCTTACCTGTTCTCTCCGCATGAAACACAAACTCCTATTCCTTGTTCAAAAGTAGATAGGGTCATCACCTCTGCAAAGCCATTTATGATGCCTCATTCTCTAGGCAGAATTTGTTAATTCCTTGTAGATTTCTTCTCCTTTCCCTTTTACCATAAACATACTGTATTGTATGGTATTTATTTATTAGCACATTTAAATTTTAAGCCTTTTGGGGCAGAGAAATTTTCTCAGTTATCTTGGGATCCCCAGTGCTAATACAGTGTCTGGCATCACAGTGGATAGGGCTCTATAGAGTCAGGGACAAGAAATACCATTTTCCTGTAACATTTTATACATAAACACATTTCAAAGGAGAATATGTTTTCTAGTGAAAAGCTTTCAAGTTCTCAGTTTCAAGTGTACAGTTAAGATCTAGAAGAAAAGATCTACTTTCAGATGAGGCAACATAGAGGAAAAAATCTAAACTATTTTGATAAATAATAACAAAAAGCACTCTAAAATAGATGGAGACTTGGACTGAATGATTAGAAAAGTACTAATTTCTCACTCCCAGTTTCTTCGTTGTTCGGGGAAAGCAGCAGAAACTTCAGCAAATGTTCCAGAACCCAAGCCCACAGCAAAGTTTTCAGTAAGGAAACTATAGCAAATGATTCTCATTTGTAAGAATAAATATCTTACCTTGATTTCTACTGATAACCAAAGTCTTCAAATTCCCATTATCTAAATGCCATCATCTCTCTTGCTCCCAATATCAAATAAGTCATTATTTTCCAATGATTCTTTTTTAGAAATGTCTTTTATGTTTGTATTTGACAAGTCTCTATGAAGGGATAGTGAAGGCAGTAAGTAGACTTTCTGCAGAGAAAATAAATTATGAAAGGGGAGAAGGTTTTAGAACTTATCTTGGGAATCACAAGGGAAGAAAATAGCCAGGACTGTGAGGTTGTGCTTATAGTTTAAAAGGAAGAAGTGTAATAAATCCTTTATTGATAACTTGCTCAACCCACTGAAACCCTTTCAACTATTTATATTAAGAGAATATTTTAAAAAGTAAATATGTCCTAGAGAAAGTAATATATTCATTTTCCAGGGGATTCAAGAATTTTGGGAATATTATATGAGGAAGTCCATAGCATTTTCTTCAAGTTCTTATTAAAGTTTTGCTGCTTATTGAAATGCAGTTTCTATGAAAAACAAGCAAAAGCACCACTACCAACACAGAAGGCATACAGTCAATATCCAAAGGTCCTTCAGTGAAGATTCACATGTGAAATGAAAACAAGTAAAAAGTTGATTAGTTCTTTTAAAAATCCTTTTGATTACTTGCCTGCTTGGATATTTCAGGTGGATATTTTCAGTAAAATAATAGGAAATACCTTAAACTTCTGGAATTAAATTGGGCATTCTTTATAACTGTAATAAAAGAGAAGACAAATAATTTCATTCTTTTGCCATAGGTGAAAAAATAGTTCTAGTTCATACAATTAGGAAGTTGGGAAGGCATAATTATAGTTCTCAATAAAGAAGACCATATAAACTACTGAAATACATAATTCTTTCAGTGACTACCTAAACTGACTGAGATGACATGAGTGACAGAATGTTTTAGGTTCTGTAAAAAAGACTGCATGAATAAAGATTATTAATAAGCCCTTATATTGCCACAAATTCTTAATAAAATAGTATTAGTTACCACTTTCAACATTTAAATGTGCTGGTTAAACAATCTTCACTAGGGAGCATCATTCAAATTATTGTCACTCTTTACTAAGTCTGTTTTCCTTTAACATTTCAAAGTTAATTCCTATTGACAAGTCTTTGAAATAGAAATTAAGGTAGAGTTTAGGTCATTATGTCTGCTAAAGTTTTTGCCATCCTGGACAGTCTGTCAAATGTCACACATGACAGTCTCTCAAATGTCAATTACAGAAATTTGTAGCTCAAAAGGATCGATAGAATTGTGAAACCCAAAGGTAGAGAACATGCTCCAATTGGCTGAAAAGTTTCCAGTGAGCCTTTAATTTGGACCTAACTCAAAGCAAACTGATTTTCTGGTTAACCAATGAAAGGGCCAAATAGGAATTTCAAGTGAAACACATACTGCTTAACTACCTAGAGTCTGAGTATGTGTTGAAGCTCCTCTTTGGTGGTGAAGGGCCAAGGAAAATAGGTCTTAACTGCTGTGCATTGATTACTTATTTTTACTTATTTTCACTCCTTTCAATGTACTTTTGAGAACATTTAAAAATGCATTCTTCATTGAGTTACTAGAAGATGTATTTATTATTCTAGGGATGAACAATATTGTTTGGTGTAGAGATACAAGTTAAATATAAATTACTAGTGATAAAAGACCTTTGAAGAATTGTCTTGACCTTAAGAAAACAGCCTTATCACATCCTGGCTCTCTCTGATTCCGAGAAAGATTTTCACTAATAAACATGAGCATACAAATATTTAAAAAATATAAAGCAATTAGAGAAACAATATAAAACCAACATTGAAAAATAAAGTAAAAAAATAAATCTAAATTTAGTGCTTTAGATACAAGCTACCTATAGACTGAGCATTTTAAAACACTTAGAAAAGTAACAATTTTAAAAGTAACAAAAAATTACATATATACATTTTAATAGTGTGGCTTCTTTTGTACATAATATCACAGCCATCTTTCTCTGAACTATGCTTGTTCATAAGTCTCGAGTCTTTTAGGAGGGATAGAATTAATCATTCTATATATCAACCATATAATTCCTTACATCATTACTGCTAATGAGGAAAATTAAAGGTAACTAACTCTCAATGTGCTCAAAGCAAATTGAATAGGTTAAAATATGAATGTGGATGTGTCGATTAATATTAATAAAGTAGATATCTTATCTCACTACTTAAATTTTTGTTTGAGGTTAACACTAAGCACACAACCAAATTGAATGTGTAATCTATTAAAATTCCCCAAAAGAGAGGATGCTTTTTTAATGCTCGATTCGTTTTCGAACAAATTTTTACAAAATGAATGTGAAAGAAGCAGCAATATTCCTAAGAATTACGTCTCTCATGTTCTCTGCATCTCTGTGTAGTTTTAAGATTTTTTTTCAAATCTTATTTCCTACCACTGTTTCAAAAGATAATAGTTTTGTGGTGGCTTAACTGTCTCTCCTAAAAGATTAATTTCAACTCATGTGTATTTTTCCCCACACCACCAACTAATTAACTCAACAATGACACTATCTATCTGGAGATAGCATCAGATTCCACAAGTTAAGGACTTATTCCTACAAGACTGCTCCCACCCTCTACTTTAGACATCAAATTGTACCTGTGCTTCTGATGGACCGCCTATGGATCAGAGGTTTCAACCACCTCCTCCCAGGGCTTGATTAATTTGTTAGAGTGGGTCACAGGACTGAGAGAAACATTTTACTTTCTAGATGACTGGTTTATTATAAAAGAGTATAACTCAGGAACAGTCAAGTAGAAGAGATGCATAGGGTAAAGTATGCATCTTTTTACCCTATGTATCTCTTCTACTTGGGGGAGGAGCAAGTCTATTACTGTACGAATTTCATGGTTGTACACACCACTTTATACACCTCAAATATGTGCAGTATATTGTAAGTTAACTAGATATTAACAAAAGCTGTGTATGTATATGAATATATATTCCTCTGCCTGAAGGACAGACTTGGAGGCAGCAGCCTTATAGAGACTGCTAATCACATGTATAGATTTGCTAAAGAAATTTCCCTTACCCAAGCATATAAATATATGTTATATGTTATAAATGTATATATGTATTATACATATATAATATATATATCCAATGAATTTGCACTTCTGATTGAATCTGATTGATAACACTTCTGAAATGAAAAACAGTTATGTTAATATAAATGAACTAAATTAAAATTAGGTCATTATATAGTTTGTCCTAAAATTTGCTATGATAAAATAGTTTGCTGTGAGCAGTTCAATTTGAGATCCAATTGATAAACCTCCCAACTGATTCTGTAACTCTGTGAAGACACAGACCATGTTATATTTGCTCATCTTTTGGCAAACAATCAACATCTAAAAGTAAATTTATAAGGAGAATAAATTTTTAAGTAGTCCAACATATTAAGCTCCAAAGAATCTGCATTTTCATAAATCTTATATATTGGTAAGCTTAGAGATATAGAAACATCTTTGTAAATATATTCTTTAACATTTATTTCTATTTCTGAGTTATTGGGTTAAAGGATAATATATATTCTACAAAAAAATTGTATCAATTTACAGTCCCACCAGTATGAGAAGGCTATTTTCATTTCATTCATTTGTCGATGTACTTTCATTTTTCTAAATTGATAACTAAAACATGGTATGTATTTGTTACTTTAATTTTCATTTCTTTGAATAATACCTAGGTTGAAAATCTTGCCCTATTTTTTTATAGTGGGGACTGTTGACAATCCTTGTTCTACAGTAACATAGATGAGAAATTTGTTGGAAACTCTTCATACTGTATTTTTAGGTCTTTTCTTTTGGGCTTAACAGATTTCCTAGAGAAAAAAAAAATTAGTCTACACATAAAATAACAGTTTACTGAGAATTAAATTGTAGAAGAGATATGTGATCCTTAGCATTTAGCATTCAAAATGTGTATATTCACTAATTCCCTTACTTTTGTATAGAGTCCAGATCCTCAACCATATCTAGCATAATATAGCACAAAGACTCTTCATTATATCCTTTCTAATGAATAAATTTTCAGAAAAAGTAGTGAGGCTGAAGGAATTGGGTTGGGGAGGGCTTTATACAGGAGTATGATAGGGCAATCTAAATGCTACTCAAACAACATTCACTCAATCTTCTTTACTTTTTTGTTTTCCTGCTTCTCCAATTATAGAGGTATCTGGTGATACCTCTGGTACACTGTGGTATAAACTGGGTTATTTCTCAGCTTTCTTCACTTGTCGAACTCAGGTTTGGTTTTCTTGGCTATTCTGTATGATTCACCTGTTCTGTCTTTTGTCTTTTGTTGTATCCTTTGCCGTTGCTTCATGTTTATTAGGTTATGTCTTTAAAGTCCCTTTACTGTAGGTTTATTGGATTTTCAGGAAAAAAAAAGTGACATTATATTTGCCATTTAATGCAAAAATTAAAAGTTCAATTTAAATGCCAGAGTTTTATCCAAGGATATGTAGGGGACATTTTTCCCCTCTGATTCGCTCTGAAAAATACTTGCTACATGTTTCACAGAGTTGGCTTTGTCTCCATTTATGTGTATGAAAAGTGTTCTCTTTTCACTCAGCTTTGCAGGGCAAAAGAATCTTTCTTTCAACTATCATAGGGCTGACATCATTCTTCTTCCATAAATCTTTCAAATATCCTTCCTGGCCACAGTAAGTCGAGGTGCTCCTAACCAATCACTTCATGTTCAAAATAACATGAGCTGTAAAAACTTAAGACAAATGAATCTAAATGCTGGAACTTCAACATCAGTTTGAGGGAAATTGTGACAGTCATATCAATATCTTTCAAATTATAAATACAAATAACACTTGACTTTGTTTTTATAAGAACATCTGTTTTGTGTCTTTGTGTATCCGCCATGTCTGCAGTTTTCTTCCTAGGTGACAAGATGTCCTTTTCTACTTGCATGAGTTTTTGTATTATCAATAGAAATTTGTTAGTTTTTTAAAATTCTGCTTATGTTAGTTCCAAACACACCCTTACACATGCAGCATGTATCATATTGTACGTACTTATATAAATCTGCCTGTGCAACTGGATACATGGAAGGGTAATTATTAAGATGTAACTTAATATTTACTTAGGAATACTGTAGTTTCTATTATTTAGGTTTATCTTCTGACTCTGCCCCAACTGAGTTCTGTTAAGTGCAGATGCATTATACCTAAAGCTCTCTCAAATTTTGCTGCATAAATATCAAGGTTTTGAGATATCAACAGAATGAAGAAGAGATGAGAAAGGAGTTCTCCCAAGATTGAACACAACCTCTCTTTGCACGAAATATCTTCTCTGTGTCTCTGGTGGTATCTGGTGAGTAGTACCTATCTTTGCAGAATTGTAGCACAACTCGGGAGAAAAGTGGAAGCACCTTGTGTAACCATAGAACCAACTCAAAATATCCTATCCTGTATAATGAGATACTGAGTTGCTTTTCAGAGACCATGATCAAAACTGCAAGTCATGCAGCCGAAGCCTGCACAGAGGAGAGAACTCTGAACTCTGGCTGTACCCAGAAGCAAGGTCTTCATGCCCCCAACCCCAATGGATACAAAGGACTGAGGCAAAACTGGAACTTGAGCACCTGAACCCTTTTCGAAGATAAGGGTCCATTGTCCAGGAAGATCTAGTGCCGACTTCCCTTACCATAAATGGTCAGCAGACTCAAAGGTCCTCCAATTACAACTTGCTCTGCCAGCACTTCTACATACTCCTTCTCCCTAAACTCTTAAAAACCTGCCTCAAACCCTGGATCAGGTTGTTCAGGCTTTTAAGCATTAGCCTCCTGTTCTCCTGGGTGGCACCATTCATAATAGCCAGTCTTTCTCTGCTGCAGTTTAGCATTTGGCTCTGCTAATTCTAGGTGGACAAACTCTATTTGGTAACCCTCTCAGGAATCAGCTGGATTTTGTACTAATTGGAAGAGGCTTTCTGATCACTCGTAGAATAATTGCACTGGGAGAGAAAATGTGAGATGAGCCATTTTTAAATTACTGAAATTCTTACATTACTACATGGAGGAAAGAGGCAGTGAAATTTGAACTGCTGCTAGAAATGTGATGTCATCTATATAAATAGATTGAGGAAATTCCAGTTATGCTAAAGAAAGATATGGTTATTATTTATGAGTACCATTTTTTCTTGGTCGATAGTAATTATTTCAATAGGGAAGCATTTACATAATAAGGTATCATTCTATAGGATTTACGAACTTTTGGGGTGAGGGGAAGGAGGTCTTTTACTTAAATCTTGTCATTGCCTATGAATGTTCATCAGAACATTCTTCCTAGATTATAGTAGAAAGAATAAATTATTAGGGTATGTAATCAAATTGAAAGTTGTTTTCCAGCCAAGAAAAAAAAAGTTAGAAACAAAATGTTAAAAGATAATATTTTTAGTAACAAGAAAAATATCTATTGCGTAAGAGGTGTGGGGGCTACAAAAAAAAAAAACAACAATATTTTTCCTCCCACCTTCTAAGTTCTTCTTGCTGGCCTAATAAATTACCAAACAGGAGAAAATCAAATTTTTAATAAATGTGCATGAGGGATTCACATAAATGTGAAAATTCCTAAGACAGTGAGGCAACATTGGGTATGTATAACACTTTGGACAAAAGAGAAAAAGAGAGAACAGGGTCTTAGATTTCAGAGCTGAGAATAGGTGATTCACAGATAGTTGAGAAAGAGCGGAAACACACATGGCAGGGAAATTCTTGCTAGGAAACTCAGAAACAATGGGACAAAGGGGGTATCTAGCTAACAGTCCCCTGCTTTACACTTTCCCATCTACCATATTCAAATTCAAATTAGGCTAAGATGAATAGGTTAAAATTTCTTTCCTAGAGTAGACCATTCCATCTTAATCTCTTAGTCAGGAAAAGGGGAAGGGTCAAAGGTTCTTTCTGAGTTTTGTTTCTTAATAAGCAGCTTAAAATCAATATTCCAAAAGGCAGCTTTAGGTCTACAAAACTAAGATTCCTTTCAGAGGAAATCTAATAAAATATTTGCAAGAATTTTGCAGAGAAAGCATTAGCATTATCAAGAGGAATTAAAGTAACTCCTTATATTAGGAAATATGAAAGGTCTAAAATTAATGTTTTAAGCTTCTAATAAAAAGCCAGAAAAAGAAGGGCCTAATAAACCTCAACTAAGTAGAAGAAAAATATTAGCAGCTAATATCCTCCAAAATTTTTCCCTGAGCAGCTGCTTTGTGCTGCTATAGTATTTGAATGTTGAGCATATCTTTGGATTTAGAAATTCTCTTCACATATTAGAGGCTGTTTGTTTCCTGTTCTTCCCATGCAAACATAGAAGTGGTGACACTCTGGGAAAATTCCCCTCCAAGCCTACAAGTACTATATCAGCCAACGCACTTAAGTCAGAGCACAAGAGGATAGTAAAACAAGAGAGAGATATTTGAGTGTCGTGCCCTACATACAACATATCTGTTTTCACCTGTGTCAACTGCCATGTCATTTTGATATACTTCTCTCAAGAATGCAATTCAAAAATATTGTAATTACATTTTCCATGTATGGAGTAACAGCTGCTTATGCTGGATCCATATTTGCTTGTGATATTTTTTGAAATAGTTAATCTTTTAATTTTTATAAAATATAGTATAATTCAGAAATAAGCAATTTGTACTGATTTATCTATCTGGAGTCCCCTATTACTAGAAATTATGAACTCTACATCTGAAAATCAATTTGAGAAATTTTATAGAAATTATCTAATGCTTTTTATTACTTGACAATGCAAATAAGTGAAATTTCCAACCTACGCATTAAAGTTTGATTTTTAATAATGACACATTATTTGCTGTTTAACTCTATTCTTCATCCTAATAAACACATTCCTTCTCTGATAGCTAACTATCAGGGAGTGCCAGGACAGAGGTGGTAAAACAATTGCTTTCTCTTTATGTGGCATTATGATTATTTTCTTAATTTACATATTCAAATATTTACAGGTTTTTCTAACTGAATCTCTTGGACAGGAAAGGGGGGAGGTATTAAATGATCTTTCAGAGTCTTTTTCTCCTTAATAACCAACTTAATATCCAAAAAGACAGCTTTAAGGTGGCAAAATTTTGATCCCCTTCAAATTCATATTCTTGTTAGTTCATTTATAGGACTAACCATGCCATAATGTTATATTATTAGTATTAACTTCTGTGGCCACTAGTCAAATTCAGCAACCATGCCTGTCTTCTCTAGGTTCTAGAATAGGTAAATAGCAAAGACTATAAATTTTCATAATAATTATGACTTCATCATGTGAAAAATGTCTCATAAATGAAACAAATATTAGCATTGATATTTTTGGTTTTAAATGCTTTTAGTTTTTTGAGAGATAAATTTGGAAGAGTGAATATTCTTTGAAGAGAATTATTTTGGAAAGGCAATTGCATATTTTTATTATAAATAGGTATACTATTAAAAATATCAAGGAATCCCATTGTTTGTGCATGTAAGGGAAAGGGCATGCTAACTATGTTATAAATCTCACGATTGGTGAGTATATAATTAACAAATTTTCACTTCAAAAGTGTGGAATGCTTATACAGAATACACTGTTTTCAACTTACTAAATAGTTAAATGATAGAACATAGCTATGCTTTGTAAGTTTTTACTATAATACATCAATAGAATAATAAGGTTATAATTGATATCTATTAAATTTTCTAAGCTAAACTCAGCTTTATGTAGCAGACACCAGAGCACACAGCAGTGTATCCTACAGTTTTACCCTCTTTTCAGTTCTGGACAACATATTCTGAGGACCTTATCATTTGAAATCTTTCAACATTTTAGGCAAGGATTTTGGGACCATCTCTGATTAATTCAAAACCTCTCTTGTGAAAATCAATCCTACTATCCCCAAACAGTATGAGGGAATAATTCTTCCCTCAAATACAGATAGAGGAAGTCCCAGATAATTAGGAATGTTTCTATTTGGTAAATCTGAGCTACCATAACCATAGGCTTTTAATACCACATACTTCTGCCCATAAGTAAAGTTGACAGAATAACCAGGTGAAAAGTACCTGACTCTGAAACTTCATAGAAACTTCCTACTTATTCCAACTCTTTATATAGATTGAAGTTTTTGTTTCTGTTTTTTTTTTTTTATCATCAAATTTTTGGTCTCTTATCTACGACCCAATCTTAGTCTATTTCTTGCGAGTTTATTCATTAGAACACTCACCTGTTTCTATCCCTGTCTGACACTTCCGACCTCTAATTCCCATCCCCCTATTGTCTGCTTTAGTCATAGCACCAATTTAAATTTCACTTTAGTACTCTCTCTGGATTTCTCTGCTAAGAGAATTCATTAAGAAATGCAATTTGGCACTTGTTTGTTTATTTTTTTCCAATCAGTCTGATGTGGCTGGCGGGGATATTTATTTCATCTGTGGTAGCAATGTAGAACATTTGGGAAAATGTTAAGAATTTTAAACAGAAATTTTTTGGACAGCAAACCCATACTTCATTGGCAGGAATATAATCAGACTCTCAAAACCTGTAAGATGAGGTCTTGGGAACTTATGTCTGATTTCCAGGCATTAGGTTGATATTTTCTGCTCATTTAGTTCCATTTCTTCTTTGCTCATGGAACATTATAGGGTGTTGTTGTTGTTGTTTTTGGCAATTTTTAAGTAAAAAAATTAGAGGCACTGCATAAATTTTTCTTGAAGAGAACCATATAATATAAAGAGATAAATAATGTCTGTGACAATTTATCTCTATGTAAATACAATAAAACAAGTTTAGTTCAACTCCTCAAATGTGAGTTCTTAGCTAATGGAGATAACTGCAACTTGTAGAGAAATAAATAAGTTTGGAATAAAAGGCAGATATGAAGAAATTTTATTTTAAGTATTTATCTACAGTGGGCTGAATGTAGAGTAAAATCTTTTAGAACAACTATCAAAATTGGGAGGTTGACTCTAAACCCTACTGTAATAGATGCATGAATTCTCTTAACAAACTCAGCAAGTAGTCATCTAGTTTTGTCCCAAGTACCTCCAGTGCTAGCAGACTTGTGAAATATGTGCTTTGCATTGAATATTATTCACAATATATGTACAGTAATTTCTTTTTAGTAATTTTGTCATTAGGCACTATCTTCACTGTTAAAGCTGTGGTTCCCAAACATTAGCTTGCGACAGATCACCTGAAAGGCTTGTTAAAATATATTGAGCTCCAGTTTTTCTGATGCAGTAGTCTTCAGGTGGGGCTGATAATTTGAATTTCTAAAAACCGTCCAAGTGATTCTGATCTTGCTGGCTCTGGGCCACACCTCGAGAACCCTTACTCTAAAAGTAACTTCCGTGTTCGTACTGTTCTAGCACCTCTTATCTGACTGAATCTTGAAACTGAGGGTCCTTATAACTTGATTAAATTTAGCTTTGAATTCTAGTACTAGAAATTGTATCTTTCTCTCTATACCCCTCATGTACCTAGTCTCTCCCTTGGAGACTCAGCAACCCTTGAGTCAGCAGAAGACAACAGCCTGAACCTGACTAGTGGCACAAGATTTGGACCTCTGGTCAGCTAAAGATAACATCTTGACCTAAGTTATGTTCCAGCTCCTGAGCCAGAAGGTAGAACAACCTCCTGGCTCCTTTCCCATGAGAAGGAACAGAGAGATGCCAGAGTAGACCTCAGAACTGTCATCAAGTCCTGAAGAAATGATTCATTACCTTTACCTCCCCTTCTACCAATCATCTCCTAGCATGGTCCTAAACCCCTAATCCATGGTGTTTTGTGATTTTGTTCTATATAATCTATAACCTACAAGCCATTGGTAAATTGGGTAAATTATATAAAGGACATTAACTCCCCGCACTCCAGATCGGCCAATTCAATATTAAACTGTTTTTCTTCCTATACTGCAAACTTCTGCTTGTGTATTTTTTTTTCAGACAGTGTACACAGGTAAATGGACTCAAATATTGGGGCATAGAAGCAATCTGGCCCCCACTTAGGCATTTTTATGATATATCTTACAACTTCATTTTTTTGGTTTGTTTGTTTAATTACATTCGTCATCAATTTCTAAACTTGGGTTCTCCCAATTTCCAACTTTTAAGAATGCTTTTTAGGATTGCTGAAATGGTAGCAAACTCATAAAATGACATTCATTCATTTGACAAGTATTGTTTGGGCTCATAGCATGTATCAAATGTCGCACTAGGCAAATTATCACAATAATTTCAAATACAGAGTAGGATAAAACATGGAAATTAAGGACATGAGGTGGTGGATATGAAATGTGTTATTTTAGAAGGCGATATTTTAAACTAATAACTGAATTATAGAAACACAATTTCTTGTCGGGAGTAATGCAAATGAGTCCTGGCCTGTTATATCGAAAACATTGCTATTTTAAATTCTCTAAATTCTTCAATATGTTATTCTTTATACTTTCTTCATGTCTTACTGCTGTACTTTGTTAAAAATAGGAGACTCTTTCAGATAAACAATCTTACTGGAAGTTTCTTTGTGCCTTTTTCACCTGTATCTTTTACATGGTAAAGATGATTTGGTTGTTCATTTATCCTCTTCTGTTTCAATGGGAGAATAATCTATCTTCATTTCCATAGCTCAGCCAGCCACTCATGCCACTGATCTTCTTTCCTGCCTTTTTAAATACTACAGTTATCAAAGTTTCCTCCAATATTTTTTCCTTTTCAGCATTCTCCTTCTGTTTATGAACATACTTAATCTTCCATGTCCTCTCCTCTCCTTCTTTCTTTTTTTTCTTTCTATCATCTATCTATCATCTACCTTTCTAATCATCTGTCTATGATCAACTATTTATCAATCTATCCATCCACCTGCCCTTGAACTTACTACATTTAGTTACCATTTTAACACTTTTCTTCAGTTCCCCTAAAATATTTGAAAGATGGAGGAATAAAAAGAGCAAATTTTGGGGTCGCCAGTGTTTAAAATCCCACTCTGGAACATGTTAGCTATAGGAATTTAAGCAAGATAGTTTCTAGATTAAACTTTCTAAAACACAGAAATAATTATAATTTTACTCTGCTAAACTATTAACTAGCTCCCCATTTCTTATGATGAATTTCCAGTGCACTTAGTTTCACTCTTCACTATTTATCTGTAACCTATTTTTCCAATCTTGTTTTTTCCTCTTCATTTTTAAAAGCTATGATTCACAACCAATTATCTCTGTGAATTATAGTCTTATATTTATTTATCTTAGACTATACTCAATGACTCTTTACCATAAGAATGTCTTTACCATAGAATTCTAGTAGTCCAAATTCTACTCACACTTTGTTAAAAGCATTATATTAACTCCTCTCCAAATTTCACTTCAGTCTTTCAGCTGAATGTAATGTATCCATGTTTTGAATACCAGTAGTATTTATTTTGTGACTCTTTTTTGATTATCATTTTCTACCTTACATATATCTGTGTAGTCATTGTAACCTCTAAAAATCAGTTACAATGATTTCTAGGGGAAAGAAATGGTATCTAATTCATCACTGTCATCTTCCAAATTCCTGGTATAATGTTTAACATCTTCAAAGCCAGTGATTCTGGACTAGGAGCATCACATAAGTAATTGTTAGAATGCAGTGAATCAGAAACTCTGGGGATGGGTCCAGCAATTTGTGCTTTAACAAGCCCTTCAGGTGATTCTGATGCTAGCCGAAATTTAGGACTTACTCTTGTACGCATTCAGCAAATACTTATTGAATGGATGAATGGATAAACAAATGGTGAATAAATTTAGTTGATATTTAAATAAAACATAACAGTTACTACTATAATTATTTCTGATAGAAAATGCATAGTGTTGAGATTTTGACATTAAATTATGAAACACCTTTGGATATTAATTAGGACAAATCTGATATATCTTACTTCCTAGCAGTACTCTCCAACATGAATGCTTTTCTCAAGCTTTTTCACTGAATTTGTACATTATCTCAAAGGATGAATGCTGAAATTTTTTGTAAATGTTTATTAGCATGTCACTGATTTTAATTCACTGGTGAAATAAAAGATATCCATAAGGATCTCTTGACTTTTTCTTCAATGAAATAGAGTATTGGGCTTCATGAGTTGAATGTCTATTTGATTCATGTAAGGAATTTGTTAAAAATGAAGATTTGACCTAGTAGGCCTATGGTGGTGTCTGAGATTACAAGCTCCAAGTGAGGCCGTCTGATTGAGGGACCATCTTATGCAGAGAGGGGTTACAGTGAAATGTGGTTTCCAATCTAAGAGGCCAATTCAAATTTGTATAGATGAGGAAGGGGCTTGAGGATCTGGACAGATTATTTATCTCCTGTGAGTTTCAGTTTCTTCATTGCGAACCATAAATAACATGTAAAACATCTAGTATGATCCTTAACACAATAATTACTCCATAAAAGGTAACTATTATTATTCAAATAAAAATTAATGACAAAAATTTAAAGGAGCTTCAAAATATTATGGTTCCATCTGGTAGTAGTGTTTACAGACAGGGATGCAACTACTTAACCCTATTCTGGATGCGCTCACTCTGGAATGTGAGGGCAATAAGACTGAATTCTGCTGTCAAGAGTTTTAGAGTTTCTGCAATTTTAGCTTGAGTGGCTGCCATTGATCTGCAGCAGTTGAAATCACATGACGACTTCTTGAAAATTAAGCTCTTCTTCTGGCACTACACTGATTATCTGTTATTCCTGATAGAAACAAAGAAAGCTTCAACCTATTGAAAGAAAACATTTTGATTTCTTTATTGTATATTTAAGGACATTATTTACATCCCAGGATCTATTTTGTTGCATATGGATATTACTTATTGAGATTTACATAATAAATTTATTGTTAAGAGGTTTCTCATTGATATCAGGCATTAGCCAAAGAATGCAGTGCATTTATCACACATACTAGTTAGCATACTATCAAAAAACTAGTTATTTACATTATATAGCTTATAGGCAGTCTTTCTTTTCAGTTTTTAAGATCAAAATAAATAAATCCAATAGGCTATTCTATTATTCACCTACAGAGGGTTACTGCTCATAGAGATGAATTTCTGAGTGACTATCAAATTAGTTCGTATCTTAAGACAGTCTTTGACACTTCTTTGGGAATTATGGACATTTAAATATGCCAGCTAAATACTCAGTTTAAACTACTATCATTCATCAGAAAAATAGGTTTATTTCCAAAGATGATTTTGAAAGACATTGTATTAAAAAGTTAAGAAAAAAATACATCATCTACTGTTATTTATTTACAAAAATTGAAAAAACATAAAAACCAATACAGGTTTCTGGATTTGGGGTGGGGGTAAAATTTAGAAACAGAGAAGATAAAAAGAATTTTAAAAGCAATTTTAAATTTGATACCCATAGTGAAAGATCTACTGATTATTATGGAATGCTTTACCTATGTGTTGAACTTTCAATGGATTTTTATTGAGAGAAATTGAATTTGTTTTTCCATTAAAATATTAATAGTAATTAAGTCCTAGTGTTGTTTAATTAAAATACGTTTTTGATTTCCATTTGGTTGAAGTTCAGCAACAATTCTATAAGCAGTCAGTGCCCACCATATCTCAACTGAGTAGCGAGAGCTAATTTATCACCCTGGTGGCAGATTGATTATTACCTGCAGTTGTGAGGTCAGCAGATAATGGTTTTCTTATAGCAGGAAAATTGGTAGCATTAAAAAAATAGGGCACATTTCGACCTTTTGTATAGCTATTAAAATGAAAAAAAATCAAATAAGAGAAATTTTTCCTCTACTTTTAATAACTCCACTTGACTTTAGGAACATGAGGATTCAAATAGGAGTTCAAAGTTTTTCTTTTGTCACTGCATCTCCTTAACTCTATGTCACACATATTGAGGATATTTTTATTCCTTAGTTTTCATGTCTTCCTAAAAGTTTTGAAATTAGTTATTTAAGCTTTCAGAAAGGGAATATATTTTAAAAACCATCAAGTTTAAAAGTCCATTACAATTTCTCTAAGATAAATTTTATTTTTATACATCAACGGATTTCTCCTTACAAAAAATGTCTCACCCAAAATTATATTTTTACTTTTTAATTCTTTTCCTTTCTCTCTCCTCCAATCTACCCTCTCTATCCTTAATTTGATGTTTCTAACATATACTTTCTATTTAGCAAAAGGCGAATGTGACAGCGTCAATGGCTAAATAACTAAGGGAAAGAGTATGTGGTCTCATAGCAAAACAACTTTTAATGGTGTCATAGAGTTCACTGTCAGTCTCTGAGACAACGCTTGAAAAATTGGCACTTCTTTTAGCTCTCTGCCACCCATGAATGAGTCATCGGCTATTTAATGGGGCCAATATTTAGCTTAGCCCACTTATGTTCTGCACCTTCACTCCCCTGAAGCTACAACTAGGAAGTTCCAAGTCTTTGAGTGTGGGTGTTGCTGTCAGGCAGAGATGCATCTAAAAGCTTATAGAATTTGAGGGCCTTCTTAAAGAATAACATAACAGTTTCCTCACTCAAAAGTATTACAACAAGCACTTGACCATGAGAACATGTTGCTAGGGCCTCTCGTAAGGGGCCGGTAGAAACAAGGAGTCCTGACACATAAGCTTTCTTAGCTTCATTGTAAACTTGGCTTTTGCAAGGAGTGGGTAGAGCACATCAGAATTCCTAAATTTGACTATCTCAGACAGAAAAATCCAAATATTTTCTGATAGGCCATAATTGGTCAGCTTAATTCTATAAACAGATTTTGTAGTTAGGCAATTACTCATTCATCCATTTATTCATCCATTAGTTCAATGTTCAGTCAATGAGTAGGCAAAAGCTTTTTATAAGAGTAGGCAAATGCAAGAATTCTTATGTAAATTCTAAACAACCAGTTACATTATGCTCTATGAGAATGCTCAGCAAAAGCCATATGCCATACTTACTAGTTACTTGTCAAGTGCACTTTCAGTGATATTAAGGTAAGATGTGAGGTTTCAAGTTGGGCAGAGAAATAGCTATATCCCAACTTTTTTAGTTTTATAGTCTTTGCAGTTATTACATTCTCATTTCTAATGATAAACTAACATTACAATCTATAGGAAGGAAAGCTAGAGGAATCAGAGGCTAATAGTCCTTATTTTGAACTATTGAGAAACTTCACACATGCACATTTTTGGATTTTCTCTTAGTACGCTAATTTTTCCTCTGGCTCCATTTTTGCATATGAGATTCAATGCTCATAATTTTACCATAGACTTCCATAGGTTGTCATCGACATAGTCTGCTTTACAATAAGTGTCCTCATATAAAGATGACTGCAAGTTAAATTTTGAATGTTTTTATTTGCTAAGGCTGCTGTACCAAAGTACTACCAACTGGGAAACTTAAACAACAGAAGTTTATTGTTTCACATTCCTAGAGGTTAGAAGTCAAAGATCAAGCTTTTGGCATGGTTAGTTTCTTCTGAGACCTATGAGAAAGAATCTTCTCCACACTTCTCTCCCAGCTTCTGATGGTTCCTTGGCTTGTGGCAACATAACTCCAAACGTTACATCGCTTTCTCCCTCTGTGTGTTTCTCAGGGCCCAAATTTCACCCTTTTTTATAGGGGTGCCAGTCATATTGGATTAGAGGCCTAGCCTGTTCCAGCATGACCTCATTTTAACTAATTACACATGCAATGGCCCTTTTTCCAAATAAAGTCATATTCTGAGGTACTGGGGATTAGGACTAACATATGAGTTGGGGAGAGGGGCATGATTCAACCTATAATAGCTTATGTTTATTGAAAAAGGTACTATGTGTCTGACAGTGTTCTGAGAACTTTACAATTATTAACTTACTTAATCTTCACAATAAACATATGAAGTAGGTACTATTATCATCTCTATGTTTCAGAAGGCACACACGCACACACACACACACATTTCTTTTGAATACCAATGAACATCTTGCATATAGTGTTTGTAATTTAACAAATTTGATAAATAATTTTTAATTTCTAGTTTATGAATAAAATAACTCTATAAACTGATATTCAAGATATTTATACTGCTATTTTATTGCATATTTAAGTATGGTCAAAATAACTTTTCCTTTATTTTTTTCTCAATCATATGCCATTTCTGAAACATTTTAGCAATGATGTTATTATTTTACTAGTAAAGTTCACTTAGGAGAAAATTTTAATGTATCAATTTAATAAGATTATTATGTTCTAGCTGCAACAGAATATTCTCTATTTTTCACCTAAACACATTCCTACTTTCAAAATATTTTTCTAGGATTTTGCATACACCTGAAATCCTGTTCCTCAAATCTATTGCTTATTGCTTTTATCAACACAACAAATATCATCCCATAGCTTTTATGACTTTGCCAGGCACTGCCAGGGACCAGTGGGTTAGGCAATGAGCTAAACATGGATATTATCTTGTTTTAACCCTTAAAACAAGTCTATAATAAAGGTATTATCATCTCCATTTTACAAAACTATTAGCTTTAAATACTTTGTATACCACTTTTGTTATTAAAAACTCCAATTAGTAGACATCTTCCCCATGAAGATTTTCTAATTCTTCTTTTTTTTATACTTCAATAATTTTTTGATTACCCGGTTTTTAAAATCAGATTCACATTTCACTTTGTATTTAGGAAATACATTGACATATGTGATTCCCTAATATTTGGGAATCATCAAGAAGGATATTGAGATAAAAAGCAACTTATGCCCTACGTTTTATTAGGGTGTAAAAGAAAGTTTTTTTTTTTTTTGGAAATCTTACTCTAAGAATAGATATATGTGAGTAAATCAGTATGACAATTCCTATATATTTAGAGAGAACTGACATCCATTTGTTATTTTTCTAAAAATACTAAAATTTAAAAAAATTCTCAAAAAATAAATTAACAGTAATTCGTGCTATTTTAATTGCTTCTTTTTGAGATTTTCTGAAGAGATTGTTGATGTTCTTCAGAAGATTGTTTTCAGTTTAGTATTACATTCTTAAATATTTTTGACATCCATTTATTTTAAATGTTTAAACATAATTATATATATTAATTTAAATTCAATTTTATTGTTTTTAATAATCATTTAAAAATAATTTTCATCTTTCTCCAAAAAACTGAATTAACAAGTAATAGTTTAATGTCCCATCTTCTTTCTAGCAACATAATTGTTAATTATGTCACACTCATTTGTTAAAATTTGTATTTTGGTAGAATTTCATTAGATAATTTTTACATTTATTACCAGAAAGACTGCTGCTAGCATTGTATCTGTCTTTTCTTTCGATTTCTCTTACTTTGGTCATTTGAATTAAGGTATTGATTATATTACTGTCTCTGCTCCCATTCTTCACAGCACTTCATCAGTTTTCCCTTATAATATTCAAATATCTGCTTTTGGGATCACAGAATACAATATTTAATCAATGTTTTATGAGAACATTTTAATTCTTGAAAATGTTAATGTTTGTCCTATTATAGAGCCCTTAAATAGCATATTTAGATAAAATATATAATATTCATGCTCTGGGATGCAGATGAAATAAATATTTGAGGGAGTTAAATGATTATTCAAAAGTAAATAAAATATAAATTTTATGAACATGTTCTAGATAGAATTATTTTATATCTTATACTTAATATTTAATATTGACTCAGACTGCTCATTTTCTAGTCTATTGAGTAATTGAGCTCTTATCACATATTGCCTTCTCTTATTATTTGGTTAGTATAAGGTGTACCATTTCCTCCAATAGATGTCAATCTCATTGAGAAGAGAAACACATTTTGTGTCTTTTTATTTTCTACAGGACATTAGTAAATATTCTTGCATAGAGTAGGTACTAAAAATATCAAATATTTGATTACAATTTTCATGAAAACCATGTTCATTGTATTCACATACATTGCTAAACAAGTAGTTAGCTCCTAGCTCTAAGGATAACAAAAGGCTTTTCGCCTTTCTTTCTTAAAAGATTTGCTTCGGTAGGTTTTTACTTTGATGAGAGTAGTTTAGGAAGGCACTGAAAAGCAGTTGATCTGACTCTAAGGCCAATCGTTAGCCACTCTGATGAGTCATAGAATAAAATATAAATCTCTTTTCCTCACAGCCTGCCAACTACTCACAATAGAAGTCTATTCTTTCATTTCAATATTTCCAAGGAATCAGATTCATCCTGGGCAGCCCACACAATTGCTGTTCAGAGGCACTGAAAAGGGAGGCATTCGGTCATCATCATCCAGCATTAAACCCTTTACGGGGTTGACTTTTGAGTTCTACATGCTGCCCTTGGTCAATCAGTCACTGTGGTTTTGGTCACTGATCACAGAAGCTGTCTAAGGAGAACAACAGTTGAATCATCTTTAATTTATAAGTTGGAATTTAAGGGCTGGGAAAATTGAAAGTGTTTCTATATGAAGACATTGAATGACAAACATCATGATGGATCTCTCTGTGTGAGGAGAATGTCATCTCTACATCAATAGTTTCACAACTGATAATCTGTGTATTACATCCCATAAAGAAAATAGTTAATGTTGTAATGAATATGGAAGGTGTTAGAGGGGTGCTAGATTTAGTGAGTGATCATTTTGTGAGTTATGTAGATCTCTGATCACTATGCTGTACAACTGAAACTAATATATTATTGTATGCCAACTATAGTTGAAAAAAACTCATTAAATTGTATAATGTAAATATGAGCAACTAATTGTCTACTAATAGTTCAATAAAACCTGAAAAAAAGATAAGAAAAGAAAAGGAAAAAAAATATGTCCTGAAAGAAATCAGTCAGATGCTAGTGTTCAGAATAATACTTAACTCTCTCTGTGCCTGGCAAAGTCTTCAATATATAATGTATTTCCATCAATGAGACATCTTTTTGGATTATATAACACCTTCTGGCAGAAGTCTTCCTTTTAATTGCAATTACTCATAGAAAGGATAGCATGGTAAATTTCTAACACCAAATAAAGAGAAATTGAGGAAAGCAGGGCGGGGGGCGGGGGCACTTAAGAGGAAAACTCCAACTCTTTCAACAGAACTTTGCTCAAAGGGTAGACCCATTCAGAGTAAAGGAAACCCTCTGGTCATATGCAAATGAAAGTTTCTTTTTACTTTAGGCCTTTATCCATGTTGTGTGTATTGTTTGAATGCTTTTGCATCTTTCCCAACCTCATTCATCAAATTCATATCTACAGATCCTCCAATTTCTCAGCTAGAATAATATTTCTTGGCTTAGGCCTTTTGTTATCCTCTTTCATTGTATATTGTAATTTTCCTTTGTATTCTGTACAATTCTCGAGGTCAGGGAGCATGCCTATCTTGACCATGATGGTAATTCCTGCTCCTAGCACAGTGCCTGACAGAGCAGGGATAACATTGTGAAAGTATTAATCAACTGGAAGTGGATTCCATTTACTCCTGTGAAACAAGTTCAATCCACCCATATAATCCCATTGCCAATCAGAGTTCCAGGTTCTGGATTGACTCTTTTGAGTTTACAGTGTCTTGTTGTTACCAAGAGAAGTCAGAGGCATTATTTAATCTATTTACACTCATCATACTATTACTTTCTTTTCTATTGTTCTTTCTTAAGAATCCAGATTTGAAAGTAGTCAACCAATTGTTACTTCTTATCAGTTTTTAACTTTTCTCTCTATGGAAAAGCATAGCATGTAGAGACTCTTTCATAGAGTTTGATCCACCACAGTGAAAATATGCTAACCCCCATATCATATGTAAACATCAAGTTAATGTTGAGTAGGTACATAAGCAGATATATTTGTCCTTGGCCTAGTTTCCAGTAAACTCTTTAAGGATGTGTATCCCAGTCTTCACTGTACCTTTTCTGCTTGAAAAATGAGATGACTGGAGGTTTAGGGAGCTGTAGGATACAAAGTGTTTCTGTATTTCCTTTGAGATGTTCTCACCTTCCCTGCCATAGCATGAGGGAATATGTACAGCCAACTTTTCTGTGAATTTACTGATGAGAATATGAATTTAAAATACATTAATGTGCATCATTATAGATGTTTCAACCTACTTCAAGCTTTAGATCCAAAGATATATGATGAGAACACAGAGATTACAAAAAAGAAATAAACAACAACCACAATCAGTGAATATATTCTGCTGTTATCCTGTAGTGAGTCAAGGAAGGATTTATAAAGGCCTGAATAAAATGATCTTCTATTTTTAGGTTACTATGACCAGTGTCTTCTCTTTGGTTTAATTATTTTTTTTGTCTCTTATGATTAAATTAATACAGAATGTGAAACAAAGTGATAGCAAATATTAATTTCCAGAGGAAGAAAACACTGCTCATTTCTGTGATCTAAAATTCAAATTTGAGGGCAGTTTGTTGGCATACTGCTGTCACTGCTGTCAGCTAACTAGTACTCAAAGTCCAAGGAACCACTTATATTGAAAAATAATTATCTGTTCATGGGGTTGCAACATTCAAACAGATTATAGACCTCTCTGTGTGATGAGTGGACAGATTTTAAAATTACTTATTATCTTGACCCTTTTTAGCCTTGAACAGTGGTGAACTACTTTCATTGTGATAGATATTATGTCTGGATATTTATGACAGGAGTGTTTTAAATCCTTAAATATGAGGCATCGTTCACACCCTTTATGGTAATAATATAAATGTATAAACAGTCTTCTAAAAATGTTACAGCTAAGCCTCCAAATAATATCTTGATTCCGGAATAAAACAAAACATAAAGTGATTTTTTAGTGAAGAAAAGATAACTTCATTAATGTTTAATATTCATAACAATATTCTGTTTTACATGTTTATAGCACTATTTAAACATAACACAATGGCTTGTTAATTTTTAAATGTGTGCATACATAGCTTATACTTTCCAGAGTTTACTTGTTATATGTCTGAATGTCTTTGACCATACTGGATAGGATGTCAATAGAAAACAAACTACATTATGCAATGTAGTGAAAATTGGTTCAAATAATTAAATGTATAGTCTGCTTTACAACAGTAGAAAAACAAAGACATGAGGTGGCAAAAGCTCAATAATCATATCAAATACATATTTTGGCCAATTTCCTGGGAATTACATACTGGCATACAACTACTTTCTAATATAATGTTCGATATGAAATTTTAATTAATTTTTCTGCAGAAATTCACACCAGATGCTTAACATTTTAGTTCTCTAGTGTCCATTACACCACACTAGCAAACAAAAAAATTAAATTAACTCAATATACACTATAACTTTTGGTGTCACATAACAAGATAAAACAGGTCTAGGGAAATTATGGGCACAGTATGAGAAAGCAACAGAAATTTTCAGAAAAAAGTCCAAACTACTTTTACCTACTGCTAGAAACTGGGAAAATTCCTTTTACATGCAGTTCTAATATTAGGAAGCAGGATCTCATATTAATGAAAATTGGTCTCTGCCATTTCCAGCCTTTTATAGCCACTGCCATTAGAAGTGTATATTCTTATTAAAGAGCTATGTCTTACATCTGTGATAATCAATCTCTATGTTTGGAGAAAAAAAATAGACCTTAAATTAATTTGAAGTACACAATTAAGATTTTTTCTAGTTAATAGGATAAAAACAATAAATGAATTTTTTGTCAATCTATTCAAATTTTAGTTTTGAAACTCTCATTGTGCTAAGATTATACTTTTATTTATTGCTTGGTGCTAAGTGACCTTAGAAAATAAATCAAAAGTAATAGTAATGTTTAGTTTATAAAAATCTAATTCGCTCATTTCACAATAATTGTTTTTAGCTTCTGCCTTATGTGAATTATTCCCAAGACAAAAGGAGTACAACAATAAAGATATCAGACTTGATTTCTTCCTTCATGGAGCTTGTAATTTTAAGTAAGAAGCAGATATTATCAAATAATCTCTCCTGCACGCACATACAGGTACCATACTGTGCTATGAAGGAAAAGTAGATGGTGTTATAGAACATATAATTAAGGGAGTCTGTCTAATCTGAACAGGGAGGAGGTAATGTCTAGGAAGAAGTGATATTTTAGCTCCAGGAAGAAGTGATATTTCAACTGGATTCTGGGGAATGTGGCAAAAAAAGAGAAAAACATTTTTATCTGGAGAACTCAGTATGTGCATAGACCTTGAGCAGAAGTGAACAAAAAGGAGTTGGGCATTGAAATGGTCTGGGAAGCCCACTGGGGGCCAGATCCTGCAGGGCCAATGAGGCTGTATTAAATATTTGCAACTTTATCTTTAGAGCAATGGATGTCAATGGTCAGGAGAGTTAAGTGAGAAATTTGCACCATTAAAAAGAAATATCTTACTTGACAAAATAAAAAATTAACACAATCTTATGCTTACTCTACACATTTTTTCTTCTCAGCAATCCCATTCCAAATCTGTATAATCCAATAGTCTTGAACTATATTCTAGTCCCATAGTTTTCAGAAACAAAGTTTCAGTCATTAAGAACGATCTTACTTTATTAATCTACACACATATAAGCATTCATTCATGAGAAAAGTTCCAACAAGGATCTGTTGCTCTCAGGATGTTGTGTAGATCAGAAAAGGCCAGTGATTGTACAATATTCTCTAGGAATCAGTTTGATCAACCCGCTGGTGGCAGAGACAGTGGAGCGGCTTAAAGTGTTAAAATATGCAGGGTTACAACAAATAAAAGATGAAGAGGAGTTTGTTTGGCTTTTGCACTTGATTAATGGTCTTTGATGGACAGCAGATGAGCAATTTTAGCCAAACTGACAAGCAGGGAACAAAAGGATTTTAAAAAAGATATCTGAGCTTTGACATTGAAAGAATCTGGCATAGAGTCAGGAGATGCTGATGGGTGACTTGAGAAGAAAACCAGGCGTCTTTGATGCAACAGGGCGTTCATCTACAAACCTTGCCTGGCCTGGGTACCTGAAACATTATTTTTCTGGCAGTAGTGTTTATCTTTCTCTCTTCAAACATGGTTCTCTCCCAAAGATCTTCTATATCTATTTTTTTTCTTTTTATTACTCTGATTATTTCGCTTTTCTTATTTTTTTTTCTCTCTCTCCCTGTTTTAAATTTAATCTCCCCACTTCTCACTACTCTTCCTTTTCTTCAACAGGCACTGATATGCAACAGAGGTGAGAGCTATAAAATATTTGCTATATTTATTAAACACTAGTTTCAAACCCTTGAGAATTGGCTGCAATATTCCTGTAAAAGTTGAGTTAGTATAGCCAGTATTCCTGAAAACAAACAACAAAAGAACAAACAAAAAAACAGAAATCCTTTTGTGGGGAAATCCTATGAGCTTGAGGCCCAAAAGGTAGGGTGTCTTTACTCTCTTACTCTTTCTCATCAGGATGCTGGCCTGGGATGGCTCTGCCTTCTAGAAGATGGTGAACTCTCATTTTGCCATTCTATTTTGGGTCCTTTCACATCTCTAGGTACTATTAATTCGCTGTGTTTCTACACATCTACCATAATGTGGAAGAAGCATCAACGGGTAAAGGGAAACCATTAAATTTGAGGTAAGAATAGTTGTCTTCAAATTCCATTTCAGGAATTATTAACATCAGTGAGTTAGTTCTATAATATCTCTGATTCTCAGTTGTCACATTTGTAAAACTGGTTTTTTTTTTAGCATTAGAGCTAAAGGAAAAATGAATGAAATATGCTTAACTATGAAATATGCCTACCATCACTTAAAAAAGATTTGAAATATATAATACAGCATAAACATTATAGATCAGAATAGCAATTGCCAAAACCATCTTACTAAAATAAAATGGTTTCTAGGATGAAGACCCAATTAAAATATTAAGTAATCTATAGAAATAACATATCATCAGAAAGAGATGTGGATAGATATAGACTAAGAAAAAAGGGTAAAAATACCACAGACACACATTAGTACATTTTGATAGGTGAAAGGGAAAAGTGATTTAAAGTGAAAGAATCATCCTCTAGTTTCCATCCCAAATGTATGTGAAAGAAACAATTTGAGCTTAAATAAAGAATTGATAGGTAACTTTGTCCTACATTCAATAGAAGTTGCTTTGACAGGCTATTGCAGAAATTTTGGGGTCTACTTGATTGGACTCTGTAAACTTGCCTATCTAGAAAGAAAGTGCTAACAGTATGAATAGTCGATCTTTTATTTTAAATTATTGGTCAAAAATTTAGATTTATTCAATAATCTCAAGTTATTTGGTTAGCCTCAGTCAGCATCTTGTAGCTCAATGATACACTATTAGAATGTCAGAGGAAGAATAATACCAAGCATAGAGCAGATGCTTTATAAATGTTTGTTGAATGAATACATAAATTAATCTAGTTTATTAGATTAAATGAAGGCTATAGAATATGTCTGCTAAATATACCTTTACAGCAGGGTTTTTCTCAAGGCGAGACAATGCATTTTGCTTTATAGGTCAGAATTGTTAATATGAGCATATTCTTTTTCCCATGTGAATGATATACAAACATATCCAGTAATGAAAAAATTTTTTGGTTGATCGATCTATAGCTGGAGAATAATGCCGAAAAAAAAGGGCATATCTTCTAAAATAAACTTCTAGCCTTTTTCTTCTTTTTGTCTTTCTTTTACAAAAAATAAAATATTATTTATCAGCCTATTTATCTCTTATATTTTTTCATAGGAGAAGGAAACAATATATTTTAATACTGAACTTTAGATGTGTTCACATCTAACTTCACATCTAAATGTGTACTAAGGTTTTGCATTCATATTGTTATGTTTGTGCTTTCATTTTTGATAAAACATGATTTCAAAGCACAAAACATTTTGTTAATGAGGTCAGAATGTCAAGAAATTAAAACAACAAATAATTTTTGTCTAAATATTATATCTTAGGAATAGAAAAAAATCATAATCTAACTACTAAAGTATAAATATCATGTTATTTATGTTTCTCTTATTTATTTATCTAAGACTCCTTTGAATTTGCACATTTTGAATTCATTAATGAGGCAAAAGATGTTAAATAAGACTATTTTATTATTTATTATGTTTTAACAAAAATAAATGGGTAAATGATTGAATCCTGTGTGTAATGTGACACACAAGGTTTATATTTTTCTTTCTGGACCTGAGCGATAACAAAGGTAGAATAAAAGGTTATTTTTTCTCTAATTAAATTTATTGGGGTAATTATATAAATTTCAGGTGTACAATTCTATAATATATCATCTGTGTATTGCATTGTGTGTTCACCACCCAAATTTAATCTCCTTCTATAACCATATGATTGACCCTCTTTACTCTCTTTATCCTCCTCCCAACCAGAGAAGGGGATTGTTTAAATTCAACTTACAGTGGAGAAATGAGAGGTTCTTTTAGTATGATAATTTACAATAATTATGCAAGAAATAGTCATCTTATTCAGAGTAAAACCAATTCTGTAGATATTGAACTTGGAGCCAGGCTAGTGAATGTAGCCACTTTTCTTCATATCTTGGACACCAGCAAATTGGAAATCATGGAATGGTAGTGGGGAGCCGAAGACAGAGGAAACAGTGGGAAAGTAGTGAAGGGGAGGGATACTCACCAGAATGACTTAGCTTCTGGACAATGCTGGAGAGGGGGATCTGTGTTATGAGGAATAATTATGTTACTCAAAAATGTTTTTTATTTTTATTTTTTAATGATCAGTCTGGTGTAGACACAAATTGACTCCAAAGAAGGATTAAGAAAGAAAAATAGATTTCTTAAATCTTTTTTTCCTAAAAAAGGAAAGCATGGCACACCATGCAAAAGGCCATATGGGAGAAGTCCCAAGGGGACCAAGAGAGTACGAACCCACAGGCAAGTGCCTTTACTTGGGGCCAGGGTGGAGTACTCAAGCAAAAAGTGAAAGGGGTTTTTGCTGGTGCATTTGAATGTACCTAAGTCACAGACAAGTTAGGGCAAGAAGAGGAACCCGTGTCAGAGACCAGACTTATCACACTTGTGCTCCTGTCTACTGGGTGGGGGCGTTCACAGTCTGCTTGTGAGAATGTTGAAGCATCAGAGAAATATGAAGTTTTAAAAATTTACAAGATAGGATCATACAACTAGATTTCTTAGATTTTATTCTCCGAATGCCTGTGCATTCCCTGTGCCTGTGAAGAGTGGATGATAATTTTTTACCCAAAATAGATCTATGCAGGTTGAAACAGGCCATTTGAGCTTGAAGAACAGAAGGTTCTGTGTACAGCTCTGATTATCAAGGATGACTGATGGGCAAAGTGCAGAATTTGTTTTCATAATGAAAGATCTGTCGCATTCTGTTTTTAAAGAAATTGTAAAAATTATATTTTTTTAAACAAAGTAAGAATTTATTGGTAGGTAATTTTCTATCTAGGAAAATAAAACTTTAGAATTGGAGAAGACAGTTGAGATCTGCATTAGACCAAGTCTCTTCCTTTCGCAAATGAGGAAATTGAAGTTCAAAGAGAGGAGCTATGACTTGTGCAGTTGCACAGTACGTAGTTATAGAATCAGGACTATAATGAACATTTTTCTGGGTGACTTTTTTATACCACTTGTGCGTTATGTCTAATTCTTTTTCTAGTTTGAATAAAATAAGATGATAGTGAATACTTCCATTTAAAATATTCTTTATATGATTACTCTCAGATGTATATAAGTCTATGATTAAGTAAGACACTAAAGCCTGAGCCTGTAAAGTATTTTTTTTCCCCAAGAAATAACAAAACTTGAAGATGTATTCCCTATAGACTATGCCTAAAGTATTTTTTACAGATAAGGAATTAGCCCAAAAGGAGGTAAGTTAGCTTCCAAAAATAGTTCTGAAATTAAATTCAGATATCTGGGCTCTAGAGATTATACTCTTAAATTTCATACTATTCTGATGCATAAATGCCAAATGTACAAAAAGTCAAGGTTGTTTTTAGTGGCATTATCTTCTAGATTTTATTATAATTTTGGATTCCTCCACTGCAAACAATGCTTTGTTTTGATTAACATGCTGCTGGACCCAAAATATGTCTCCTTGCTTATTCTGAAGGCCTATTTTGGTAACCTTTCTCCTCTAAAACTAGTTCGTGGGACTCAGCATTTGTCTTGTGTATCCTGGATAGCTTGCCATTTGCTATACATACATAATATTTCCATAATCAACTATGTATTTGGAATTCCAAATATTATACTTATAAATCCTCTTCTTTATATATGCTTGTACTCTTTTGCCACAGTATCTCAACTTTCTATCTTATATCTTTTGCTGCTCAACATCTACTTGGAGAATTTTTGACCTTGAATTTTATCAAATCCCTTGGACACTGGCCTATTATTGTCTGGTTGGATTTCCACTGTTAGTCCAAAGCAACCCTGAGGTCACATCGTCTGCCTTGTAATGTTCATCATTGGTCCATACTGTCTAAGTAATGAATTTGGAGATATAATAGTATCTATCTTATTAGTTTTGATTTCAGAAAATACTAGAAAATATACGTAGGAAGCTGGATGGTAAATATATGTCAAAGTGGATTTGCTGTATAGTTTTAACTAGGTGAAATGTTATACTGTATAGTCAGATGAGATACTCAAATGGAAAGTCAAGCTCATATTAGAACAATTAAGAGTGCCAAAAACCTGCAGATCCATATCAACATTTGTATCCCTCAGAGGTGAGCCAATCAGAATCTACAGAGATGAGAAAACACAATTCATAAATTTTCAAGTGGTGGCTATTGTTTATTTCACTTAATCTGTCAAGGTTGTATCTCTGAGGATAACATGACCAGATTTGAACTCAGGCGTTCTAAATTAAACTGCACTTTAGGTTCATCCAAGGAGCTTTTGAAAATACTGATGGTTGGGACTCACTTCCAAAAACACTGATTGAATTGATCTGAAATGGTACAAAGACATTGGTATTGATTTTTAAAAGCTTCCTGAGGAATTGTATTATAACATGTATTACATGTTGAGAACATGTAATGAGTTCTTGGCAGAATTATTGGAAAAGTCCCCGTCCTTCCTCATGCTCCTCTCTAAGCATGTGGAAATCTGCCTGCATGAGTCAAGTTGTTCCAAAGGCCCCTGATCTCAATCCTTTCTCTGGTTACTTTTCAATATGAGCCTTTATTATATGATGAACTTGCATCTGTGCTCTTGAAAGTGGCAGAAAAACTGCTGACTGAACACAGCTGTTTAAAATGTAAATAGATAATTGTCATTTAACATGATTAGTAGTATTATAGAATATTCTTTTCTTCACCCCAAATGCAAACTCTTTTTACTGGAATTGAGTAAATTTGGAGACAGGACTGATTATTGAGTACTCCTGTATTTTTATGTTGTGGCTGACTTTTTCCTCTGTCTGTTCAAAAATCTGTCTCTGAAAGCTGGGCTTTTTCTCCTCAGAAGATTCAATTGCTTCTACTGATATTAATAATTGTGGAAAACCAGACATATTTCCTGTGTAGTTGAAGCTTCTGTGGTTGCATTTAAGAAGGAATGTAAAAACAACAGCAATAATGAAACTATTTAACTGTGATTTGGAAAAACATAGAACAGAGATATGTATTCTCCATACAAATATTTTCCTTCTGTCAAAGAAAGCAAGAAAATATTTACAATTTGTAAGACATTGAACGAATTTTTAAAGTATATATCACCAGATAAAAGGTTTATGGTTTTTGATCCTAAAAGTTAATATTTACCCATTATTTTATGCTGATCATATCTTGGAACCTGACAAAACTAATGCTCTTGTTTCTGTGTCTTGTGCTGTGTTTGCGGGAAACAACTTTGAGGAAGAATAAAGTGAAACATTTTCATATGCTAAAATCATTTCTAAAAAATAAAAATGTTAGTCTGAATTGTATTTCCAAAATGAAAAACATTTTGATTTTTTAATTGTCTGCTGATAAATAACATCTTTCACTATTACCACTTAACATGCATGTAGAACTTAAAGAAAAGTTACTGGACAAAATTAGAATACTAGAATCTCACAAATATCTCCAGGCTAGCCCTCAAAATTTTTGTAGGTACTTTCATTTGCTTATAATTGTGTTCGAATATTTTCTGTAAATAAATCGAATAACATTAAATATTTTTTATACTTATAAGAATCTAAAAGAGTTTTATGCTACAAATCACATCAAGGAGCTGACATCAACAATTTGTTACAGAAAAAAATATGGAATTCTCAGTTATAAAATTCAGCAGCAGGAAAAGTGTAAGAAAATTTATCATTTTATAATTTTTAAATTTATTTTTATATTTCAAAAATAATCTCCAATTTATTCAACTTATTTATATTTGAAATTATATTTTTGACCTCTGCTTTTTTTGTATGAAGGGGTTTGGGAGTGCTAAGGGACATAATTTCCCATATAAATAACGACAAGAAACTAAAAAAAAAAAAATTATCCAAAATAACTGTTTTCAGACACTGGATTATTGAGAGCACATGTCCAACAACCAAATTATTAAGACTTTTAAGACGATGATAGTAGAGCATTAAATTAATTGTGAAACCCTTCTGTATTCAGGCCCCTGTACAACTGCGCAAATTATACAAACGTGAAACTGGCCCAGGATACTGGTCATGGGGCTAAACTGGCTCTAGAATAAAGGCTAATTTTAAAAAGCTTAGAATCCAGCCTCAAAAGAATCAAGTGATGTGTAACTAACTTAGAACAACGTCCAACACCCTTTAGAAGAAAAATATAAATCAATAGTTATAACATAAAAAATAATGTCTAATGTGCAAAAACTAAAATTTCTAGATATGGGAAGAAATAAGAAAATATGACCTATAATCAGGAGAAATATCAGTTAATGGAACAGACATAAAAAATGACAGAGAGAATGGAATTGGCGAGCAACGATGTTAAAATAACTACTATATATATATAATAAATATGCTTAAGCATTTAAAGCAAAAAAATGGAAGGTATAAAAAAAAACACCAATAGAAATAGAAAAAGAAAAAACATAAAAAAGTGATGAAAACAAATGTTGATTCTTCAAAAAAGTTGACAAAAATGATAAACTCCCAATAAGACTAAGAAAAAATAGAAGACATAGTCAATTTTAGAAATTTAAGAAAACATGCTTTTGTTAGTTATACAAACATTTAAATGATAAAAGGTAATATTATCAGTAACTTTATCTCCATTAAATTTGACAACTTAAATGAAATAGACAAATTCCTTGAAAGATGAAACAGAAACTGTTAATAGCTTTCTATTTACCAAATAAATTGAATTAGATACTAAACACCTTTTCACAGAGAAAACTTCATGTACAGATATGTACACTATGAAATTCTCTTAAGCATTTAATAAAGAAATAATACATAGGCTCACTGAAAGTAAGGGAGGAATTTTTCTCAACTCATGAAGCCAGCATTATTCTGACACTAAAAACCATCATAAGGCAAGAAAATTATATGCAAGAGCCTCATCTCTAAAATGAAATGCTACTCAGCAATAACAAGGAATAGACTACTGATATACACATCAACATAGATGCATCTCACAGACAAAATGCTAGAAAAAATATCATACAGAAAACAATACATATATATATAATTGTTTATATGGCGTCCCAGAATAGACAATAATAATTTGGTTTGAAACAATTAGAAGGGTGGTTGTCTCAAAAGGCTAGATTGACTGAGAAGAGATACAAAGGAAATTTCTGGGAAGACAGAAATATAATAGAGATGTGTTCTTTATGGGGGCATTCATTTTCCAAAACTGTACATTAAAGTTTTGTGTTTATCTATATATGTAAATGCTATCTTAAAAAAATCACTATAATCATCATCATCTTGATCATTATCATCATTGCCATGTTAGAAAGTGGGAAGTGGGAAGAGTTATAGATGAAACAAGAATGGTAGAATAAAGATAATTTTTGCAGCTGGAAAAGAATATATGGAATTTGTTATGCTATTTAATTTACTTGATGCATGTTTTAATTTCCTGTAATACAATAGAAAATGCATAACCAAACAATATAAAATCTTTAAAAAAGGGCCAAAGAAACTTGGAATGAATCTCAATTGTGAAAGAAATATGCCCGAAGAAATAATAGAAAAAGGCCAGTGCAAAATATTGGTCTGAAAAATAATTTCGATTGTGTTGTTTTTATTCCTTTGTCTTCAAGAATAATCAAAGAATAATTATTTCATGCAGTCAAGAAGTTATCCCTGAGGCACATGTTGTTTCCTAGTTTACTTTTTTATTGCAAAATAGTTTTTTTTCTTAATTACTGAGTTGAAAAGACATCATTCATTGTCTAAAATATAGCGGAAACTTAGAAGTAGAATTTCCCAGAAACAACTGTTCATGTTTCACACACTAAAAAAGTGTTTATTCAAAAGACACATTGCTAATAATTTTCTTGTAAAATACTAATAAAGTTGAGCAAACAGACCTATCTAATTGTATTTCGAAAAGAAATTTAGTGATCAATAGGTCTATTTACCAATTTCCACAGATTTCTATTAAATGGACTATTTCTTTACATTTATGAGGTAGCTGAATCTTACCTAGTGCTCATATTTGGTTATAAATAGTGAGTTAATACTTCCTTCAAAAAAGAAATAACAGATTTCTACACATTATATTGTAGCCCTCACACAACCTAAAGTCAAACTATGAAAGGCAGAAGTCTGGGGATTCAAATTCATATAAAGATTATGATATAATAAAACATCTCAGCAATACTTTGAAGAAATTGTCTTGAACATTATTATAACTTACCTAGACTGTATTAATTGCTAAAGTAAAATGCAGAACTATGTATATCTTATTATATTAGACATGGAGATAATCACTGCAATATAAAAATCAATAACATAAAAGTTAAATCACATCTCATATCTTTTTGAAAAATTTATTCCCAAATCTAACAAAATCATGATACATTCTCTACGTGTTGAGATGGATATTTCATTTGAGTTTGTCTGATTTAGTCAGTTGTGCTTATATACACATTTCTATAATTTTAAAATATTAAATTATAACAAATATCAATGTTATAAGGTTTAAATCCTAAGTTTTAGAGGATGTAAATTTTGCATAGTATCTAAATTATGGTTTCTTTCTCTCTACAAATATTGGTTCATTTAAGCTTTTTCTGTTTTTTTTTTTTTTTTAGAATAACTAACGTTTAGAATAACAAAGCCCTTCTTCATGAAGAAAGCATCCCTCTTTTTTTCTCACTGTCAATCTATTCATCATATTTACACACACACATATATATATATACATATAACTAATTTTTAAGCTAATAAAGAGACTGAAAAATAGAAGATGAAATATGAAATCTATTGTTAGCATTCATGCTATTGCAGGCATGCATATATTTTGTACGTTTTGCATTTATTCATATATTCTTTTAAGAAGTACTTATTTTTATTTTTTATTTTTATTTAAAAAATTTTAAATTACAGTTGATGTTCAATATAATTTTATATTAGTTTCAGGTGTACAGCATAGTGGTTAGACATTTATGTAATTTATACATAAAGATGTATCTCAATGTTCATGTGACCAAGACATGAAAACGACTGAAGTGTCCTTCAACAGATAATTGAATAAAGATGTGACATATATATATATACAATGGAATATTAGCCATAAGAAAAGATGAAATGCTGCTGTTTGTGACAACATAGATGGATATTGAAATTATCATGCTAAGTGAAATAAGTCAGACAGAAAAAGTTGAAAACTATAGGATTTCACTTATATGTGGGATTTAAAAAACTGAAATGAACTAATAAACAAGACAGACAAACAGTTAGTCATGAATATGGACAATAATTTAGTGATTATCAAAGGGAAGGGAAACAGAGGGCAAGTAGAGAAAGGTAAAGGAGATCAAATATATGGTGATGGAAGGAAATTTAACTTTGGGTGGTGAATATATAATGCAATATACATATGACATTATATGATGCATTGTATACTTGAAATAATTTTATTAACCAATGTCATCCCAATAAATTTAACAACATAAAAAATAAATCATATTTAAAATATAGTTTTAATATAAATGGTAAACACTTTAGAACATATTCAGACTATAAGTCAAAATACTAAATTCATTCTATTAGTCTATTCGTGATTTTTTTTTTTTTTTAATGTTTTGATAATATGAAATATCTTCAGTTTGGAATTTGGTTGGCAGACAGATTAACAGGATTAAAAATTATCTTATGTTCCATAGAGATCTATATTAGATTTTATACTTAAACGTGGACTTTTTAAAAATTGTATTTAATTCATATATCTATTTTGGGGGGATTAATTCAGAAAAAAGATAACATTGAGCAGAATTTACCTTACAGGCATACTAGGTTCAGAATGTCTCCTAAAAAGAAATAGATAATCTATAAAGACTGTCCTCAACATATTTAAATTCTAATGCCACCAATATATTTTTTGAATTTACTCTATGTTGAAAAACTTTAACCAAGGTATTATTAAGAAATTACTTTTGTTGAACTCTGTTACTAGGGGAATGCAGAACAAGGAGAATTACCAAATGTATCTTCTTTCTCAGTGAGGAAAATGCAAGTTACAAAATGGTACATACAATAAGATCTCAGTCAAATAATTTGCAAAACCTCAAGAAAGGTATATACGTGTCTATTCATGTGCATACTTGTATATACATCTATGAAACACACACATATACATTTATGTATAAATCGTTGAGCATTGTTTATAGCACATAGTGCTCAAGAAATACTTCTTGAAACATAAAAAAGAAAAAAGAATAAAATCTTACCATTTGAGACAATAATAATACCTAGAGGGTATTATGCTAAGTGAAATAAGTCAGAGAAAGACAAATACCATATGAATTCATTTATATGTGGAATCTAAAGAACAAAATAAACAAAACAGAAACAAACTGATAGATACAGAGAATAAGCTTCTGGTTGCCAGGTGGGATGGGACTTGGGGGGATAGGTGAAAAAGGTGAAGGGATTAAGAAGCATAAAGTGGTAGTTACGAAATAGTCATAGGATGTAAAATATAACATAGGGAATACAGTCAATAATACTGTAATAACTATGTGTAAACTAATTGAGGTGTATTACTTTGTAAATTATATAAATGTCTAACCACTATGCTGTACACCTGAAACTAATATAAAATTATATTGAACATCAACTGTAATTTAAAATTTCTTAAATAAAAATAAAAAATAAAAATAAATACTTCTTGAAAGAATGTATGAATAAATGTAAAACGCACAAAATATATGCATACCTGCAATAGCATGAACGCTAACAATAGATTTCATATTTCATCTTCTATTTTTCAGTCTCTTTATTAGCTTAAAAATTAGTTATATGTATATATATATGTGTGTGTGTAAATATGATGAATAGATTGACAGAAAAAAGAGGGATGCTTTCTTCATGAAGAAGGGCTTTGTTATTCTAAACGTTAGTTATTCTAAAAAAAAAAAACAGAAAAAGCTTAAATGAACCAATATTTGTAGATAGAAAGAAACCATAATATAGATACTATGCAAAATTTACATCCTCTAAAACTTAGGATTTAAAACTTATGACAACTCAGTTTTATAGAAACTTTTCTCAGGTTTTTCTAAAGCCCAAGTTTCTATTTAAATGGTAGGATATAGAATAAACCAGAGAGACTAAACAATGAAAAAATGTGAAGGTTGTGAAAATTTCTAATAGCTTTCTTTTTATCTTTTAACGCAGCAACTTTTGATCAGCTAAGTAAACAGTCTGAGTATTCATTATATAAATTACTGAAAACCTGTTACAAAGATTTAAAAGTATTCTCCTTAAAGGTAGTCCTGCAGCATTAAATTAATGTGCTTTGGAAAGTTGGAAAATAATGCTAAAATGCTCTAATGACATTTGCTAGAATGAATATCTAGTTTTGTTGATAAACTCAGCATATGTAATATGGCATTGGGATTTTTCTCTACCAACTTTTCTTCTTGAGTCGTTTCTATTTTTTTATTTTATTATTCTTTATACTTTTTATATTTTACTTAAATCATGAACTTATGTTCAAGAGAAATGATTCTACTTTTGGTCTTTCTTTCAATTAAATGCTTTTCATGCAAATCAATTTAATTTAATATAATAAATATATACCACGAAGCAGACATTGTGCTGTGTTTGGAAACAATAGTGAATATTTTATGCCCATACTGTACTTTAAGAGCTTACAGTCTTGCAAAGAAGATGGATTTTAAAATGGTAAATAAACATTTATTATGGAAAGTGCAATTAGATGGAGGCTTACTTAGCTTATAATTAAAATTAAATATAAGTCAACTTAGTAATATTATATCACATATTTTCTACCATTGTACTTTGACAAATACAACTATATTGAAAATAGAAAAAATATAAAATTATGGTTTTATTATCAAAAATTTACAAACTATCAAAGATAGAATTTACTTATTACATGTTTTAGTGTTTTATGGATCAGCAGCAGTGTTTAGATGCATAGTAAGAGAAAGATCTAATTTCTAAACTATTATTTTTTATTATTTGATAGTATTTTTCTTGCCTTTATTTTAGTGAATTTGTTAATTATAATATAATAATCAGTAATTTCATTAGAATAATCAATTATTACATTGTAAATGGTTTTTACATAATTCATGTTCTTTTGACATTAATATCAACTGACATTAATGCCAAATAAGGCCATTCTTGAATTATCATAATTCCTAGATAGCTTCTTATTACCTTTTTATTATCAAAACTACTCATTTAAATAAACTGAACTGCAAAAATTTTATTAAATAATAAAATTATTTAATAATTTTATTATAAAATAATCTGAGTTCAAACATTGTAGATGCTCTTACACAATAAATTATCATTTTCACAGAAAAATATTGCGAAATATTTTAAATTTTTTATATAAATTATCATTGATATCAAAATTTTTACCAGCTCTTAAAATGATATGTAGTTACATATGGAAATATAAAGAATATGCTTCACACATATTATGACTAGAGATATTTTTTCTGCTATTAAAATATTTTTAAAAAATAGTATGAATTATTTTACACTGTCAATTGTTTTTCATCTCTTACATGTAACTGGTAAGTACCTCCAGAACTACAAATTAAAAAGATGAAGAAAAACAAATAACAGATAGTTGGCACTATTGGCAAACAGTACTTTGTTAAGAAAGAATACCTTGCAATCCAACCCTTCCGAGTGAAAAAAATTGACAAATGAATTTGCTTTTTCTCTATCACCGTTTAAAATTGGACCACGCTTTGAAGCAGTGTTCATTCAGTTGTTGTCAGCAGCGAAATCTTCAAACTGTCATTGCATTTGGCCACAGTCACATTTGTTTCAAGGACGCAGGGTAAATGATGTGAAGAACAATTTCCCTGGGGTCTAAGCAGTGTTAAGATTATGAAAAGTTCTGTGTTCTGTGCTGGTGTGGAGTGCCAAGCCCTGAGTTACAGAGACTCTATGTGTCCCCTTGTAAATGTTATTAGTGTGTTTCTGGTATGTGGGACTCCTAAACTTCAGGGCCAAGAGAAATGACCCTTCTTACTGGTTCTAAGAGCTGTTCTTGTTTAACCCATGCTAATTTTGAGTCCATTGGCAACATTCAATTAGAATATCCAGAAAGGAGCTCGATGAATATATGGGGCTGGAGTTAAAGAGAGTTAGAAATTGTAGGCATGCCAATGATTATCAGACAAAGTCTTCTCTCCAGCTAGCCAGTCGCTTGAAGTTCTCATTACCAAGTTCACAGAGAGGGAGAAATATAAAGTGAATGAGTCAACACAGCTTAATAGCAGGGTTTTGTTTTGTTGCTGACTGCATTATTTATCTCTGTCATTATGAAGAGTGGTAGGTATTGAGTGTTAAAAAGGGGGGAAATAAAATCAAGGGCTAACTTAATATGCCAAATTTAGGGAAGCTCTTTCTGAATGAATAATGTAGAAATTGATGCTTGAAAAATAAAAGAACTTATTGGGATGGAAGGAAAGAAGACATACCCTGAAAATGCCATGAAGCTTGAGTTATTTGAGGGATAGCAAAAAGATGTGGATAGAAGTATAAAAATTAGGGTGATAAATAGGTGTTGCATTGAGTATCTTGTAGGTTCTGATAGAGATTTTAGAAACTATATAAAAGGAAATCAGAAGTTACCAAATATGTTGGTGGGAGAGTAAATTAACAGATTTCAGTTTTAAACATTTTTACTCTGGTTCCTGTATTGACAAGGGGAATAAGAGTCAAGAACTCCTAGAAAATAATTACAATGTTTTTGAAGAAGAGAGAATATTAAGTTTTTGATGAAGATGATGATAGTAAGAATAGAGATGAGAGATTAGAGTGAAAAAATTATTTAGGTAATAGACTTGATGATTGGTTAAGAGGGAGATAACCAGTACTGGAAAAGTGCTGGAATATCTTCATATTTTTCCTAGTTCTCATACACTTAGTTAATCTATATATTTCTTATTTAACATATTTTATTTTTGTTAATGGTACACATAAAAGATCCCCCAAATATAGTGTTATATCCTGAACACATTTTAAAAACACACTTAATAGTTCAACCTAACAATTTCTCTTTATTTTAATACATTTTCCACCTGGTTTCCTGGCTCAAGCTGTTGTATGAATGGGCCTATCATTTACTAAGTAAAAGAAAGTAGACAGGAAGGAAGATAACTAGTTTAGATGTTTTTGTGTAATTTGTGGTACCTCTGTGACATATAAGTGAAGATGTCATCAGGTAATTATACATTGCTCTGGAGATCAAGAAAGGGTCTTGACTAAAGATATAAATTTACTGATCAAGAGAATAAAATTTGTGTAATGGGTAGATATTCAAGATGTCTGGTCAATTCTTAGCTCAGTCTCTATTAAGTTTATTGTTTGCTTTACTATGTAGTCACAAAAGTGCAGGAATATCTTCATGCTTTGCCTAGTACTCATACACCTAATTGATCTATATATTTCTTATTTAACATGTTTTATTTTTGTTAACGGTACACATAAAAGATTCCCCAAATATAGTGTTATATCCTGAACACATTTTAAAAACACACTTAATAGTTTAACCTAACAATTTCTCTTTATTTTAATACATTTTCCTCCTGATTAACACTAGAGATTAGAAAGACAACCAAACATTAAAATAAAAGACATTTAAGAGTTAAAATAGTTGATTTTAGTATTTTAGAAAATATTATTTAATATTTCATTTACCTGATAAAATAGACTAAAATGATACCCTACTTAAAAAGATGAATTAGATGACAGATTTGTTTCAAAATCTAATATTTTGTTATATGTCTTTTTCTTAAGCAATTCTTTTTGCTTTTTTCTATTTCACAAAAGGTAGTCGTTTTGTATTTAATAGAGAGGGGAAAAATCACATTGTTGTAAAACTCTATGCTGTTATTATCTATTTTAAAATTCCAGCCAAATCAGCTGAAAGATAGTAAAAATAAATTACCAGCGTGCAATTACTGTAGGTAGATATTGTGCTGTCACTAGAAAATAATGGGTGAATGGCAGATGAAATGCACAGTTGGAGAGGTGCTATTTGTAACCCAGAACTTGGTTCCTGCTAAATCATAAACTGTATAATTAAGACAAAAGAAATACACACATTGAGAGATGCCTTGTCTAATATTCATCATGTAAGGACAGATATTATGTGGTTTATCGTGCCTTTATTTAAAAAAATTAAACTACTTCAGTTTTGAATATTCCTGTATCTTTTAATCAAGGCAATGGAGTACATTGTTATGCTTCCATTTGTGAAAGCAGCTATATGATTGTGTGCAGAAAGTATTTGTTGGAGCTTTAGGCTATATCAGCCCGATTTCTCTGACATCATCACTGCTCTCTTCACCTGCCTTGTCATGTGCATCATCATATTTCTTTTTCAAATATCACTCCTGTACCTCTGTGGGATTACCCTGGAACTTTCTAGCTTTTTTAAAAACCTCAATTTTTATAGTAAATATCATATTTTAGAAAAAGAAAATATTCCCAGCTTTTAGCAAGCATTTAAACATTCCAGTTTGTGTGTCTTCTATTGTTATTAATTTAACAAACATTGATAAAGCAAATGCCCAATGGCATTCCTATTCCTAGGGATTCATTGACAAGAGAGCAAAATCAATGTGTAAGTTATATGAACACATATATAACAGGTATAAAAACACAGATGGACAAAACAGTATGGGAGCAGAGAAAGGAGGACTTAGGAGAGAATCTTTACCAAGAGTGAGGTAGTTTTTGACTGAATTTGAAGAGTGGGTAACAGCCATTGGAGGTTTTATTGGGAAAGGGACATTATATATAGAGGCAGCACAATGATATAGAGACACAAGAAGGTGGTACATGTGAGACTTGTAAGTAGTTCAGTAGGGCTGCCTGGCCAAGTGTGGGCAAGTGATGTGAGATGGAGCTAAACAGGTTGCCGCTATGAAATAAATAATAAAGGCATTGTCAGTTGGTCCATGCTTCTTGTATAAAAATTGCAGAAAAGTCAACATTGCATACGTTCTTGAGCTCAAATTAAGTTAACATTTTTGAGGTAAATATTTAAATGAGGTTTGGGGAGCTTTTGCCACATATATTTAAAATCAAAAGAAGAGACATTTTTTCCGTGTCAATAATCAGATTTTATTTGTGCATGTGTGTTTGGGAGAGGGGGGAGTAATTACTGAGGACAGCTTTCTCCTAGACAGAAGTGCTGGCAGAGTCACTATTTCTTTGTTGGACCCTCACCCCACTCAGCATGCAAATGAGGGTGGCCACCATAACTGATCATCGACCTGGCTAATACCATTTGCCTGCAGGTGATTCTCTGTGACTCTGCTCCACAGAACTTTCCAGTGGCTTTATTACACAAATGGCCTGTCTTGGCTCATGCTGTGAATTTTCTTATATTCTCTCAAAGTTTCACAAATCCAAAACAAGCAGCATCTGGCTTTGGTGTGCCCTATACTTCTTGCTAAGTAGCCCCAAGCCTGGCAGTAGTGGCAGACAGCCTCAATTCATGGCTTGACCTCTTAAGGGATCTCCAGGTGGCCCTGGGCAGAGCACACTTTTCAGCTAAACTTGGTCTGTAGTGGGGCCCCCCCTCCCTGGAGGCCCTGGGGCCAGCACAGCCTACACACAGCTTTGGACTGAACCAAATCACCACCTGGAGTGACATCTGAGTACAACACATTCAGAGGGTAGACTAGGCAGGCACCACAGCTCCGCTAAAGAGATCCCGCTCCATAAGGTCAGCCCTTGCACAACAGCTCCTTCATTGTAGTTACTGTCAGTCCTCACAACCCATCAGCCCAAGGGCCAATTCCTTTCATTGATGTGCAAACAGCAACCAAGGTTCAACTACAATAGGAGGACACTCACAACCCCTACAAAGGGCATACCCAGAGTACCCGGCTTAGGTGACCAGGGAGACTGTGCCACTGGCCCCCAAAGGACATCTACTATATAAGGCCACTCTACTAAGACTGGAAGACATAGGATCCCTACCTAATACATAGAAACAAATAAAGAGAGGCAGCCAAATGGGCAGACAAAGAAACATGTCCCAAATGAAAAAACAAACAAACAAAAAAAAACAGAACAAAGCTGCAGGAAAAGAGCTAACAAAATGGAGACAAGCAATCTAGTAGATGCAGAGTTCAAAACACTGGTTTTTAAGGACACTCGGTGAACTTAGAGGAAGAGCAGATGAACTCTGAACATTTAACAAAGAGATAGGAAACATAAAAATGGAGCTAGAAAACGTACAAAAGAACCAGTCAGACATGAAGAGTACAATAACTGAAATGAAGAATGTATTAAGAGAAAAAAAACAATAGATTTGATAAAGTGGAGGACTGAATCAGTGATTTAGAAGATAAGGTAGCAGAAAACACCCAATCAGAACAGCAACAAGAAAAAGAATCTAAAAAAATGAGGATAGTTTAAGGGGCCATTGGGACATTAAGCACACCAACATTTGCATCACAGGGATACCAGAAGGAGAAGAGAGAGAACAAGGAATCAAAAACCTATTTGAAAAATCAATGACTGAAAATTTCCCTAACCTGGCAAAGGAAATAGATGTACAAGCCCAGGAAGCACAGAGTTCCAAAGATGAACCCAAAGAGGCCCACACCAAGACACATTATCATTAAAATATCAAAAGTTAAGGACAAAGAGAATCTTATAAGCAGCAAGAGAAAAGCAATTAGTTACCTACAAGGGAGTTCCCATAAACCTGTCAGCTGATTCTCAACAGAAACTTTGCAGGCCAGAGGAATTGTCACAAAATATTCAATGTGATGAAAAATAAGGACCTACAACTAAGATTTCTCTATCCAGCAAAGCAATCATTTAGAATTGAAGAACAGATAAATAGCTTCCCAGATAAGAAAAACCTGAAGAGTTTCATTAACACCAAACCAGTATTACAAAAGATTTTAAAGGGACTACTTTAAGAAGAAAAGGATAAAAATATAAATAATAAAATGATAATAACTATATATCTAGCAACAATTACTTTAAATGTAAATAGACTGAGTGCTCTAATCAAAAGAAATATGATGGCTGAATGGATAAGAAAACAAAACCCTTATGTACGCTGCCTACGCAAGACTCATTTTGAATTGAGACACATGCACACTTAAAGTAAATGAAAAGAAAAAGATATTTCATGAAACTGGAAACAAACAAAAATCTAAGGTAGCAATACTTACACTAGACAAAACAGACTTTAAAACAAAGATTAGAACAAGAGACAAAGAAGGACACAGTAATCCAATTACTGGGTATTTATCTGAAGAAACCCAAAATACTACTTTGGAGGGACAGGATAATCTATATGTTCGTTGCATTATTATTACAATATTCAAGATATGGAGGCAACCTGGGTGTTCATCAATGGATGAATGAATAAAGAAGAGGTGGTATGTATATACAATGGAATATTACTCAGCCATAAAAAAAAGAACGAAATCTTGCCATCTGCAACAACATGGATAGACCTAGAGAGTATTGTGCCAAGTGGAGTAAGTTAGACAGAGAAAGACAAATGCTGTATGATCTCACTTACATGTGAAATTTAAAGAACAACATAAACAAACAAAACAAACAAACTAACAAACAAAACAAGGAAAAACAAACTCAGATACAGAGAACATTTTGATGGTCGCCAGGTGGGATGGAAGTTGCGATAGTGGGTGAAAAAGGGGAAGGGATTGTGGTGGTCGAAAAATTGACTCTTACTGAAAATTACTGTTTAACTATTGCTGTGGGCACATAGGCCTTTGATTATAGGAAAATAACATTGTAAACAAGCTTTCTGCTTCTGTACCCCTGCTTATGCACCTAACCTGTGAGTTGACAGGTAATGAATAGAAGAAGGATAGACCTTTGTGTTTAGACAGAATGAAGAATGGGATTTTGGGCTTAAAAACCCTGTACCTCTACATTTCGAGGCTGCTTAATTTGGGGTCTGCATGCCACTGGCAGACCCAGCTGGCTGAATAAAGAGTGTTTGCTATAACTCACTGAATTCTGGTGGTCTGTGTGTCTTTCGGGGGCTGGCGGCCACAACAGGATTAAGAAGTTCAAATTGTAGTTACAAAATAGTCATGAGGACGCAACATATAGCATAAGAAGTATAATCAATAATATTGTATTAACTATGTGTAGTGTCAAGCGGGTACTAGATTTATCAGGGTGCTCACTTCGTAAATTATATAAATGTCTAATCACTACGTTGTACACCTGAAACTAATATAATATTGTATGCCAACTGTAAAACACAAACTCTAACCTCAAAGCTAATTAATTCTAACCCTAAACCTAATTACAAACTTAATCTTATCTCTTAGCCTAATCCTAATTTAAACTCTAATGCTAACTTCGAAGTTAATTTTAATTAAAAACCTAACCTAACCTTAACCCTAAATCTAACTCTAACATTAGCCATTACCATAACTCTAACCCTAATCCTAATTTAAATTAAATCCTACTTCAGAGTAAACTCTAACCCTAATCATAAGCCTAACCTAAACTCTAAACCTAACCCAAGCATTAATCCTAAACCCAACTCTAAACATAACTTTTAGCCTTTCATTAACTCTAATTCTAACCATAATTTAGACCCAAACTTAAAGCTAACTCTCATCCTAACCCTAATCTTAACTCTAATCATAAACTCAACCCTAACCCTAACAATAAACCTAAACCTAGACTTAGTCCTTGCCTTAACCCTAACCCTAAATCCAATCACAATCTAAGCCCAAAACTCGAACTCAATGCTATCTCTAACCCTAAATCTAATTATGATTCCACTTTAACCCTAACCCAACCCTAAACCTAATACCAACACTAACACTAGTCCTTAACTAAACTCTAAGCCTAACCCTAATTTAAACATAAATGTTCACCTAAAATCTAGCTCTAACCCTAACAATCAGAAACTCTACATTAAATCTAATTTTAATCTTTAACCTAAATCAAACCCTAAAAAATAAAATTAAGATAAAATAAAACTGCCATTTACTAGTCTAAAGTGGCCTGCCTTTCTTTCATTTCTCCTTGCCCTCTTTGTGTAAGGAATAGTTTCAAATTTACCTGCAGAAGTTTTGAGGTTATGAACTAACAATAAGTGAGCAGTGAGTGACTGTTAGCCCTATTTTTGTATGTAAAATTTCATCATTATCAGTAAGAACTGATGGAAGCAGATGTAATAGAGTGAGAGATATTTGAATTATTTATTGAAAAATCAATAGGAGTTTATCATTAAACAAGGAGGATAGCAGAATAATGTTGTGTATTCCAAGTTGAAAACTCATGAGTAAAATAGTCTAGAATTCTGGAGAAATAATATAAAAGTCCATTTAGATGAAAGTGGTAAGTGGTGGAGAGCATTGGAGGTTATTAGAAGAGATTAAAATAGAATTTTTTAAGTCATAAAGAATAATTTGGACTTTAGCCTATGAATGTGTAACTCTAGGAGTTTTTGAAATCAAGGAATGAAGTGAGTAGATCTGTGTTTTGGTTAGTTTCTAAGGAAAAATCAATATAATTCTTATCTTTGCTTTTCCCTAGGTAAAATATTCCTCTCTTTGGCTTCTTTTATATTTTTTTCCTTTGTTTTTATCTTTGATTTTCTATAATTTAAGAATGGTATACCTAGGTATAGTTTTTAGGCATTTATTCTGCTTAGTGTTCTCTGAGCTTCCTAAATCTGTACTTTGGTGTCTGACATTAATTTGAGGAAAATTCTCAATCATTGTTTCAAATATTTTTTTCTGTTCCTTTCTCTGTTTCTTCTCCTTCTGGTATTCCCGTTGCATGTATATTACCTTCTACAATTGTCTTGCAGTACTTGGATATTCTGTTCCATTTTTTTTTTTCAGTCTTTTATCTGTTTTTCAGTTTTGGAGGTTTCTATGGAGATATCCTTATGCTCAGAGATTCTTTTATCAAACACGTACATCAAATAATGCCCACTAAAAGCATTCTTCATTTCTGTTACAACATATTTTTCCCCTAGACTTTCCTTTTGGTTCTTTCTTAGAATGTAATATCTCTGCTTACATTGCCCATTCGTTCTTGCATGATGTCCACTTTACCCATTAAAGCCTTTAGTATATTAATCATAGTTGTTTTAAATTCCCAATCTGATAATTCCAAGATCCCTACCATATCTGAGTCTGGTTCTGATGCTGACTTTGTCTCTTCAAACTATGTTTTGTCTTTTAGAATGCTGTGTAATTTTTTTCTTGATAACTGGGCATGATGTGTGAGTAAAAGGAACTGTTGTAAGTATGTCTTTAGTAATGTAGTGGAAAGTGTGGAAGGAGGAGAAACATTCAAGTCCTATGATTAGGTCTCTGGACTATGTACTTCTTATACTCTTCTCAATTGTTTCACCTCCCCTTTAGGTGGGTCAGAATGGCTAAAGACAACTAGGATTGGGTATCCCCCTTCCTCCAGATCAGTTAGGCTCTGAAAATAACCCAGAGGTTAGACTCTGGTAAAATGATTTTTCTTAAGGGTAGGTCTTCTTAAAAAGAACATGATGCTCTGGTATGTGTTTAAGTGGTTTGTTTTCTCCTCCCCCTGTAGGAAGAATGAGGAGATTTTCCCTCATTATTTGCTACAAGCACCTGATAGAATTTCAGGGGGACAAAACTCATAAAATTACAGGGTTCCTCCAGTTATTGGATCTCCCTGAAATTTTTAACTCTGAGTTGTCCACACTGCACCTCCAGCAGTTTTTCAATTACAGTTCAAGTTTCCCTACCTTGTACTGATTCCAAAGGAGATTTCTGTTCCAGTAAGTTGGGATTCTCTATATTTGACTGTAGGTCTTTATAATTTTGGAACAGTGGCTTTTTGAGGGGGTCGGGGTTGCAAATCCAATTTATTTAATGCTGAGTTGGCTTGCAGGAGGCAGTGCTCAAATCTCTCTCTCTGGTTCAGGGTTTGGAGCAAGTTTTTGAGAGATTTATGGGGTCAGGTATGCAGAACCACTGGCAGGACAAGTTTTAATTGGAGGACCTTGGAACTTGGCCGTTTATCATAAGAGGCTTCAGGACCAGAACTTTGCAAGTTTGAACATTTTTCTAATGCCCATTCGTATTTCTATTTCTGAGAACTGCTTCCTTTTAACATGACTTTTTTTGTTTTAATTTTTACCATTTGGTCTCTATTATGATAACCCCATCTTTTCTTTTACCCAACTTTATTGAGGTACACATAGTGTACATACAATAAATTATACATGTTTTAAGTTTACAGGTCAATGTGTTTTGGCAAATGTATATACCTGTGTAATTACCATTAAAGTCAAGATATAGAAACTATATATCATCCCCCCAAAATTCCTGCTTGCTTCTTTGTAGTTAATACTGCCAGGCAACCACCGCTCTGCTTTTTGCAACTATAGAATAATTTTGCTTGTTCATGGCTGTGTGCAGGAAGGCATGGGATCTTGTGGGAGCCAAGAATCTCAGATTATCCTTTACGATAGATTAAATAAGAGGTGACGGGTATCTGAACCAAGGCAATTGGAGAAGTAAAAAAGATAAGTGGACAGAGCGTAGCAGGTACAAAAGATATTTAGAAGGTAAAAGCCATAAGATTTTATAAGTGATTGAGTGTGGAACAGATTAAAGAAAAAGAATGAAATAGCAGATTCCCAATTTTTAATGGATAATGATTTCATCAACAGAGGCAAGGAATATGAGAAGAGTAGAGTTGAACCCAGTAGCATTTAGTATTTTTTGAAGAAAGAAGAAAAGCTATGATCTAACTACAAAGAGACAAATAAAAATAGGAAAAATCATTGTTAGTATAAATGAGAATGTGTATGCCTATGTAGAGTTTTATAATTTGAGAATCTGTTTTAATTTCAGTTGCTTATTGACTTTTTCTTTTTATATAAAATAACATTCAAATTGTAAGTGGTACACCAAAGGTATAGTTATTTTATTTTATGTGTGGTCTCAACCATTTATTTGATAATAGCTGTTTCTACCCTTTCCATAATTAGAGTTAAACAAACAAAAAACAAACAAATTGCTAATACAGATACAGGCACAAAATATGTTTTTAGTCAAGAGATAACATGTCTGTAAAGAGAATAAAATGTTACCAGGTCTAACTGGCAAATTACAGAGAAATTCATGAGTGAAACTTAATCTAAATGTAGTGGGATGAATGGTGGCTCTCCCAAAAATATGTAATATGGATATGATTATATATGTATATATGTAATCCTTGGAACCTTTGAATGAAAAAAAAGGCTCTTTGCATTTGTAATTAAGGATTTTGAGATTATGATATACATAGATTCTGTGTTGTGCAGGTGGACCCTAAATCCAATGCCAAGATCCTTATAAAAAATACATTTAGGAGAGAAGGAGGTAATACGATCACAGAGGTGGAGATTGGAGTGATATTAACACAAGTCGAGGTATATGGACAGACATTAGAAGCTGTAAAGGGAGAAAAACAGATTCCCTTCTACACCCTCTAAAGAGCGTGTAGCCGGCTGACACTTTAATTTCAGACTTTTGGCTTCCGCTATTGAGAATAAATTTCTGTTGTGTTAAGTGACCAAGTTTGTAGTAATTTATTACAGCAGCCATAGGAAATTAACAGTGTTTTTTAAAAAATAAAAGTCTAAATATCCAGGACAAAGATAACAGTTGAATAATTATCCTGTGGAAAGTGGAAAGACCAGTAATTGAACAAATCAGGACCCATTTATATGTTATCTAAAAAATTCCTATGACAAATGTATAATTGTCTTATGATTTTACTTTTGCTTAAGCTGAGTCTGAGTGAAAGCTTATTTCTATTACTTAGGATTTCCTTTCATTCCCTAAGAATGTGGATCCTATAATATTGAGGATTTAGGCTGAGGGGTTATAATGGATTTTCATGAGCAGGAGTGCCTAAAAACAAATAAAAGATTATACTAAAACATCCATAAAAGGACGGTGTAAAAAAAGTACATGAACAATCGGAATATAAAAATAAGTCTAAAATTTGAAGCAAATAAAAAGGTGATTTACATGGTTTTTTCTTTTTCTTTTCTTTCTTTCTTTTCTTTCTTCTTTTTTTTTTTTTGAAAACAGTCTTTGCCAATACAATGATATAGAAAATAAAGCTTAATGAGTAATAAATGTTAACATTGGCCCTGATCTTTTCTCTTCCAAATCCAGTTCTAGTACTTTATTTTTTGTAGATGCTGCACATCATACTTTCTTTTGAGACCCTTTAAAACTTATTTTATTAGTTTCCTAGGGGTACTGTGACAAATTACTACAAACTAGATGGCTTAAAACAACAGAAATTTGTTCTTTACCATTTCTAGAGGCTATAAATCTGAAATTATGGTGTTGGCAGGGTTTTTTTTTTTTTTTTTTTTCTGGAAGTTCTGAGGGAGGAATCTTTGGGGTTCCTTAGCTTGTGGATATATCACTTCAATTTCTGCCTCAATTGTTACATGACCTTCTCCCTGCTGTCTCTATGCCTAAGTTTCCCTCTTTTAATCAAAACATCAGTTATTAGAACAGGGCTCATTCCAAACCAGTTTGACTTCATCTTAACTTGACTCCATCTACAAATATCTTATTTACAAATATCAAAGTTCTCTAGAGAAATGGAACCAATAGAATGTGTGTGTGTGTATGTGTGTGTATATACATATATGATTTAAAGAATTAGCTCATGTGATTACTACTGGCAAATCCAAAATCTGTAATTAAGCCAGCAGGCTGGAGACCCTGGGAAGAACCAATGCTACAGTTCAAGTATAAAGTTGTCTGTTGGCAAAATTTCTTTTTGCTCAGGGAGAATTCAGTTTTTTTTTTCTTTTTTAGTAAACTTTCAGCTGATTGGATGAGGCTCACCTTTAATTAGGGAGAACAATCTACCCAATTCAAACTTCACCACTTTTTTTTTTTTATGCCTATAGCACGTAATCTTCCTAGGTGGTCTCCCATCCAAGTACTAACCAGGCCCGGCCCTGCTTAGCTTCTGAAATCAGACCACGAGCTTGTTCAGGGTGGCATGGCCATAGACCACAGACCATGGCTGCCCTGGGGCATGGATCCAGGACCTTCTGCGTGTAAAGCAGACATGCTAACCACTACACTATGGAACCATGTCCCAGACTTCATCAATTTAAATGATACTCTCTTCCACAAACAACTTCACAAAAACATTCAGAATAATGTTTGACTACACATTTGGGCCACTGGTATTATGACTTGACCATAGTTTTGGGGAGATTGTAATCCAGTTCACAACACACACATAATTTTAATAACTTTTCTTTAATCTTGTTGTATGATACTGCTCCTTTACATTTGGAAATACTAGCATAAAAGTGAACTATTTGTAATGGTCCTGCATTGCTTAACAAAAGACACATAATTCAAGTGTTCTGATTATTTTAGGTTGATATGCAATTAAGTCTTAGCTCTTAGTATGGCAAGAAAATATTTGTTTGCTATGTCTGTCATCATTAAGCTGTATTTAAAGTTTGTATTAATTTGACTATTTTTTTTTGTACCAATGTCCATACTGCTTCTATTCAAAATCAGTTCTTTTCTTCTATTTCCAATGATTCATTCATTGAACAAATAATTATTTGGTACTGAAGGCAGATAAGGGACTTGCTCTCATGGAGCTTATGGTCTCCTAGCGTCATACAATACACAGAAAATAAATAAATTAATAGTGTAATTTTAGATAGCAATTAAGAACTAGGGAAGAATAAAAACTGGGTTGTTAGAGAATGAATTGAAGTAGGAGTGTGTAAAATATCTGATTATGAAATCTGAGAAAGTTTCTCTGAAATGAAGACTAACATTTTAGTTAAAAAGCAAATGACAGGAAGGAGCCACTGATCTGAATGTTTGGAGGCAGAGCTTTTGGATAGAGAGACCAGCAACTGCAAAGGTCCTAAGCGCAAAATGAACTTGGTGAGCACATGGGACAGAAGGACAGCTTGTATCAATAGCTGAGACATAGTGAGTGAAGGGGAAAGGCCTGAGACATACATAGTGAGTGAAGGGGAAAGGCCTGAGACATACATAGTGAGTGAAGGGGAGAGGTCTGAAATCAAATCTGAAGGCCCTTAGGACAGGGTAAAAGTTGGGATTTGTTTTCTGTTTTACGTAGGATTTTATTGGGAAGTTTAAAGGAGTGAAAGGAATGTTACTTGATTTATGTCTTAAAAATATATGCTTTAAAAATATATATATGCTTTAAAACCCTAGCCTTTTAATAGAGAGAGAATTGAAGGGGCAACAGTGGGTACAAGAAGATTAGGTCAAAGGTTTTGCATTAATGTATGGTTTCAAATAGGATAGTTATAACAGAAATGTTTGGTCATATTAAAGTAATGAAAACTTGTGGGGAAGAACTTCTCAGATCCAGGTAGGTGAAAGTAAGTCTCTTTCTAACAATGAACTCTCTATATTCTTAATGATGAACATGTCAACTGTAAATCTTTTGGAGATATCAATTATACACTTTGCTTAATCTATTGAAAAGAGAAAAGTGTACCCAATAATGGAAGTGATCATTTGCATATCAATGTATAATGATTTAATATCATTTACTGATATTTAACATATAAATTTGACTAGAAGTATATTTGGGTCTGTTTTTCTAGGTAGAAAAATGTTGTAATAACATGGTATAATTTATCCTAAAAGGCAGACTTAGAATAATGATCTTATTTTCCTGAGTGTCAATTTGAACAAAAATCATCTAATCCAAATGTGGTTCAGTAAATTGGTACAAACTGCTTGAGAGGTAAAGGTATTAATTAGTTTAGAAATAGTTGACTTGTCCCAGATGTCCTTTCTGCTGTAGTGTTTTTTTAATCCTTTTTTTTTTTTTTTTGATCTGAGAGGAACTGACAGAATTATGAGTTTCTCAGTAGAATATGAAATTGGAATTAGGGCATTTTAAAAAATATTTTTAAATAAATAAATATTTGTCCCATCTCCACATCCTTTAAAAAAAAAAAAAACACACACACAAAAACTCTTAGAAGGCCGTGAATGAATGCAGTGGAAACATTTAGAGTGATGATGTTTACTGGAGACCATTAATTTGTAGTTTTTAGTTTACCAGTTAATAGAGACCATTAAGAACCATTCTCTACACATTTTTATAATAAAGTTAATAATCTAAATAAAAATAATTGTTAGAACTTTAAAAAGGTATCACGTGTCCCAGTTATTATTGCCACATAACGAATTACTCTAAAATTTAACTACTTAAAACAGCATTGTTATGCTCACAGATTCAGTGGTCAAGAGTTTGAACAAGACATAGCATAAAAGCCTTGTGCTTGCTTTACAATGTCTGGGGTTAGGGAGACTCAATGTCTAGGGATAATCTATGACTAAGGGTAGAATCATCAGAAAACTTGTTCACTCATTTGTCTGGCACCTGGACTGAGTGACTAAAAGTTTAGGACTTTTGTGGATACTGGAAGTCTAAGCAATATTTGGTTATGTTTAAAATGTATATATCCATGCCACAGGAATCCTACTTCAAGCTTTCTCTTGAGTTATTCTTGCAAAGAACACGTGTGTAGGAGTGTTACGGCATCATTGCGTGTAATAGCCTGGATTGCAGGACTCCAAGCAAGGTAAAAACTGAGCCAGCCTTGGAAAGTCACACAGCATCATTTCTTCTCAACTCTATTTGTCAAATCCATCACAAATGTTTCCAGGTTCAAGAGGAAGGAAGTAGATACTAACACTTAGCAGGGAACTTACACCGTTTTATTGTAGAAGGGCATGTGGGAAGAGAGATAACATGGTTGCTATCGGGGGGTAAATACAACCTGGTACAACATACAGTGTCTACTATGTAGGACGCACTTTATAATGTTAATTATTATTAATATTACAAGGTAACAGTCATTATAAAATGTACAAAAAAAGCTGAAGTCCAACATGAGCTTTTTAACTATTTTATGTCAATCATTATTACAAAAGCTTTTAAAATAAAAAAAATAAAAAAGAAAGAAAGCACTCAGATTCCAGAAGAGAGAATATAATAAACCTATCTTTCCAATTGGTAAGAAAATTTAATCTATTTATCGAAGTGAAAATCGACTTAAATATTACTGAAATATAATTTTTGGTATTTTTTACATTTCTAAAAGAAATAATTATTGCTTTTAAAACATTATTAAAAATCTATAAACCCCACAACTTTAAGAGTGGCTTCACTTTTTGACAAGGAAAAATTTAAAAGCAACACATAAGACAGTTTTGACCACTGGAAAAACTTGTCATAATCAACTTCCCATGAAATTTATGGACATAATGTGTAAATGAAGTGGTCTCTTAAAATAATACAACAGTAATTATTTCTAATAATGATCAGATCTTTTCCACATGAGATTTTTAAAAATAAAATGATGCAGTCTTTATAAACTGATTAAAATAATGAGGTTAATGATTTTAAAATTAATTTATCCTACTAGGTCACATAAATAAAAGCTTAAATGTTATGAATTAATGAATTGACTTTTGATTAGGTCAGCTTTTAAATGTCATTTATAAGTAACTCTAAAGTACAAATTTTGGTAACAAGAACGTGTTTATGAGACTTTTATGGAGAAAGTCATTAGAAGAGGGAATAGATGATAATTTTAGATATCCTTTATCTGAGAAAATTATAATGCATCAAATGGAAAAGATCAAAAAGAATATTTAGCATTTAGATTTTAAGAACTACAGTGGATAGGACCAAGAGTCACTCACAAAGAAATGACTTTTGAAGAGATAAGAATGTACAACAATTTCAAGAGAAAAAATCTTAAAGAAAAAAGAGCAATTCCTTTTACAATTGCAAAAGAAAGAATAAAATACCTAGGAGCAAATTTAACAAAAGATGTGAAGGACCTATATACTGAAAGTTACAAAACAATATTAAAAGAAATTGAAGAAGACACAAAGAATGGAAAAATAGTCCATGTTCATGCAATAGAAGAATCAACATAGTTAAAATTGCCATATTAGCCAAAGATTTAATGCAATCCCCATCGAAATCTCAATGGCATTTTAAAAAAAATAGAACAAAAACTCATCAGATTTGTATAAAACTGTAAAAGACTCTGAATAGCAAAAGCAATCCTCAGAAAAAAAAAACAAAACAAAACAAACAAACAAACATAAACAATGACAATGAAAAAAACAAAGCCAGAGGTCAGGCCCCTTGACTTCAAATTTTATTACAAAGAGACAATAATCAAAACAACATGATATTGGCAGGAAAACAGATACACAGACCAATGAAATGGAATTGAGAGCCCAGAAATAAATCCACATATATATGAGCAAATAATTTTAACAAAGAGTTGAAAAGATACAATGCAGAAAAGAAGCCTTTTTCAATAAATCGTTCTGGGAAAAATTAGAGAGCCACAAGCAAAAAGGGTAAACTAGACTGCTATTTGTCACCTTACACAAAAATTAACTTAAAATGAATCAAAGACCTAAATACAAGACCTGAAACAATAAATTGCATAGATGAAAACATTGGTACTGATCTTGTGGGCCTCGATCTCAGAGGGGTTTTTGTGATCTTTACCCCAAAGGCAATGGATGGAAACAAAAGTAAAGACTAATAAATGGGACTACATTGAACTAACAAGCTTCTGTGCAGCAAAGGAAGCCATCAACAAAACAAAGAGAAAACCAACTGAATGAGAGAAGATGTTTGCAAACAGTACCTTCAATAAGGGGCTAATATACAAACTACATAAAGAACTCATACAACTCAACAACAGCAACCAAACAATCCAATTAAAAAATGGGCAGAGAACCTGGACACTTCTCCTAAGAACATACAAACGGCCAACAAATAAATAAAAAGATGCCCAACTTCACTAGCTATTAGAGAAATGCAAACCAAAACCACAACGAGATATCACCTCACACCTCTCAGAATGGCTATTATCAACAAGAGAAGTAATAACAAGTGTTTGAGAGGTTGTGGAGAAAAAGGAACCCTTGTACACTGCTGGTGAGAATGTAAATTGGTACAGCCATTATGGAAAATAGTATGGAGAATCCTCAAAAAATTCAGAATAGAATTACCATATGACCCAGTAACCCTTCCTCTGAGTATCAACATGGAAAATTTGAAAACATTTATTCATAGAAAAATGTACTCCAATGTTCATTACAGCATTATTCGTGGTGCCGAGACATGGAAACAACCAAAGTATCCTTTGATAGATAAATAGATAAAGATGCGATATGTATAAAAGTGGAATACTATTCAGCCAGCCATAAAAAAAAGATGAAATATTGCTATTTGTGACAACACGGATGGACCTTGAGATAATCATGTTAAGAGGAAAAAGTGGAGAATTATGTGATTTCACTCATATGTGGGATATAAAACTGAAAGCCACAAACAAATGGCAAATAAACAAATAAAAAACATAGACATAGACAACAGTGTAATGGTTACCAGTTACCAGAAGAAAAGGAGGATAGAATAAGATAGAAAAGGGTAAAGGGGGTCAAATATATGATGATGAAAGGAAGTTTGACTTTGAGTGGGGAACATACAATGCCATGTAGAGGTGATGTATTATATAATTATACACTTGAAACCTATGTAATTTTATTAATCAATATTACCCTAATAAATTTAATAAAAATTTTTTAAGAAGAAAGAAGAACAGAGGGTATATGAATGAGACTTTACAAATGGAAAAAAAATGTTTTTATCAAAAGAATTCTTGTAAAATCCTTATCTGTTCTTCAGACCGTGAGCTTTATTTGAACTTTTGAATTGAAAGTACATGAACTTATATAAAGTCTACTTTCTATTTGGAAAGTAAATTTAAGTTCAGCTTTCAAATCTGTGTAATGCCATGGGACTGGGCCCTGTATCGATCCTAGAACCTTGAAAACAATTTAAACATAAGTTTTAAGTTTTAAAACCTATGTAAGTTCAGTTTCAGCTTTTGTTTTTCAGATACAATATAACTGCTTTTGAAGTTTAACTAAGGTTAAATGAAAGACTAAATAGATGAAAGATAAAATCTCCCTGGCTTCATCCACTTTATTCAATAGTGCTTACCGTATGGACCACCTCCACGAACATCAGAGCATTACTTCAAAATGTCTACCCTACACAAATGTTCTGATCTTTCCTCAAAGTCTACTTGAATGTTAAAACATAATTATATTTTTTCCTAAAATAAAAATTCAATAATCTTTTATGTCTCTTCTCGTTAAAGGAGTCGCTTGAGATGTGGTATTTCTTTAACTTCTTAAAATGTTTCTAGTCAGATCTTACATTTGTTTATCTCTGACATAAATAATACTGCTTTTTAAACATAAAATCATAAAATGGACATATATAGTTTGCTATAAAGATCAATGTAAAATTAAAGTGTAATGACTGCATATCTCTAAGGTAATATTTGTCAAACATGATAAATTATTAAATTCAAAAATAATTTCACAAAAATTTGCTGAGCACTGTACTATCAAGTGGCATGCCATGGTGAATAAAAGAGTCATGGTAATAAAGCACTATTGTCTTCACATGAATTTACTATTAGATTTTAAAATAAATATCAGAGCCAACAAGCTATTAAAATTAAGAGTGAAGAAAAAAATCTGAATTATGGAAAGTTCAAATCTAGAACCTTCATATTTTCTTTATGTTTAGTTGATTTGTTTGTTAAATAGTCACATAGAAAACTTCCTAACAGAATAAAGTCCTAAAGTGAACATTGTATACAAGCTCCTCTTTCTCTCTAGTAGATGATTAGAAATAAATCAGTTACAGGTTGTTACTATTTTTCTGAAAAATGGCAAAACAGGACATCGATTAGAATGGAGAATAATGAATTCTTGAAGGTGGGAAAAAAAAAAGTAAATGTGGCATAATGCAGTATATAGTTTTCAGTCTTCCAAAATCATTGTTTCAGTTTACATGAGTTAGTAAAATGACCAGCAAAAATTATAAGTTTAAAATGAAGGAAATGTATTTTGGAATCAAAATATGTATACCATAATAAATCTATCTACTCTCAGAAATAGGCCTGAAGAAAGAAAATTGCTCAAGATAATTCCTGCAAGCTAATGTGGCCATTGGCTTGTTTACCCTAACTCACAGGACAAAATACATCAACAAGTTGGCATCAGAGCATATTCCTCTTTGAGGGGTATTTCTGTCTTTTATTTTGCCTCTTAGGTTTCTCTAACTAAAAAAAATTTTCGGTTTAATTGTATGTAAGTGAAGACATCTGAAAAGGAATAATTTACATACATGAAGAAACTAATATCTTGTTATCAGCAAATATAACAAATTAGTTTTCAATCCTTCATTATAGCTCAGAATATGAGTTAACATTCACGTGGATTGTGAACACATCTTTTTTATGCATTGTTTCTCTATAGATTCAAAAATTTACTTGATTATGCCTAAAAGAAGAAAAGCATTAGTTTGAACAGTATTCATTATACACTCTTTTAGACTAAATATAACTGTCTGCTTAGTGCATTTTGAACTTAATTAAAGAATATATTTACAACTACATATATCTTTCATTTTTCTAACACCATTATCTATACCATTATCTTAAGTTGTCAATATTAAGTTATCATTTAATATTTATTTTCAAATGATCTCTCTGAAGAACAAAATATTCTCATCTATTGAGATACTGCTTTACCAAATTTGACTTATAAAGATGAAAAATATTTCACACATGATGTAACTAATTATTATATAACAACATTTATGTTAATTCTATAATTAGGGAATGTTTAAAAAGCCAAAATTTTGAGGTCATTATGTATAATATGGTAATTATTAGGCAGGAATAAATATTGAAACATTCGTGATATATATGATACATAGAATGGGTATCAAAGTCCTTCTACATCATAGAAACTGCTATTTGATTTTCAAACTGGTTATTAATTGTCTTTGTAAAAAATAAAACAAAACAACAACCCCAAACAAAACTGTACTGTGGGAACTAGTACAGGAATAATAGAAAGTTTTCTAAACTAAATATGAAGAACCTGGTATCTATTTTTAATTTTAACTAACTGTATGTCCTTAGATATGTCATGGGGTCTTGGAATTTCAGTTCAACTATTTATAAGATGAAGGAGTTGCACTAGATGAGATCCACAGGCACGTCTGCCTCTAAAATTTAACGATTTTACTATGTTGACAAGTGGTTTTTAAAAAGTTCTTTCCAATATTTCTCTGATAAATTTCTTTATGACTTGCTAAGGCCAAGAACAAGTATTCAATAATTCAACAGCAGCAACAGCAGGGAAAAAAACAACTCAGACCGATACTTGACAACTAGCAACAAAACATGGTCAGATAGAAGGTTGTCTACACATAATTGATCATTCATATTTTGAGAAGTCAATTCAAGTGAATATAATAGGTATTTAATGAGCTCTTCTGAGTATGTGTGTTGAAGGTGAGAATACAAAAGTATAATCTTTACCTAAGAAGATTATGGGATCAGCTTTTAACTCCTTCTAGGGAGACACACACACGTGATTCTTTTGAATCTATTCTAGCTTAATCTCCTAAATAATGATTCCATATATTTATAACATAAAGGTTAGATTTTGCATGTTAATATTGCCAGAGGTAAAGATGCTGTTTTCCTCTGTTTTAAATATCTACGCATGTTATAGCACATGTTTTTTAACTATGACTTTGGGGTAGAGAACTCTTATTCCAAATTCTATTTTCCTTTAATAAGAAATTATGCTGTAATACAGTATTCTGCATATTTCTGAAACAAATCTTTTTGTCTACTGGTAAATTAAATGGATTTACTAAGTTTGATAAGTGGTTTATGTGTCTGATTTTGCCTTAATGTTACATTTCTTTTTCAGTCTTTAATTGTAATAAAGGAAAGAAGGGATATAAAATTTGTTGAGAAAACAAATATTTTTATTAGACCACCGAATTACCAAGTAATGCAAGAAGACAATACTCATAAGATAAAGACTAGGGTATAATCAGAGTTAAGTTAGGGATGACAGACATTTACTCTGGAAAACCCAGGGACTCAGTGAGTCAGAGTGATAGAATGGGAACTTGGAGTCTTGTGACAATTAAGTGTCGCTCCATTTGATTCTAATTCCCTACTCACTTAGTTGTCTTGACTATGAGTAGAAAATTTGTCTTGACTATGAGTAGAAAAGCAAATAAAAATCCAAGGCCACGAGCTGGTTCCAGGATATATCTTTTGACCTCCTCATTTTTTCTTTTATTAGATTACTATGGCCTAGCCCAACTGAGAGCTTTTTCTCTGTGCTGTCTATAAGGTCGAAACCAATTATATTCTTGATATTTGAAAGCATTGCATACTTCAAGAAAAATTTTTCTCCATGTACATTTGTGACTTGATATAAATGGAAACTCATTACTGACCATAGAATCACATAAATTGTTTGTTTGCTTAGAAAATGTGGTTTACTAAAGGTTTGAAAAAATGACTGCTGACTACAGATGGCTGAAAGCTGTTTTTATTGTCTCTGGTGAAATGACCTATAGTTAGGACTCCCCTAATTAGATGGTGATGTAGAAAGGGTTTAAATGAGTCATCGAAAAATTTTTAGGACAGAATTACAAGTTAACTAAGGTCATAAAATATGTGATGTAATTTTTTGGGGGGTGGGGAGTTAGATTTAATATCTAAATTTCCCTAACTCGATGATTTTCTATTAATACTGAATAATTATTAACATCTTTACAAGCTGAATTTTAATGTAATAAAATATGAAGCCAAATTTCATTGATCACATCTTTTGTATGTATGTCATGTAATGAATCAGTGGACTAGTATAACATAAAAGTTTTTTTCCCTCTATATGAAGGATAATGTATGTATCCATAAAAGAGGTTTATTATGCTCAGTTTCTTTAAATTAGCACAATAGACTGTGTAACCAAGCAAGCATATGACTGATAAGACATTGCAGTTATTCTAGTTTTAGTTTCAGAGGTACCAAGAGTATACCAAATACCTATGCAAGTTGGATAAATATCTGTCTCCTTAAATTATATTTTGACATTTAATTAGACATTTAAAATGTTGCCTAAAAGGCAACTATCAGGGTTTTGTCTAATACTTTCTAACATGAATATATATCATGTATAAAAATGGAATATTGAAGGAAAATGATAGGTAAATTCATAAGTAGGCAAGGAGAATTCTTGAAATTCCGAAACTCAAAGAAAAAAAAATCACAGTTTATATAAAGCCATGATGACCTACCTCAGGCAGAAATGCTCTTAAAATATATTTCCCATTGAATATAAATATAAGAAAATTATCAAAGGAAAAGCTATTTGATCATCTTGACTTCTTGTTTTCCAACAATTTCATATTTATTTATATTTCTGAAATACCAGCTTGACTTGGGGCTTATGCATTTTTGTTAGGACTCTCTTAATTTCAATGGAAACCAGGAGCATGTCCAATAATTATTTATTCTCTTGGAATTTAGAGAAAAAGTTTTTATAAATTTTCAAAGTCATCTCTTCTATTCTAATTTCATAAACACCAAACATAAACAACTGATTAAACAAAAGTAAAAGAATAGCAAATTAGAGACTAATGCTTTTGGCCTTTTCTTTGCTTTATAGGTATCTAAGCCCAGCTCTATAGTTGCAAGGGAAGCTCACAGTTGTTTTTATACTGATTCTACTTAATCTCTTATCTACAAGTCCAATGAACCTGTGCAGTTCTAGTTTTGTATTTATAATTTATCTGTTTATTTTTGTATGGGACTAAAGTAATATTGGATCAAGAATATTTTCTGCTTCATGAGGTAATGTTTCCAAAAGTTATTGGTTGCTTGGTTTAGTATAAATATAATTTCCCTCATTCCACTGAACAACTGTATAGAGCCCAATGTTTGTAATATTAGTAGGTGAATTAAATTATGTAAATAAATAATTAGTGTAGTATCAAAATAAAAAATAATTAATTTTTCCCATTAAATATATTTTTGAGCAACCGATATATGCTAAGCACACTTATAGGCACTGGAAATAAAGTAGCAAATAAAACAGACCAAAAAATTTACGATGCACACATGAAACAATCAATGGTACATGCAGTTTGGGGTACATATACTTTACTCATAGTAGACCTTGTACAACCCTACTTCCCTAAAAATATGCACGCTGGGTTAAGATACTCTCTTGCTCTCGAGGCATCTTGAATTCTATTCATTGTACTTACCAAATTGGACTGAAATTGTTGATGTCTCTTCCACACTAGATCTTTGTAGGTATGAATCATTCTTATTTAGCTCTTTGTCTACAGTGTTTAGTGCAACGCCTATAACAGAGTAGTGAAACCGAAGGGCAACCGGGTCCAGGGCTTTTGCAGCCTGCGCTGCTCAGCCAATAGACCTACACAGGAGTCGGGATATTTAGAATAAGTGTTTATTGTCAGAGCACTAGTAATCTGAGAAGGCAGCAGGTTAACACTTTCAAAACTGCCTTGCCTTCTCAGTCTGGGTTAAGGTATTTAAGAGAAAATCTGGTAATTATTCTAGGGGCTACGCGATGGTTCCAGGGGGTGGGGTCTGTTGTGCTTCACAGAGCCATTACTTTGGTAACGTGGTCTTCCAGTGGCATTAGCAGCCCAGGACCGAAGATGGGAGTAGTCTGGAAAGAATGTTAGACCAGAATGATTCTGATCAATAAGCATAAGGGATTAATCATTAGCTTCAAGGCAACTTTCTATGGTAGGGGACATTCTAAACTCTAGGTCAAGCTGCTGGGGACAATCTATTATTCAGCTATAAGGCAAGGAAAAGTGAAGCCAAGGACACTGTAAGGCTTCTGCTACAGGGGGCCCCAACCAGGCCCTACTTCAATACACATTTCCATAATTTTTTAACCGAGTGGACAATTCTTTTTGCTTTAACTGCTCATAGTTACTATTCAATCGTATGACCTTCTAAAAACAACTAAAATTCTAGTGCTTCCTCAAGGAAACTTTTCCATCCCAGTCATCGCTGCCATGGGAAGCCTAGTTTAATATGCATTCTTTTAACTTAGGGAGAATTCTTGTAAAATAATTACTATGAAATTTTCTTTTTGTGACTTCTTACAGAATATATTCATATCGATGTATGTTATTACTCATAACTACATTTTATGAGCTATTGGCGATAATTAGCTTTAGATAAGCTAGATGTTTCTATAAATATCAAGGCTACCTTTCTATTACATTTGTGATATTGAAAACATGGAAAATTAAGTTAATAATTAAGACTATAAGCTAAGTGAAATATAAAACATCAATGAAAAATTTAGACACCAGGCTTAATGAACCAGTGAAGTAAAATTGAAATAGCTTTTGTAATATTTACCTGTTATTTTAAAATAGGTAGATCAATGTATTAGCAAGTTATAGTATTCTTTTGCTAGGGTTTGTATTTTCATGTAACAAGAGCCTCAGATGCACTTATAATTTTATAATAAGCAGAAAAGATAAAAAATAAACTTGTAAAATACACTAATACATTAAAGAACATTAAGCTAAACATATGGGAACAATCCTCCAGACAGTAAGCCTGAGAAAAAGAAGACTTATTTGAACTTCATTTTAAGGAGACTCTGCTAACCTCAGATCCAACTACATAAAGAATTATGTTCTGTACATGACTCGGGAATCAATAAATGGAAGCATAAAACTAATTTTAAAATATCATTGGCTGGATCAGCACTAAGCCAATATTTGAAGTATATTTTTTTGTTAGTAATCTTTTTTCTTTCTATTAAACTTTATTTTTATTCATTTTCTGTTGACATCCACCTCTTCTCAAGATTTGGTATTTTTTAATTTACCTTGATTCCTTTAATGTTTCCTACTTTTAACTCTCTCATTGCCTCTTTTTAAAAGCGTTAACAAACAAAAGCACATCAGAAGCAGACTTCCTAGAGTGAGAGGTGAAAAATCACATTCTGTGAGAATAATGGGGGTGATTGCTGCTGAGAAGAGAAAGACTTAAAAACTTCCTGCAAATAAAAAAAGAATTTTTATAAAATGAAAGCCAGTGTGCTCTAAAGTGGTTTCTAAGGATAAACTAGAATCAGAGTAAACAGTACAGGATAAATCTATAGGGGAATTGTATCTTGCTTTCATACTTGGTGACACTTTAGAAATATCTGATCATTTCTTGGAATTTTATTTTTGAGTACTATTTGAATCAAAAGTACTATGCTGAATAGACTACTGAATCCTCCTTAGAGTTATTGACTGTTCTTAGCAAAGAGATTTTAGGCAAACTATTATATCTTTAAAAATTCTCATTTCCCTCATATATGAAATATTGTATAATAGTAGCTATATTATAAGATTGATTTGAGGAGTGAATAAGAGAATTTATGTATACTTTATTGTATAGTGCCTGATATATAGTGACCATTCCATAAGTATTTTATTTATGATAATGGTTATAAAGTTTCTAAGGAAATATTTGTTTATACAAGTCTGAGACAGAGCCTGAGGACTAAGATTCCCTAAGGCACCTCATTATACAATGCCTGTTAAATTGAGCCTTTACAATTTACCAAACCTAGAAATCAGAGGTTACAAAGATTTCAGTTAAAACCTTCCTCTGGATCTTTGTTTTCAAGGCTTAAGACATCTTTCCATACATCTAAATTGCCTAACTTCTGATTATGAATCAACCCAGAAATCTATACACACAAAATTTTACTGTATTTTGGATTTTATATTAAAATCAAATATTAATTTTAATATTAAAATTATTACATATATGAAATTTGAAAAGCTATCAAATGTCATTTTCACCATTAATTATATTGCACACATTCAACATCAAAAAGGGAAAAAGGTGAAGTTAAAATTAATTAAATATAATTATGCGGATATGCAAAAGTTTATACATAAGAATGGGGAAAATATAAAAAAGAGATTCCAGATGCTATGAAAGTATAATATGATATCTAAAGGTGCATGTACAGAAAGGAGCCAAATTGAAGAAGTAAATAATCCCAGTAGTGTTAGTTCTTTTTAGGAAGTATTTATAGCATATCGTCATAAATAATGGTCACATTGTAAAAGATTTTCACTGAAGCCTCATCATGTGGATTTTTGCTTCATCTTGTCTCAAGAAAATTGTATATTTGAAAAAATCTCTTATTACATACTAATAATTGGTTCTCTAATTTCTCCATAACTGACTCAAGTATTAATGAAACCTGGAAAATAAAAAATATTGGGGACAATTAAAAAAAATTGAGAACCCATAATCTAAATCATTTCTCTTAAACGCGGTGTTGATTCTTTGAATAAATTTTAGTTCTTTGTTTACTGCTGCAGGATATTTATTTATTTACTTATTTATTTATTGTAAGAACACTTAAGTTGAGACCTACCTTCTTAAATTTTTAAGTACACAATATATTATTGTTAACTACAGGCACTTTGTGTACAGCAAACCTCTAGAATTTGTTCATCATGCATAACTGTCACTTTATACCCACTGAACAGCAACTCTCCCTTCCCTCCCCTGCCCTGCCCTGGTGCCTGGCAGTCACAATTCTATCCTCTGTTTTTATGAGTTTGAATATTTTGGATGCCTCATGGAAGTGGAATCATGCAGTTTTTTTTTTTTTTTTGCCGGTACCATTTTATTTTAATTTATAGCTTTGTAATATAGTACAAAATCAAGAAATGTGATGCCTTCGGCTTTCTTCTTCTTCCTCAAGATTACTTTGGTGTCCTTTGTGGTTTCATATGAATTGTAAGATTATTTTTTTCTATTTCTGTAAATAGTGTCATTGGGATTTGATAGGGATTGCATTGAATCTGTAGATTGTTTGGGTAATATGGACATTTTAACAATATTAAGTTTTTCAGTCTGTGAACATGAGATGTCTTTCTAGTTGTTTGTGTGTGTGTGTGTGTGTGTGTGTGTGTGTGTGTGCGCGTGTGTGTTTTAATTTCTTTCATCAGTTACTTATAGTTTTCAGTGTACAATTTTTTCACTTCCTTGGATAGATTTATTCTTAAATATTATATATTTTTGGTGCTAATATTAATGAGATCGTTTTCTTTATTTTCTTTTTGAATCATTTGTTGTTAGTGTAAGTAGACCTAATTTAGTATCAGAATGTTATAAATGAAAATAACATAATAAATAAAATTTGCATAGTGCCAATGGAACTTAGAAAACTCTTCAAGCATTGATAATATTTTTATAATTAGGTCCCCTAAGTTTGTCTAAGAATTGTTAATATTTTTTCTTGAATTATTCATATGCTTAACTTTAAGTCGCTATTGTTATTTAAAACATAATTTACGTATCAAGTTTTTCAATTAGAATGTTTTTGTTGTTGTTAAATTAGTACCATTCTTAACTGTTGATTACAGAATGGATTAATGCTGCTATGACAATTCCAAAATTGCAGTGGATTATGACAATAAACATCATTTATTATTGTTGGTGCATGACGGTTATGGGCCAAGAACAGCTCTTCTCTATGTCTTTTCTCATTTCTGAGGCCAGGCTGAAGGACCACCCTCTATAATAGGCATGCTAGTTTCATGGCAGAGAATAAAAATTCAAGAGGATGATGAGCCAAGGTATTGCATTTAATCTACTTGGTAGGGCATATATCATGTCCTCATGCTTAACAATGGCCAAGGCAAGCCACCTGGGTAAGCCTAAAAAATAAGGTAAGTGGAAGGAAAGAGTAAATAAAATTTACCCTCTTGTCTACACATATTCACTTACTTTCTATATAGACATTTAAAAACACATACACACACACAAATTAAAATCCCAGGATCTTGAAGTCTACCTCAGATCTAGATATAGCTTCTCAAGTTTCCTAAAAAGACAAGTATACTGAGTTTACTACCCAATAAATGCACCTAACAGATAGTGATGGATGAAGACAGAATAGCTGCAACAAACCTTTCCATTCAGAAAGGGGAAGAATGATAATTCCACTAGATAAATAAATGACAGAACTTTTGGGTGAGGAAGAAACTTCCTTCTATTCTCAAGGTTCTTCTAGCTATATATAATCACATAGACATGAGACAGATTAATGAGAGAAAAATAACCAAATTTAATATATACATATATATGAGAACTCCACATATATGAGAGAGTCAGAAACCCTACATGCATGAGAGGTCAGAGATAAAAAGGGGGATTGAGGCGTATAAGACATTCTGAATTGGGGATGAGGCAATACACCTTGGGGCTTTGGAAGACAATTGTAGAGATAAAACACATTCAAGTAATTATTAGTTTTCACTGCTATATAGATAAATAAAAGTCATTTCTGATGATAACTCTTATTGTGGGCCAGGTTTCTAATTTAAATTATTCTAAATGGTTGTGGGGTGCAGGTGGGGCGGGGGTGTATAGAAGTTTCTCCTGAGCCTGCAGGGTCTCAGGTTTTGCCTTTAGCTCAGTGTAATTCACATATCACTGAGGCACATCTTGGGGTGGCTTGTTCTGAACTCCCACAGACTTGTTACCCTGATGATGACAGATGTTCTTTGATTAGGCCAGATTCCTCTCTTTGAGAATAACTCCCTAGTTTATTGTTGTCTGGATCCACTCTAAAAGGGAATTCTTTTGCATTTTCTTTTTTGGCTATATCTAATATGGATTTTGGGAAAAATATTTTCCTTGGGGGAGAATAAACAAATTTCCCAGTTTGCTACCTGCTGCAGAAGGCTGAGTGCCCATAGATCGTTTTATGAATCTAGCAATCAGTTTCTTTCACCCCGGCTGATGGAAATGGAAATCTCTAAAAATCTTTTAAAACATCTTTTTTATTCCATCGAGCTCTGTGTGCCAATAACCATATATATATGTTGGGCTTTTTCTTTTTCTTTTTTTTTTTCAGAATTACCTTAATCTAAAGATATTATTAGAATTACTTTGAGCTTATCCAACTTCTAACTTCTAATTTCTGTGGGACCAAAGGCTCAGTCTCTTCTGCTGAGCTACCTCATCCAATTCAAAGTTTCACTGGGATCATGTTAAACAATCAGACTTTTTGACAAAATGTCTTTTTCTTGAGCCTAAATTTTATTTAGGATTAGCCTTAATCAGCTTTGATCTCCCAAAATATTCCTCTATTTTACATTTTTCTATGATAGTAGATGAAAAAGTCCCATTAGCAAACTTTTCTAGTCTCAGATTATCTGGGTTTATTATTATTATTTTTTCCTTTCATGCCTATTTGTAAATAGGATGTTTCTTTTCTAAGTTCATCAATTGTGAAAATACTAATCCATGCTGGCAACATCTGTTTCAAATCTCTTTGCCCAAAGTCAGAATTTTATCACATGCATTTTCTGCCTTCAAATTAGAGTCATACCACGCTGCATTATAATGGTTGTCACTTTTTTCCTGGGGTCCCAGCACAACCACCTGCACCTAAGTAGCAGTTTTTATGGTGTGTGTGTGTGTGTGTGTGTGTGTGTGTGTGTGTGTGTGTGTGTTTAATAGCAGAACTTCAGGTTTTTGTTGTGGTAACAAACAACTCCAAAATCTCAATGGCTTATTAGAATAAACATTTATTTCTTGCTCTCCTTATATGAGGACTACAGCCAGCTCTATGTGTCTTCTCATTTAAAAACCTATGCTGAATACTAAGCAAAATAAGCCAAACAGAAAAAGTTGAAAATCACAGGATATCACTTATATGTGGGTAGAAACCTAAACTCAACAAATGAATAGGACAAACAGAGTCATGGACATGGACTATTGACTAGTGGTTACCCTAGGGTAGAGGGGGGATAGGGAGGAAGGCAGAGGTAGATGGAGTAAAGGGGGTCAAATATATGGTAGCTGAAGGAAACTGGACTTTGGGTGGTGTACACATGATAGAATATACAGATGTCAAATTATAATGTACTCCTGAAAATTATATATTTGTATTAACCAATGTTATTCCAATAAACTTAATTTTAAAAATTAAAGAAAAAAAAAGACGTGCTGAAGCAAAAGTCTATTTGTGTCAAGTTGTTCTCATGGAAGAAAGCAGAGGCTAAAGAAACTAAACTGACATTCTAGCTAAAGCTTCCATTCGAAAGGGTGTGGCATATATTATTTGCTCGCATTTCATTGGTCAAAGCAATTTACATGGCCAAGCCTGACTATGAGTAGGGAAAGTTTAAACAAAGTCAGGAGAAGATGTGAATATTTGGGAAGAGTAGTACCATCTTACTCCATTATGCTAAACTTCCTGCATCATGAGAAACGTTTTTGTAGTATTCCAAATACAAGCACAGGAATGTTGTACAGAGATTAATGTATTGAGCAGAAAGTGGCATAGTCAGACCAGTAAGATCCAGTTTGAAGTATTTTAGATTGATATTGGTGTGCTAAGTATGTTAGATAGATTAAGCATGATACAGACCAGGGTACTATTTTTTAACCATCTGTTTAAGGTTAAGAGTGGAAAAAAAAATCTTTCTCAGTAAGCAATTTTGTTGGCTTCCAGAGCCTTGGTAGACTAAAGTGAGTCTCATAAGACAGAAGGACTAAAGAATTTCTCGCCCTCTCTCTGTCTTTTTTTTTTTTTTTTTAAATCAGGAATTGAGAGATGAGGAAGAAGAAGAAGAGTGAGAGGGAGAGAGAAAGAGAGTGGAACCTAGTTCCCAGCTATAATCTTTCTGGAACAACAACAACTACAACAACAACAAAAACAAAAACAAAAAAAAGGAAGGGGTTGAGATTAAAAAATTCTAATAACTCTGCAGGATCTGTGAAATGAACAAAAATAATTACCGTTACTGTATTACTGGCCATATACATCTATGAAATACTAGTTATAAAACTCATAAAAAATTATTTTTCTCAAGTTAAAGATGATTCTTTGAGAAGAAGGCAAACATGTACAGGAAGGAGATAGAATATACTTGCACTTGCATCTTAGGGATTGGATATTGGGAAGCTGAGCATCTCTGCAACTCCTATTGTCCCTTTCAACTCCTAGTTTGTACTGCTTTCATTTTATTAGAAAAATTGCATTTTCTCTATTTGATTTTAGGGTCTTTTAATGCTTAATATTATGTATGAAAACATCTCAATTCTGAAGATAGATTGAGGACAGATGGATAAAATATATACATATAATAAATTAATTGATGTTAAAAGCCTTTTCCTAGAAAAATGAGTAAATGTGCTGCCTGTTTTATAAGATTTTAATTGAAAAATAGTCTGATCACCAATTATCACGAATTAGATGAACTGACTTTTGTGTTAGTCATTAAGATACTTTATACACTATACTGTTTTATACTTTCTATACTGTCTTCTTCCTCTGTTTTGATAATAATTTTGAGGGTGATTGTTTGCTTTAATAAGCAAAAAATATCAGAAGCAAATGGAGAATCTTTTACAAACTAGTTGAAGATTAGCTATTCCTTTTCTAATTCTTGCTCCTTTCTTCTCTGTTATCCTCAAAATAGGTGAAGGGATTTTATCTGCTTTTTCATGTGAGAGTTATAGATTTATAATGCTTTGGGAACAGATTTTAATTTTCTATTTTTATGTGTTTCTTTTGGTAAAATGATATAATAAGGACAGAAACAGTTAAAAAAATTAGTCATTTTTTGAGACAAGCTGAAGACTATAACATCATGATTCTACTTGGTTCCTGGGTCAAAGTTGATTACTTTTCCAACTCTTGGCAATGCAGATAAAGTCTGCACTGTAATCAAGTTGCAATTTGTTTCAGTCATGAGAAAAACTGACCTAGACACTGTAAGCCAAAGGCTGATTTCAACATCTCTAGTAATAATTGAATAATCTTTTAATTCATTTAAAAAAAGTGAATGAACCCAAAACCTAGCTAGAATAAATTGGAAACCTTATTTTTAAAAGACATTATTTCCAGTGCATGTATGATTTCAAGTTAAAGGTGTCTTAGGAAATTAAAGGAAATGCCAAACCACGCTGTAATTTTCACTTCATGGCCAGTATGGATGGAAGATTTATTAAATGAAGGTCAAAAAATTTTAAAACCAATGCAGACATGAGTTTAGAACTCAAATTAGATCACAGAAAATATAATTATTCCTTAATGAGCCAGATTCTGTCAAACCATGGTTGCTCCCTAGTAGAAAATAGGAAGCTAAATTACCAACTGCAGTAATTCTCTCAGGTTTCTGAGAGGGCTTATTTAAAAACTCATGACTTGGGTTCACTTCAGAAAACAACAACATTAAGAATCTGGGACACCTGTTATTCAGTGTGAGAATGCCCTTTTCAGTTTCACTTTTTATAATGCCAGTGGGAACTCTAAATGTAATTTTATCTTCATGACTGACCAACTCCATAATTTATGTGGAACCAAGCTGGAGTTCTATATTTAACTTGCACTGACTTTATAGGAAAATGCTTTGGAAACACTGTCTTTAGAATGTCACAATAATAGCCTTCTGACATCATATGCACAACTTATAATTATCCCACACTTATTGTATCTCCACATACGTAATGTTGCACAGAGATTCTTGAGGAGAGGGGGGAACATTTAGTGTTATTTGGGCTTCTGTGAAAGCATTGTTGTTTGTTTGTTTGTTTGTTGTTCCAACATTGGTTTAATAACTGAAAGGAAGCTCAATTGAACTGTCCCTTAGATAAGGGAAGAAAGAGAGGACTTATGCATAAAATTGGCTGTAAAGCTTTGACCTAATCAGATATAATCTAGTTAAGACAATGCACTTAGTTCCTTAAACTGAGGACCCTTTGTCAGAGATGAGACACACTGAAGCCATTAAACTGGGTCTAACTTGGGATTCTGTTGATTAACCTAAAGTTTTCTGACTAGTAATATAATTTTGTTAAAATAGCTCCAATTTATTGAGCTAATTATTCAATTAATTCTTATACCTACTTTATGAGATGTTTGAAAAATAAGAAAATCAAAGAAGTCAGGTGTTTGAGATCCCATGAGTGATAAGTGAATGAGTCAGGATTCAACGCAAGGTAGGGAGGCTCAGATTCAGCCTTTTCCTTCTATGTATCATACCTCTATTGCTTTAGGTTATTCAAGTCAGAATCCTGTTTTGTGACTCACGATATTTAACATCACCACATGACTGTTAGTTCCCTGAATTTGCCTATGCTGCTGTTTGATTTTCAGTCTCCGTCAGGCTAATTTATCTATCCTTCCCTCTTTCCCTCCCTCCTTCCCTTCCTTCTATCTCTCCTGTCCAAGAAAAAATTCAGCTCTCCATCAGAAAAGCCTCATTATGCTGAGTGAGCTGTGGAGTCAGATTAATCACATTGAATCACCTGCTTACTTACTATGGGGCCTTGGGGATATGAGTAAACGATTCCATGATTCAGTTTTTTTTTATTTGTCATTTGTCAGTAATAACTATTTTATGCTAAGGATGTGATGATTGTGTGGGGGCTTAAAAAAAAAAACTTTCCTCTCACCTTCTAAGTTCTTCTAGCTAGGCTAGTAATCAAATTAACATAGGCAGGTTAACAGGAGAAAATGTACAAAGTTTATTATAAGTATACATGCCAGAGTGTCATAAAATATGAGATTCCCTAATGCACTGGGCAGTTTAGGTTAATATGTGATTATGGACAAAAGTAAAAGGGGACAAGGGTCTGAGTTTTTGCAGGAAATTGTTATTTTACAGGTAGCGGAGGAAGAAGGAACACATGGGGCAAGCAAATTCTTGCTAGGTAACCCGGAAACAATTGGTTAGGGTCAGGGAAGTACTAGTACCGGGCCCCTGCCTGGATGGATCCTTCCTATCTTTTGTGAAGGTGATTCTCTTCCCGGAACATGCCTTTCCATCAGAATCTCTTGGGCAGAAAAATCTACACTATTGTAGACTTTATAAACATTGTATACTTAGGCTACACTACATTTATAAAACAATATTTTTCTTTCTTTACTAATAAATTAACCTTAGTTTACTATAATTTTTTAACTTTACTGTATAAACTTAAGTTTTTGACTTTTATAATAACACTTAAAACACAAACACATTGTCTAGTACAAAATTATTTTTATATCCTATTATATAATTTAAAAAAAAATTTTTTTTTATTCTTTAAACTTATTGTTAAAAAAACTAAGATACAACACACACATTAGCTAGGTTTACAGTGGGTTAGGATAATCAATTTGTCATCTTCCACTTCCACATCTTGTCCCACTGGAAGTTTTTTAGGGACAATAACAAATATGGAACTGTCATCATCTGTGGTAACAGTGCCTTCTTCTGGAATGCCTCCTGAAGGACATGCCTGAGACTTCTTGAAGAGGTCTAATTTTCAGGAATGTGTCCGTGGTGATTTGCTTGGTTTCTTTTTTTTTTTTTTTCTTTCATCACAGATTTGCTGTAAGCATGTAACACCCCCTGGACGTTCTTCTCTGTTAATGAAAACCCTTTGGTGTTGTGGTCAATGTTTTCAAATTTTTTAAGGAGCCTGTCGAGTTCTGCAAAAGCTTTGCTAAGTCTTTCGCTATGAATTTTCTTAGGGGGTTCTTCTTTTTCTTCTGCAGTTTCCTTTTCTCCTGCCTTTCTTTCAGCTGTACATTCCTGCTCCAGTTCCAACAATTCCTCATTAGACAATTTCTCTAGGAGCTCCTGATATAATTCTCATCTACACCCAGGTTAAAGTTGTTTGCCATCTCAACCTTGTTGAGTTTTGAAACCTTTGCACTAAGATGTTATGATGGCTATGACATCACTGGGCAATAGAAATCTTTCCACTCCATTATAATCTTATGGGACCACTGTCGTATATGCAGTCTGTCATTGACCAAAACTTATGTGGCACATGACTGTCATTTATTATGTACTTTCTGGCATCTTTTTGTTGTCCTATACTATTTCTTAAATATTTATTGCTGTTTAAATTTTAATATATTTATCATATAATTGGACATATAATTTTTAGTTTAAATAAGTTTCTTGGTACCTATTAATATTCTTAAATAAATTATATATCACTATAGTCCCCAAAGCCCAGCTTAACAGATTGCTCATTTCAAGTATTAAGCATCCATTTTGTTAATCTTGAACTACAGTTACAACTAAAAGTTTTTAATAAAACTAATATCTTCTGGAGTGTTAAAGTAAAAGTTAAAAAGAATCCATCAATTCGTTTATTCATTCATTCTTCTAGAAAATGCTATTGAGTTCTCTAGGTGCTAGAATCTAGGGTATAAACAATGAATAACTGAGAAATTATTTCTCATTAAATTTAGAATTAGCCTTCTTTAATGGATTTATGAATTACCTGAGGATTGTGTTAAAATGCAGATTCTTTTTTTTTTTTTTTTTAATTTATTTGTGCTTACAGCACCTGGTCTTCCTAGGTGTTCTCCCATCCAGGCCCAACCCTGCTTAGTTTCTGAGATCAGACATCAGGCTTGTTCAGGGTGGCACAGCAGTAGACCATGGATCATGGCTTCACTGGGGAGCGAACCCAGGACCTTCTACATGTAAAGCAGACATGCTAACTGCTACACTATGGAACCATGTTTCAAAGTGCAGATTCTGATTTAGTATTTTTGGGATCAAGCCTGAGCATCTACATTACTAACGAGCTCTTGAGTAGTACTGATGCTAGCTGTGCCAACAGTGTTGGGGAGCAAAAAATTTCATCCTCTCTCTTCTGGTTCTTTTGTCTGATTGAAAAATTAAAATAACATAAGACAGTTTAACAGAAGAAAATAAATTTTGTGTGCATGGGAACTCCACATACATGAAAAAGTCAGAGACTATATATATACATGAAAGGTTCAGTGACAAAAAGGCAAAATGGGGGACTATATGTCATCCTAAGCTAAGGAATGGGATAAGGTGCCTGGGACTTCAAAAGGGAGGAGGACAATTCTTATGTCCATGGCAAAAATTTATTCTGAGCCTCTTAATTTACCTCTGTTTTTTTTTTTTTTTCATGAAAATGCTTATCGTATTCAGCTACTATGAAAATGAACATTCTAATGGAAATCTTACTCATTAATGGCCAGATGACAGATCTTTTGAATTGGAAAAACTTCTATATTTGAAAATATTTTCAGAGAGCTCTCGTGCAAGCAGCTGACCTATTGGTATTTCTGGAGGATTAAAATGAAAGAAAAACACACAAAAAAGGTATAATGGCTACACTCGGGGGATCCCTTAATAAAATAAATTAACAGAAGTCAGACTTAGAACAAAAATTAAAAACCAAATTTGATGTGAACTCCCATTCTTCTTTCTCCTATTCCTCCCTTTTATTTGTACAACGCTTAACAGAGAGCTCTCTGGCTTGATCTCCAGGCTCAGGGAATACAGGTTACTTGTATAAATACTACATGTCAGGAAGTGAACTAAGCAGAAGCTCCTGGAAAGGACAGCAGAGCTCACTTTATAGTTTCTTTTAACTCCTATTTTCCAGGACTGAATAATCACTCCCCAACAATGCAATGTCCCTTGCAAAAATATTCTAGGCCCCCACCTTAGAGAATCCATATCCCCTGGACAGTGGCAGACCTTTTTAATTATAAAACTCTCTTACCTCCACTGTCAGAAGAGCCTACCAAATTCAGAGAGGAGTTAGAAAGTTAGTGGAGATTCAGAACCCCACTCACAGAGACCTCGACTAGCTACTAAGGGGCATTCTTCCAGGCCACGATTATACTGTAGTTATCAAATAGGCCAGAAGACCCCTCAGGAGAAAACTACCTCAGGAGTAATAGATGGCCAGACCCTTTCCAGGCTCTCCTGAAATGATCAGAAAATGGTTCTGCTAGAGGCTCATATTCAAGGTCTAATAGGAGCATTTTAGAGGCTTTTCCTCCTACTGTTAGTTGGTCAAAGATTGAATTATGTACCCAGAAAGAAGGAGAGAACCAAAAGCCTTTGCTGAACATTTTAAAAAAACTTTTCAAAGGCACACAGCATTAACTTTGGAAGCCGCAGAGCTTAGAAACCTTTTAATATTTGTTCTAGTGAGAAATGTTCTCCTTGCTATTAAAAAAAATTCAAAATACTGTGGTTGGTTGTTCAGGACAACCACTAAGTGCAATAATCGGGGCTGCTACGTAATTCTTTGAAAATAGTTTGCAGAAAATCAGAAGAAAAAAAAGTTAAAAGCAACAATTCTTGCTTTGCAACTTGAATCTTTAGAAAAGGAAAAGACAGTTCTCAGAATAACTCAGAGCTCACTCAGCAATCTTCCTATTTGCCCCCAGGCAATTGCAGATACTGCAAGGAAGAAGGACATTGGTAGAAACACTATTCTGCACTTGAGAGAAAGGAAGGTTTAGGAAGCAACTTGCTGGGTTTAAGCGCCCTCAGAAGTTTCTTTTTCATCTCCTGAGAGTCTGTTTCCCCTACAATGATAGGGTCAGTTAATCCTTAGTTGCACCCCAAAGCCTAGCATTAAACTTAAAAGTAGAGGATCTGGAACTGATTTCTTAATTGACAATGGTGTAACTTTCTCTACTATCTTTTCAGAGGATTTACCTCTACTTGTCACTTCTATTCAAGCTGGCAGAGTCTCTGGACAACCTATTTTGTTGTCCGTATCTCAGCCCACCTCAAAACCCTATGTGCTCTTGACACCCATCATGCCTTCCTAGTTTCGAACTGCTCACCAGCAAATCTTTTGGGCAGAGATCTGTTATGTGAATTTAATGCCAGTAGAAAATGTAACAGGAAGGGTGTTATTTCAGACCAAGCCCTAAATTTCCTACTTTTCTTGCTAGAACTCATCCTGATTTAACTTCCTCTGAAAGGATGAATCTTTAAAAGATGTCACAATTTGTCTCTGGGCGAAACAAGTAAATGAAGTCGGATTGCCACAGAGTGCTGAGCTTGTGTACATTGCTTGGAAAAAAAAAAAAAATAATAACTTAATACCCTCTCCTCTCTCCAGAGATGCAGAGCAAGGAATTGAATCTATAATCAACCCTCTTTTGCAGTAGGATATACTTGTCTTGACTTCCTTACCCCTTAACACTCCAATCTTGCCAGGAAAGAAATAAAGTAAATTTGACTCAAAGGGAAATCAGATCTATAATGTGTGTAGGCCCTAAGAGCCATAAACTCTTGTAATCACTCCCCATTAGGTGGTTCCTAACGTGGCTACTATTCTTTCCTCAATTCCTGCCTGATGCAGCCTGGTTTATAGCAACTGACCTCTGCTCGGCTTTCTTTTTAATCCTATTGCACCCCAACTCTCAATTCCTTTTTGTATTTACATTTAAAGGAAGATAACATGGACTTGCATACCCCAGGGATATCGTGATGCTCCTTCAATATTTTCCTAAATCCTTAAAGCAGACTTTGATTCTGTAGTCTTTACCCAAGGCTCTATGCTTGCTTAGTATGTAGATGACCTTTTACTTTGTGATCAAGCTAAGCAGGGAGCTCTCTCATAGACTAATTCTAAAGGCACTAACTGAATAAGGCCATAAAGGCTCCACATCTAAACTCAGTGGGTACAGATGACTGTTACCTACTAGCACATGAGATATCTGTCTCAGGGTGTTCAAAAGCTAACCCTAAAATACCTTTATTAATTTCAACTATCCCTCTCTCCCAAATGAAAAAAGAGTTATGTAAATCTCTCGGGGGTAGCTGGATATTACTCCCGAAAGATTTCTAATTTTACAGTCCTTGCTAAACTTCTGTTGTATACTAAGATCAATAGGCTCTGGACATACTGAGGGCTCAGCAAGGAGGAGCTTATGCAATCATTGGTGAAAATATTGCTTCTATATAAATCAAATGAGACAAGTTGTATATGAAATTTTAATCTATTATAAGAAATAATTGTTTTCATCAGATAAATGAAGCAAAGACATTTTATGGAACTGATATATTTTCATGATTGGGAACCTGGTTTACTGCCATGTGGGAAAATGTGCTTTGATTTGTTCTTTTCTATTTATTCATCCTCATTCTAATCTATGTTCTTCTCTCTCTTTTCAGATTCCTTGCCACTCAGCTACTATCTCATTTTCTCTCTTCACAGCCACTACCTAATATTTTAATAAGTAAAACTTCCAGGGAAGTTTCAGAGGAGGGACGTAGGGGTTCAGAATGAGTCACCCCAACATGTGCCACTGCATAAGCGAACTATTTTGAGTTGAAGGTAACAGAGACACTGCAGGTTCAGAAGAAGCTTCCTTCCCATAAATACCTAGAAGAATCTAAATTGGGGGTCTTTTCCAGAATGAAAGTTATGACTTGAAATAGATTTGCATGACCTATATATATGGCAAGGCAAATATCTAATTACTGAACATCTGTTCTTCTTAACATCCTGTGAGTTGTCCTCCCCAATTTTGACATCCAAGGCCCCTTATCCCATTCCTTCACTCAGGATGTCATAATTACCTCATTTATGTGCTCTGACTCTCTCACGGATGTGGGCTTCCCACGCGTACAAAATTAAATTTGGTTTTCTCTTATTAATCTGTTTTATGCAATTTAATTACTCAACCAGCCAAAGGACTAGAGGAAAGAAGGGGAAATTTTCTCCTCCCTTACATTCTTATAGGACATATCTCTCTGTTGTAAACTAAGTAGTATAAAGTATGCTCACCTAAGGATTTGACTGAGGAGAGCTTAGTCAGAGAATACCATAGTGTGGCCTGGCAAATAAGAGTCTTCTCCATTAGTAAGTTTTAGCTCTAGTCCCAGAATTTATTGCATTCTGACTGTGTAATTAAAAATGTTCCACTGTCATACCAGCTTTTGATATTCTAGGTCCTGGAGACTAATTGTTGTAGATAATGATGCTTTACCATTCTAGATCAGTGTTTGATTTTTCTCAGCATTCAAGAAGTGTAAGATTATGAGTCATCAATAGAATTACATAAAATAATGTTTTAAATTATGACTATTATGTCACTTTAAATTTTATACAATCCTACTTATTTCTAATTTAGATTGGCCATAGCAGCCCATACTTTTATTAAGTTATTTACATCAAGCACACATAGAATTATAGTTAATATATATAATGTTTATATCTAAACTCTTATTAGGAAAAGACAACTCTGCTCTCATATTTATGCTCTGGAATTTCACATGGAGTCACAATCCCACACTTCTCTCTTAGGTCATTCCCAATTTCTACTCCTTATTTCATTTTTCATACGAGAACTTCTCAGTGAAACTCTCTAAGTGATTCCTTATTATCTTGGTTGAGTTTTATTATTACCCTTGCCCTACTGTGCCCTTGAGAAGTGACAGTTCTAAAGCAGATTTCTCTTTTTTGTGTATGTGCCAGTTTTATAATATCTTTTTTATCAAGATTAAATAAAAAATTATACTGCTGTCATAGTCTTGAGTTGCTTTTGGCAGCCAGCTCCTGGTGACTCATACACAGTAAGTAGCACCATGACCACAAAATATGCATGGTTCCATCATTAAAATGCAGAATAAGAAACTTTCAATGCCCTGTGAGGATACAAACCACATAATAGTGTTGCTACTCTGAGTGGGATTCTGAACTAGAGTTCAGAATGGGTCTCCGCATGGAAGTTTGTGATTCACTCATTCAGGAGACAAAGAAAATAAAAGAATATTACAGATTTCTCTTCTTTTGCAGTAAGTAAACTAACTGGAAGAGTTGTTGCCTCTTCATTCTTTTATTTCAGAGTTTTCTTTGAAGCAGAGCATAGTTCACCACCCCAAAATATGCCCTTTTGGGGTATTAATTATTTTAAGCTGATTATTTTTAAAAAACAGAATATTCATGAAGAAACTTTGAATTTCCCCCTTACTACCTAAAAGAGATTAGATATAGAGTCTGCTCCTTAAGGGGAGCCAACATCATAGATAACTATAGTTTAATGTAAACTAATGGGGTAGGCAGAGAGCAACCTAACAAAGCCTGTTTTATCAAAGCCCAGCAAACATTTGTTTACCAAACATTTATTTTTTTATCTCCATGTGTATTGCCTTCTTCCCCTTTGAGGTCCCAAATAACTAACCCTTTTCCCCTTAGTTCAAGACGGAATGAATATAAGCCTTAAACTACTGATTTGTCTTCAAGGCTTCATTTTCTTATGAAACCCTGATTTGTACATACATATTAAATTTGGTTATTTGCCTCTATTAATCTGTCTTATGTAATTGTAATTAATCAAGAGGGAAATGAGGAAATCCCCCCTCCCCCACACCTTCAAATTTCAATTGCTATTTATGTTATTTTCCATTTATTAATTTTTCTTCTGGGCTTTAAAAATAACTAGTATTTTAAAATTAACATAAACTTTTAAGCATAAGAGCACATCACCCTTTTATTCTTCCTCATACTTCTCTAATATTTCTTAGGAAAGTTGTTATAGTAGTCTTGGATTTAGTCTTAAGAAAGCATCACCCAGCATAATGTCCTAATAACAGAGGGCCCAGTCAAGACCCCTGTAGTAGAAGCCTCACAGTGTTTGTGGCTTTATTGTTCCTTGGCCTATAGCTGAACAATAGGTTGTCCCCAGTGGCTTGACCCAGAGCTTGGAAAGTCCCCTGACATAGAAAGTTGCCTTGAAACTTATGATTAATGCCCTTATGCTTATTGATCACAATCCTTCTGGTCTAGCATTCTTTCCAAACTACTCCCATCTTTCTTCCTGTGTAGCTTATGTCACCAGAGGATCATGTTGCCAGAGCAACGGCTCTGTGAAGCACCTCAGACCGCCCTGGAACCATCAAGTAGCCCCTGGAATCATGCCCAGATTTTCCCTTAATATACCATTTAATTCCCTTAAACACACTATCCTGGACTAAGACAAGGCAGTTTTTGAAGGTGCTAACCTGTTGCCTTCTCAGATGATCGGTGCTCTGACAATAAACTCTTTTTCTAAGTATCCCAATTCCTGTGTTGGTCTGATACTGGAAAGTGGGGATCCTCTCTTGGCGTGTTGTCTAGTTCTTGATGTTTTAAACAAAGAATTGAGCAAGACATCGAAATACAGTAAAGCAGTAAAGAAAAGCTTTATTAGAAGGGAAAGCACACTTCCAGACGTGGAAGCGGGCCTGAGCAAGAGAAGCGTGGCTCAAAGGCCTGATAACAAAGCCTTTGGGGTTTTTATCCTTATTTGCTGTGGGTGGTTACTTTTCTTAGAGAAGTGGGCTTCCTTGATTGATAACTAAGATTGACAGGACTCAGTGATTCATCATTTGTTTTCTGCACATGTTCGTTCCCAGAATTCAGTCTGTAATAACAATATTAAAGAACTTCTGTGCATACATATTATATTATAATGATGGTAAATGAGGCTTAGGTATATTGAAGATCATTGGTGTTTTTATTGCACAGGTGCGAGTGACTGGCTCAAACTAGTACCCAATTTTCTGCTCACTTATTTCTTTCTGAGTTAACTTTTGGCCCCAAAATGCCTTTGGCTTGCTTAATTGTAGGCAGACTAGTGTGGACCCCTTCTAGGGTAGATGACCTCAGTGTCTTTGCAGGCAGACCCGAAACCCCCTAACTAACTTTTCCACCTAACTTTTTTAAGAGCCATGAACCCTTTTATTATTAACATGGATGTTGAGGGATGGAAGGTCTCTTCTGTATCTTCCGTGGCTTCCTGCTGAGAAAGGTCATAGTCCCTGCCTATTGAGGTTTCATGGAGCTCTTTCCCTTTCTGTATCAGTCAGGGTGGGGTCTTGGGTTTCCTGCTAAAGTGCCTGCTCAGTCCCTAGATAAGGAAAAGAAGATATAAACTGATTATTTAAATCATATATCTATTAATTTCTATTATTGATTTGCCTATTAAGCAAGTAAAGGGAAACAGGCTTGGTTAATATATTTCTTAAAGAGTGAAAAAGACTTTTGGCCTAACATCCCCTCCCCTCTCGGACTCTAAGGGCTCTGTTTGGCCTATCACCATTTCTGCTAACAATGGACCATGACCCTTATCAATAGCCAGAGGATCTGAGTCACCAGTTTTGGAACAATTATCTGGATTTGAGGGAGAGGGCCTTTTTCCCAGAAAAAAAGGAGGAAAGTAAACTTAACTAGGTTTACTAAAAAGATTAAGAACTCTGCAAGAGATGTCTCATTTCATTTCCTGCTAAAGGATTAAGAATTTTACTGCATCAGGTCTATTGGCTGAGCAGCACAGGCAGCATGAGCCCCAGACTTGGTTGCCCTCCAATTTCACTAATAGGCTTTTAAAACTCTTTAAGTGAAGGATGCAAGTGAATTTAAAAAAGAACGCTCTTTTCCGCACAGACACCTTATCAAGTTCTGTAATGTTTCTGTATGAGGTTGTCCAAACCTATAAACAATGTTTATAAAAGATTATTTGAGGCAAACTGACTACATATGTTGGAGAGCAAGATCTCAAATGCTCCTGAGAATAAGAGTTTTGCAGTTTCTTTTAGGCACTTAAAATTAAGGAAGGAATGTAAAGAAGATTACATGAAGATGGGGGAAAAGTGAGGCAGAGATTGGATTACAGGGTAGTTAACAAAATTATGTGCACTCTTGACTGTGGTTAGGGCTTATGTCAAAGACATGGTAAACTGGATGCACAGAAACAATGGACAGAGCTTGCTTAAGGCAAAGATAAAACTTTTCCCAAAAAGTTATATGCCTGGAGCATGACTACTCACCTTAACTTGCTCATTTAGGAATTTATGATTAGATCACCTTGTAAGGTTAATTTTGTTAGAAACCACCCACCTGCTCCGCCCGCCTCCCCCCCCCCCCCCAGTAAGAATCTTGGAGCCAGATCTTCTTGTTTGATATACATTTTTTAGAAAAAACTTTATTCCCCACCACTCAGTTTGACAGTAGATGCTTTTTTCCTAAATGCCTTTCTATATACAACTTCCACAGAGGTGGAATAAGACACTTGGAGGATGGTTAACTCCATTGGTCCAGATTTTTCAATCAGTAGAAGCAATCTATTCAAATTTATAAACATTAAATTCAATATATTTCTGTTCTCCCCCAGAACTAGTATAACGCAGTGATCTTCAGTAAGTATTCTTCTCTGCAGAGACAAAATTTCCCTTGGTATGGTCATTCCAACATCTCTCTCTCTCTCTCTCTCTCTCTCTCTCTCTCTCTCTCTCTCTCTCTCTTTCTGTTTGTGTCTCTGTCTCTCTTTCTCTCTATATATATATCGATGCTCAACTATTGGCAGATGTTAGGTGGTCACTTACTAGTGTTACATTGGGGATGATCCAAATCCATAGGTGCCCTGGTGGCAATGAGGGGGGCTCAGTTCTTTCCACTGATGCGGTAATGTATTAGAGAAATTTAGGAAAAGTAAGATTTATTAAAGTACACTTCAAGAGAGAAATGGACTACACCAGAGATGGCCACAGCCCTGTAGAATTCAGAAAATAAACCTCATATTGGCCCTTGATGAGTGGTTACAGGGACGGTGCTAGATGATTGACATGTGAGGTCATTTGATTGACATTAGGCTGTTATAGAACCTTTTGTCTACCTCACACATGGTTACCTTGAATTTAGTCTGTTATAATTAGATTCATAAACTTCCCGGCATTTGTAAGATATAATGATGGTATAAAGAGTCTAAGGTTAAGGAAGGTCGGTATATGTACTAACTGTATAAGCGCTTGTGGCCAGACTAAACCAGTGGTTAGGTTTGTGCTTTTTACTTCCTTATATTTCAGGATATAATCGTAATCTTTAACCATAAAACGGGTGCTTCGAGAAAGTCCTAAGGGAGGTCTCTGGGTTAGGCCTTCATTCTCCTGTCTCTCATGTCTACATCACTCCTTGATGATTTTTTATGCCTATATACCAACATTCTTAAGGCTTTATATCAGTCAGTATAGATTTATTTTCCTTAGATAGCTAAGAAATTATTAGATAAAAATTTTATACTTTCTATTTTTGTTTACTTTTCTAGTAGAGTCTGGTTCTCTCTTTTTAAAGTTATAAATCAAGAAACTTTTTTCTATGCATTATTCTACCAATCTTACTTCATACCACACACAGATCTATGTATACACATATATACACATATGTACACATTTAAATATATATAAACACAATGTATTTGATATATATAATTGTAATATATGATGTGTTCCCTATTGAGCATAGTGAGTTTTGAAATGTCTATGAAATGCATAGGTACAGAGACTGAGTAGGATTTCAACAGTCGGTTTAGATTTTATGAGATTGTCATGTATAGAGACATGATGGATTTGGATGTCAGTAAGTAGATAGTAGGTGATTAAATATATAGGATCTACTGCTATAAATTTTAAATTAAAATTTGTATGTTTTCTGTCTACTACATGTATGGCAATTCTGTCCATCCTGAAATGAGTCCAAATGAGTCATATTAGCCAAAGACTGCCTACCACTTTCACATGCTTACTGTCCTCACAACTTTGTCAAGAGAACTTTGTCTATCCCACAAAACCATTGTTTTAGTGAAAATAAACCAAATCAATTGTTAAAATTTTTGTGTCTTGTCATTTTTGATAGTAATGTATATAAATATTTGCACATGTGTTCAGAAGTAAGCTATTGCTTTTTTCCTGTGTTTTCCTTTTCCATTTTTGAGATTAGTGTTACAATCATGATTATTGAACTAAATGTAAACCTCTCTAACTTTATCCAGTTTATTTGGGAATCAAAATTACAATATAGTTGTCAGGTAAACTGAAAAGCTTTCTAGCATTATACAATACTCTGACAAATTTAGAAAACAATATTTGTGTTAATTAGAGATTTGGTAAAATTCATTGTTAAAACTATGTGTACCTGTTTTCTTGATTATTTTTTACATTTCTTTTATCTTTATTGAGTTCTTCAGGCTTTCTATTACTGTTTGATTTAGTCTGAGAAATGTTTACTCCAATAGAAAAATCATCTTTTGCATCAATATTTGCATCAATATTTTATTCCAAAGCACTTACCTATCTATAATTAAGCACCCCTTTCTCTTCCTAGAGCTGCTCAAATGTTTTCTCTTTTTGCTGATCAGACTTAGCAAAGAATATGTATATTCTTCATCTTTTTAAAGATCCAGATTTAAAATTTAAGTTTTAAATTGCTATTTTATTAACTTTTGCTTAAATATTTTAAACTTATTTAAAAATATTTTTTACTTTTCTTTTCTGTGGATATCAAAGACTTTATTAATTTTTTCCCCTAGTTTTTCTAATACGTATACTCACTAGAAAATCCTTATCTTTCCACATATGAACTATAGATAGAATATTCTTCTTGTTGCTGCTTTGGCAGCACTCTATTAGAGTTATATTTATGGGGTTCTCATTAATTTCTAGATAATTATTCTAATTGTTTTTCTAGGGCTGCTATAGCAAAGTACCATAAACCAAGTGGCTTCAACAACAAAAATTTATTATTTCATTGTTCTGGAGGTTAGAAATTTAAAATCAAGGTGTTGTCAGGGTTGATTCCTTCCAATTGATTCTGAGCAACGGGTAGGTTTCAAGCCTCTCCTTGGCTTGTAGATGGCCATCATCATCTCTTGGAGTCCCTTCACACTGTCTACTCTCTATGCATTTGTCTCCAGATTTCTCCTCTTTATAAAGACTCCTGTTATATTGGATTAAGGCTTACACCATTCTAGTAAGCTGAGGTCTCAGTTTAGCTTAACTAAGTACATCTACGATGACCTTATTTCTAAATAGGGTCACATTCTGAAGGTCTTACCGACCTTGCCATTCTCAGGCTCTCTCTTTATGCAATAGAAATTTACAAAAAGCCAAAGCAGAAGCTCAGACGACGCTTACTGGAGCTTATGAGTTAAGACATGGAGAGATGGTTCTCTGTCTGGTTCAAGTAGGGCAGAATGACAGGAGAGCTTGTTATCAGCTAGGGCGATTCTCTGCTTTCTTCCTGATTTTGGTGCTTGGGCAGACACAGTCAATACTTAGGTCCTGGTACATGCTTGGCAAGTCCAAGATGGTGGTGCTGCTCACCATCACCACCTGGGGAAGGTTGTTTAGTGGTCAGCTTAGGGTTGTGAGCACAAGTGGGTGTGGAGTTTGACTGCCTTGGGGAAATTGCTTATCATCACATCTGAAAGCTGAGCCCCATCCCTATTCTGTTTTGGGGTTAGGGCTATAAGATATGAATTAGGAGGGAAGTAGTGGCACAATTTAACACGTAACAGTTTTTAACCCTAAATTGTTTAGAAGAATATTCTTTAATTTCAATGGGAAATTTTTTCTTGTCTTTTGTTTTTTGTCATTGCTTTTATGATCCACAAATCATGTTTTTATGATCAGCAGATGTAGTATGAATATTAATACTTATTTGGAATTGATTGAATTTACTTGCAATTTCTTTTTGAAAATCTGTTTTTGCTTTATGTACTTTAAATTTCTATTGTTTGATCTAGAAAACTTTATGATTACTCAGTTGTTTTGGTGAATTATCAGAATGTGAATATTTTCATTTTTCTAAAGTTAGGGTTCCCTGAGCAAAGAAAACCAGAGTCTAGTTTAAAGAAGAAGCCTATGAAGTTAAAGGTTGAGTAGATAACTAGAAGCTCTCCAGAGAGATTTAGAGATATATCTACCGTGTTTGCATTTCAAAGGGGTATCAAACCCTGGGGCAACTATTTACATTGCAAAGGATTGTGAACCACTAGAGGTACAAGTGTTTCTCTTTCTTCTAAGAGAGAAGAGGGACAGCATATATACAAACTTCAGGATTCATAATTTCAGGGTTCCTCTTCTGTAACACAAGAACCTTGCTTTTGTGTGTGTGCTTAATTTGCATTGTTCCAGAAAAGGGAAGAATTAGGTCATGGGGCATCAATATCATTATTGCTGCAAGTTAATAATAAAAATCTGCCTTGACTTAGAAACTTCTTGTTTACATTTAGGATAATATATATAAATGTCAATAAAAAAAATATCAATTGTATGTTCTATAAATTCTACTATGTAGAGAGACTTCTTAGAATAAATAAAAGATCAACTAGGTTTTTAATATTCAAAAATTAAAAATCCCATTTTCTTGGAGAAAAAAATCCATGTTCTTTTTTTTCTTTTTTTTTAAACGTAGGTGTTCTGAATATTTATTTTCATAGTTTTGTATACTTGCTTGTGTTATTCTATTAAGAAGTGACCTGTTGATATATTTTCTTAAATTTTTTTTTTTCCTTTCATACTGCTCTCTGCTACCAACTCTACATATATCTTTTCATGACTCTGTCAAGAGGCAAGTATAGTTTTTGCTTTTAAATATAAATGTCAGTGCTTTAGATTCTAGTTTTACAAAGAAATCTATATCTATTTTTAATGCATGTTTAAAAGGTTTCAATATATTAGATGAAGAGCAAATCTTTAATAAATGCTTTTCTACAGGAGGCCAGGATAACAGAACCATTTCAGTGTACAAATCACTAACAAAGTTTTGGCGTCACTTTTAAGAGAAAGAGGAGCAAGAATAAAATAAATCACAAGACTGAAACAACATGGGATAAATTCAGAGAGAATAAAAGAGCCCTTTCCCAAATAGGTAATTTCTTAAAAAGTAAAAATCATCTACAGAAATGGTTTGACGATATTAGGAATACTGTCCTTTGGTTTAGACTAGAGTTTCTTCGAAGGCTTTTGATTCTATATTGTCTAGAATAGCAACTGGAGGCCTCAAGCCTAAACGTTACTATTATACATCATTATATGCAGTGATGTCAGTCATGAAGGTGTACTTCAAGTTTTAGATCTTGTAGTTTCCAAGAGCTACTGATAGAAGACTTTCTAAACAAGTAGATGTATTTTTGCTGAGAATGGGAAATCTTTGGAGGCTAAAAGATTGAATGTGACTTAGGGGTGAGTTGGTTGTAGTTTTATACTGAAAATCAACTGGACTACTTAGAATAAGTGAGAACTCATGAGGAATTAGTGAAATAAAAAGCCCCATATATATGCCTAAGAATTCTCTTGCTTGATATATTGAACGTTAAAGCATGAAGGCATGCTTTATTACAAACTTGGTTAATATATGTAACTAGAGACTTGGTATTATAATGCATAACTTAGAAATTTTAGGTCGTTAGTAGACTGAGGTGGACAAGAGTAAGTATAGCTTTTTGAAAAGAGATACAGTCTAATTTCAGGTTTTTGAAATGAGATGCAATCCAATCTCTGCCACTTGCTTGAATAAATCATTCAACCTTACTAAACCTCAGTTTATTCATCTTTAAAATCAGAACAATATCTATATTTGCTTTAAAACATTTTTTATGTTTAAATGAGGTAATCCATGTGAACTATTTAGCCTTAGTGCTTGGTATCTAGTAACATTCCATTGATTAGCTATTATTATTACTAATCCTAAACCAGAAAAAGTATTATGCTAAAAATATAAGAGTTCTTTATGCTTCTCCATAAATATTTGTTGTGGCCAGGAATTGTTATCGGCATCTGGGAGAAAGTGGTAAGCAAAACAGACAGGATCCCTGTCATCAAGGAGTTTGTGTATTAGTGGATATAAGAATATTTGGTATAGGGAAATATACAATAAACACATAAATTTATATGGAACAAAGTAGAATAATTTATGTTATGAAGAACATACCACTGGGCAAAATAGAAAAGGATTAAGGTAATAAGGTCTGTCTTGAGGTGACATTTGAACTGAGGACTGCAAGGAGAAGCAACAGTGGGTGCAAAGAAAGATGCTAATAAGCTTGTCATCTTCAAGAGTCAGAATGAAGACCATTTACCTGGGGCAGAGTTGTGAAGAAGATGAGAGAGTCATGAAGGGTATATGGTGAAAGGTAGGCAGGAATGTTTCATAGAATATGTTGGACACCATAGATAAGGAATTTGGAATTTTTTGATTTTTGTAATAGGAAGTCAGTGGCAGGTTTTAAGCAAGAAAGTGCCATGACCTGGTTTACATTTAAAAAAATATCTTTCTGGCTACTTTGTGGGGGTTGGATTTAGGAGAGCAAAGTTAAAGCCAGTAGACCAATCAGGAGATCACTGAAATACTTGCCATGGGAGTTGAGGCTGATGTGAACTAGGATTTAGCATGGAGAGTGCTAAAAAACTGTGGGATTTGGAATATATTTTTCAATTAGAAGCAACAGAATGAATTGAATAACAAGTGAGAGCAAAGGAGAGAAACAATAATGACCTTAGAGTTCTGTCTATCTGTCTAAGCAAATTAAGAGATAAACTCATCTTTTCTTTCTCAACTGAATAGAATAGACTATAGATGGTAAATTATTATAGTAATGTGCAGACAGAAACAAACAACAACAAAAATTCAGAATAAAACAAGAAGAAACCAACCAGGTTATTATAAAATTAACATTTTAACACAGAAACTTTGCATTCTAAGAAACCATTAAAATGTTTGGTCTGATTTCTTTCTTAATATTTTCAGTGACTTTCTCAAGTGAATGCATCTTTTTTGCCATTCTAGACAACATTCCTGTCTCTTCTTGAAAAATGAAGTGGACGAAGGTTAATTTTGGCTTATCTACTCTGCTCAGGAAATGTTTGCCTTAGTTATTTCTGTAAAGTAGGTGAAAAATTGTTTAAAGTATAGTGAAAATGAGGAATGTAAGGTAAAAATATAACTTTATAGTGTTGAAGTTCAGAAGATAATGCAACCACACGTGAACTTCATTTTTTCAGCATACATTTTGATTTAATCCAGACTAGCTTTGTTTAGTCTGATAGAACTATGACTCACTTGCATTCTTACGACCAGATCCTCCAATCTGTATATATACCATATGTCAACTCCTTTTAATCATTAAGCCTTTAGGATGTTAGGTTCTGGTCTGCATCAAACTCACTTAAGAGTAAAGCTTCAAGAGGGTGGCTCCATAGTGTAGTGGTTAGCACATCTGCTTCACACACAGAAGATCCTGGGTTCACACCCCAGGTGGAGACACGGGCCATACCCTTGTTACGAGGACCATACTCCAGTTGCACCGGGTGGGCTGGGGGCGCTAGGCCCTGGGTGCCCGCTACATCTGTAGGTCAGAAGTAGAGGGTGGGGAGGAGAATAAAGCTTTTCAGGTCTATTAACCGTGATCAATATACAATAACTAAATCTCGAACTGGAATAAGGTTTTAGTCTAACAAAGATAACACATTGCTCTTGGATATGTTTCAACTTCAAACTTATGAAAGTGGAATGAACCCATGGAATGCATCCCGTGAAAACTGGACAGAACAATGCCATGACTGCAATCAGGACCTGAGGCCTTGATCAATGGCTCCCTGCCTTAGACTTGACCAATCAGGAGAGTCTATCCATAACCCTGACTCCCATAGTAGACATGATTAATGATTTTTCCCTTATATAATCTAGCCACTAGAGGCCATTTGAGAGCACTAGCTCACCTGTGTCTCTGGGCACCACTTTCTTAAAATAAATTACTTTCTTTGCTGTAATCTCCTGCTCGTATCTTATTTGGCTAAGTGCATGCAGACAAACAGACCATTTGAGTCTGTATTAACAATTATTATAAAATCTGTCAGTCCACTATTTAGTAATCTTTTATTACATCTTTTATGAGCTTTTTAATTATTAAAAAAATAATACCATAAAATCATTTTTAAAAAAACTAAACTAAATCTCTTAAATTTATATAGAAAGCTCATTAAAAAAAAAAAAAAAAAGCAGAAACTATAAAGCACCATATTTCCTCTGGCTGAAGTCAGAGATATACAGCAGAATTCAGAGAGATTTGAAGCATGAGAGGAACTCAACTCACCATTGCTTAATGGGTGGCCACATGGAAAGCAAGAGAAGAAATGGGGGCAAACTCTAGGAACAAAGACTGCTCCTTCGCCCACCCCACTATCCCTGGCTGACAGCTGACAAGGACACAAGGTCTCAATCATACAAAGAATTGAATCTGGAAAACAATTAGAATTACCCTGGAAGTGCATATATCCCCAGAGCCTTCAGCAAGGAATGCAGCCTTGCTGACACCTGGAGTTTGGCCTTTTAAAACTCTAAACATAAGATACAGTTAAATTACATTGTACTTGGATTTCTGACGTACAGAATTGTGAGATAATACATGGTTGTTGATTTAAACTGCTAAATTTGTGTTGATTTGTTATTGTTGACTGCAAAAACATAATTGACTAGGTATTCTATAACCAAAACAATTTATTCAGGAAAAAGAAAAAATTTCAATCCTGTTACTGCAGACATGGTAAGCTACATGCACACACTGAACCTGGAAAAGATGGAAGAGGAACTTTTAAAGGGAAAGAGAAAGTTAATGGGAGGGTATTACAACCTCAGAGCTCTGTTGTGGGTATAAATTCTTTCTATAAGTCTCTCTCAATGTTGTAGAGTGGGAGCACTCCTCCCATAAGCCCTCACTCCTCCCACAGACCCTCCTGATTGATCCAGGTTAAATTCTCTGTCATAATTTTAACATTACATAGCAGTAGAAAATTAACACAATGGGTAGACAGAGGCGATAAAGAGTAAGGCATACACGCAAAAAGAAACAGATATTTTTTTTTTCTGTAAAATGACTGCATGTAATGTACACTATCGATTGAGTGAAATGATTTGCTTTCACTTTGATTTTATAAAAGACAAGTTTGAAGTGAAGAAAACTTTTTTTTTCAGGGAAATATTATGTTTTATTTCAAGATAGATTTGGTTTAATTTCTGAGTAATTTTCATTTGGAAAGTTGACGTTTTCTAGCTACGCTATTTCATTAAATAAAGCTAAATCAACTAGTACAGCTAAATAATTCTTAATTTATTAGTAAGAAACCAAAGAAACATTGGAAATTGTTTTATTGATATTTGAAGATTATAGGATTGTTACCTGAACAAACAGTAAAGATTTCTGGAATATTTCAGCTATGTTACTTTGTATGACACTGGGCAAGTCACTCCTATGACATATCTTCCTGATCATTCTGGTGTGAATATTAACAGAACCTACCTCAGAAAGTTGATGTAAGAGTAAAATAAGTAGGGAATCAGGAGTTAGAATTATAGTCTCATAGGAACTAAGTTTTATATTGTTTTGTTTTATCTAAAGGCATTTCTGTATAAAACAAGAGGTATTAGATGTAAATGTAAAGCTATAGATACATATCCCTAAAACCTACCTGCATGAGAAAAACTCATTAGTTTATTTATAGCTACATTTAAAAATAAATGACTTGTCTTTCCTATCCCCTTCAGCTGTGTCATTAGCCTAGTGTACCTCTGACATCCTTATTGTCTCTATTTCCCATTGTTAGGATAAATTTTTAACTCATGACCTGCTGTGTTGCAAGACAATCAACAGAAGTCTATAAATAAAAATATTGTATTCCCTAATTTTATAGCAATTCAGTAGAAATAAGTTACCCCGCAAGTTGGGGTGCAAGGGCCTATCATATGCAGCTTAAAAAGATATTTACAGCAGTTCCTGTAGTAAGTATTTAATAGATACTCGGTGACTATATAATGTTAGGCCTTCTTGGTTTTAAAATTTAGAATGCTGTTATTAATAGAAGTTAACCAAGTTTTTTCTCATATTGTTAGATTCTTCTTTCTCACTCTATCTAAATCTCAGTAGTGTTCATTGGCTCCGAGCACCCTTTTCTTAATTCTGAGTACCTCTTCCATTAATGAACTCTTTTAAAATATGCAAACTATTTGCCAGTTATATGCTTTCCTTGTAGCCTTGAAATGTTTTTCTTAATTTTGAGCATTCCCTGTTTTGCAATTTTTTTGCCAGTATGAAAGAGCTTTTTGTTTTTCTTAAGGTGGTTCATGATTGGCTTAAATTTCCAGCCTCTGTTCTAATGTCAGATCTGTTATGAGCCTTGTAATGACTTTTCCCCTGTTAAAGGAAATAGGACTTGACTAACTTCTCCCTTCATCTAAGAATGAATTTGCTAGAGGAGAAAAGGAGAAGGGAAGTAAAGAAATATGATGTTATCAGTAGCATTGTCTATTTGAAGAGATACTGCCTAAGTTAAATATCTTTCACATGTGACTCAAAGGTAAAGAACTGTCAGAAATTTGTTGACAACACTAAGAACTGTCTGCTCCAAGCACTAAATGAACTTCTTTCTGACAAACAGGGAAAGTTGAAACAATTGACCCCAGTCCTTCCAGACAATTACTACCCACATGTCTGCGATTCAACAAGTTGGTTTGAATTGCTAAGGGATTGCTTAATAATCAGCTTTATACAGCTGCCCTCCTTACTTCAAAATAGGCAATGAGTAATTTCAGTTACTGTAAGTAATATTGTGGGTCTATATAAAGTGAGTTAGAGTGCTACAAAGAACAGCCAGTTTCATTACAGTTATGGTTCATTAAAGTGGCCTCTATTACTCAACTAAATCAATTTAGCTCCACCAACAGATATCATTTATTTTATATATATATATATATATATATATATATATATTTTTTTTTTTTAACTTTTCACCCCTACATCTTTTTTGGGGAATTGAGCAAAATTATTCTTTAAACTTAGTATTGGGTTTCTCATGCAGTAGAAACTGAGCCACTGCTCATCAAAATAATGTCACCAGATTCTTTGTAGCAAATGCCTCATTGCTTTTGATAACTTTGTCCTTGTGATAACAGTTTTGACCTCATTATCTACCTATGTTCCTGATTTCTTGTCTAAGACCAAGAAAAAAGTAAATAATGGTGTCCAATAGAGGCAGAGACGACTAATTTCTTCCCTCTTCTGTCATAAATCTCTACTTTCTGAACTGCTAGAACTACCCCGTAACCAGTGAGAGTTTGAGCTGAGCAGGTAGGCTATTCAGTTGGAGATTCTGCTTTCCAAGATGTCTTGCAGGTGTGCTCGATTTGGTTCAGCTAATGGAAAGTGAACCAAAAGAGAAGTAACTCTTTCTAGTTCTTAGCCTTACAATATTGAGCATGTGTTTTTCTACCTCTTTCCTCTTTCTGCAAGTCAGAAGAAAGATGTGGCAGCCTCCACATATCAAATAAGATCACACCTTGTTTGGCAGAATACAATAAGAAGAAATCTGAGTTTCTGAATGACAGGACATAGGCAGAGCCCCCTCAAGAGCATGGACTCAGTCTTGGGACTATTTTTGAGAAAAAAATAAATTTCTATCTTAAGAAACCATTGTATTTTGGGAGTATCTTTGTTATAGTGACTTACAATTCACCTTCACCCATACAAACTTTTGCTCAGTTGCTACCATGAATAATAACTTCAGTTTAGCTATGTAAAATCTGTACTTGATTTGGAGAAAGGATGTAATTGTTAGTTACTATAACACTGGAATGAGATACAGGAGACCAGGGCTCAAGTTTATCTCTAAAATTGATATGAAATTGAGATAATTCTTTAACTTATCTTATTCATAATAATTATCGCTAACAAACAATATCTTGAACATTGACCTGTTTGTTGGTTTATCGTCTGTTTCCCTCCAAAAATGTAAGATGCACAAATAAAATTAATTTAAATACTTTTAAACCAACTCACTTATCTCTGGCACATAGAATAGGCCTTGATGCATAAATACTTTTGCAAAAATTTTTATTGAATGAATCAGTTGAACTTTCTGGCCCTCTATGTAAAATGTAAAAATTGGATAAAATAATCTCTAAGAACCTTTCCAAGTCTAATATTTTGTGGCAATTAGTTTTAATAAAAATATGAAAATTCTGCCACTCATAAGGCCTTATTATTATCAAAATACATTATGAATTTACATTAACATTTAGCAAATAGCTAATACTAAATAAGTACTCAACTAAATCATGGGAATAAGAGGCCTTGGGGGAATAATACTTTTGAGATTAAGGGTATGGGTGGAATTAGAGAAGCGTGGTGATAGACTACAAAATAATTACTCCATTATGTGGAATTAAGATGCAGAGTTCTATGATAAAACATGATGCTATTACAGACATATAAAAAGTGCTCTGAGAACACAAAGCAAGTATGTAATTTTTTTGCTCTCAGGAAATTGAATGAGGAAGATTCGAGATATTTAAGCTACCCAATGCCTTGAAAGAAAGATTTGCTTAGATAAAGACATTGGGAAAGGCATTTTGGGCAGAGAGATTGATGTGAATGAAGTACACTCCAAAAATAACAAGTAATTTACTTAGCAAGGGTGCAAGTTGAAAAGAGCAGAAATATACAGACAGATGAGAAACAGATTTTGATGATGAAGAAATCTGACCCGGTTTACCTTCGCCCCCGGGGTAAAGGCACGATACTTTAAAAGCATTACTATGACAGCAGTGGTATGTGTGTAGGAAAGGAGTAGCAGAAGTAGCATAGAAACTCAGGGTGTGAAAGGGATGTGTAGGCAATTAGTTATGCAGTGGTGGTTATTGAAAAGCAAATTAGTACATATACAAAAATGGTCATAACTTGATCATATTCTTGAAAAAAGCCTAGTTTTGAATCTGTTCTATCTATTCTATTCTATCTAAAAGATCAAACCAGGCAGTGTCTACCCTCCAAAGGTTAGAGGATCACAGGCAGTTTATATGGATGTTGCTGTGTGACTCTGAGCAAGCATCTCAGGTATTATTAGCTATACATATAAGAGGCTTAATATTAAGTAAGTCACATATGCCTTTCCAAAATATATAATGTGTAATATTGGGTTAGTTATCTCTCATCCACTTTGAAATTCTATAATATTACATAACCTTTACATTTAATGAAACCATTTTCTCAACAATTCTATTGAACTACACATTTGAAATTTGGTATGTAGAAACGGACAGTGTGCTCCAGTCTATTTAGTAAAATATTGCATTTTCAAATAATTTCAATGAAAATATTTGTAAAGTAATTTAAATATATTAACCATTGAAGTAATGGAATTGAGGATAGTTGACATACTATTTTAATATTTTTATTTTGTGTTTCCTCATCTTTCCCCTAATCTACCTAGGCTATAATCATAGAGGGAAATTTGTCCCAACAACTTTTATTTTTTTATTCAATGTGTCTAAATAAGAACTCCAGAGAAAAATTGATTATTTGAGGAAGGCAATATGAGAACAAGCTGTTCTACTTTTTTCTAATATTTTCTCCAGACCCTTAGATTGGCACAGAAAGATTGCAGAATTATTTTCAACAAATAACTGCAGCAAAATACCTTCCCCTCAGAGGGAAGAATAATAAGATGAAATAACTGCCATTGGTACTGCAATACCAGAAACTATTAACAAAGTCATGATTTTTCCAAAGTAAAAGAGGGATGGAATTTAGAAGTCTGCATTGCTTTAATTCTCTCTCTCCAGGTATGTGGGTTAGGAGAACATAGGAAGAGATTCCAATTTTCTGCATACTTAAAGGTGCTGAAATATATCTAATGAGTTGGTATAAGGAAAACCAATACCTCCTCATTGTCACTTTTATAAAATATTTAGAGTAAAATTAACATTTTTTCACTTTCTTAATATCGGTTCTCTGAAGCTTTGGAGGAGACATTTATTGTTTTTGAAATAATGTGATATTAAAAAACTAATAACCAGTTTTTTTTAGCAACACCATTTGCTATTAATGGAAAGGTGGGTATTAAAACAATGCCTTTCTCAAAAAATCATTTGGTCAGTAAGTTTTCAAAGCCTAGAGAGAGAGAGAGAAAATGAAAGTTAAGCTTTTATGTTTTAAGCATTTGGTGGCTGGGTACTCAGAAGCGGATACTAAGGTAACAGGTGATTTTTATATCCTATTTCAAAACACAGTTGATATTTCATCAGATTGTAGAAGCAGAATTGTGATAATGTTTATGTACTTTGTCACTGGCCTAACCCTCTTTCTATATAAATTCCTTCCATAATTTCCCTATCAAGTTTTTCAGCCTGTGTATAAATAACTCTCAGGATTAGTGATTGGAGTCTCATTGAATTCTCAAAAACAGACTCTTAGAAGCTTTCCTATATTTTACTTCACAGTATGCTTTCTGCTAATTACATGCAGGTCTTTTTATGGCATTTTAATCACACGATGTAATTCTTTTTCCACTTTTCTTCTCATTTCTCTACATATGGTATGTATGGTTAGCTACTTCTCTTTAGATATATTTTGTCTGGTTTCTATTATCTAACACAATGATGTGTATTTATTAACATGATGTGTTTTTCAGAACTTAATGGTATAAGTTTGATTTGATAAGTAATGTATTGAACAGATTGATTATTTCAATTTTGGACACTTCTACTAATGATACTAAAATTAAATTCACTTTGAAGGGTACAAAAATTCGCCACCCTGAAGCTACTTTTTCAGATATTGATTTTATCTTTGTAGTAGGAAACAAAAGACTCAGAACCTTTAACCCGCATTGCCCCTCTTGCTTGCCCAAGAGATTCAGACCCAAAAATGTGCTTTAGGAAGAGAGTCTTGACTTAATTACTTTAGAATCTTTACCCTTAATTAGCCAAGAAGACTGTTAGCTAGGTAGCCCCTGTGTCTCATTGTTTGAGTTGCCTAGCAAGGATTTTACTACCATGTATGTTCTGTTCTCTCTCAACTACTTGTAAATCACCCCTTTCACTTATGAAATCTAGAATTCTATCCTCCCTTTCTCCTTTTGTCCAAAAATGTCATATATACCCAGTGTTGCCTCACCATCTTTGGGATTTTCATGCTTATGTGAATTCTCCATGTGCATGTATTAAAAATTTGATTTTCTTTTGTTAATCTGTCTCTATCTATTTTATTATTAGCCCAGCTAGAAGAATTTAGGAGGACAGATGAATAGTAATCTTTTTTTTTTTAGCCCCCACCTTTTTGGCAAGCCAGGCAGAAAAAATCACTGGCTGGGACAAACTGCTGGCTCCCTAGACTGCGGCAGCTAAGATTTCATGGATGTCTAACTATCAGCCGGCAGGGGTGGTGATCATTTTACCCTGTCGACCTCTCAGATCTCTTGTCTTTGGGGTTCAGTGGAAGTTGGAAGTGATGAGAATCTTTTTTTTTTTTCTCTCTCTCTCTCTTCTAAATTTAGATTGGCAGCAGAAAATATTTGAGAAACTAGTTTTTTGGGCAGACACAACTTTGGTAAAGACTTGTTTTGAGTTTCTTGTTTTCTATTAATCCTGTTCCTTCCAGAGATGGTCTGTTATCCCTTGCCAGTTGCATGATGCATATGCATCTGGCAGGCAGCCGAATAGACTGTGAATCCAAGTTTAGGAAATTTTAAACCTTATTCTGTTCAAGGGGGAAAGCAAGTGGTTCCCTGTGTTTTGGAATAGCTGTTGAAAGATGAGGCTCCACATCTTTCTTAGGCAATCTCAGGGAATGAACCGTCATATCTGTGCGAGCCGAATCCTTTACACTCTTTATGGAAACATTTCACTTCCTTAGTTAGGCCATAAAGAGCTTATTGGTTTGAGTCACTATTAAAATTCTACTGCCACTGGCCGGACGATAGGTATTTTGCATTGGAAAAACTTTTAAACTGAAAAATTTCAGAGAGCTCTAATACTGGTATGATAACTAACCATTAAGACACCCTTAATAATATGGAAGGACAAAAATTGAAACAAATCAATAACCACTTGGACCTTTTTCGATTTACCTTCAGATATTTGCAGATATTATTAAAAAATCAGACCATTGTAAATATAATTGCCCAGCACTTAAAGAAAAAAAAATACATAGAAATATAACTAGTCTTAAAACTTTTTAAAATTTTGCTGTTTAGCTTCTTGGGTTTTACAGATACTTATACAACAGTTTAATTAAGAAGAAAAAAAGCAGAAGGGAATAGAAAAATTTCTCAAGAAGGAAGAACATTTTAAAAGGTTACTAAAGTACTACAAGATTATGAGAATTGGTACATTTGAACAAGTTTTAAAGGATTTAAAAACTAATCAGAAATTTGTTCAAATTGGAAACTAATGTCAGAGCGCCATAGGATTTTGTTGTTGCTGTTGTCGTTGTTAATATTGAGCCCTCTCCCTAAGCTAAAATAAAACTATATACCCAGAGGGAAAGAAGCAAATTAGAGATTACATAGTTAGACAGGAAGGTCAACCTACGATGTCACTTAAGTTTCAATCCAAATTTTGAAAGCAATTATCTTACAAATCTTTGTGAAACCAGAAATGTAACTCTAGAAGCAGTTCAAGTCCACCTATCTTTATCATCCTCAATTCCTAAGACTGAAGAAAAAAAAAAAAAGAGGGGAGAGACTAGGGTGCTTTTGAAAACACAAACTTCTTCTGTGGCTCCGAGGCTCCTGCATCAAGGACAAATAAAATCTTAAACGCTTTCTCTACAAAGGTGAGTAAGAAAAAGCTTTAGCCAGCTACACAGGTAATCCTAATTTATTCTGCCAGAAACACAGTTTGGATTCAACTGTTCCTTTACCTTGTCTTATCCTTCTATGGCAGAAGTTTTTAAATGAAAGCTAGGAGTTTTCATGTCTATTTGTATCTTTATGTGTGTTGTGTGTTATATTCTACTTCTGGTTGTTATTGTTTATTTATAAAAAAGGAACTCTATTAGAGTGGCTTAAACAAATAAGCACTTACAGGAGAATTCTCAAATACATAACTAACTGTAACTGCATACAGACTTGATTTCCATAATATAGCCCTGTTCCCCTGATTGAAGCAGGCCATACCTAGTATAATGGTACCATGACTCACTTCTTTCTTCCCTTATCCTTCCACCTTAAACCAGTAAGCCTTTAGGAGATTAGATTCTGGTCAACATCAGACGTAGGAACAAAGTCTCAGAGCCGCTGAACACAAAACAGAATGTTGGTCAAACTAAAGATAACATCGAGTCTCAGTTGCGTTTCAGCTCCAGACCCATGAAGACAAAATGGCTTGACCGTCTCCATTCCTTCAAAACTGACTGATATCAGGGCCTGATGCAGTAATCAATTGCCTCCTACTTACCACCAACCAATCAGTAGAGCCCATGACACCAACTCCCTTAGCTACCATGACTAATGATTTTCCCCCTATATAATCTATTTCATAGAGGCCATGGGGAGCCAGGTCTTTGAGAAGTAGCTCACTAGTGTCTTCGGGAGTTGCAATATTCTAATAAACCTAACTTTCTTTGCTGCAAAACCTGTACACATCTAACTGGACAGGTGTGCTTAGGCAGGTAGACTCCTTTGCACTGGTAACAAAACTAACCTAGATGCTTTTCAGCATTATATGATCTGGGAAAATATTCGATATTAAAACTGGTTTAAGTTTGGTTTGATTAAATAGACATGTCTTTTAGAGTTATTAACGTTAAATATATTTTTGTTTTACTTGGACTTAAAAAATAAGTCCATGTTATCTCTGTTATAAAATTTGTCAAGAAAATAGCTTGGGTAATATTTGACTTTGAAATCTCATAATTTTTATGAACTAATAAGTGTAACTAAAATGAAAGATCTTAATAAAACTTTTTTAGTAATAATTATATGTTATATAATATATATGCTTAAGCATAGCTTACCAAAATGTGTTGGTAACTTACAACTTTAAAGTTTTACTAAATTGAATAATAAAAAATATTAAATACTTAGATATTTTAAAATACCATAAAATTCTGAAACATTGTTAGATTAAGTTTACCTACTTTTGGCTTCTTATTACAGAGAAACTAAAAGATAAATTTCAATCTGTTAATAAACATGTCTTGTACTTTATTTAAAAATATATGTTTATAAGTTTTAAATAATGGCCAACAAAAAGCCTATGTTTCTATAGGTTATGAAATGTATTCATAAATTTGCCAATCTAAGGAATACTAATTGTTTACTTTTTTAGTTTTTAATAGAAATTAAGGGTTCTAAGAGTTAAGAATTCTAATTAAAATGAAAATAAATTGTACATTTTCTGTAACAGAAGGTATAAGATGTTGAGATACATTTTGAAGGGAATTAAAGAAAAGTGGTTTGTCCTAAAGTTGGGTATTTCTGAATAAGAAGAGGCAAACTAAAAGAGGCAAGGAAAGTTGTAAAAGTTTTGTAAAGATCAATCTTGAGGAAATTTTAAATATAAATTAGTTAAACTTATTTAATAAATTTAATTAAGTAAATGAATTTAAATATCAAAAATAAGCTGATGCAAAATAAGAGTTTAGTTCTTTCTCACTCTGTTAAAAAGACAAAGTTTTTCTGCATTTATTGTTCTACTCCAGATCAGATATAATAAAAAGTTGTTTACCTAGAAAGAAAAGAGCATATGTTTTATTAAAATAGTTTTCTGCATTTTCCGTTATGTTAATCGGGTCTTTGATTATTTAAGAAAATAATCTTCTTAAGCACAAAAACTTAAGTTTTGCTAAACTGTATTTAATACATTTTATTGTCACTTGGGTAAGTGAATAATTTAATATTGATTCATATTAATATGTGTTTTTTTTTTTTTTTTTGGTCACTTATGTTCTAAAAACTTTCCCAGGGTTTAAATTTTAAAAGATTTTTTTCTTAACCTAGAAATAGCTTTGGTTATTCCAATGAGTTCCTGGAATACCTCAAAGATTTGTTTTTTCTCTCTCCTTATAAAAGAAATTTTAAACTAATTAGGGCTATTTGATATGCTAAAATTATGTGGTAAGCTTTATCAAATAAAGATATAATAATATATTTGTGTAGATATATTCTTGTGACTAAAATGGATGTTCTAAATCTCCAAAGTTCTGATATAATTTTGTTGGTAATTCTAATTGTTATCTTAAAATGTTAGGTCAGAGAAACAGCATATTTCTTGTCAACTATATCATAATTAAATCTATAACCATGTCATTGTAAGTTTTGTCATTTAAAGATAGTCATTGTTTTACTATGATGACTTTGCAACAATATTTCATCTTCAAAAAGATCCGTGAACTCTGACTTATTCTAAAATGCAGGTTTCTGAGAATAAATTTCAGATTATACCTTTAAACTGGAAAATTTATAGAACTCTAAGGAATAACTGGATTTATAAAATGCAGGCAATTGACCAAGATAAATAAGAATTAATTTTATGGAACTGAATGAACTGAGGATGACTGTAATTTAAATTTTTTGTTTGAAATAGTGCTGATTTTTGAAACTGTTTTCCAGAAAACTGTTTTTCTTAAACTATCTATGATTTAGAGTAATTTGATAAATTATACCTTTGTAAGTAGTGTTGGAACATTTATATTTTTCTCCTTACCTAATCCCTTCAGAATTTAGAAACTCTTGATGAGTATTATTATTTTCATGGGCATATTGTTGTTTGCATAAATTAAAATAAAAATCTTTTTTTTTTTTTTTAATAATAGCACATAGTTGGTAACTGCTTTTATTAACTAAGACCTTGACTGGAATGTCATGTTTAAGAGAGATATGCATAGAATTGAGTATCACCAGAAGGCTTTAAGAAATTAAGATTAACTTTGGAAGCCAATAAAACTACTTGGAAAACAGCCTAGTACCTTGCTTACATGATTCACAGCAGTCTTTGCAAATAAGGAATGAAGTTGCTTTCCTGGGAGATGACAAAGGAAGAACCTCAAGACATTTTGGGGGACTTCAAGAACATGAAGATTTCACCCAAATCTAAAGGTTTGCAGGCAAAATCTGATGGCAATTATGTGGCTGGGCTTCTTAGCCTTGAGAAGCTAATTAAAGTGCAATCTGGAGATTTCTTATGAAACTCCAGCAAAGCAGATTTAAAGAGCCTATATGATCTATTGCTATTCTTGTTGTATTTATGCAAATAAGCCAAAGTCATTGAAACTAAACTTATGCAATAAATTAGTTTCTGGCTGTGATGAAAAATGAGAGTAATTTTAGAGAGAGAAATTATGTTTCAAAAGAAAATATAATACATATTCATAGATATTAGATTCTGATTGTTAATTGTCTTTGAAGTTATTTTTCACCTGTAAACTGAACCAGATCCTGACTTTTTCTAGTTTTCTTAAATACTTGGCTATAACCCTCTAAATTAATGTTTTATTTTTTTCCCATCCTCTGACTTGGAATTATTGAGAACAGAAGCTTTTTTTCTGAGATTTGCAATTACAAACTGCTAGATGAAATTATATAAACTTTAGAGAAATTACCCAATAGCACATGCTTAAATGATCCCAGCGACTGATGTCGTGAAAGCCACAGAGTTTACCTGAGCACCTGATGACATCATCAGAGACATTCGAACTTCAGATGAGAAAAATCTATCAGACTGTCACTGCCTGCCTTCATAACAGCAAAAGAAGCTTTGAAACTTACATCCAAAAATCTCTACTGACAGCTTTACAGACTCAGAAACTGGTTTATAATTTGCTCTGATCATTAACCTTTGTTTTTGTTTTCACTTGCTTACACCATAGAGGCTTCACTTTGGGAGCATATCTGTATCATTGCCTCTTGAAATGAAACTCGACGATTTAATCGAATTTACTTATTCTCGGAACTGAATGATGGGATCAATGAAATGTGGAGCGATCTACCAACTTAGCTTCTGGAATATGAAACTTTCAAGTTTCAAAGTTGAGGTGGAAGGGAACCAAAATTTTGCCACCCTGAAGCTGCTTTTTCAAATATTGATTTTAACATTTTTATTAAGAAACAAAAAGACTTAGAAACTTTAACCTCGACCACTCCCCTCTGCCTGCTCAAGAGATTCAGACAAAAAAATCTGTTTTCAGAAGAAAGCTTTGGCTTAGTCGCCTTAAGAATCTTTACTCTTAATTAGCCAGGAAGACACCAAGGCTGTTAGCTAGATATCCCTATGTCTCATTGTTTCTGAGTTATCTAGCAAGAATTTTCCTACCATGTTCTGTTCTTCCTCTATCTGTAAATCACCCCCTTCCACTTCTGAAATCTAAGATTTTATCCTCCCATTCTCCTTTTGTCTAAAATATTATATATACTCAATGTTACCTCACCGTCTGGAATTTTCATGCTTATGTTGAATTCCCATGTATTGTATTAAAATTTTGTTTTTCACCTGTTAATCTGTCTCTATTAATTTTAATTTAGAAGGTGCGAAAAAAAGTAATAATTTCTTTTTAACCCCCATAACTTTTATAGAGGTTATATATGGACTTTTACATGTCTTTCACTAAATCCAAAACTAACCAATTTTCTTATTAATGGATATAAATCAGCCCTCTCTCCTTTTCTTTGCCTTATTCCCTTCGGATACTTATGGAGTTGTTTGAGGGACCTAAAGAAGCACCTTATTCCACTTTTAAATTTCCCTTTGTCATAGTATATCTTCTAATATTTCTGAAATTGTGTAAACTGAAATGTAAAACTTTAAAATTCAAGATGCATTTACTTTATATCACTATTTGTAGTCATTTTTAAACTTAAGGTAAAACACACTGAAAGGTCACTTGAAAGTAATTCTGCCTGGGATATAAACTGGAAGAAATTGCAAATGATGTAGAGGCAATTTTAAAGAAAATCAGTAATAATAATTCTTGGAGCTTCACTAAGTTGTAAAGATCATCCACTGTGCTAATAATAGTGGTAAATACAGTGTGTGGGTGGTTAATGTTAGATAGCTCAAATACCCTTTAGAAAATTTCAAATATAAAAAAAGAGCCTGAAAGAAATGGATGAAAGGGAAAACTAAGTAATTGTTAGACTAATGGGAGATGCTGGTTTGAATATTTACCCTAGGAAACTGAATTACTATCATAGAAACAGTTATGTTTTGTGCCTTAATCTTTGATGAACATGTTCCTTCCTGAAATAATTGCATCCATCATACAGCTGGGATTGGAATGGTAACCCAATTTCATAGAGAGAGACTTTCTCTCTTGCTTAGGCACACTGAGAAAACAGTTGAAAGGTATTTGACTTACAGAAGAACTAAAAATTCTTGGTCTCTATTTCTAAAATTAGTTAATGAATCTATGCATAAATAAATATATTTAAATTAAAAAGTATGCTCAGAAAAGTCTTATTGGTATCATGTATCTCATGAAAAGTCAAAACATTGCCAAATGTGAGAGCCGACAGGAGCATTATTTTACCTTTGCATCATATAGTTTTGTGTGGGTATATTACCCAGGGAATTCATGTGCAGTGGAATCATCTGGTGAATTAAAAAGTACCAGTGGCCAAGCTCTTCCCTGGATCACTTAAATCACACTGTCTAGGGCAGGACATTCTATCCTTGAATGGGGGAGATTTTAAAAATCCCAATGACAAAGCTACATTTCAAATCAACAAAATCAAACCTCTCTAGGATGAAATATAAATGATCACAATTTTTAAAGTTTGCCATATAATGCCAATACCCAGATAAGTTTGAGAATCAGGTGTAGAGTAGGTCCCAGAAACTCGTCTGTTTAAAAAGATTTCTGGAGCATACAAATTGAGGTTATGTTTATAGGTCACTGATATAAATAAATGCTACCCAAAACAAATAAGTCATTCAACCTCAGGCAACTAGAAAGCCTCAGGATGAAGCAGTAAGCCTAATTTCTGTGTCCAATCTTTTTCTTCTTTCGCTATCTTGTCTTACATAGATTCTAAGTTCTAAAATATCTGGTGCCAACACTTTAGGATTAGGAGACTCAAGAATATTTATTAAGCCTCTGACAAACAAACAAACAAACAAAAAACCCTCTGAGGAAGGCACGTGAAGGTGATTCAAATGCTTGTTGAGTGAGTGGAATTATGATTGTGCCTATAGAAAGAGTATGACTGGGAATTTGCTCTCAGCACCACAGTATGAAAAGTCACCTGCTAGTTCATTTATCTATGTCATATTCCAGTCGCATGAATTAGATCATCCTAATTTGCACAATATATGAAAAGATAGATTTATAATAAATAAACAAATAAATAAAAAGAGATAGTCACTTGCTTTCAAATGTATAATTTTGCATTGTGGTGATATATTAGTTTTCTAGGTCTGCCATAACCAAATACCACAGACTGGGTGACTTAACAGAAACTTACTTTCTCACAGTCCTGGAGGCTAAAAGTCTGAGATCAAGGTATTGGCAGAGTTGGTTTCTTCTGAGGTCTCTTTCTTTGGCTTGTAGATGGATACCTTCTCTCTATGTTTTCACCTGATTGTCCCTCTGTAAATGTACATGTCTGTGTCTTTATTTCTTACAAAGACACTGGTTAGTTTGGGTTAGGGCCCAGCTTAATAACAACACTATTTTAACCTAATTACCTCTTTAAAGACCCTCTCTCCAAATACAGCTGCATTCTGAGGTATTGGAGGTTAGGACTTCGACATACGAATTTTGGGAGAAGGATACAATTTAGCCCATAACGGATAGAAAGAACACTATTCAGGCTTCTCAAATGTCTGTTGTTTAAAATATAGATGGAACACTCCTATTAGCTACATCTGGGATGTACGTTTTGATCACAGAACAATCACAAAATAAAGAGAAAGCATTCACGTTCATGAAACTTTTTAATGTAAAATAATTATACCATCTTCATGAAAAGTGTCTTCACACAAATGTGTATTAACATATATGCTTCCAAGTCTAATATGATATTTTTCAATTATCTTAACTTCCCTGTCTAAACTAGATGATTGTTTGTCAATTCTTTACACCCTGACACTTGAAGATTTTTCTTTGGATGTTTTTGACTCCAACTGCCTCTTTCATTCTATGCAAAAAGCTCAATAGTCTAACTCAGTAGCTCAAACTTAAAAAAAAAAAAAAAACAAAACAAAGCAATACATTTTGACTAAGATTTTAAAAATTTTTAAAAAAATATGATTTTCATATGTTTGTTGCAGATACACACGTGCGCTTTCTCAGCATTCTGGCATTAAAAACTATATAGAAACTATGGAATAACATGGATAATTCAAGAAGACTGATGACATAGCACAGAAATAAATGAAAAATCTCAGGATGATTTTTATTAATGAAAGCTGTTGCAGGCCTTACGTTAGTCGAAAACCATAACATAGGGTAAATTCATAAGTGCTTTTTATTTTTCACAACTTTTAAAATATAACACACGCCAGTGTTATGTATTAGAAAAAATATTTAAACCTTTTTAAATGTATTCTTTGATAGATTTTGAAGTTATCTTTTTCTATTTTTTTTAATAAAATGAGGTTCAGTTTATCTGCAACAAAAAGTACTAACATAACTGTACAGTTTTAATAAATGTTTACACCAAAGTAACCACAGCCTTAACAAAGATATAGGTTATTTATTCATCCTAGAAAGCTCTTCCCAGTGAATTCTTTCCTATCCCTGCCAAGGCAGCTACTTTCTATAGCCTATGTTATTTCAGACCAGAGTCTTGCTAATTGTTCTACCAGTACATCGGTTGAATCAGCTTATCTCCAGTTCCTAATAAAATTTTCCCCACTCTGTCCAGCCTTCATTAACACTGTTTTCAAAACCTTTTCAGTGTATGTTTGTCGCTCCATTGTCAAAATCAGTGACACATGCCTGAGTTTTCTAACTCACCAACGTCCCACTTACAGCAACAAATTTGACTTCGATCACAAAAGAGCATTTTGCTGGATTTTTTTTTTGTAGCTTCCTATAAATGAAAGGACACAATATTGATACTATAATGACTGACTTCTTTGCTAAACAGAAATCCAAGATATATTCATCTATTTTTTTTTTACGTGCATCAGTATTTTGCTCTTTTATTGCAGTATAAGCATTCCACTGTATAACCTCAATTATTTATTCTTATGATGAACATGTAGTGTGTTTCTAGTTTTGGGCTATTGTTATTTTAGCTTCTATGAAGACATTTTTCGACTTGTTTTTTGGTGAAATTGTGCCCTCATTGCTCTTGGTTATCTACTTAGAACTAGAATTGTTGGGTCATAGGTATGTTTAATTTGAGTAGGCCCTTGTAGACAGTTTTCCAAAGTGGCTGAACCTATTTCTATTCCTGACAGCAATGTAAAAGAGTTACTGTTGATTTGCATACAATTGCCCATACAGCCACACAGAAAGCCCAGTCATTGGGTTTTGAACTGCCAAATATATAGTACTTGAACAAATTCAAGATTTGATGAATAGGCATGAATTGAATCTTTTTTAGATAAAAGTAACAGTACACATACTTCAAGTATTCTGCCATATTTAAATTGTGTCATTTTCTCTTTTTGCATATAATCATTTCTGTTTATGAAAACATACTGCAGTAGTTTTTCTGTAATATGGTTATATAATACTTTATGACTCTTACCCCATGCACATGCCAGTCTGGACTGTTTTATTATAAGAGTCTTAAGAGGCACATAAGTTAATTCCCTTTGTTGTAGACAATATAAATATAAACTAATCTTGTGTATTTGAAATATAAGGATTTAAATTTATATATTGTTTGTTAAAAAACAGTTATATACAAATTTTATTTAAACTTAACAAGGCCCATGAAGACAATTTTATTTTCTTTTGGTGGAAAAGAAAAAGAAGAAACCAGATTTTATAGAGATTTGACTTGCTGAAGTTTATAACAATTCAAAAACATACGTGGAATTTAAATCTACCTTTTTTGACTACAGACCCAAAGCTTTCTCTTCTATCTTTCTATAAACAATAAGCATACCTTTAAAGCATAAGTTGAATTATTTGCAAAGCAAAATATGAAAATTTCAGAATTTAAACAAATCATGTTTATGACAATGTGTTAAATATTTATTAAAATAGTTTTACTCTTAAAATATGATCTTCATATAAATGTAAAAATACAGTCTAAAATCTATTGTTTGAAATGTAATTGTCCATAGTAGCCTTTGTATTTTATTATAAGAAAAAAATTTTGAAATTTCTTTGATATTTTTAAATTGAGAGGATATTTCACATATATTTTTATTTTACTTTGTCAATAAAATATATTACAGACATCAGGGTAATTACTTAGTTTTCTATGGGTGCCTAGTACTCTATGGTTTTGTGATTTCTCTCCAGTGCCTTTGAAAGGATAATACAGCATTTAGAGGAAATTTCTTTCTATTATTATACTAAATCTCTTTGTCTTGCTACAATGTTCACTGGCCTACAGAAACAATTCCAGACTAGAATATTTACTGTTTTGTTTGTTTGTTTATTTATTCATTTTAAGCATGGATACATCAAATGCATAGTATATGTTATTTGGATTTTTTTTCACAATCATCTATAGAAATGTATAAACATCACATTATTGAAGCAAAAAAACATGTTTTTATTTAATTTATATGATGTAATTTAGGTTTTGCAAGACATCGTCAAAATGGATTGGCAGAAGCTCTCAGTTCCAGGCTTATATCAGAAGCTGAGTAATGATCAGCAAATCTCATTTTTTCAACTGTAAAATAAGAGGTCTGAACTAAATAAAGCTCAAATATCCTTCAAGTTCTGAAAACATATGTATTCATTTTATGTATTGTTTTCTTTGGCTTTTTAAATCATCATGATTCTGCCTGTTATCGCAGCTCTTGTTTTAAAATAGGGATTTTTTCCTCCTGTTTTAAATGAGAGAAAAATACCTCTTGTCAAATTATATCATGATCATTTGATTAAAAATGGATACTGGGGCTATATATTATGTTATTAATATCAAAGTCTTTGTTTCAGGTCTTTCTGGAAAGGGGCATTATATTGCTTTTGAAAAGAATGCCATTCTTACAAAAAAAACTTGCTATAAGCCTTTTCCCTTTGAAGAACAAGCTCTTTATAGCTCTCCAGTCTTTTCATTTCCTCTAAATATATTTAATGAAGTTTTAATTTCAAATCTCAATTGACTTGTATAGTTGAATAATGCACCTTGTTAAGATAATCACAAAAATAGGTTTAATTAAAGTTTTTTTTAAATTTAATATCTTTTAGAATTTATTAAAATTTCCCATCATAGTTCACCTTATAAGAAATTTCTGGTAGTGAAAGTTCAATTTTTTTATTTTCATTTTTTTTTATTTTCAGTTTTCAATTTTCAATCGACCTCAGTTGAGGTACCAAGAAATAAGATGTTCCAAGTGAAACTTGATTATTTTTTTCAAACTTTAAGACTTTTAATTATTATACCAATAATACAATTCTTTCTGATTTATAATTTTATGTTTCTGAATTCTTAATGACTGTATTGAATAGAGTTGACTGCCCCACTCCCCACCCCTCCTCCTGCCCCTGAGAACAGAATATCACCATCTTGATCACAAAGCATTACCTTAGGCATAATAAGGCTTCCTAAATAATATATTCTACGAGATGACTCTATACTTCACAATTCCTCATTTTTTCTGTTGTATCCATTTTTTCACATTTGATCCTTTGAGCCTTAGATAGCTCAGATAACTAAGTAGTTAATTTGGTGAAATATTGTGTTAAGAAAGTGTTGTTTTTTTTTTTTTCAACCATGTAAACCTATATTTTCTATTTCAAAAAATCTCTAAAACCTATTGTATTTGCTTTATAGGTCTTCTTTGTATGTTAGTTCCTTATTGTGCTATATGAAGTTTATGCCATATATATAATCACTGATTGAAGCATATTGCTGCATTAAAAAAAAAAAGTTATTTAAAGGTTGTCATAAAATCCAGTCAAAATGGTGAAGTTAGTAAATATTCTGCTCACTTCCTCTCATTACCACATGCAAATTACAACTAAACTACAGAAAGACCATCATTGAGAATCGCTTAAAGTCTAGCTGAACAGAAGCTCTATAACTAAGGACATACAGAAGAAGCCACATCGAAACAGATAGGATTAGCAGAGATTCAATAACAAGCTGGTTCCACACTCACATGTGATCGTTAAAAATATGCAATAATATTTCAGCTGTGGAGGTACTTCTGAGGAGAGAGGGTTACAGTTCTAGGATCCCAGTTCTAGGGTTCCAGTTTCCATAACTCTGGCTGTGAAAACCAGTGAGGATTGTGGTTGAGCGTTGCTGCAATCTTAGGTGCTCCTCTTAAAGGGTCCACAAATGGACTTGTTCATTAATGGACTTATTCATTCTTAACTGCAGTGCTGGGGCAGTGCTTAAAAGGCAAGAGTCATAAGGGGAGGAACTGAAATGTCTGGCTTCAGGGCAAGGGCTGGAGGGGCAGATTCTCCCAGATAGAAGTGCCAGCAGAAGCTTTGCGGAGTTGTGCCTCCACCCAATGAAAAGTTGCAAGTGGCTGTTATATCTGAATCTCCATCAGCCTAACACAACTTTCCCTGCCCTGGTGATTCTTGAGCTCCTGCCCCATCCAACTTGTGGGCTTACCCACTCTGCTTCCAGTGACTTTTCTAATAGCAGCTTGTCTTGGGTAATGCAGTAGACTTTCCTAAAATCTATCAAAGGTTTATAAACCCCAAACAAATAGCATTTGGATTTGACGTGCCCTGTACCTCTTGCTAAGCAGCCCCAAGCTTAGCACTAGTGGCACCTGACCTCAGTTTTCAGCTTAGCCTCTCCCAGGTACCTGAAAGCTCAACACAAATGCCAACCATCTGTAGATTACTTTGTAACTCATACCAGGTGGGCACAAGCAGGACCCAGAAAATGTCTGATATTGGCCTGCAACAGAACACCTCTCAAGAGGCCCCAGAACCAACACTTCCAATGGGTTGCATCAGACCGCACAAGAGCACCACCCAAAAGGCAGACTCTGAAGGTACCACAGCCTCATTAAAGCAAATCCTGCTCCATAGCGTCTGCCCCTGAACAACAGTTCTTCTTCTGTAGTCATGGCCAATTCTCACAACAAATCAGCCTGATGGTTAATATTTTCATTGACATGCTAACAGCAATAAAGGCTCAACTACAACAAGAGGACACACACAACCTACACAAGGGAGACATGGCGTACCCAATTAAAGTGACCAAGGAAGACTGCATCACTAGGCCCCACAGGGCACCTATCAAATACAGCCATTCTACCAAGACTGGGAGACATAGCAGCTATACTTAATACATAGAAATAAACACATGAAGGCAGCCAAAATGAGGAGTCAAGAAAACAGTTTCCAAGTAAAAGAACAAAACAAAACTCCAAAAATAAAAATTAAATAAAATGATGACAAGCCATCTACTAGATGCAGAGTTCAAAATATTGTTTATAAAGATGCTCAGTGATCTCAGTGAAAATTTTAACAAAGAGGTAGGAAACATAAAAATGGAGATAGAACACACTAAAAAAATCAGAAATAAAGAATGCAATAACTGAAATGAAGACTAAATTAGAGGGAATCGATAGTAGATTAGATGAAACAGAAGAATTGGAAGATAAGGTAGCAGAAAACACCTAATTGGAACAGTAAGAGGAAACAAGAATTTTAAAAATGAGAATAGTTTAAGGGGCCACTGGGGCAATATGAAGCATACCAATGTTTACAACATAGGGGTACTAATAGTAGGAGAAGATAGAAAGCAAGGGATTGAAAACCTATTTAAAGAAATAATGACTGAAAACTTCCTTAACCTGGTAAAGAAAAAAGATATACAAGCCCAGGAAGCACAGAGAGTTCCAAACAAGAAAAGCCCAAAGAGGCCCACTCCAAGACACATCATCATTAAAATGCCAAAGGTTAAAGACAAAGAGAGAATATTAAAAGCAGCAACAGTAAAGCAGTTAGTTACCCGCATGTTAGTTACCCATAAGACTGTCAGTTGATTTCTCAACAGAAACTTTTCAGGCCAGAAGGGATTGGCATAAAATATTCAAAGAGAAAAGCAAGGGCCTATAACCAAGATTGCTCTACCAAGCAAAGCTATCATTTAGAATTGAAGGACAGATAAAGAGCTTCTCACACAAGAAAAAGCTAGAGATGTTCATCACTACAAAAACAGTATTACGAGAAATGTTAAAGAAACTTCTTTAAGAAGAAGAAAGAGGAGGAGAAGTAGGAAGAGGAAGGGAGGAGGGGAAGGTAAAGAGGAGAAAGAGAAGAAGAAGATGAAAGATTGAAAATATGAATATTAAAATAGCAATAACTGCATGTCTATCAACAATTACTTTAAATGTAAATTAATTAAATACTCCAATAAAAAGATATAGAGTGGCTATATGAATAAGAAAACAAGACTGCCTACATATGCTGCCTACAAGAACTCACTTCAAATCAGAAGACACACACAGACTCAAAGTAAAAAAAAAAAAATGGAAAAAGATATTTCATGAGAATGGAAACAAACAAACAAAACCTGATGTTGCAATACTTATACCAGACAAAACAGACTTTAAAACAAAGGCTATAACAAGAGACAAAGGAGGACCCAGTAATCCCACTTCTGGATATTTATCTGAAGAAACCCAAAACACTACTTCGAAGGGACATATGCATTCATATGTTCATTGCAGCATTATGTACAATAGCCAAAATATGAAAGCAACTTAAGTGCCTATCAATAGATGAATGAATAAAGAAAAGGTCACACACACACACACACACACACACACACACACACACAATGGAATATTACTCAGTCATGAAAAATAGAATAAAATCTTGCCATCTGCACCAATACATATATACCTAGAGGTATTACACTAAGTAAAATAAGTAAAAAAAAGAAAGACGAATGCTACATAATTTCATTTACATGTAGAATCTAAAACATGAAATTAGTGAATAAACAAAACAGAAATATCTCAATAATATAGAAAACATTTTCATGGTTCCATATGGGAGTGGGGTTGGTGGGCTGGGTGAAAAATGGGAAGGGATTAAGAAGTACAAATTGGTAGTTACAAAATAGTCATGGGGATGTAAAGTATAGCATAAGGAATATAGTCAATAATATTGTAATAACTATGCATGGTGTCAGATGGGTACTATGTTTATTGGAGTGATCTCTTCATAATCTATATAAACTATATGAACTATATAATCACTACATTGTATATCTGAAACTAATATATTGTACGCCAATTGTAATTTAAAAATTAGAAAAATGTATAAAAAACAAGATCAACAAATATTTATTGAGCCCAGTAATTATTAAGAAGGGTCTTATCATTTAATGCCTACTTAGCATTGAAATCAATGCTTTGGGAACTTTAGAAGACATATACGATGTAATCCTATTTTCTAAATTAAAATAATCTGATTTAAAAAAAATTGAACCATTATCAAGAAAAATAAGATAGACACTGTATTGCTTTTGTATACTATAGAGTCAAACATAGCTGTTGGTGAGTTGTAAAAAATAAGGCTAGAAACCTCAGATGTGAAGCTGGATTATAGATTATCTTGAAAGTTACAAGAGATGCTTAGTAGCAGTAGGGAGCGTTGAAGTGAAGTGGCACTTTAGGAAGATTTTTAAATTTCTATTTCCTCCCACATTTTACTCATTTGGGAGCCATGTAATACTATAAATTACCTATCTCAAAAGTTGTCATCGGATACAGCTAATGAAGTGTGAAATGTAAAACACAGTTCCAGCTCCTTGCCATCAAGTAGTGCAGGGTTTTAAACATAAGGCTCATTTACAGTTGGTGAAGCCAATGGCTCATGAGCTTAAACTCTAAATAAAAAGGCCTGAGATGATTTTAGACCTCGGGAATATTAACTTTAATCTCTTGAAGACAGCTATAATTAGTAATAGTAGCCAAAAACAAGAAATCTGCTTGTTTCTGTTATCAACTTGTTCCTTAAAAGATGTTAGTAAATACATAAATGTGTGTCATTCCTCCCTAAGGCTCATGTCCTTGGCCGGTATCATTAATCCATCATAGAATTTTTTCTTGCTGACTTTTTTCCTTTTTTTTAACAAGCTTTTATTCTTATCACACAAGCAATAAAGAATTCGAAACATCCATAAGTATAAGTAAAGGAAAATTTCCTCCCCAGATCATACTCCTCAAGAGATAATTACTATTAATAATACAGCTTATGAAAAGAAAATTAAGGAAAAAAATGGCTTATGCCCTTTTGTCTTTTTTTTCCCTGATTATATGTATGCATATCATATTTGATTCCTACTACAATTCTATTTTTTTTATTTTCTGGTATTTTATGGTATATTATGCATAGCTAATAAGAACTGTGGACAGATATCTCTATATTCGTTTCATACATACACATTGTGATTACAAACTTAAAATTAAATAATTATAAGCTTAAAATTACAAATGCTTAATGTGTTATAAAATGATTCATAAACATTTTATGCCAATATTTAAAAATTATATCACCTCAATATATTATAAAATAATTATAATAAAATCGAATTCTCCTGCAAAAAAAGTTATTTAAGACAAGATTAACTATATGCTATTGTGTCTATACTGAAGCTTTAGCATTGTCTTGTGTCTGTCTCATAGAGTTTCAAGTTGTGAAGTAGTTTAAATAATAGAGAAATGGAAGTCTATGGTATGCTACCCAGAACAAGCCTCATCCTGTTTGATTTCAGAAGCTAAGCATGGTTGGGCCTGGGTAGTACTTGGATGGGAGACCACTTAGGAAGACCAGGTGCTGTAGGCATAAAAAAAACTTTAAAAAATAAGAGATTGTAAACTGACAAGGTCCTTGCAATCTGTGAGGTCAACCAAGGGTTGCCTTACCAAAAAAAAAATAAATAAATAGAGAAATGGAGAGGATTACATTATCAGGGTTTTAAAATCTACTACCCAGCTCTATCAAGTCTTAATTTTCCACATTTTCTTCATTTTTTAAAAAGAAATAACACTTTACAGATATCATAGAAGTATGGTTTCTATTACTAGCCTAATCATTTTTAAAAGATGTGTTACTATTGGGATTGATTTTTATCCCTTTTCTTACTTTATCTTGTCTAAACTAGAATATTTATTCATCCATTTAAGCAAGAAGCATTTAAGTATATAACAGGTATCATGCAGTACTGTGAAAAATATAAAGACAAATAATAATGATTTCTGTCAGTAAGGATTAAACATGAGAGTTAGAGATAGGGTTGAGTCAGATTAAAAAAAAAATCAGAAATCATTATAATACTACCATCATAATGACAAGTGGCCTACAAATAGCCAAATGAGCTATGGGGTTTGAGACAAGAGAGAGATTATCTAACTGGAAAATTAGCTAATGTTTTGAGAAAGAGGTGCTATTTAAATTGAAACTTAAATTTTAAATTTTGGATCTTTTTAGAGATAATTTTATAGTTTTCATCTGTCACTTGATAAAAATGAGTTCAATCAAATTGTTGTACTTATTATTTCAGCTGGTGTTTGTCTCACTGAAAGAATAAAGTAGGGTCATTGGTTACCTATGAATAGCAGCCTTCAAGGAGCCTTTTAATGAACCAATCAGGATGTCACTGCCATGGTTGGAGATGACACTTCTGAAAAGAAAGACTTGGAAGAACTTTCTTATTGGGGTGAATTAAGCAATGTCATACAGTGAGACTACAGGAGTGTAGGTTTCAGGTTCCTGGAGTTCTCATTTTGCTTATGTGACTAGCTATAACGTTTTAGGACGTTGCCGTTTCTTCCTTTTGCCTCACTTATCTTGTCTGAGATAGTTGGACACAGTTTAAGTTTCTCCGTATCTTAAATTCCATAACTTTTCTATCCTGACCAACTGCTGCCTTCTGCTATTTTTTCTTTGGTACTGATATTTTCTAACATTTATCATATAGATATAGTTCATATAATATAATCTTTATGCTACATTGGAGTAAAACAGAAAGAACTGCCTAATTTTTAGTTGAAAATATTTAAATTGAATTGGGCTTTGAATTTCAAGTATTTCAAGATGTGTTTAGGTGTGTGGCTGGTTACAGTTTAAAAATGAAATGGTCATGCCTATTTCTAAAGTAACAAATTGTTATATCATGTGTTTAATTGATTCAAAATTTATAAATATGAAAAATTTTATGTCTGGCATAACACCCGTCTTGATTTCTTGCTTTGATTTTTTTGGGTAGGGGGGCAATTTTTCTTTTCATTATAAAAAGCGAGTGTTTTATACATAAGAATTTTCTTAGGCAGTATCATTACATTTAAATAAGTTTTATTATTTTAACTAATGACCTATCTGTACCAAAGGAACACCTCACAAACCACCAATTCACCACTCATTTTTTTTTTTTTTTCCAAATGAGTTAACTACAAGTAAGGCTTAAATGACTCACCAAATTCACTCGATGATAAAGGATAGACTAGAACTCAGGTCTCCTTAACTATCAATACATTGGGTTATGGTTGGTTTGTGTTTTTCTTCTTTGTGGCAAATAACAGTATTTGAAAATTTTGAAAAGAATATCAAGTTACAAATAACTAAATCAATAGTAGTTTGATTTTTGGAGGTTTTCTTTTTTTATTCTCTAAGAATCAAACCACTTTGAGGTTGAAATTTGAATGGTTAGATCTGTGGATAAGCAGAAAAATTTGGTCAGATAAAAATATAAATAACAGTTTAGACAACACAATACTTTACAAAGTGCCTTTTTTCAGGAAAAATGTTCATTCATTAAAAAGATAAAAGATTATTTAGAGCACAAGATTATTTGAAATTTATTCAAGTAATTAATTTAAAAAAATTACATACCTCTGAAAATATATTTCAGTGTAAGGCATAGTGATACTTGAGAAAAAATACTTGAGGGTCATTAGGTTATTCTTTACTAGAACTAAAAAAAAAAAAAGAGGAATGTTATGGGATGTGAGATTTATAAACATAATTAAATTTCAGGTGAAATTTAACTCCATATTGTATGCTTTTGTTTATAGCTATAGATATTTAGTGTAAAAACAAAATGTATCACCCTCCAAAAAAAGGAAGAAACAAATATGTATGATTTTGTACTTCTACACTAGATTTTTCTAATTAATAATTTTAAAAATTATCCTTTAAGTTGAAATATATGAGAAATAATACATAGATCATAAGGGTGTAGCTTGATATATTTTTGTATATTGAACACATCTGCATAGACATCAATCAGATCAAAATAAATAACTCCTAGTTATCATCCTACTTTCAAAGTTAACCACTGTTTTGATTCCTATCATCATATATTCTTTTTGTCTGTTTTGAACTTTAAACAAGTGCAATCATAAGTATGTACATTTTTGCATCTGTAATTTTATTTTACTCAATATATCTGCAAGATTTATCCATATTGTTAATGTAGTAGCATGGTCTTTATATTGCATGGAATATTCTATGTATAACTATAACAATTTATTTTCAGTGTTTCAAGTTTTAGAATATTAAAATAGTGCTAATTTGAAAATTCTTGTACATATCTATTAATGCACAAATCTACCTATCTAATCTATCTATATATTCTCAGAGTGGAATTGATAGCTTATGTTGTATATGTGTTATAATTTCATTAATATTGGCATATATTTTCCAAGTTGATTTTTCCAGGGTATACTCTCACCAGTATTCTAGTAGATTTCTATTGGAGTCTCATTTAATTTGCTTTTTCCTAAGAATTATGATGTTAAACAATTTCTCATGTGCTTATTTGTCATCCATATATTATCTTTTGTCAATTTTTTTTTTGTCTTATCATTGTCATATGAGTTCTTTAAATATCCTGGATACAGATATGTATTTTGTAAATACTTTCTGCGATTTTGTGGTTTGACTTTTCATTTTTGTAATAGTGTTTTTTGAAGAGCATTTGAAAATGGTACTGAATATGCCAAACTTCCCTGACATAAAAGTGGTAACAAGAAACCATCAACAACAATGTATGGAACAAAAAGGGTGAAAATAGTTTCAGTGAAAATAAAATATCTCAGTGCACCTTAGCAGGGTAGTTGAAGTGCTTATGGTGCTTGAGGGAAGTCCCTCAGGTGGGTGGAGAATAAAGGGGTATGTGTTTTCTAGAGCAGAATGTTGCCATTGTTCATTTGTGAGGGAGATGAACAATGTGAGGGAGAGTTGGGGAGCTGTCTCACTGAAAATTACAATCAAATTAACAAGCTCTAGCCTTTGTGTGTGTGTGTGGTGCTTCTCAGTGATAGAGGATTTTCATCATGTCTCCCATCATTTAACATTCAGATAATTGCTTTCAATTTTTTACAATTAGTATTTTTTTAATTTAATGCATAAACATTTTTCAAAGGAATCTTTATCAAACCTCTCTACAACATAGACTTCATTATAAAAGACGATGTATTTAGACAAACATTTTTATCAACTTTAAATGAGGTAGGACTTTTTGAAATGATGACTTAAAATGTTTAAGTGATTCTTAAATAATGAGAACTAGCCTAAGGAAATTATGGCTGCTGCCTATTACAGACAAAATAAATTGTGCCCAAGGATTTTGTAAATTCTATCAAATTCAAAATGCACAGATTATTTCAAATTTGAAGATGTTGAAGTGTTTTACATTAACCATTATTTATTTCCCAACTCTGAATTTAGAATTGATTTAATGTATTTTTTCCTATTTTGTTCAGCTTCATTCATTGATCTTTATTATCCACCCAGTACCTAACCTGCTTTTCTACTTCATTTAAAGCTCACAATTCAGTGATTCCTGAACGAGCCCATGACAGACTCCAGATCAGATTATCAGGAGGCTGCTTTGAAGATGTAAAAGCAATGGACTTCTCCCTGCGATTAGATGTTTCTCTCATAAAGAAGTGGGTGAATTTATTCTTTATATACTCTGCGATTATCATAATGAGCTGGTCTATTATACTGTCAACAAACTAAAAAGCTATAAAAAACACAAAATAAAAGAATATCAGTTTTATTTCTGTTATAATGTCACCTCTTTCTTTTTGTGGACAAAATATATCAGAGCTATGATCATGTCTGCTTAATTCTAGAGGTTCAAAAAGTATCCACTTGGCAAACCCACACGTTCCCAGATATACTTTTAAATTGACTAGTTACAATCTTATACCTTTTTTGCTACTTTTAAACATTTACAAGTTTTTCCTGTTAAAATGACATATTGTTGTTTTAAGTCTCTGACAGTTATTATTGTGGATATATTCTCTCAAATAAAAAAATATTATATTTGTCATTAGATCTGATGAGTCATTAATAATATCACACAATTGAAAATTTACTTAATATTTTAAAAATTACCAATTTTTACTTTTTCTATTCGAAGAATATCTTTTTAAAATTTTTTGCTGTAGTTTATGTAAATAGGTAGTAAATACACAACTCAAAGAATTTTATAGTATACATACTGGAAGTACAGTGTCTCTCTCATGTGCCTAGCTACTCAAATTCCAGCAGAGGTAGCTATTATTTTCTATAGTTTCTAAAGATATTATAAACATTTGTATATAAATAAATTGAAGTATATAAGATGGATATAGATATATATTTTTTTAAATCAGTGATTGCATGGTATACTAGCACCTTGACTTATTTCATATAATGGTGTATCTTGGATTATATTCCATACTTATTTCTATAGAGTTTCTTTAATATTTTTGATAATGGTATAGCATTCCTTTGTATAAGGTATGTTAAATATTTTTACCCAGTTTTTTTTTACAGTTGGACACTAAGATGATTTCTAATATTTTATGTAACAAAGCGTCTTACAGTGAAAATACTTTTGCATTAGTTTATACATGCAGCAGTTCCGATTACCCAGCCACCACTAATATGTTATCATGTCTCTTTTCACACATCTCTTCCAGCAGTGTCATAATTCTTTTTTTTTTTTTTTGGTCCTCATTAACTTAATAAAATGAAAACTTACTTGGTTTTAATTTGCATTTGTGTTAATTTCAGTGAGACTGAGCTTTTTTCTGACATTTAAGATTCATTTATATTTTTTCCCCTAAACTGCATGCAAATATATAACCACATTATTCCAAATATCATCCAATTTAAAACTTTGTTCTTCCTACAGGTAAGATCTGCTCCAGACTGAAAACTTCTCACTTTATATTTTCCTCCTTTTTCTTACTCTCTAAATTGTATCTGGTTGTTCCGGGATTGGAGTAGAGAGAGACAAAGACCAGGACAGTCTTACTTCAGTTGTGCCACTTGAATCTATTTCTCGATATGACAGGGTCATTTGCTGACTTTCTCTTGTAGGATACTTTTATGGGTTTCTCTGGAGATCTTCCTGCTGGGAACCTCTGGTGCATCTTCCTTGACGAAGGCCAGGTTTTTTCCTTTTTTGCTTGATGGCTTTTAACTTCAACCTTAGTCTCTGGGCTACCTCCAGTCAACCCTCTACTGAGGTCATTTGCCTCTTTGAGTGGTTACCTTGGAGAGATTACTGCTTAAGATGACCCAAAGCTGGCTCACTTGGTGAGATCATGTCTAGTCTCGTGGCAACGAATATTTTTGATATCGATAAACATGTAGGAAATTCCCCAAACAGCACTCTATGTCCAGATGTCAGTCAGTTTTGTTTTTTGTTTTGTTTTGTTTTTCCTTTAAACTTATCCTGGTAAAATTTTTACTCCAATCCTAGGCTGCTTCTTCTCACTTGACCTGGAGTGAAGAGAAACCAAAATGGCAGTCTAACAATTTTATCCAAATAAAATTCTGTTTATTAGCCTTTTCAGTCCCAGATGTCTGATAAATTTGTTTTCTTCATTATGTAACTTAGAGATAAGTAATGGACTGGCAAAATTGACTTCACAATCTCTAGTATGTACTAGATTTTAGGGTAATATTTAGGTCTTTGTCACATTGCACATTGCCTTCAGTCTTTTGGGGATCAGCATAAACCTGCAGAAAGCTGTAAGAGCTATACTCAATATTGTGCTACACCTGTATGATGAAACAAAACAAAACCAAAGAACCCCCCAAAACCATGAGCCTCTCTTTCTCCTCATCTCTCCAAAGTATAATAGCTCACTCTAAGAAGAAGAAGAATAATAAAAATTTATATAATGTATATTACATGACAGACCTCAAAGTATTTTACATATATAAATTTATTTTTACATATATAAACGCCATATCAAACAGGTACTGTTATTATCCCCATTTTGTAAATTGAGAAACTGAGAGCAAAAGATATAAAGGGTCTTTCCAAAATCAAACATCTAGTTATTATTGGGCCTAGGTTTGAACTAAGTCTGGTTCCAGAGTCCAGAGTCTGTTCTCTTAACCATTATATTACACTGAATCCTGTTTTATTATATTAACTCTTTATTTATTTTCAGGGAAACAAAATGTGATTTGAAAACAAATTACCCCAAATTCTGATTGACTGCATATCTTTTATTGGCAACTGAACTGTTCTTGATGAGTAGATGCAAATTTGTAAATATGGCAGTTCTTCTCAAATTATATTAGAAAATCAAAGACATCTCAGAGGAAATTTTATTCATGACTTGGGAATTTTATTTAAAGATTATGTAGAAGAAAATAGCACGGTAATTTAAAAAATAAAGTGAGACTTGCAATTTTGCATTAAAATTATATCTCAGGCCAACAGAAAGAGTGTGTTATATGCACTGATATATAAATACTTGAAACAAAAGAAAATGATTATTGAGAAGAGGAAAAGACCCAGGAGAAACTTTGTTATTTGAAAATTTATAATCTGAAGTTCCAAAGTTATGCATCTGCTTAGAAGACTGAAATTTACCATCATTGATCACTTCTAAGTATTTCTTCTCACTTAATAATAATGTCTGCTCTTGAATTTAATGTAAATTTTCAGACCACTGGCTATTTTAAAAACACGAGTTTGTACAGATATAATCACATAGTGCAAATATAATGCAAAATGATTATAAAGTGAAATTGAAATCTTGTAAAGGATAAAGAGTTCTCAAAGTACAAGACATTGTAGAGCTCCTTGAATCACATTTAATGTCATGAATAAATGACTGAAAGAAATGAGTACTTTGTCATGGAAATTAAACTTCACATTGCATTTGAATCAGATTTATTGGAGGTAACATTAGTCTCTACAGCTGAAAGAAAGAGCCTGCTAAAATTCTCTCAAAAAACATTAAATATTATTGGTCAGTTAAAAACATTAAACAAGCTGGAAAATTTCTTGTTCTTATAACAAAATTTCTTATAACAAATATGTTTTACAGCACATGCAGTTAAGCTATCAGAAGTTTTGTGGTTAAAAAACATGTAATACATAATGCATGACATTTTGGTCAACAACAAACCACATATACAATGTGGTCCCATAAGACTATAATGAAGCTGAAAAATTCCTATCGCATAGTGATGTCATAACCAGTGCATTACTCACATGCTTATGGTGATGTTGGGGTAAACCTACTAATCTGTCATTGCAAAAAATATAGCATATACAATTATGAACAGTATATAATACTTGATAATGATATAAATGAATGTGTTACTGGTTAATGCATTTACTATACTATATTTTCTATAGTAATTTTAAAGTGTACTTTTTCTACTTATAGAAAAATATTTGCTGTAAAACTCTATGCTGTTACATTGACAACAGACTCATAGATCTCCTGTTTATGTGTCTTTAATTGCATCATTTTCTCCGGTCTTGATTTAATCACATGTTTTGTTTATCATTACCTCTAAGTGTATAAAATCCACTGCTAATGTTGCCAGTAAGAACCGCATGGAGTGATTGCCCTGGAAACAAAAATAAAAGTGATTAAGGGCTATGAAGTTAGAAAATCAGTGGTGGTTATTGATTGCCAGTCAGGCTTGTCTCATCCCAGCATAGCTACAACCTTGAAGAACAAGAAGTGAGGGAAACTGTTAAAGGATCTGCTTTAATGAATGCAATGAGACTAACAAATTCAAGAAAGGCCCATATCAGATTTGGAGAAACTTTTAAAGACATGATTGAATATAAGACACAGAAGTGTATCCCTCTCAGCACCATGACAAACATGACCAAAGCAAAAAGTTTGTGATGTTGAAAGAAAAGGCTGAACCTGACCATGATGTTATATTTATTGCTAGCTCTGGGTGGTTTAAATGATTCGAGAATTGCTATTCATTATATAATGTGAAAATGAGTTGTGAATCTGTGAGTGGTGATATAAAGCCAGCTGAAGAATTTTTGGAAACTCTAGATAAGCTGAACATAGAGGAAAATTACCTGCCAGAGCAAATATTTAGTAAGGATGAAATCTCCCTATCCTGAGAACAGATCCCTGAAAGGACTTTCATCCCTAAAAAGGCCAAATTAGTGCCCGGTTTCAAGGCTTTTCAGGACAGGTTAATAGTCTTGTTTGGTAGGCAATACTGCAGGCTATAAACTGAAAGCCTTTATAATCTGGCATGGTGGGAACCACAGGGCCTTCAAGCATATCAATAAGTACATGCTGCAGTGTGCTACAAGAGTAATAAAAAGTGATAGATGACACAATTCCTCTTCCAAGATGTCTTCCTGAATTGCTATGCCAGTGAAATAGAGAACTACTGTTTCAAGAATAACATACTTTTAAAATTTTCTTATTGTTGATAATACTCCCAGATATCCTCCTTTCATTACTAATCTTCATCCCAATATCAAAACAATGTTTCTCCTTCCAGACACCACCTTTTTGATTCAATGAATGGATCAAGGAGTTACAGCATCTTTTAAGGGTTATAATCTGAGGAGAACATTTGCCCAGACGATTGCTGCATCTGGAGATACTGAGAAGACACTGGTGCAATTCTGGAAGAATTACAATGTCTGTAACTGCATCAAAAGTCTTGTTTGAGCTTGGGGTGATGTCATCAAAGGGCATATAAATGGCATAGAAGACAGTCAAGAGGTTCATTAATGATTTCAAATCATTTACCAAGAAGGAGGAGGTTGAAAAAATAAAAAAGACTGTGGTTGAGATGACAAACAACTTTAACCTGGGTGTGACTGAGGATGGTATTGAGGAGCTCCTCGAGGTGGTTCCCAAAGAATTGACTAATGAAGAGTTCTTGGGGCTGGAAAAAATAGCTGAAGAGGCAAGAGAAAAGAAAACTGCAGGAAAAGAAAAAGAACTCCTAAGAAATTTCAAAGTGAAGGGGTTAGCTAGCAGAAGCTTTTGCAGGCCTCGATAGGCTTCTTAATATTTTGAAAACATGGACCATAACACCAAAAGTTATTTATTAATAGAGAGTAATGTCTATGGACATTATTTGCTTACAGAAAATCTGTGATAAAAACAAAACAAAACAAAACAAACAAACAAACTCAAGCAAACCATCATGAACATATTTCTGAAATTAGTGAGACATCCTCAAGAAGTCTCAGGCAGGTCCTTTAGGAAATACTACAGAAGGCATTGTTATCACAGGAGATGACAGCTCCATGTGCGTTATAGCCCTTCAAGGTTTTCCAGTGGGACAAGATGTGGAAATGGAAGATGGTGATATTGATGATTCTGACTCTCTGAAAGCCTAGGCTAATACAAGTGTTTGTGTCTTAGTTTTTAATAAAAAATTTAAAAAGTATTAAAAAATTAAAGTAAAAAAGTTTATAGAATAAGGATATAAAGAATGCAAATATTTTTGTACAGCTATACAATGTTTTAAGCTAAAATATTATTACAAAAGAGCTGAAAACTTAAAAAAATAAAATTTATAAAATAAAAACATTAGAGTAACCTGAAAATTTATTATTGAAGAAATAATTTTTTGTTGTTTTTTACACTTTAGTGTAGCCTACGTACAGTGTTTATAAAGTTTATAGTACTGTACAGTAATTCTTAAGCCTTTGCATCCACTTAACACTCAGCGACTCACCCAGAGCAACTTCTAGTCCTACAAGCTCTATTTATGGTAAATGCCCTATATAAGTGTACAATTTTTAAATATTTTATTTGGTATTTTTACTGTACCTTTTCTAAATTTAGATATGTTTAGATACACAGATACCATTGTGTTACAGATGGCTTCAGTATCCAATACAGTAACATCCTGTAAAGGTTTTAAGCTTAGAAAGAATAAAGCCTAGGCGTGTGGTATGTTATATCACTAGGTTTGGTAAGTGTACTCTCTGACGCTTGCACAGTGATGAAATTGTCTAATGATGCATTTCTTACAACAGCAGTCCCCAACCTTTTCGGCACCAGGGACTGGTGCTCCTATGAAAATCTAATGCCTGATAATCTGGGGAGCAACTGAGGCGGTGATGCTAGTGCTGGTGCTGGTGCATGTGCTGTAAAACATGATACAGATGAAGCTTCGCTCTCTGGCCTGCTGCTCACCTCCTGCTGTGTGGTCTGCTTCCTAACAGACCATGGACTGGTACTAGTCCATAGCCCAGGGGCTGGGGATCCATGACTTAGAATATATCCTAGTCATTAAGCGAGTCATGACTATAGTAAGAAAGGTGATTTCACATAGCACTTAAATTCTCCATGTATTTATGTCCACCAGGATTTTCAGTAAATACAATTAAAATTTACATTTTATAACACAGTTCGATCACATTAAAGTCTATAGTCAATGATTTCACAAATCGAGGAAGAGAAAACAGGCAAAAATTATGGCACGAATTATGACTGATTTGAATATCAAATGATTTGTAAAGGAGAAAATAGATGAAGCAGTTGGAAATTTTTACAAATAAAATATGAAAGTTGTTGAATCACAATATTACAAAATTTCTCATAATTATGCTTGAAAGTCAACAGTTGATTTATCCTTTGTTCTTTCTAAGACTAACATTTTTGAAATTCTAACCTACTTTAGCTAAATGCTATAAACTTAGTTGAACGAAATAGAAAGTACATAAAATCACCAAGTCCAACATTCTTGAGATAATCTGGAAAATGTAATATATGTCAAAATACTAGATTTTTCTTAATTTTTTTTTGCATTTGCAAATTTGCTATGTGCAATTTAAGATGTTGTCAACTTCATATATTGTTGATTATTTCTATGATATTTCATAGGTATAAGTTGTAAAAAATCTCTATTAACAGACTGAAAACAACAAACATTACTTTGTTTTCCATAAATCAAATTAATTTTTAACTCCAATAACCATTACTAGGCCAGTGGAAAACGTCCCCTCAGTTGTTCCTGAACTCTGACCTCCTCTTAAAAGTGTATGTCTTCAGTATAACACTACGCTAATGTACCAAAGTTTATCCTTTCCTAGGTATTGGGTTCGCTCAAGTTGACATAGATGCCTGATTTCTGCCTGCCTGCCTCTTTAACCAGCACATTTTTTGATCCTTTTCAGCACAAGAAATCATCCACGAGGCCTCCTGTCTTGGTTCCCATCTGCTTATATACAATTGGAACATTCCTCTCAGACATCTTTTAACTCTTCTTCCTTGACGCACTGCTAGCAAACAGGACACAAGCTTCCTTTGTTCCTAAGGCATAGGGACATCTCTCAGCTCTACTGCTTGAAATGTTTCTTTTTAACCTTTGAGACAGGGATTCCACTTTCTTTCCTGCTTTGCCAGACACCAGCTTTACCCAGAAATGACTTTAGTTCTTAATATTTTTTTTTATCTTTAAATTCTTCTAAGGGTTTAGGAAGCGTAAAAACAAAAACTTAAGGCTACGTCTATATTCTATGCTCCCGCAAATTTCCCTTGAGGCACTAAAATAAGGGACAGGGCACTTGTTTGAGACCATTAAAAAGAAAACGAAAAATTATTTCAAAATGGTATGCTATAATCAATTGTCACATTTCTTAATGCTATCACTATAACCTGATTTTTCCATCAAGCAGCTTTAAAAATATGTAGTAAATTTCCTTTGGGATGTTTTACCAGCTGTGAGTTGAGTTTATGTTTATTTTTCTAGCCATAATATTACACTAATTGCTATAAACGTTTCAAAGTGAGTGTTGCTTTTAGCAAGGAGCTCAGGGCATTCATAGGGCAGAGCTTTGTTACTTAAGTCATAGGCAAGGTAAGAAATGTCTGGGTGATCTAGAAAGAAAACTTGCTTACAGCCTGTGTGTGCCTGATCCAGGGAGTTTCTCTGTCCCAATCTGTATATGTGTTTTGGAGTGAAAGGTTAGTGGAAACTGTTAGGTAGTAAGTTAGGCAAGAGCAACAGGAGCCAAGGCCCAGCTCTGTAACCATAGAAACTTTCCCTGAAGTTCCCTTAAGTACCTCCCAGAGATACCTCCCTTTCAGGGTTATAAATTACCCCAAATCCTAGAGCATAAAGGCCATAAAAGCTGCTAGCTAAACGCAGCTGGCTAAAAGCTACAAACGCATGCGCAGAAAGTACTGCCCATAACCTCAGCCTTATTGTACCATCATTATAATATCCTGACTATGTACTGAAGTTCATGAATCTAATTATAACAAACTGAATTCTGGGTAAGCACATGCGCAGTAGTCAAAGAGTTATATATAGAGAGCAGCCAACTGTCAGTCATTTGGATCAGCTAAACCCTCCCATCATGGCCCAAATATAAACAGACCTTCCTCCTTTTGTGTTGTTACAGCTCTCTTGGCTAGAAACCCACCCCTCCCTTAGGGGCGTACTATCTTATCTCTTCACCTCCTAAATTCCACAGGGCTGCAGCTTTCCTTAGCTTGGCTAGTCTCTTTCTAAAATATACTTTCTATAAATCTTACTTTTTCTAAATCTCGCCGACCTGTAATTGTTTGCTGCATCAGCGGGGAAGGACCGAGGAACAACACACAACACCACCATCCATCATGCTCCACTATCCACCTCCATCTACTCCCCCACACCGCTGGGGCTAAGGCGGATTTCACATCACCCCAGTAGTGACAGCAACTGCTACATCAATTCCTATGTGTATAAAAAAATAATCTCTGGAGTCTGGGTCTCAGGCCTATGATATCAAGAGTTGGTGATGATTAAGTGTATCGCAATTCTGTACAATTCTTCTGCTCTCCTCTAAATCACTGTGAGTCTAGTCAGGAGGCATACCATAACAGGGAACAATGGAGACTGTGGAAGTACTATGTGGCAACAGAAGTACTAAGTAATATGTGGCAACAGAAGGCTACAACAGAGCAGACAATTGGCCTACTGAAATTGCCTAGAATTTTCCATTTTCTTTCTATGAGGTGATTGCAACTGACTGTGATTCTTGTTTTGGACAATTGAGGCCTTGAATAGTTCTTGGGTTTTTCCCGATAGTGGAACATTTTGCTATAGAAGTAAAAAAACTGTTTATATGGGGAGATGGCACTGATGGTATTTAACTTAAATATTAAAAATAAATGTGAGCCAACACAATATTGAATAAGAACAAAGTCACGGTGTTGATACCACTATTTGACATCCTGATTTACTGTAAACTACATTAATCAGGATACTGTGGTATTGCTAAAAGAATAGACAAATAGATCAATGGAACCAAAGTTCCCAGACATAGACCCACATAAATATTGTCAATTGATTTTTGACAAAAGAGTAAAGGCAATACAATGAAGAAAGGATGATCTTTTCAACGAATGGTGTTAAAACAGGTATATGTCTATATATAAAAAGATAAATCTAAATAAACCTTTCACCTTTTACAAAAGTTAACTGAAAATGGATCATAGACCTAAATGTAAAACACAAAATTATAAACATAAAAAATAGCATGGAACAAATTCCAGGTGACCCTGAGTTTGGCAAGGAGTTTTTAGATATACGAAAATTACAATCTATGAAAGAAAAAATGAAAGATGTACTTCATCAAAATTTAAAATGTCTGCTCTGTAAAAGATGATATTTAGAGAATGAAAAGACAAGTCACAAACTAGGAGAATATATTTGCAAAAGCCATCTCTAATAAAGGGTGAAAATATACAAAGAACTCTTTAAACGCAATAATAAGAAAATAACCCAATTTAAAAATAGTTAAAAGATCTGAATTCTCAAAAGGAAAATATACAGATGGCAGATAAGCAAATAAAAATATGCTCAACACCATATGTCATTAGGGGATTGCAAATTAAACAACCATGATTTACCACCACATACCTTTTCCAATGGCTAAAACCTCTATATATCCCAAACATCAAATGCTGGCAAGGATCTAAAGCAACAGGAATTCTCATTTATTGCTGGTGGGAATGCAAAATGGTTTAGTCACATTGGAATTCTCTTCTCTTTCTGGTAAGTTTTTTCATGAATCTAAAAATGCTCTAGAAAATAAGGTTTATTAATTTAAAAATTCTACTCTGTAAAATACACTAGTGAAACTGGATATGTAATTTGTGCATAAGTAAGAGAAAGATTAAGTAACTTGCTAGGAGTCACTCCTTTGAGATTATCCTGGTCATGGAGACTTTGTTCTTGTTCAGATAATCAGATATCATTTTTATTCTATCGCCTGCCTCCACACATTTAATTAGCCAGTTTTGTCACATCGTCACTTTCTCGTTAAAAAAAGAAAAAAAAATACGAACAACAACTAAAAACCTTCAAATATTTATAAGGATAAAGATTTAGAGATCAAAGAGGCAACATCAAATAATAAATTTAACCTAAAATAATATATCTAATTTCCATACTTTAAAAGTCACATAAGCTACTTGTCATGGGATTTCTCATTGGCTCATTACCCTAAGAAGAACTCAACTTTCTATTATATTTGTGGCTATTATCTACTTATTTAATCATTTCTTTTCTCTCTTTTTTCTCAAAAGAAGAGGAAATGAAAAAAATTTCCCAATGTTATTTTGCACATGTTATCATGCAAAATAGTCCAACTCTCTTTTTTATTCATTGACATCCTTCCCACAGTAACCTCAGATTATTACCCACTAGCCTAAGTAGTTCATCAATTTATTTGGGCACATTATATAAGTTTAGTAATTTCCTTTCTTTGTAAAATGTTAATTAGTTAATAACTAATTAACTGATTGTGAAAATTAAATGAGTTAATATGTGAAATAAACTCAGAATAATATATACATTTATTTCAACAAATTAGTTATTATTAATTTCAATAATTAGCAGAGAACTAAAAATCTCTATATTTAAGCTATCCTTAATTTTTCAATTACTTCATGAAAATTCTATTATTTTGAACCTTTCCCACAAATATTCTAGTTATTCATATTTTAGCAAATTACTTGTTTTATAATTGTTTTATATTTGTTTTGCTAATACAGTTGCCCATTACAGGAAGTTGTTACAGATGATCCTGATGATCAAAACTAATGAATAATATCTTAGAGTATAAAAATAATCCCGTAGAGTCCAGAATAAATTCCACTTGATACAAACTGGTAGAATAATCAGACAAAGACAATCATCACATTTTGAAGAAAAGTTGTGCTAACAACTGAGAAATAAAGTGAAATAAGAATTGTACTCTGTCTTCCAAGAACTCCCAGACTATCATAAGCCCTATATATATTGTATATATATACTTATGTACACTCGGTATTCTTAATCCTTAATCCAAGATTCTTAATCCTACCAATAATCAACCCTGGGGGTGTTGGGAAAACAGGAAACACAAACATTGTTCAGAGAAACATTTTCATGAGGGCAAGTATCTTCATAAGAGGATTTTAAAAATCTTAAAGTCATCACAAATGTACATTTTGACCTATATTTATATAATTCACCAAAGCCCTTTTGTATTAATGCCCAAAATGGAATGATTTTGGTATCTTTTATTTTTGTGACACTCATAGCAAAGAGGACCTTTGGATGTTTTCTAGCTGTATCACGCTTTTAGGAACCAAGATACATTTTGTCTTTGATGATCCCAAGTTATCCAAATATTATATATACTAGAATCTAGCTTCCTCCCAAAGCCATAACATATAAGTGATGTAGAAGAAGGGGAAAAGGGCAGGAAACTTGCAGAGATGCCCTAAAATAGCTAGATCAGAAGCAGACCTGGGATGCATTTGAATCACTTAGGAAAACTTGTTAAAATAAAGATGACAGGACTCCATATGCTGAGATTCTATTTTAGTAGGTCTGTGATGGGCCAGATATTTGTGTTTAAAGAGCTCTTCTCATGATCCTAAAGCACACTGAAATTTGAGTTCCGCTGAATAAGACTAGTTGGAAAAACACTAGGAAGATCCAGGTGTAGTTCTGTAGTCTGGCCTTGAATTCGAATCCCGTGGTGCGAATGGTGGAGGGGAGAGGCTATTCTTCCTTCTTTGTTTAGTTTACTTGATTTTAATATTTGTTTCTATAAGCTTATATTTATTAATGTTTTGGTTAATGAATGACTAATAAACTTGGTTTTGTTAAAGTAACTACCATTCTACTAACTATGTATGTATGTATGTATGTATGCATGCTTGTATCATCTATCTATCTATCTATCTATCATCTATCTATCTATCTATCATCTATCTGGCTATTATCATCATCTATCATCTATCTTTAAGTATCTATTATCATCTATTATCTATCTATTATGTACATACATATAAGCAATGACAATATTCTCAACATAATTGTCCCGTCTTTATCTAAATAATTAGGAAGATCAAAAAAGAAAATAACAACTATCCAAATTAAATGTTTATTTTATTTTCAAAGATATTGCTATCTTTCATTTATGCTGATTCTTACGATACTATGTAACAGTCAAAACGAGAAGCAAATAAAATAAACACAGAAAATGTAAAGTCTCAGCATAAGAAAAAATGAAATATTGCCATTTATCATGACATGGATGGATCTTGAATAATCCTGCTAAGTGAAATAAGTCAGACATAGATTGTAGATTATTGGTTACCAGAAGGAAGTTGGAGGAAGGAGGGGGTAGATAAGAGTAAAAAAGATCAGATATTTGGTTGCGGAAGGAAATCTAACTTTGGATGTTGAACACCCAATGCAATATATATACGACATAATGTTGAACTGCATACTTGAAACTTACTTGATTTAATTAATCAACACCACCCCAATAATTTTTAATAATAAAAAAAACATAAAGTAAGGAGTACCGACTTCTACGGACACTAAAATTCTTAATATCTTTTGTTACTTTGTATAATTAAACATTTTTTTTTCCTCCACTGAGTGCCAGTCTCCTGATAAACATAGCTTTTTAATTTTTATTTTAAAGTATATATAGACCTACTTCTATGAGTGTGTATATATACATATAAGAACAATACTGTATGACTTTTTTTTTGTGATTTTATCCATTTGTACAAAATATTCCAGGTATATAAATGCCCACCTAATAAGCTACATTTATTCATGTCAGAAACAGCACCATATTTCTCCTAAATAATTTTCTGATGACAGATTTACTATTGATTTATAGTTTTCAGTTGTCCTTCTTTATCCTCAGTGGATATGTTCCAAGATCTCCAGTGGATGCCTGAAATTGAAGATACTCCTAAACCACATATATATTCACTGTGTTTTTTCTATACATATGTGCATATGATGAAGTTTAATTTAAAAATTGGACATATTAAAAGATTAACAACTATAACTAATAATGAAATAGAACAATTGTAACAATATACTGTAATTAAAGTTATATAAATGTGATCTTTCTCTTTTCAGTAATTTTTATATTTTCAGTCCAAACCTGTTCTTGGATCTGTTTAATCAGCCTTTATTTTGCAAGAAATCACTTGTGTCACTTGTTTCAGGGGATCCTGTGCTAAAGTCTATATACAGGTTCAATGCTTTCTGGTGTAACACATTGCTGGCGATCTTAAACACAATTTCTGTTTATGTCTTCCAGCCACAAATTTAATGTATTTTCTATCTTAACTAAGTACTTACCAAACTCTGTGGCTGTAATTTTTTAGCAAATTGAGGTGTGACATCAAAGTGAGCAAATATTTCTTATTCACAATTTCATATGTAGAAGATTTGTTCTAAACATAGATTTTAGCATAAGAATCTCAGTATAAGATTTTTTTTTCTTATTGTCAATAATTTTCACCTTTTAACTTACAGGAAGCACTTTATGCCTTCTCTTTGGCATATTCAAATTGCCAGCATCATTATTCTTGTGTTTTGGGGCCATTATTAAGTAAAATGAGTGTTACTTGAACACAATCACTGGGTTAAACAAGATGGCTACTAAGTGCCTATTGGACAGATAGCATATACAGCTCAGCTATACTGGACAAAGAGATGATTCACATCCTGAGCAGAATGTGATGGGTTGATGGCAAAATTTCACTCTATTTAAACAGTGTGCAATTTAAAACCTATAAATTGTTTATTTCTGGAATTTTTCCATTTAGTACTTTTGGACCATGGTTGACCCCAGGTAAACGAAGCTGAAGAAAGCAAAATGTAGATAAGGGGGGGACTCTTATACATGTTGTAAATGACTGTAAGTGTTAATATTACATCTTGATAGAATCTTAGTTTCTATTAGGCACAATGTTTTTCTTTATTTATTTGGAAATACAGTTTAAGTCACCTCCCATAAGGGATTGAGTTGATAGGTCATTTGTTTTCCTTTTAAGAGTTATCTTTCTCAGAGAAGACATGAGTTCATTAATATGTTAAGAATAAATTCCTCTGCAATATTGAGTAGCAACTTTTTTTCCTTTCCATAACCCTTCCCTTTCCTTGGCTATGCATGTTCAGAGCACAGAGACTGGTATCTAGGTTATATAAAGATTAACACTCCCACTTGTTAAATAGACGATGTGAGAATTTTCAAATGGTTTTCCTTAATATAGTTATAAGCATCAATATGGAGTTAAAAAATAAAGATCTTCAAAATGGAAAGGGAAATAAAAAATGTTTAAATTGAATAGAATTAAAACTTCAGCAACAGATCTAGCCAGTATTTTACAAAATCTAAAACATAATAAAAAATTCTTTTCAAAACAAGTTAACAAGAAAGAATCATAAACAAATATTTAATAACAATAGAGTGTTTTGCCATAAATTATTTCACTGCATCCATTACACTATATACTGAAATAAACTCCAGATATATTAAACAGACAAATATTTTAAAACTATAAAAAAAATAGAATATTAGACCATTTGATGAATATCTTTGTTTATTTGAAAGATTAGAGGAAAAGGCAAGGAAAAATTAATAAATATAAAAAATATAATTTAAAATATTTGTAAAATGATATATAATGCTAAAAATTTAAATACTATAAAAGTTTAGAAAAAAGTTATATTTCCACTCTCAGATAGCATCTAAAAAGCTATAATAAATATGATTTATAATAAAAAGTCAAGATTGTAATATATGAACCAATGATATGTAAGGAAATATACACAAGAGAAGACATAATAACAAATCAGATTTGTTTATTTATGTACTTTTATTCTTTTGTCCTATTTTGAAAAAGATTTATAGAAGAAAAAAGAAACAGGAAATATGCGTTCTCTTTAGTAACCAAATAATTTGTTAAACTTAAATTACATTTTCAATTATATTAAATTAAACGCAATCTTTTTGTTAAAAAAAAATCTATCATCAGTGCTCAATTAATGGCTGTAGTTTTTTAGTACTAATGGCGTTATAAATAATACGATCTTGTGGAAAACAACCTAACAATAGCATAAACCATAACCATAGGCATACTATTTGAATGAGGATTAATTCCAGCCATTAGTTAGTAATATAATGTCAAAAAACAGAATAATATTAGGAGAAGGATTTTAATTATAGTGTAATATTTAATTTCAACTAAAAAAATTTCTTAATTTTTTTGGTTTGATTATTTTTATTCAAAATAGTAGAAATGAGTTGGTAAATTTGAATAAATTAAATAATATTCTGAAGCTCCTCAATAATTATTGAGACTAGAGAGAAACATAAATAAATTATGAAACAATATCAAATATAACAGTGTAAATCATGATGTCTATCTAGTGCATTACCTGAAAAACATTTGTTGAAAACAAATTGAATAGTGCATTTGAGACTTATCCACATTGTTATGTATACCAATAATTCACTCCTTCTTATACTGAGTAGTATTCCATTGTGTAGATCTATCATAGATTGCTTATATATTCACCAGTTGAAGGACATTTGCGCCCAGATTTTTGTGTGGTGAAAGAAGCAAGACACAAAAGATTACATGCTCTATGATTCTCTTTGTGATATTTGAAAAAAAGAAAAACCAGTGTTAGAAAACAGATTTATGGTTCGCAGGGTTAGAGGTAGGGATTAGAATGGTTTTGAAAAGGGCATGTGTTACTTTCCTCAGAGAGCTATAACAAATCACCACAAATTAGATTATTTAAAACAGAAATATTTAAGATGCTTCTGGTGAGGTCTCAAATGGAAATGAGGAACATGTATAGGACACTGGAGAAAAGATGACCCTTGTTATAAAGTGACAGAGAATGTGAGTGAATTGTGTTCTAGTGTTGGGTGGAAAGTAAAACTTTTAAGTGATAAATTTAGATATTAAGATAAGATATCTAAACAAGTAAGCAGCTGTATTTCTTATATTTTGTTTTCAGAGGGTAAAAAACCATGGCTGTTAGATAAAAGTCATAGTCTTTAAAAAAATATATTTTAAAGAAGAAACCAAAATGTCTATGGCTTTTAGGTTAAAACAAAGATGTACTTCTGTGACATATATCAAAAACTTAATATGAAAACACCTAAAAGTGATACTTGGCAGATTTATTATGAGTATAATGATGATGTTAGTTTTGTCCTCTCACATCAGAACTAGGGAGATAAGATTGTGTGGTTGTAAAATAAAAGATTGAAAGCACATGAAAGCAAAAAAGCATCATACCAAAATTAAAAATTAGTACTGTCAATCTTAAGCTATATTCTATTTTATGAGCAGTGGAGCTAAATATAGAATCTGTACTCATTGCCGTAAAAAAAGAAAATTAAAAAGGGCTCCTAGATTTGCTGTTCATCTTTTAATATATAAGAAAATTAATATTTTACATTTTCAAAGTATTGCAAATACTCTTCATAATGCTATCTATGAATAAATAAAATAGCATGAAAGATAGCTAATTCCATCTTGAGACTAATTAAGGGTTCTAGAGTTTAGGAACCAGGGTTGAGGACATGAGAAGATGCGAGAGTTCTCCTTCGCCCCTCTCTTCCAAGTACTGGAAAGGTAGGAATTTGGTGAAAAAAAAAATGGATCTTAGTCTGGACTTGGAAAATAAGTTCAAATTTGATAGCTTATCCCAAAAATTGGCACTAGAAGCTTAGTTGGACCATCTCAGATGAAGGTGTGGAAAAAAACAAAGTATGACTAGCTCCCCTTGAACACATTCTTCACCAATGGTCCCTTTCAAAGGTGTTTAAAAATTATAAATTGGTGATAGTTAAAACTCTGATTAGAAAAATCTTTCAAGGAAGCAATGTGGAACATTCAATTAAAGCAAGCAAATTTAGACAGTGAAACATACTGAAAATAATAAATATGCAATACCAATTATTCACTCATTCACCTGCCAACCAAAAATTCAAGTCTATTCACAGTATGTGCTCTCTCTAGTCAGTGTTAGAATCTGTCTAAGACACTTATTGCCACATTGATGGCAACCAAGAAACTGAGCTAATATATTTTCTTATTATCTTCCTTCCACCTTTTATAAAATTTTCTCTCATTTCTAGCTTTATCTTCTTCTTTATCACATCAAATAATAGATGGACATTGAGAGATTCATAGGAAATATGATGAATTTATGAAATCAACCATGTGAGTCAACATTCCTCTCTCCTGTCTTCATCTCTGTAAGCGGAACTCACTGGTCTAAGTAAAACAAAGCTTTGTAAAGTAGAAATAAAGTTGAGAATCATAATTTCATAAACATCGATGAACTATAATTCAAAATTTATTTTAGGTCATTAAATAAAATATCAATTTACACATTCTTTATTAAAATAATGTATTTCAGACTGAAATAGATCATTCATTTTGGTCTTTAAATAAATTTCTATTTTTAAAAGAATCTGTGGAAGAAAAGAGTTCATGAAATTTTTTAAAAGTACATTCTAAAAAGAACTGGTTCAATATATACCAAGGTCATACCTAATTGCCTTTAAAACAATGTAACTGTGGCATCTCAAAGGGAACCACATACTAAGTAAACTCAAAGAAATCCAAACTCCAACAGTGTATCATAGTGCTGCCTAATTACATAATATCAATTAGAGGAAAAAAAAATATGTGATCTTGAAGTAGAATAAGGCAAAGAGAATTTGTTTTCTTCTCAAGTTAAAGAAAAAGTTTGAAGAAAGATTTAATGAGTGAAGTTTGTGACGGCAAGGACATCTTGACTTCACTAACTTGTTCTTGGCATTTTAGAAATCAAGTAATACATTCTATATGTACAGTTAACAATCATTTGTGGGCCATGGAACAAAACCATATAGAAATAAAATAAGGAAAAATAAATTATTATGAAAAAATATTCATGATAATATTAAGAAATGTTATTGTATTATGCTATTGAAGTTAACAAAAAACAATTATATAACTAGATAGCTTATATGAATTTCTCTTTATTACCCCTGTTTTTCAATGTGTGGAGAAATCTTTATATTGTTAGGGTTGGTAAGTTTAAAAGACCTCTATTTAACCTAGAACCTTAAAAAAGACAGAATGGTGAAAATGAAAAAAGCATTTAGTTAGGAGTTAGAATTCCTAGCTTCTCATCAAAGCATTTAATGTACCGTAAACTCTGAACCATCAGAACAGCTTGATGTTTCTTTAATTACAATAACACTTCTCAAACAGTGAATTTCTCTTAGGTATTCAGGTTTATCTTAGTGTATTCTAATTTTATTTTGTATACCTCTTCCTCAATTATCAGAATATTTTTCAGAGACTAAACACATTTATAAACATGCCTCATTAAAAAAGAAAAATACACAAGAATTAAAGCAAAAACAGCAAAGCTAAAGAATGAATAGACAAAGATTTTGCAATTAAACAATCTTGAAAGAAATAAAGGATGCTAAAAAACATGAATACAAGTCTTGGAACTACACTCTTCTATCTATTAGGAGGGAAACAGGTTAAGACATGTAAGAGAGACTGGCAGAGTAACATCAAAACTCTCAAAGTTCTCTGTTTGGTGTATGTTGGCATGAAGTCATCATGGGTGGAGTATTGAATGGAAATACAGTTTTGAAAGTACATACGTAATTATATGGCTTCAATGAAGATTGCTCAGAGCTTTTGCTCTCTGGAATGCCCAAATAATTATCTGTCCCTAGAGATAATGGTTGGATGCTGGAGCTAGGCAAAAATCCCATCATTCTATTAGGGAATCATTGAGAATATTGTAGATTTCTTTCTCTCCCCCTCTCTCTCTCAACTTCACTCTCTGAATTTCCCTCACATACACAATTAATTATATACTTCTTAACATTTCTATTATCAGCAATGAAGCTAAAAATTCTATAAAAATCTTATTAAAAATGGGAAAAAAAACTGTTTCCAATAAAGATAATTCCATTATTATAAGGTAAAGCTGTTATTAATTTGCTTATATATTTTAACCTATCTAATCCTCAAAGGAATAGAAGTGGCTAATTTAAAATGTGTTGATTATCCCTTTACTTAGTGTGCTATATTTATTGTTTTATTTTTGTTGAAGTTTTTAAAAGGATAATCTTCTAACAGTTTCACTAACTCGTTGGATTTCCTGTCTTATTTTTTTATAAGATCTGAAGTACTTTAATTTTTCAAAGAGTTTTAGAAATATACTCAAAGTTAGCAATAGCGTATTATATATGGCAATGTCTCTTCTAAAGTATCTGACATTAGGACTGTGAAGTAAGTCACTTATTAGACTTGAAAACAGAAATTTCAACATACATGTTGTATTTCTTGAGAAGGGGATGATACCCGACTGTTCTGGCACATGTCTCAGACATCTCAGCTCCAATGTGAAGAATATTTGAAGTCCTTTGCCCTCAGTGAGCAGCACAGAACTGTGACAAAAAGCACTTGAGTAGGAGTCAGAAAGCCAGTAAATCACCATGTAAATATGGTAGATGATAGTATCTGGAAAAGGTATACAGTTATTCTAAAGCCTTTGAATACCTATTTTTGCGTACATTTGGAGACTGAATATAAAATAGGAAGGAAAAGAGACTGTGAAAGTCTGTGAATTTCTTGTCTACAGCCATGCCACCCTGAACAAGCCCAATCCCTTCTGATCTCGGAAGCTAAGTAGGGTGGGGCTTGGTTAGTACTTGGATGAGAGACTACTTAGGAAAACCAGGTGCTGTAGGCATAAAAAAATTGAAAAAATATAAGGTATTGTAAGCTGATAAGGTTCTTGCAATTTATGAGGTCAACTAAGGGTTACCTCGCCTAAAACAAACAATCAAAAAAAAAAATTAAAAAAAGAAAGTTCATGAATTTCTCGGTTGATGAAGTTTTTAAGATTTTTACTATGCTCTTTAGTTTTATACTGTCAACTAACAAGAAAATTGTTTGAAAATAGCTTTGGTTGATGATCTAAGAGCTTTGATGAAAAGTAAAGTTTTCCATTTTCTCAAATTCCTGATGAAAGAAGAGGTGGCTTATGAAAAGCAATACCATCAAGTGCCCTTATTGTGCCAAAGACAATTTCCCAATAAAAAGAATCAGGAGTCCTTTGGAGAAGGGGCTGATTTCAGAGCCGGGCAAGATATATGAAAGAGGAGACTATAACATGTCATACCAGATAGCAAGAGGTCACACTCAAAGCTCTAATATGATAATGCTGTCATCGACTAAAACATAGACACTTAGATCACCAAAAAAGATAATTAAACAAAAGATTGCATTATATCAAATCTATTTAGATACATGGGTCATAATGATATTAAAATATTAAGTAGTGTTCATTATTAGACCATGCTGGTGAATTGACAAATTTGAAAACTGGTTCAAAGAAAAAATTGAATGTACACGAATTGGCAGCCAATATCACAAAAAGAGAGACAACCAGATATTATGTGTCCTAGTGTGTAAGAAGATAACACTACCTTTGAAGTAGTCTTGTCAAAATGAAGAAAATAAAAAATGACCGTGAATGTGATATAATCAATACAATTCAGACTGTAGGCAATTTCAAAGGACGTACTTCTCCATTTCTTCAACAAAGAAATGTCATGGGGGAGAAAGAAAATGGAGAATATGCCAATAAATTAAAAGAGAATTAATAAGTTGCAATACTTAGACCTTTCAGGTTTATGTAGATTACATGAGACTGTAGATAAAAATATCTCTCATTGTTTCTGGCACATAGAGAGTGCTCCACAAAATTATTATTTCTTCATAGAATAAAGAAAATTATTCTCTATTTTTATCTTTTAGAGGTATTAAAAGGTACCAAATAATGTAAAATATTTTTAATTAATTGAGTAGAATATATTCCTTTGAAATGTGTAAGTATTATTTGACTTTTCTCTAAAATTTGTTTTTAGTTGTTATCATTTTGGAGTGTAAACAATATTTCAGATAGACAGCATCCTCTATTTAGTAACAGAGAAGGTCACTTTTCTCTCAGCAATCTGAAAGGAGTATGAGAATGGATAGCATTTGACTTTTCTTGACTTGTTTATTATGACATTTATTGAAGAAGCTCTATTTTAAATCTTGGCATTTTCCCAGTGTCACTTCCCATTTTGTCTTAATATTTAACTTCCTATAAGTAACATTTTTCAATATTTTCCACTGGTCACAACGATTTTGTTGCTGTTGTTGTTAAAACTTTGGTTATTTACTTTTTTCTTTTAACTTTCTCAGAATTGATTTATCTTGAGAATTGGAAGAATATTTCAATGTTAGTTTTAGTGTCTATGGAAGCGTGTTCCAAAAGAATAAGAAAGATAACTTATGCTAGAGTTGCAATACAGTTCAATTAATAGAAAAGAAAACTCATGACAACATCCTCAGTATATATGTGGCCTTCCAGGTAAAATATAATTAACCAGAATTGATCAGGAAGCGGAGAAAGACAAATTTTAATTCTGAAAATGTTATTTTTAACAAGGCCGGAATGAGAATTTCTTTAGATACTTTTGGTGACCTAAATATCTTAAATATATATTTGAAACATAGTATACATATATACAACATATTTATATATCTATATATAGATAGATATATAGATATGCAGGTATGTATACATACGCAGTCATATATTTCTACACAAATATACATATTTAGACATATATGTAAATATATTTAGACATAGACACACATATTTTGAGTTTAAAGAATAGAACATTTTTCAATAAATGCAACTCTGTTTTCTATCCCTTCAGTGCCAATCTTCCTACCAAGTTCTCTGTTTAGCAAAAGTCTTATTCAACTTCAGGAATAATTGAGAACCCCAGTGTGCATAATTTCTAAATTTCCCCAGGACATTCTCTATAGGATATCCATCTGTTCACTGTGAATTGCTCAAGTCATTCTAAAAATACTGATGTTGGCCTCTGAAAATTTTATATAACCTGACCAGGGAAAGTTCACATTTCTATGTGTCTGTTATAATAACAGAACTTTTCAGGGTTATAATTAAACAAAGAAAAGTTTGAGTTTTGTTTTCAGTCTCAGCAGCGAAATCTACATCCTAAGAGACAAAAATCCTCTTAAAAAATTAGAGTAAGTCAATCACTGACTGCCTTTTTCCAGATTAGCCATGTTTTCCTGCCATTTTTGAGAACTTCAGCCACACGCTTTACTTATCCAAAGTTTGCCTTCTTCTTTACTGTTATTGCTCTCAGAATAGTAATTCCTGTGCATTTTGACTCCCTATTCTTGGGAGTTCTTCCCCAAAATTTATCATTATTTATAAACTGTAAAATTATAAAGATGAACAAGAATGGGCATGACTGCATTACTCATATATCTTAAGATCTAGTGGGAGAGATGGAAGTTAAAAAATCATAAAAATAAATAGAAAATTATGAATATAATAAGTACTAAAAAGGAAGTTACAAGGTACTTTAGTATGTAAAAGAATCATTTACCCTAGTGTGTGGAGCCTTTCCTGAGGAAGTGATATGAGCTGCAATAGAAATAATTATTAAAAGATAGGCAAAGAACGAGGAAGGAACATCTACAGAGACCCTTCGATGGGGGGGGGGAGTATCTTGAGAAATTTTGGAAAATAAAGCTGAGGAGATAGGTGAAGTCTTACCAGGTGCTCTGAATGCCATAGCATTTGAGGATAGCATTTATTTTGCTGGCCACTAGCTGAATTCTCTTCATGATCTGAGGGAATTGCCCTAGTGTGGTCTTTAGTAGGACACTGAACCTGTTCTTCCCCTACAAAAAACAAATGGGGCTAAGCATTTTCTTCCCCTCCTTGTGACACTAATTAACTAGATACTTCAACAGGAGATTTTGTATATGGAGTGACTTAAACCAAGATGTCAGGATAGCTAAAGAGTATTCACTGTGACCACAACAGAGTCACAAGTGCAATGATAATTACACAAATATCCATGCTTGTGGCAGGGAAGGCATCTGTCAAGGGGTCAGGATACCTGCAGTGGTGTCTTAACCATGCTGTACTTACGGTATGACCTTGGCTGAATTCTCTGCTGCCTAGCCTTCTGTATTAGTTTGGTTTCTCTAGGGGAAAATAACTAATAAAATATATAAATAAATGATAGATAGATAGATAGATAGATAGAGAGAGAGAGAGAGAGATACAGATATATAATGTATATATTGGCTCACATGGTCATGGAGATTGAGAAGTCCTAAAGTCTGCAGTCAATCTGGAGACTCAGGAGAGCCTGCAATGTAAGTTCTATTCCAAGTCCAAGTCTGAAGGTAGGAGGAGACTGATGCTTCAGTTCAGAGACAGGCAGATAGAGTGAATTATCCCTCACTCAGTCTTTTTGTTCTATTCAGTCCTTCAGCAGATTGGATGACGGCCATCCATATTGAGAAGAGCAATCTGCTCTATTCAGTCGACTGATTCAAATGTTAATGTCACCCAGAAACACGTTTACACATCCAGACTTAGATTTAACCAAATATCTCGGCAACAGTGACCCAGATAAGTTGACACATAAAAGTAACCATCATACTTTTCTTTTTCTTTTTTCATTTTTTTACACTTGGGAAATAAGTGTTTTGTCAATCTAGTGAGCTACCTGATGTCTTTACGTATAAATAAGGATAACTTCTTTTTTAGATCATCAGAGTTACTAATTCATTATTATTTACTCTAAGGGTAATATATGTATAATGTAATATTTTATGTAACATCATTTTATAAGTAATATTTTATGTAGTCGTGAAATATTTAAATTCATGTTTCAAACAAATCATTCTGTTAGACATGCTAGCATAGATAGGTGGGGATAGTAAACAGAGGTGAAGAATTAAGAGTGGAGAAATGGAGAGAATTAAGAAGAAATTGCATGCAATAGTTTGAGGATGCTGATTATAGACATTTCAAGATGATTACAGATTTAAGAGCTACTTAAGCATTAACATTTACAGGACCGATGACAGATTGCATATGAAAGGTGAAAGAATGAGATGTCAAATATAACATCTAGGTTTCCAGCATGTGAAACTGAATGAATGATGTCATATGTTAAGATAGAGAGTATCTTTCAGAAAAGAATGTATATTATTTTTCTGCTCAGGAAGTGGTGCTAGAGAAGGCTATAAGTAATTAAGTTTTAAAACAATTGAAAATTTGATGTTCCTTTGATATTCAAGTGAAGATGTCAGGTAGACTGGTATGTTGGACATACCAGTCTGGAATTTAGAGAACAAATCTGGAAAGGAGTTACCCACAGAAAGGTAAACAGTTCCCTAAGAAACAATTAGCCCTTGATAAATCCATACTTTGGGTCCATACATTATTTCTAATTTTGAATGGCTTATTAAGCTCTATAACTTCTTAATCCTCCTGAGTAGCTTCTGCTGTCTGTCGTGAGGATTTCTTGGTATACAGACTTCAGACAGGCAATATAACTAATTAATTCACCTTCTTATCTAGTCTACAAATGGAAAGTGTTAGAAAGTAAATCCTTAATAGTTCCATTCCCTTCATCCACTCTGCAAAGTTCTGTTCTGAGAGAGGCTGAAGTTCCTTAATGGCTCTCCAGAAACATCTCACATCAAAAAATGACCAGCTGTGTTTTTTTATGAACTCATGGCCATCTCTGTAATACAAAATGTTCTACTTATTTTCTTAATGTGATGGTTAATTGTATGTGTCAACTTGACTGGGCTAAGGGATTTCCAGATAACTAGTAAACATTGTTTCTAGGTGTGTCTCTGAAAGTTTTTCCAGAAGAGATTAACATTTGAATCAGCAGACTGAATAAAGAAAATCACCCTCAGCAGAGCATGTAGTCATCATTGGGTCCATTGAGGGCTTGAATAGAACAAAAAGTTGAAGAGACATAAAAAATAAACATAAAAAGAACACATTCTAATCAGATCAATGCTTATCTGATTTTTATATAATTTATAACCTACACAAATTTTACTGGTATTTTATTCCTATTATCTCTTTAAAAATAAAAAAAATTAAGAGTATATTAAGACATAGCATATAAGATTTAAACAAAATGAATATATACATATAAGATTTAAACAAAATGATTATAGCATCTATTTGGCATCATTTAAATAACATCACTAAATAGAAGGTAAGTAGAGAGTATCTTTTACTAATTTGAAAACCAAATAGTCATATCCATATCCCTATACTAGAAACAGCTGTTTAATTTCATTTTCAAGTTAGAAATGCCAATAAGGTAGAATAGTTATTATTACATAAAAGTTACTTTACAATTTATCATGCCAATAAAAAATAGTGAAGAGATACTTAAGAATTCCATGCTTTAGATCAGTAAGAGTTATTATATTCTAAAAAAAAAATGATTAAAATTTCATTACTTAGTACCTAGCTTGACATTATTAGAAAACTGAGCAGTATTGAATAATAGTATTCTAATATCGTCATTTATTTTATTCATGCATTTTTCATTTTAGTTTGCTTTGTGTCCTAAATTTTTTTGAATTGTATCTTCAGATTTATTTCACTGTTTTAAAAATCATAATATAGTTTATTATACTAATATCATCCAAATCTCTTTATCAATAGTTTTGGTTTTAACCACTACTAGGAATTATCATTGGAATTTAAAATAATTTAAAATAATACACTGATATACAACTTGGAGATCTCAGTTTTCAATCAAAAATACAAAATTTTCAAATGTTATATAATATAAACTTAAAAAAAATAATACAACATAATTAGTGTTAATAGAAAGATTAAGGACAAAACCAAAAAACATATTGATACTATTAGCTACACTTTGAGTTATAACTTTTTTATTCTTTCTTTTTTTTTTGCTATTTAACTTGTTTTAGCCACTCTCAAATATTCATTCATTTTTAAAATACTGAGTATCTGCTATGTGCTAGGCATTTTTCTAATACTATTTAAGAAAATTGAAAATTCACTATCTTTACATACACTGTAATTTATTTTAAAATTCATTTAAGCAAAATTGCAAGCTACTTACCTTCTATTGAGTAATGTTATTTAAATGATGCCAAATAGATGCTATATTCATTTTGTTTAATCTTATATGTAATTCTTTATTGAAAAGCTGAGTTTGGAGCAATTTTAAATTTAAAAGTGTCATTCCTTATAGTCTCCCCCAAATGCTTTATTACTCTTACAATGCTTTCATATTTTATGATTATGTCATCTTTAAAAAATATATTTTATCTCATTTTAACTTTTAATCAACCCTTAAATTAATAATTAGTATTATTATTACAATCATCCATATTTTAATATTATTATTACTTTTATAGTCATCATTTATTTAGGTGTACATATATATTTATTCATTTCTTAGTTCATCATTGTTACTTAATTGTCACTCTTCCCTTCTGGGAATTTATTCCATGCAGAAATATATCCCTTCATAATTTTTTGAGTAAAGATAAATATATTTAAACTTTGTCAGAAATTTCCTCCTACTCCATTATTTTCTAATCATATTTAAGATGGCTATGGACTAGTATACTGAGTTATTTTTCCTCTATGCTTTGAAAGCATTCTTCTATTCTCTTCTACTAGTTATAAAAGTTGGTTCGCTGTTTCTATTTTGGTAATGTCTCCTTCCTCTCCAATAGATTTTAAGGTTTTTTTTCTTTGTCTACGTGTTCTGCAGTTCAGCTACAATTCATCTAGTATGGATTTGTTGTTATTTTTCTGCTTGGAATTATTCCTTTTCAAGCTGACTTTTATCTTTTTCACTTCCAGAATACACTCAACATATTTTTCTACAACACCTTCCCTGTTTGTTAATTTTCATTCTAGAACTTCAGTTAAGTGTATTTTGGAATTCTCATATTTCTGAACAAATCTTTGAACAGCTTTCACTTTTTCATACATTCTTTCTCTTTTTTTTTTCTATTTTTGTTGCATTTTGGATGTTTTTGACAGCTTCATCTTTCAGTTCATTCATCTACCCTCTAATAAAGTAAAATCACTGTTCCTCATGGATATGTGACAGGAATCTACTTAGCAAGTAGGCTCTTTATAAATTTATCCAAGTTATGGATAAAAACATTAATCATGTGGAAACCCAGAATAAATCACATTTTTATTTCACACTTCTTGAAATTCCTCTGCAGTTTATTATGATTTGTTTAAATTTTGCTTTTTCTGTATGGTCATTCACTTTGTTTTTTCATCTACATAAATGTGTAATTTATTCAGCCCATATTTCTCTGTCAATCAAAATGAACTATAAGAAATGACATAATAATTGAAGAAATGATGTCAAATGTTCTTAATTCAGATAACCTATAGTATTTTCATCTCTTTAATAAACAATTAAACAGATAAAAAGGAAAATAGCATCAGTTTCATTTATTTGTTTCAGTGGATGTTAACTCTTTTAATTACAAACTTTTTTTCGAGTTTTAAGAAACTACTGTGTTTCTTGTCTATCTTGGATTTCTAAGGGAACTTTTTATCTGGTAATTTACAAAATGTATTTTTAAAATAAAAACCTGTAGTTTCTCATTTTGACTCAGAATCTTTCTTAATTATCATTCTAAATGATAGTCTGATCAAATCTGGTTACCTAATTTCAAGATTTTCTTTTGTGTGTATGGTGCGTGTCCAGACCTAGACAAACACATTAAGAGATCAAGGGAAACATATTTAATTTCCATTTTCAAGTTACTATCTCTTTTAATGTTTTTCATGAAAAGAGAAGGATGGTATAACTATGAGTAGGATTGATGTGTGAAAAAATTGAAATGCTAGGCCCGTGTGAGTTACATTAAGCTTTGGTAACTTTATTCAAAGAATCATATGGAGCCACTTAAATTTGGTAGGCAAGGAAGTTGCATGATTGTATTTGGTTTTGGAAAGATTACTTAGGATTCATTGTGGAAAATGGATGATGAGAATTGATGACTAGAGACAGGAAAAGAGATCTGGTTAAAGTTTTACATGCGAAGTAATTGCGCAGGACTTCATGATAGGTCAGTTATAGGAGTGATGAAGGAGTCAAGGAGTATGCTGATACTGATAGAGGAATCACAAGTAAGGGTCAAGTTTGGACAAGGAACATCCAGTTTTGAGCAAGATATATATAGACTGCCAGTGATATATCTGAATGGAGTTATGGGTCTGAAGTTCAGGAGAAAACAATGGCCTACTTGTAATCAAAGTGAGAAAAATATATGAAATCATTTAAGGGGAGAGAAAAAAAAGAAGACAAAGAAACACAATCCTGGGGAAACCTAGGAGACAGTGGTATCAAGAAAATGAAGAGAAAAGTGTTTCAAGAAAGAGGAAGTGGTTGACATTTTAAGATGGTGAGAGTAAAACAGTTAAGACTAAGGAATGTGAAAGTAGGTAGTAATAATGTCCTTTATTTTAAGGAAATAAATTAATAAATAAATTATGGCATATATATGAACTAAAATATAATGAAACTTTTGGAATGTATGACCTGTGTATATCAAATAGGAAACATGATATTGAAAAAAAAGTAACAGATACATGAAGATGCTATTTACGTAAATTTTTGAAGTTGTAATTAATATTGTATGCTGTTTTACACATGGACACACGAACACAAAGACATACAACACACAGACACATATATATTCGAAAAGTTTAAAAAAATTGAAAGGTTATATATCAACTTTAAGGTCCTTCTATAAAAATATTGACAATAATTGGTGGTTTAGGTGTGTATTTTAACAGTATTAATAACATTTTGCTTCTTTTAACCTAAAAAATTATCTAAAGCAAAGAATGAAAAAATAGGACATTAAATCTTGGTGGTAAGAGTCTTATTTTTTAAATCCTTTGTATGTTTGCAATATTACATAATATTCTAACATAATTAGACTTGTACTGGATTTTCCCCAAAAGTATAAGTAGAAAATATGACCAAATTTTACCAGAAGTCAAACTTTGTAAATATTTAAGAAACATATATTTAGTTGAGTGCGAGGGGCACAGCAATAGGAGCAACAAATAATTACAATTGTTTTAAGACATACATTAGCCAAATATTTAATTCATACTTATTCTCAAATGCAAGAATAAAATTATAGAATTTTCATTCAGCCATAATGTGTTGTGCTTTACCAAACAATCTGACATATGTCATAATTAATCATAGCCTATTAAAATACCTTAAACATAAACATAAAACACCATGTATTAATTTAAATCTGCTTACTATTTTTCTATAACACTTTAACACTTATAATGGACACTGTATTTCCCTAACATTAATTATGTTTATAATTTGTTATATTTATAAAAAGTTTTAATCATTTTAATTGATGGAATTACCATATATAACCTGTTTAAAAAAATAAATTTTGATTTAATGGGAGAATATAAAATCTTTTAGCAATTTTACTTTAAATAGCCAAAAATAAAGTTATACAGTTTTTCAGATAATAGAGATACCAAAAAATATTTCTTTAATTATGAATATTGTATATCTTAGCTCTTCTTTACCTATTGGCTATTTTGAAACCATTTCCAATTGCCATTAATCCAGTTTATTAAAAGTTAAAAAATCAAAAATTAAAAAAAAGAATTCTAAATATTTCCTTAATATGAAAATTATAGTCATTGAGAATACAAAACAACAACAATGACAACAAAATAAAATGCCATCAGAATTAAAAACAAACAAGCATAAACAAACAAACAAAAACTGCCCTCATTGAACTTAGTGAGTCCTAGACTCTAAGAATTATTTGTATCAATATCCTTTGGCTAATTTTAATTGTCAGGTTATTCCAAAATAAAACTCTCATATAAGCTCTGCTGATTTACATCAGGCTTTTGTTGTAGTTATAACAGGGTTATAACTTATAAAAATTGCAGAGATGAAAATCTCACAGGGAGAACACAAGTCTACATGAGACTGTCAGAGTAATTTTAGATGTTTTTTGATGTATTCTGGCCTCTCATTGTTGGATCCTTGTCTATTTTGAATCCTGATGTCTGTCCTCTGAAATTTGATATGTTGCAGTATGAAAATTATAAAGCCAAGTTCAAGGTCAAGAGTAGGCATTGTTACTTACAGAAAATAATAACTTAGCTTATTCTGACCAAGGAATAGTTAAATAAGACAAAACATTATTCTCACAACTTTTTTGTAAATTAGAGCACAGCTTATAAAAAATATTGATATTCAACTCAGGCCCCCTCAAATTTGGAATTGTTGTATTTTTAATCAACCATTCCTCATTCACCTCTCAAAATTTAAAAACTGAGAATGGTCTTGTTTTTTCCATCTGTCATGAATTGTCAGAGATCAGTTCCGTCTCAGAAATTTTACTCTCCTAAATAAATCCTCTTCTGTGACACACAAAATCTATTTGGAAAACAAACTTAATTGCAAAGTAGCAATTTATCTTCAATTCTCATTATATGTGAGTGTTTATTACTGTCCTAGAAAACTATATTACAACTTTCTTTCAATTATCTTCCTGAGGATACACCTAATTTTCTGTTGATAACTGGAAAACATCCAAATGACTAGCAGACATAATTATGATGTTACTTATGCAGAAGCTTCAGTAACTATTCATAGTCACTAAGTGTTTATTAACTTCGTTTTCAAATTGTGACATTTTTCTAACCTTGTCACAAAATATGAGAATATATCATATATGTGTAAAAATTAATAGATTTATTTTGGTGGTTCATATATAGTTGTTTTGGAAAAATCATCTTTCAATTGACTTCTAGTCTATGTGAATAGCATATACATGACTATATATACATAGAGATATAAAAGGAGTCAGACTATTACATTTAAATTATAGGAGGTATTCTGGAGAAATAAGAATATAATATAATAAAATATGATTAATATAATAAATTAATATAATATAATACATAACAATATATAATAATATAATAATAGGTTAAAGAAGAAAGGCCTCCACAAGACCCTTAATATTTGGGAAAAATATTAAAGAAGTAGTATAGTAAGAAGAAAATATGATATTTAGAGAAAGAATGTAAAGATTTCTTCCTTTTGAGAAATTAGGGTTTCTGCAAGTAATTGCGGGTTTTGAGGGTAAGTGAAACATGTAGGCACATATTTGAGGCAGGCTAGACGTCTGCAGAATACTTTTCAAATATGAGAGTATCCAACCATGTTATTCCATGAACTTGAGTGTGTTAATACATGTGCTGTGGTCAAGGAGAAGCCCAGATAGACTCAGAGCCACATCTGCAGGAGTCATAAGCAAGATTTAATCATGCACACGAGGAAAGTGGCATTTTATTATCATTTTTATATGCCAAACTCACTTACTGAGCAAGCATATGGTAAATAAATGTTAGCTTCTACTGCCGTCGATCATTATTGAAAAGAATTCCTGGAGTAAGTGCAGCTATTGTCTGCTTCCAGCAGGGGGAAGCAGACCCCTTTTTAGTGGGGGTGGCTGATTGCAAAGGCATCCCGTTTGCAACTGGCAATTTACCAGGGAGTTGGCTTCTCAGAGTTGTTATTACCAAAACATGACTGTGCTAACCCATCTTTGTAGTCTTCCCTCTTCTGTAGATGTTTATTCCTTCAGCCTGCATTTCTTAAGTTAAATCTGATGGAGGCAGTAAAAATTTTAGGAGCAGCACATGGGGATACATAAAGTATTTTATGTTTTATCCTTTGATAAATGTATTACTCTAGTCTTGTCCATAACATAATCTCAATTAATAATTTTTCCTCCAGACCCCCTACTGAGTCTGGATCCTGAAACCACAGTCTACTTGATGGGCTTCCCTCAAATTTGGGCATAGACATAGACATGTTGGAGGTTAAAACGTGACATTGAGATCTTTTCAGCTTTGTCCCTCCAGCTTGTCTGTAGTTACGCCTTTTGTTTTCTCTGTCTTGTCCAGGAGCAAGGAGGAGTGTCCGCAAAGGTAACTAACAATATTTATTTACTCAGAATTCTAAGTTTATTGTTAAACCTGGTCAGACAAGTGAAGCTGCTGCTAGTCATATGCTGGGTCTTATTCCATCTGTCAGACTTTTCTATAAGGTAAATTGAGATCAGCCAGGATTGCTTGATTTCCTACAGAAACTCAATCTCATCACTTCCAGGTCTGACACCTCAATTTGGATTTGACAACAAGGTTGGAATAATAGATAAATAAATAATATTAGTACCTTTTGGAATAACGATGGCTTAACGCTTGAATTTATAATTTTGTAGTTTCCTGGGTACCTTTCTGGAAATAATGCCTACCTTAAATTATTATATCATGGGTAGTACTTGTTATTATAATTGTTTTGTTTGTTTCTTTTTTCTTTTTTGGTCTATGAGTCTAAAGTTAGAGTAGTCTTATAGTCTTATTTGGAAAGCAAACAAACAAATTAACTAAGAACATTGGACACGCTATTAATATGGAGTTTTACATTTTGCATGTGTGTGTGTTCACAGGTGTGGGGAGATTTCCCTTCTGATATTATTAAATTCAGGATTTTTAAAGACAGCAGCCAATAGTTAATGGCATCTAGAGGATTGAAGGGAAGTAGCATGTACACATTTGGGTGGGAAATGGACCAGACAAACTCGGAGTTGTATGGATCCCACATGGCGATATGAATAAAGGGATCACACTAAGGCTGTCAGAGGGGGTTCCAGATGGAGTTATAGGGCCACTGTATATGTTATGCACCATGAACATTGCCCACTGTGGACTCTTTGGGAGTAGTACCCTTAAAGCTGTGCAGTGCACACATCTCTTAACTACATATGGTGATACTGAACATGACAAGTGACAAGAAGCACTTCAAAAAATGTCTCAAAAATATTTATGAGATTATGAGATTACAACTTTGTGAGTGATAACAGAAAGGATAAATACAGAATACTGGAAATTTAAGGATAGTGAGACAACTTTTCAGTTTAAAGAAATTTCTGTTAAAAGCCACCCAAAGCTTGCTGCGCTAATTTGTCCTATCTAAGCCTTTTCCATTCTATGCTTATATTTTGCTATCAGAACTGACCTTCATTTGCCATTTCATTAATTAAAAATAAATCTATCAATTTCATATATATTTTTTCTTGATGTCTCTAAGTTTCTGTGCTGTATTCTTTTTCCTATTTCCTTGATATAATTCTTACTTTTCTCTCCTTATCCCCTAATGGCTGAGCCTCCTTTAAGCTAGCCTTATACTTAACCCCTTTGTTTAATCACATTAAACATAGAAAGAAGATCTGTTATCACAAAAAGTGCATAAAGAGATACACACTTTTGATAAGCACTTTACTTACCACTAGGAGTGAAAGGAAAGCCACTCTTCTATGAGTGGTTATATCTTTAGTATAATTTTTAATCTCTTCTATATTAAATGATAAAACCAGGATGATTTTTCCCCATTGACAGAATTTAAGAGTGTTATATTATATGCTTCTCTTTCTCAAAGAATATCTCAATCTATGTGATCTGATTGAAAGGAGCTGGAGATGTTCAAATCTATCTAAAATGATTAGGACTTATACCAGTAGTTGTCAGGCTGCTTTACCAAGTCTCCTACATTTTGTTACCTAGAAGGAATAACACATTAGCAGAACTTATTTTACCCATGTGGTATAAGTTCCTAGAATGTTGAAATACTTATCTTTCAAGACATCATTGAGGTCCCATCTCCTCCACAAAGGCAAAAGCATTGTCCGTAAACTTCTGTACTTACATGTTTTCTCACAGCTCATACAATCTGTTTTGGAAACAACTGTTTACTGTCTGTAAAAGTCTTGAGGGCGCTGACCTAAAGCTACTCACCACAGTGCCCAGCAAACACCTGGCAGGTAGAGAGCATGCAATAACTTTTTTCTGCATTGTACTGAGTAAGAAAATGTTGAAGGAAGAAGCAACTATGGAGCACTTCCTGTGTATCTGTCCTCTACTTCCTCATGTGTCTGTTGCTTAAATTTCCCCACGATTCTCTAACTAAATTCTGCCAAGAGAGTACCATCCAGAATGATTCAGAGAGAGAACAATTGACAATGGTTTTTCATTACCAAGCACATCTTATTTTCTAGTTTTGTTCAAAATTATTCCTCTACTGAAATAAATTAATATTTGTACCTCAGCTGACTCACTTTAAACAAATATCACAAGTAAACAGAAGAAGATGGATGATAAAGGTAAATTGGAGTTTATCAAGAAAAGATAATGACTATTTTATTTCCTTCACAAGGAAAACAAACACTGGCAATATTTACAAAGATATTTCTTACTGGACTGGAAATTCTAAAAGTGTACTTTCGAAAATAGTAACTTATTTTCTTATTTTGTTTAAGCTATTTAGAGCACCATTAACACTGATTGGTAGAGGAAAGACAGTGTAAAATACATTGTAGCTAAACTTAATGATAACACTACTCAAGAGTTAACAATAGAAAAGGTATTTTATGATTTTCCTCGGAGGAGGGGCCCTCTAACCAGTAAGTCAGTTATTCCCCAGCACCCTGGATGTATCATACTTTCTTAAAGCCAGAGTAGATAATTATTATAAAATTTAGGTTGACATTTATATACTTATAAATAGTGAAAGTACTTAGAAAAAGAAAATCTGACAAAGTTAATTAAATATAAATTGGCAGTGTATAGAAATTAACATTTGTTATTTCCCTTACTGCCAGTGCTGAGATATGTAAGTAATGCTATATAACTTGCAAAATAGACATATTTATGCAAAAGTTTGAATTGGAGGTGAACTTCATGGGAAATGAGAGGGACCTTGTTTCTTGCTGCTGACATGGGTGGAAGCAGAGGCTGGGCACCTCTGTTCTCTGCAGCAGCAGCAGCAGCATATCTCAGCAGATCCATTGTACAATGATATTTAGAAGTTATTTCTGGAAGCATATCCTATAGACTTTCTTCAATATTTGGGGTTTTCAAACATCCTTTAATAAATCCACCGGTGCTCAAATTAAGTGGAATAGACTATTCTGTTGTCTGCAAATAAGAAATTTTTGTCTTATTTAAAAAGATTATATTTGCTGCCTTCATATACCCAGGAGCCAGTATTTAGCTTCATTTATGGTGAATCTTTGAAAAACATCTGTCGATGATGATAAAAATAACAAGAAGTTGTCAAAACATAATTTAATAGGCTTTATTTTGCTAAAAATTTGTGTTTTTTCATCAGCAATAATGTACATGTTCAGTATTTAAATAGATCTGCATCTTGTTAAGAAAGAAGATTTATGCATTTATAAGGGTCATTTTTTAAAAAAAATTCTCACTTAAAAACCTCACCTGGCTATGCCAAGAAATGTGTTTTCTGAAACCCCTGTAAGGATGAATATATGTATAAGCCAAACATTTTCTTTTCTATATCTTTTTTGGAACTAGTTCAGAAACATTTCTGCAGGCAAATATATCTGTCAGTTTCTTCACTATAAAAAGCAGAATTTATGGTTTTCAACAAATCATTGCAGAACAAAATGAAAAAAAATAAAATGACATGAAGTATAAAAATGGCCTGATAGTGCTTCAGTATTCTTTGTCTTCAATTTGTAACTACATTAAAAAATTTACTGTTTAAAGCTTTTTAAATAGAATCTAAAAATGGAAGATCATGTGCCAAATCAACATTTTAATATAACGTTATTCATCGTGCAGTCTCAACAAACTAAACTGCTTAAATTGTATTTTTTCCAGTGGTTTTTTTTTTTTTATAATCATAGGAGTTTAAGTTTTATTGGTTTATGAACCAGCTTGAAATATCTTCTGACATTTTCTACCCCTTCACACTTCAAGGGCACATAACGGAATTAATCAAAATCCTTAGTTGTGATAACCTCAACATTGATCTGTGTTTGGCCTTCATTTAATTATTCCTTATTCATTTGTTTTTATGATAATATAATGGACATTTATGACACTTTTTGGCTATAGTTCATGATTACATAATTATACAATATGTGCTCTTTGAAGAATACTAAACTACTACGGGAGATGAAATAGAAATAGCAGGTCTAGCTTTAGTCTTTCAGTAAATAACTCAGTCTTTACAGGAAAAGAATATGCTCACCATTAAACAGAAATGTGTAACAAAAAATATGGTAGTTATCGTTTTCACAAATTAGAACTGGTAAAACCTAGAAGAATATTAAATTAGCAGATAAATTATATGAAACCAAGGCTAAATTTATAAATTGTATAAATCATAGCTGCTCTACTATCTGTATTTAAGTATGGTATGCTTTTAATAGATGGTACATAAACTCAAACCAGCAGATAAAATGGAGATGAACACTATACTGCTCATTTATCCCCAAGTATGATTAAGTTGCAGATCTCACTTTAGAAATCCTAACTGGTATAGCAGTAAGGGGAACCTGAATAACAAAACTGAATCACCCTCAAATAAATACATTATGAAAAATTCTAATAACCTCCTACTTTACCTTCCAGAATTAAGCATTATCTAATAATTCTATAAATACACTGTCAATATTCATATTCTCATATAAGTCCCATTAACTAATCTTCATTATGTGCAAATATTTGTTAGTTTTCCTTGAGTTAAAAGATTTTTATGGGAGATTTGATCAAGTTGGAGCAATGTTAGATATGGACGGCTTTAACATTTGGAGTCCTATTATGGATGAAAATGGAGTGGCAGGAAAACAGATGTAACAAGGAAAAAGTATCAAGGATCTTCATGTTAATGATCAGCTGAGATTGACAGTAATAGTAAATGCTTAAAAAGAAAGTATATACACATATGACGACTTACAAATGCTAGCAAAAGGCAAACAGGCATCATTCTTTATTTTTCTATTATGTCCATCTATTTGTCTGCTTGGGCTTCCATAACAAAACACTACAGATGAGTGGTTTAAACAACAGAAATTTATCTTTTCACAATTTTGGAGGCTGGACACCCAAGATAATGTGTGGGAAGCTTTGGTTTCCCCTGAGGCTTCTCTCATTGGCTTGCAGATAGCTGCCTTCTCCACGTTTTCTCATGCAGCATTTTCTCCGTGTTTGTTTATCTCTCATTCTGTGTATATTAATTTTCTTTTCCAAAAGGACACCAGTAGAACAGAATTAGATTTTAGGATTAGGCCTAATCACTTAATGACTTAAGGCTGTATCTCCAAAAATTATCCCATTCTGAGATACTGGGCTTTGGACTTCAACATTAGAATCTTAAGAGGATGCAATTCAGCCCATAACAATTCCCTTACTTGAAATATATTCATCACCCAGACATATGAACCCTATCCTCTAAGCAAATTAAAAAATAAAAACCTCTCTTTTCCTGATCAAGCCAAGATTTTTTTCTGCCTTCTTATTTTTGTAAAATGTATTCTCTCTCTCTTTTATTTGTTTGGGATCATAATTTTACACATCCTTCAAGACTTTACTGCTTCTTCTAGATTAATGAATCTGGCTAGAAGTGATCCTTTCCCTTGAGTTCTGTTAGTCTTTTGTTTGTTGCAATCTATTAGAATTTTAACCAAATGCCATTTTATATCAAAATGGGTGCCTTATTTCCTCTTCTATGCCATATTTTATTGAAGCCTTATCTTATTTCCAAATCCCTACATTATATGTTCAATGCCTTGTGCACAGTGGATTCTATACGTTTTGTCGACTGGCTATGACTTGATATAAGAAGGTTAGTTATATTTTTCTCCGTTAGTTTGTTAGCATATTTCCTAATGTGTTAAACTATATCCGAGTAGGATTTGCCATTTCCAATAACTCACATTGCACTTTCAACAATTGCCTCATTGCATATTTGTACATATTTAAACATAATATTCTCGGTATTTGATAGATAGGCCAAGGATAAAGAAGATTTGAAGAGCCAATTAACAAGCTTGATCTAATTAGCTTATATAGAACACAAATAATAACTTACTGGAAATAATACAAAGATATTTTTTCTGTTTTAATGGCATTCTTAGAATGGGAAGGGAGTGCCATGGAGTAAACATACAGGGAAAAAGAACATTTAATACGAATTTACCTCAGGAGGATAAAAGTATGTGGGTGAAAGACTCTAGGGCTTCCACTTTCTGTTTTGGAGACAGTATGAAGTTGCAGACTGAAAGCCATATAAAATGTGTAGTATTCTTATATTTTTTATTTGGAACCTCCTACATCTTTATAGAGATTTGTAGTAGTATCATTAAAATAAAAAGAAAGACTTTTTCTTTGTCTTTCGGAACAGCAATAAAAGGAGTTGCAATATGATGATGACAGTGATTTGGAAAGTACGGTCATTATCTCGAGCAGGTTTTGAGAGAAATGAATGACCTCACCTCTTGAGAATAAGTAAAAGAGGCTTTGTTTGGGGAGGTTCACTCTAAGATACAAAGAAGATAAGAAGAGGAGCTCTTGAAGTGGTATAATACACTCTGTAATGCCACATATGGGGTTCTGTTTTGTTTTCCTTTTTGGTGTGTAAAAGAAGGAGATTTTCTATATTTCCTAACTTTTGACAACCCATCCAGGAGGCTGGTCTTTGAACTCCTACACATCCATTCCTACAGATACTAAATTTATCTAGAGCTCACTTTGGTTTTAAACTCAGAACAGATGGAGAAGGATGCTGTCTAAGAAAAGCAGAAATGACAGAATTACATTCTGGTTTGAATGTTCTTCATTAAGATAAATTATTGTTAATGCTGTAACTGCATCATCATACTCCAGAGGTAAGTCACTGCTGGCCTAAGTATGACCAGAATATATGAACAATATTACTGCTCCCTCCTCCCTCAATGGCAAGCAATAAAGTAAAAGATAAAAATGGAAACAGGATAAAAGGCAGGGAAATAAAAGATCTTTCCCTGAGAGACATATTCACTAGTACCGGTGGGGCAAAGAATGGTCTGGGGAAATGCATATAAGAATCTGTATGTTTAAACTCAGGTAGGCCTAATGAGTAAGTAACTGGGAAGAACATTGCCAAAAATTTTTCTCTTTTATCTTTCTGGGATCATGGTGATTAAAATACAAAAACATCCCCAAAACAGGAGTAACTGTTGAAACAATAAATTGACCTATATTGAATTTAAAAAAGAAGAAAAAGAAAAGAAAAGAAAAGAAAAAAAGAAAAAAGAAAAGAAAAGAAAAGAAAAAAGAAAAGAAAAGAAAAAAGAAAAAGTAGTAAGGAATTTTGTAAGGAAATTCTCAGAGATGCAGACCTTAGAGACCTAGGCTAGATCAGGGTTTACTGCTGAAATTGAAACTTACCTGTGGTCAATTCAATTGGTGGGTCAGTTCTGATAATTTCAAGGATGAATGTGAAACCTCAGTCATGTGTAGGTGGCTGTCATAGATTCCAAATTCCCAGAATATTCCACATGTTTCTTAAAATTTCTTCTTGATATCTGTGGACATGATTCACTGAGTTATTAAAAACTAAGGGCACATTTTTCAGTTAGTAATGTGGTAAAATGAAGTAGAATTCTGATTCTTTGTATTTTGCACCATGCATGGAAACATTTGCACCATGGGATGAAACAAGATGTGGCTACTCCAGTTCTTGTCTTAGATCAGCGAGCGCTTCTCAAACTCAAACATGACACTAATGACACTAATTATCAAGGAATCTTGATAAAATCCTGATTCTGACTCACTAAGTCTGAGTGGAATTCTGAATTTCTAACAAGCTTCTAAACAATGCTGTTGTTGCTAGTTTAAAATCTGCACTTCAAAGAGTAAGGTCTTAGGTGGCAAAAGATGTCCCCTTGTATCAAATACTTGGCTAATGAATTTCTATATAGTTAGAAATTTTAATCAATTATTTTTTTGAGAACATTTGAAAAATGTAAAGTCCTTAAGTTGAAAGAGGGATATAGCTGCAATATGGCATTTTAATTTTTATTTGTGTAAATATTACCATGGGATATCAAAGAAAAATCATGTAGTCACCAGTATATATATATAAAATTTAATTTTTTTATTTAAAATACATTGTTACTTTGATTTAATGTTAATTATTAAAGCCAGCCTTGTTAGTCGTCTCCTCAGACACCAATTTATTTGAGTATGTAGCAGACTTCCTGCCATTTTTTGGCATTCAATAAATATTTTCTAAATGAATGAATAAGAAATGAAGAATATGCTTAGAACTTTTATACTTCATGACAACTATGTGTAATAAATAATTCTCCCATACATCTGTAACCAAGATACATACATATACACATGTATGTGTGTGTGTGTATGTATATATAGACACACACACACACACACACACACACACACACATATATATGTATGTATGTATGTGTATATATATCCTTGGGGAGAGAAATGTAAACTCTTCATATTTGTACATTTATCCAGCACCCACATTAAACACACTTACTTACATACATTTTAAATACATTTTAAATATCGAGTATTATAACTTGAGTGAAGGTGCTCTGTGTTATTTTTTATCCCTAGTGCTGCTTTAGAAACCATCATATAGAGATTCATTGGGACAAACAAGTCCCAAATGTTTTAAGAGAAGCTGATATCTCTATGGTTAAAAAAACTATGTTGATTTTTATGTGGGGGAAAAAAACTGAAAATGAGAGGTTTAATGGTTTAATAAAGAGGGCAAGGGAAACATTTTAAAAAGACAGTGGCAAGAGTCATCCTGAGAGATCACAGAATATGACAAAAAATCATGTGAAGTAAGGAACGATCTTAAGAGATGAATTATGCTTTTTTAAAAAAACATTACTTAGGGCAGCAGTCCCCAACCATTTTTGCACCGGGGACAGGTGCTGCTATGAGAATCTAACACCTAAAGATCAGAAGTGGAGCAGAGGCGGCGATGCTAGTGCTGGAGATGAAGAGATGAAGCTTTGCGTCCTCCTCCACCTTTCACCTCCTGCTTTTGGGTGTGAGTCCTAACAGTCTGCAGCCCTGGGTGGAGGAGAAGGGAGGAAACCTTTGGCTTAGAGCAAGCTTTAATTTTTTCCCCCTTCAAAAAGCAAAAACTTTAATTTAAACTAATTTTAAAAATTTAAATCATTTCTTCAAATAAATAAATAAATAAATAAATAAATAAATAAATAAATAAATAAATAAGAAATTTAAAAACAAAACAAAACAAAACAAAAACTTGACCATGAGTCTTTTCTATATTCTCTATCTTAAAGTTTAATCTCTTTTGCCTTCCAAATTCCAGAGAACACTCAAATTTTCTCTGCCTTCTTAAACCCCTGACCATAGTGTGCTGATTAATTTTAGTTCTAGTGCTATGACTTGTTCTACATCTACCACATTGCTTATCAGTTGTTTCATCAGTAAAATGTGTGGGTTAATAGGCTGATATATGTATTTAATAAAGGACAGTGGATTGTAAGTCAGAAAATAGGTTTTTTTTTTGACATTTTCAGTCTTTCTTTGTGTGACCTTGAGAAAACTACTTAAAGTTTCTTGGTTTTAGAATGACAGTGGGTGAACTCCATCAATCTCTGTACTCCTGAACGTATAAATTTCAATCCTATGAAGCATTTTTTTTATACAGTTATCTCATTTAAAGTAACCAAAATTACTACAGAATGCAAATCACAGACATTTGGCATCTCTTATTTCTGTTGAAATCTTTACAGAGCTCTTTCCTTTGACAGATGATGTACAAATATACTTGACATGATCAAACTTACATTTTAATAAAATGTCTCTGGAAACAGAAAGAATTTCTAATGAAATGGAAAGTAATTCTGTATCATGTTTTAAGATAAGTGACTTTTTTTAAGAACCATGAAATCTTATGCATGATGTATTTTTATTAAATTCTTGAGCTTTTGAAGTGTTAAGTCAGATGTTAATTTTATTGTATACAACTGTCAACATTTTCTGCAATGACAATACTTTGGAAATAATTTTAAAAGTCTATGAGAAATAAATTTAATATGTATATAATTATTCATCATTTGTTTCAGTCCAAATACTTAAGCCACTAAGAGAAAACAAACTCAAATCATCTACTTATTTGCTGCCAATTGATTGAGTGAAGCTAAATTCTAGTTCACATGTACACTATAGAATACCTCTTGCTTTGTAAAAACCAAAACAAATCCAATGCAATTTTTAAAAAGTGTTGTGAAGTCCATATATATTTTTTTTCCCAATTAGGAAAGGTAACCTTTCAAATTTAACAACAACAACAACAAGAAAAATCCAGGCATATTAAGTACTTTGAAATAAGAGAGACATAAACTAACCCATACTAGGATTGACTTGAATTATCTCTGATTCTTCATCAATCTAAAGACACGAAGAAGAATTTATTTCTGTAGAGGTCTTTTGGGGATTATTATCACAATTCGTCGCATGTAACACCATCTCAAATGTTTGAAATAGGGATAATAAAAGATATCCATAGCACAGTGTCAATAGAAGGCGCTACCATACTTAATAAAACTGAATGACAGGATGCTTTAATGTAATAATGATAATCTAAATTTTCAATATGTCTTAGAAGTAAAAGAAATCCCAGATAATATTACTAATTAAATATATAACAAGAGTTATCACAACATATTTACTTATATTTTAATTTAACAATCATAAGTATATATAAATAATTGATAAGATTGTTTCAAGAGTCTTAAAAAATTAAAAAAGATAGTTAATGAGATAGCACATATTATTTTTTCAAGGGCTATCTTGAAGATATGATGCAACATGTAATTCCTATTGATTAATAAATATTTTCTAAAACATGAGGAATAACTGTCATTCAAATTGACTACTTATCCAAAATATTGGAATATTAAAATATTACATTATATTATCAATATAATTAGTGATACTTTAACATTTCAACGTCACATTATTCCTTTCTTGCCAAACTCCTTTAAAATTATTTATGGAAGCTTGATGTAGCTCATAATACTTCTGGTAGACAATTGTAAGTTATACAATTCAAATGTGTGTCTCTCTAGCTCCAAGTGATCTCTAAATTCCAATAGTGTTTTCATTTTGTTTACAGTCTTTGACTCAGTTTCACTTGGGATCTTTTTCTTAAGAAGCTTTCCAGAATTCTAGAAACTTGGCAATTTGCCTTCTAATTTAGTTGACTATTTCTGATGTCTGGTCTTGAGCAAAAATTTAATAACAATTATTTTGCTCACAAAATTAGGTACATCAGACAACCTAGCAGTTCTCATAATGGAGACAATAAAAATCTTCTGAAAATCAAGATTAATAAGGTTTGCAAGAACTTAAGATGGATTATCTAAATGATTTACTTGAACATTTCAAGAATAAATAAGAACTTTAAGTGGTTGTAAATACTTTCACCATCTGTTTCACTAAAAATCATTCTGTTCTTAATTTTGTTTTGCTGTTGTTTCACCTCGAGGATGATACAATTTTAGTAATAAGATTTTGTTTTTCTAAATAAATTCAAAATTTGTTTCAGTTTAATTATTCTACAGATAGAAAATAGAAAAAAAATGTTTATGTTGCACTGATGCTTAAATTCCCACTTTCTTGGGCACACTGGAAGCATGAACATTTAGATTATGGAAATTAAATAATATACTTTTCCTCTTTATTTTCTATTTCAAAGTCAAGGAGAAAAAACAGTGCAGACTTAAGTTCTTTTACAAATTGATTTATTTATGAAATAGTTATCTGTCTCTAAAAGAACTGTTAATTTTATTTTATTTTTTCTCTTTCTTCTAGAAGAGAAGACTTTTCCAAGGGAAGAAAAAAGGAGGAGCTAAATTTCCCTTTCAAAAAGTCAGGGTCACACAGACTCGAGTCATTGAGGAACAGTGGAGAGCGAAATGAGTATTTTAGTCGCAAAATTCCAAGCTGACTTTCTTTGTTGGGAAGATCACAATGTGGGTTTGAAGTCTATCAGAAGGCTGCAGGATGACTGGTGTTTGTACCAATAATCTACTCCCAGTCAATGAGGTGGTATCTCTTTGGCAGATTCTGGTAAAGCTCACATGGGGTTCTCAGATCCAGAAATGGATCCAAGGAGGTCCAAACCCCTCTTCCCAAACAGCGTCGGTTTTTTATCCTCTCATTATTAAGTTACTGGTAGATTATGTTGAGTTAGTATAAACTTAATAGTAAGCTGTCAGGAATAATCTTTTAATAAGTACAACAGATAAGATTTACTGATTTCTGATCCTAAATATGTGATTCTGTCCAAAAAGTTGGCTATCTCATTGATACCTAGAATCATGTCAGCTGGGTAAAAATACCTTTTATTTCGTGATTCAAGTAACATCGAATGGCACTACCTCAAAGTGTGTTTAATTCATGTAATGTTTAATTTTTACTATGTTGTAGTTGACTAATATCAAATCCATTCTTTATAGCAGCTTTGACAGGAAAAGGAGAAAGACCGCTCTGTGTCAGGGAAGAGGAGGAGCAGAAAATCATCATCTAAGTGTTTTTGCTGAACAGAAGTTCTGTCACTGTGTAACTAAAACATGACAGCACTCTTGCTGATGGTCTCCTCTTCACACAAACCACCTGGGTCCTCTACTCAGTACCCTAGTAATGGATTTAACACCATAATGAATTAGCCAATTAAGATATTTTGAGACTTCTCATAGAAACAGAATAGTAAAGTTTCACCACATACCCAGGAGCAAAACACTATATGGTTCCATCAGGATCTTAAATCTTTGTCCCAAGCTAACCAATGTGCAATAATGCCCACATTCTCACTTTCTTGGCTGCCCCCCACATAATAAAATACCCTGAGGGAAAGTAAATACAAAAAGTCATCTCATTTCTGGAGTCAGCCCTTTAGTGCTTATTGCCTCATCAGCTCTCCAGTACCTTTAAGTATTTGGTGTTTGTATTGTATTGCTTCAAAGTTGTTTTCCATTGAGTTCGTGTCCACTGTGCTCAACTCCATTTATTCCCTGGAGGCAGAAATCCCCCTCTGAACCTTTTTGTCTCAGATTTTGTTTCACCTTAAATGTGTTCTCTTATATTAACATATCATATTATACTTTTATTATATTATAATTCTATTTATTCTGCTTGTTTCATCAGAAATATTTATTATAGTCTTATTTGCCTCTGTAATACCATATATCCTCTTTGTTTTTAATTCTGAAAAAATTCTGTTTTTCCTCCACAACACTAATGTTATTTTCATTAACATTTTTGCTCTTTATCATTTCAAGAGCAAAATTTAAATCTGTTGCATTATTATATTTTTAAAATGAAAGTACGAAATTCAGATTAAAGTACAGAATAAGTGCAAGGCTGAAAAGTGAGGATTGTTAGATTGTGAATATGACTAGAATCACTTTCGAGTAAAGGTATGAAATCATATCTATGTATATTTTTATTTTTGAAACTTATTATTTTATTTACAAGGCCCTCTCTCCACTTTGCTTGATAAAATTCTTCTAACATTTAGCAATATTTATTATCATTTTACTTAAACAGTTATTGTTATAAAACTATAAACTAAGATTTAAAAATCTTATCATCAGGTTACTTACTAAGTGACACCTTATAGAGTGTCCAAAGTTATGACATAGAACTGAACCTAGGTGGGAGTGGGGAGGATCTGTGGGGGGAGCGCTCACACCCCACTTCCTCTGGAAAGGCCTGCAGGGAGAAATTTCTATTTACAACACAGCTTGCTGGTAGTGATAGTCCCTCCTCTTAACTTTCTTTTCTCTTCTGTAGAAAGGGGGCTTTCTTTTTCTTCTTGTGGAATGTGTGCACGTGGATCACCATGGCAGCATGTACTGCATTGCAGTTCCTTCTTTTTGCCAAATAAATTCTTTTTGGTGACTGACTACCTAGTCTATTTTTGTTTACAACTGACAAAAGCTAGAAACAAGCAATTCTCAACTGTCATATCCAGTTATATACTCCACACCGCCTCACACTGTAATTTTCTTTTCCAAAATTTATTTAGAATTTTACATAGGGAGAGACATGTTCCAGGAGGTAACTTAGAAAGCATGAAGAACACTCTGAGAAGTTCCGGGAGTGCCCGTGACATCTTTTTAAGGCATTTAATGATATAAAACAAGCTTTCAGGTTTTTAGTACACATTAAACAAGACATACCCTCTGTGAGTAAATTTGCTCTGAGGGGTGCCACACACTTACATTAACTGAAAATTATTAAATTAATTACATAATGAAATAGACTGAATAGGAAAGTAACTAAAATTTCTAAGTCTCTCAATTAGCTTAAGCAACTTTAAAAACAAACCTCAGCAAATGATCTTTTTTTGTTGTTTACAATCTTTCTTTATAAGCTTTTGTGTTTGCTTTTATAAGCTTTTAGTGATTTACTAAAGTTTAATTATTCCTTACAAAAAGGGATCAGTGTTACCACCAATCTGCTGCAGGCTTAAGTGTTCTGTGTGATGTTATATGAGTTGGGAGAGAGGATTATGCATTTTTTCATTTAAGGTGAACACACAGTACAAGTGATTTAATTATTGTGACAATCACTTTATAGTGTTACATTGCCTATAGTATTTTTTCATTTGTTTTAAAATTATAAAATTTCTCATGTCAATTAAATAACCAATTTACTTACTCTGTAAATATGCATGTTATTCTCTGACACTGAAATATTAAGAAAACATCATTGTCAATTGACTACACAATTTTATCAAGCAAAGTGGATATGGGGCTTTGTAAATAAAATAATAAGGCTCAAAAATAAAAATATACATAGATATGATTTCATACCTTTCCTTGAAAGTGATTCTAGTCATATTCACAATCTGACAATCCTCTAATTCTCAGCCTTGCACTCATTCCGAATTTCAATCTATATTTCATACTTTTATTTTGAAAATAAAATTGCAGAAGATAAAACCTCACTGAAATTCACCTGAGAGAGAATACCTTTTACCACTTTGAGGAAAAGGAGTGCCAGAGCACTTCTTCAAAACTTTCTGCTAAATGGAGAGTTAACAAATATATATATTTTTTTCCTCCATGAAAGACACTTTTGGTCCTGAAGCCTTCCACCAAAATTCGTCTTTGCCTAATAGTGCATCTCCTTTTATCAGCCACTTCAAAGGTGGCTAATATCATAAAGTTACCAGCTATAATGTGGTTTTCTACGTATTATAGTATTAAATCTCTTAAATAATAAGCAAACATTTTTTAAAGTTTTAGATATGTGTAGGGGTCAGTTCTCATCATAAAATAGAGTATTGTAATAAAATAAGAATTTATGGATTCTTACCTTAAGTAAAAACATGTGATCATTCCTTGAGATTTCATCAAAAATGTCTCTTATTTTACTTATAAGGTTTTATGGTAATTTTCCAAAACTTGTTTCTTTCTTATCCTCCTCTGGAGAATGGTTTTAATTGCTCGACTCTGTTAAAATTTCATGTCACATTTTATTCTGTCAGGTTATTTTGATCAGTTCTGTTATCTACATATTTTACTTCAGCCTGGTAGACATATTTGAACACCAAAGAGAAAAATAAAAGCCTAGAAAACTGAAATTCCTTCAACAGAGGAAGAAATTAATTATGGGCAGACGTTAGTATAAGTATCTCTTTATCTCCATCTCAAACTACAGCCGGGAATCTCCATTCACATTGGACTAGGAAGTGACCAATAACAGCATCTTAGGATACTGAAAGAGAGAAAATATTAAAGGTGATCAGAACAAAATTTATTTTCTGTACTCCAAAAACATATGTTTAATTATTTACAGAGCAAGAAGTTTCCATGGGAGCATCTGATTCAAGATCAAATTTATCATCATTTCCAACACCCTCACATTTTCTCATCCTTTGTATAGTCTTTGTAGTCCTTCTATTTGTTTGAGTACCACTACCGATGAAGAAACCTGTATGTCCATTTTTTATGACCCCTCTCACTCATATTTTCTATATAGCAGTTAACAAGACCTGAATAGCTTACTCTCTAAATTTCTTTTCAATACATTATCTTTTCTTCTTCATGCAAATAATATCTTATTGGATTTCTTCAAAGTCATCTCAATATATTTAAATCACAGGTTTAATAAGATGTAGACTACTAATTTAGATTCTTATACTTTCTCTTAGTAAAATCAATAGTCTTTAACTTATGAAGAATTTCTTCTTGGAAGGGAAGAGAAAAGGAGAGTCTTTGGCAGAGGTGTGCATGATTTCTGAGATTGATTCCAAGGAGTGCCTACTTCTTGGAGCAACAAAACAAAACAAAACAAAAAATAAACAACAATAACGAAAGCAGGATTTGGTGTATGTATGATCTTTTTATCTGGCTGTAAGTATACAGGTATTATAAATTAGCCTTTACGGAGTAATAAGATGTGGTTCTCTTTGAAAGAGCTTTTCAATGTCAAGAGATACTGGTATCCCTATACAACAGATTTGAGTATGGATTCCCTGAATCCCTCACTCTAGGCAGTATTCACCAATAACTCTGAACAAACTGCTCACCTGGGAGAGGTTTGGTTAAATAAATCTGATATCTCTATGATTGCACTACACCTCCATAGACAGACAAATGAAAGCCACAGAACATTAAATGGAAGAACATAGCCTTTATTTAACTTTTTGTATTTTTTGTAAAGGTATGTCAGAGTAGAGAAAGTAGCAAAGTTTCCAGCTAAAAAAATGTCTATGATTAAACACCAATATCTCACCGGTATCATTGTATCTTTTTATCTAATCTTATTATATCCATTTTTAAAAAAAATCTCTGAGTCATTATTTTCTTTTTTAAAAAGTTGAAAAATTGGAAGAGGTTGAAATTTCAGCCCTCAGCAACCATTAGAAGGGGTCATAGAACTTGCCCTCACTGGATTTATTGCCTTAGTCATAAATAAGGGGTTGGAGTTTATATTTAACTTTTGAGAAATCATGGAGTGGCCAGCCCTATACATCTCTGACGAAGACCTCTGAGATGCCTTAGGGCATAAACCAGTTTTATTCAATCGTAGATTTACTTATCTTTAGGATTTTGGTAGAACCTCATTTGTCTCTGTCCAGCAGGGAACTCATAACACTCTAAACAGAGCCATATTGGATATTTTCAGCCTAGACATTATTAGAATCTTCTCTGTTAGGGCCGCAGAAAGCCTCCTTCATCCAGCAGGAACGCTGTAGGTTTGGATGCTAGTATACAAGTGACACCAAACTAACACTAACACGTCTCTTATGGAAGATCACACTAAGTGTCTTAAACTATAGGTATGCTATGCCATGTATAATATAGATTTTTTGTAAAGATTATATGGAGGTAGACTTTAGAAACTGTTTAGTGCTTGTTACATAATAAACAAAGATAAATGTTTGTTATTCTTGTGCCTGATATATGACAAATGTTTATAAACTGTTATATTGCTGTTAGCAGTATTTATTTATTTATTTATTTATTTATTTATTTATTTATTTATTTATTATTTTTTACTTACTCACTTACATTTTTGTATACAACTTGTGGAAAAGTATTCTTCATTTCCCTAGGACAGCATCCTTTCCAGAATTCTTCTTGATATTTATACAAACAAATCATTAGATATCTCATTCACTGGACCACTAAACTTTGGGATGAAATCAACTTACATCCTCAAACTAAAACGCCTGTTAGGTCAGTCAACTTCTCAATGCCTCTTTTTCCACATAGTAACATTAAAATAGTTGCCTTCTCAGAAGATATTGTGGGAGAAAATTGCTTGTTGATTTTCCATTTATTCTTTTATGTGAGTTCACTAAATATTTTCTGAATGAGTATAATGTGCCAGCTGATGGGTTGAGAAACAGGAAAAACTAAACTCAGTGCTTGTCTTCAGATGGGCAACAGGTATGAAAACAACTTGAAAATTATATTGCTCTGCAAATGTGAGGCAAAGTAATATTGTAGTAAGAGGGCTATTTTAGTGCTTGTAACCACAAGTATATTGAAAATGGTGATTAAATTTTAATTTAAAATGGGTTAAGAATTTATCAGGCAGAACTATCTGTATTAATTTTCTATAGACACATATTATTTTAAGTGTAAGAGCATGTAGAATAGAATTTTATCCTTAAGCTTGAGTGTTTTCGTGTCATTTACATACTACTAATAAAATAATAATAAAATTTATATCACAAAGTAACTTAAATTTGTTATTATATATTTAAGTGATGAGTATAAATATTACAAATATCTAATAAACATTGACTAGTTAGTATTCTCTTTACGAGAAAACAATCATTTAAAGATACAAAGCTATTACTAAAATTTACCTAGGACTCTACAGTTGCTTTCAATTGTCTTTAGATTGAATCACAATCTACTTTTTCAGAATTTTAATGTCATATGAACCTGCTATTAAAGAAAACTTTGAATGTTACTCATATAGCCCTCTTTTTTGACTCATATGACATTTTGCTAATCTATAGAGTTTTCATTTTGTTTTGTTTTTTACAAAGTAAACTTAATAGTCAAGAAGAATATTAAATTTTTTACCATTTTTTTGGTGTATTTCTGGCTACCTGATCTGAAATAATTTAAAGTAACTTCAAACATGCAATTACAAAGCAGCCTAGAAAAAAATGCCTCAAAATAAAATGAGTCTTAAAGCCTCGTTTTTTAACATTAGTGTTAAAATTATCTTTAACATGCATATAACCAAAAGTTGAATTCTTATAACAAAGTCTTATTATCTATCTCCACAAACAGAGTAGTGTACGCTCTCCCTTGAAACTGTCACACGTACTGCTTCTTGCAAGTGGTAACTGCTTATAGGAAAAAATGAAGAAACTTCTTGTTATATACATTTGAATTTTATGTAAAGAGGAAAGAAGAACCTGTATCCCAACATAACGGTTCTTTAAAGATAATGTTTTGAAATAAATGTTATAAATATTGACTATATGAACATTAATTTAATAAATAATTATCAAAATTCAATTCTGAGTAATAGATAATTATTTAATGGCTTGATTTACTTTAAATTTGGGGATAAATAATAGTGATTTGGAGTAGTTTTTAAATTTAATATTAGTACTTCTACTAAAATGCTGAAATTTGGGTAGATCAATGATTTTTCTCAGATATGTTCACAAAGCATTTTTAGGTATTTGAACAATCATCTTATCTAAGTCCCATTTATGAGTGCTCTTTCAACTTCAGCTCCCTCCAGTGTAGCAAAGGTTGAATTTGTGATGAGAGAAAATCAAGCAATAATGGCCAATAGTCTTAAATCTTTAAAAAATTTCCCATTTATTTTTCCCTTGAAGATTTCATTCCTTAAGTTTTAAAAAATTTTTACTTAAGTCCAATTAGGTAAGTATTTGTTAAGGATACACTATATTCTTAGTACTGGATTGGATGTTGAGGGAGGAAATAACATATGAAACAAGGCTATAGAAAAGGGGAATAATCAGTCCTTTATATGATTATAATTCCACACCATTTTTCAACTTGAGGCTCATTATTTTGAGTCATTTTCTCTTTTTTCCTTGAAGAACTATTTTATTCTTTAAAAGGCACAATCTTTTCCTCAGCCTTCAATTTGACAGTCATTACTGGAGCCACTATTGGCTTTGTATTTCATAGTCATTCTTTGATTTGCAGCTCCTGATGATCTGATGTACTTTTCTTTGTTCATTTGTTTTCTACTTTGTTTAACATATACTTTACTTTTTTCAAATTAGGCTGAGTTGGAGAGAGAAATACCAAGAAGGATTTATTTCAAAAATATATAGAAGAAAAGCTATTATCACATCACTTTTAATGGATTAGACATCTTGGCATCTGGGTAGAGTTTTATAACTATAAAAAATCCTTATAAAAATATAATGTGGCTGTATACTTTGTGGCTTGTGCTTACATCACTTAAAAAAACTGACAATGTGACTAAATCACCTTTGTTTCTAAATCATATGATAATCTTTATTCGAATCACAAAAGAAGAGAATTGCTGAAATACTTATGTGAAACATTTGTTTTGAAAAACAATTAAAAAAACAGTCTTACAATTTTATAATTAAAGTTAAGGATTGCAATCATGTATTTGGGTTCTCTTTTGCCAAAATTTGAAATAGACCTAAACAAATATGGATTTCCTGAAATGAAAAACATATGATGCAGAATGACTGTTCTACAGAATTTATATTAACTGTTTGCAGGCATTCTGTAGGCTCATAAAAGAAACTGTTTTAAGCATTTCTTAATTTTAAGAATTATGTTTCACATATTTGTATTATACTTTATCCAGTACTTTATTCTGTATAGGAAACAAGCTCTGATAAGATGAGCAACACTCAACAAAACAAAGTTGTGACTTCTACATTTTTGATGGTTAAATAATTATTCATAAAATCACTTTCTCCATGTGTTTTAGCTTTCTTCACTCTTATCTGAGTAGAGTAATGCAGGATTTATGTTATATTAATATAGTAAATATAACAGCATTATAAGCTGGAAACTAAGACAGCATTGTCAGAAATTTAAAAAGCACAATAACCATGAACATCTTCCCAACTAATTTCAAAAATTATTTTTATAAATCATTATGCAATTCTATCACATGGCAAACACCATTTATTCTTTGTTGCTATTTTTCATGGCAAACTTACAAAGTGAACAATGAAGTTTAAGAGCTTAATCAAAGACAACATATACAGCCAAGTTTTTCTCTATTCTATGTGATCTCTTTGAACTTTGAAAGAGACATCACTAGTTCCTATACAAATCCCCATGTATAAATCTTGGCTTTCCTGCTGCTAGTGGGTGTCCTGAGCCATAAGCTAAAAGGTAAAGCTGTACTACTGACCAGCCCAGCTTTTTCAATGCCTTTTTAAATCATAAAAAATGATTTCGAACATTGTCACTAAATTCTTGGTTTCTCTAAATATAATAGGAATGATTTCAAAAAGTATCATTGACCTCTCAGTTTCCCTAAACGTCATACTTGAAGAATAAATGTGTTTTTGACTCTATTTTACTTGGATTCCAGCATATTTAAGTGGCTTGGAGGGTGCCAGAATATGATAGTATGTGGCTTCCGGGCAAGGGCTAGAGGGACTACCACCATTGTCCTGCGTCGAGCCCTTTTTTCATGCAGCCTATGATCAGCCTCCATCTTTCCTATGCTGAGCCCTTCTTCCACACAGCTAAATCTGAAACTGCATTAACCTGGAGAAATCTTCTTGTTCAACCCTGGTGACTACCTGGGACCCAACTTGCACACTGTAGGAGACTCTTTCAGCAGCAGGTAGCTGGCCTCAGCTCGAGCACTGCTAGAGGCACTTTCAGCAGTGAGCAGCCAGCTCCAGCTGCAGTCTTTCTTGTATGACTCTCAGGGGTTCATGGGCCCCAAGCATGCTCAACAGGTCTCAACTTGCCCTCAGCCTTTTGCTGACCTGCTCAGGATTGGTACTGCGGGCAGCTGGCCTCAATTAGCAGTGTGAACTCTCTCATGAACCTCCAGATTCAGTACAGGCAGTGACCAATCACAGATCAGCTTTGTAGCTCCTATCCGGTAACCCTTTCCAGTTACAGGTAACAGCTCTACTTGCCAGCCCAGAAGCCTCTCCCAATAATCCTCAGAACTAACATACTCAGAGGCCAGCTTCAGACCACAGTGGAGCACCACTCAAATAGCCTCACATGTGGCACACCTAAAGGGGTGTTCTTGGTAACCACCAGAGCATGCTGAGGCTAATCCTGCTCCTGGGGGTCAGCCCTGCATAGCAGCTTATTCGCTGTAGTCATGGCCAATCCTCACAGCCAGTTATTCTATCAATCCCACACACTGACATGCCAATATCAATCAAAGCTCATCTACAATAGGAAGGCACACACAACCCACACGAAGGACATTCCCAGAACACCCAGGTGATCAGGTAGATGGTGCTACTGGGCCCCACAGGACACCTACTACAAAAGGCCACCAAGCTAACATTGAGAGATGTAGCAGACCTACCTAATACATAGAAAAAAAAATGCAGAGAGGTAGAGAAAATAAGGAAACATGTTCCAAATGAAAGAAAAGGAGAACCCTCCAAAAAAAGAACTATACAAAATGGAGGCAAGCAACCTACCAGATACAGAGTTCAAAACACAAGGATATTCTTCAAAAAAGAGATAATAAGCATGTAAAAAGATATAGAAACCATAACACAGAATCAGTCAGACATGAAGACTACAATAACTGATGAAGTATACACTTTAAGGAATCAATGGCAGAATAGATGAAACACAGGATCAAATAAGTGATTTGGAAGACAAGGTAGCAGTAAACACTCAATCTGAACAGCAAAAAAAAAAAAAGAATTTTTTAAAATGAGGATAGTTTAAGAGGCCTCTGGGATAACACCAAACATAAACATTCGCATCAGAGGAGTACCAGCAGAAGAGAGAAAGCAAGGGATTGAAAACCTGGTGAAGGAAGTAGACATAGAAGCCCAGGAAATGCAGAGTTTTAGACAAGATGAACTCAAAGAGGCCCAACACCAAGACATATCACAATTAAAATGCCAAAGGATAAAGATAAAGAGGGATTCCTAAAAGCTTCAAGAAAAAGGCAATTAGTTACTTTGAAGGGAGCTCCCATAAGACTGTCAACTTATTTCTCAACAGAAACTTTGTAGACCAGAAGGGAATGGCATAAAATATTCAAAATGATGAAAAGCAAGGACCTACAGCCAAGACTACTTTACCCAGCAAGGCTATCATTTAAAATGGAAGGAGAGATAAAGAGTTTTCCAGACAAGAAAAAGCTAAAGGAGTTCATCACTACCAAACCAGTATTACTGGAAATGTTAAAGAGACTTCTTTAAGAAGACGGGAAAATAAAAAGAACATAAATATGAATAATAAAAGGGCAATAACTGTGAGTGTGTCAATAATCACTTTACATATAAATACTCCAATCAAAAGACATAGGGTAGCTGAACAGATAAGAAAACAATATCCATACATATGACGTCTACAAGAGACTCATTTCGAAATTGAAAGACACACAGTGACTGAAAGAAAAGGGAGGGAAAAAAGATATTTTATTTAAATGAAAACAAACAAAAAGCTGGGGTAGCAATACTTATATCTGACAAAACAGACTTTAAAATAAAGACTATAATAAAAGACAAAAAAGACATCAAATAATAATAAAGGGATCTATCGTACAAGAGCTTATAACCCTTGTAAACATTAATGCACCCAACATAAGAGCACCTAAATATGTAAAGCAAATGCTGACCCACATAAAAGGAGAGATTGATAGTAATACAGTCATAGCAAGGGATTTTAATACCACATTGAAACCAATGAGAAGATCTTCCAGACAGAAAATCAACAAGAAAACAGTGGCCTTAAAAGACATACCAGACCAGAGAGATTTAATTTATATTTTTAGAGCATTTCACTCCAAAGAAACAAATTGTATGTTCTTTTCAAGTGTACATGGAACATTTTCTAAGGTAGATCACATCTTTAGCCACAAAACAAGTCTCAATAACTTTAAGAGGATTGAAATCATATCAATCATCTTCTCTGAGAAAAAAAATGTATAAAACTAGAAATAAATTACAAGAAAAAAAACCCTGAAAAACACACAAACAAATCAAGGCAACATACGAAAGAGCAGAAAAACATGAAAAATAAAAATAATTAAAAAAAATAAAATTCTTGCCCTTGGCCCCATAAAAAATATAAATGCAAGGTGAGAGATACATACACATATATGATTTCAAGATATATATTTGGTGAGAATTAAGAGGAAGCCATAAAACCAGAACTTTAGGTGAAACTTCCATTTGCAACTAATTTTATTTATTAATCAATTTTTTGCATAAATAACGCATTTTCTTATGTTAACCAAAATAAAGTCATTCTACAGAATCTGATGGGCATAAGTACTTTCTGTTTAGCCATTTTATAGAATATTAGTTTTTTTCTTTTCTACATTTAATTTGTTTCCTCTACTTGTACTCAGCAACATATTTATTCTTACATCTGTATGTTTTGCAAAAACTCAGTTTCCTCTTTAACTTTTTTTATAACTTTGCTTTAGTCAAGTTATGTCTCCAATATGGTAAAACCCCTTATGCTCTTCTCTATTTGAGCGAATTTGCCTGTGTTCTTCTGTTTCCTTTCGTAAAAGTCAGAGAGATGAGAAGTCAAGGAAAGAAAAAAAGAAAAAGACATCCTGATATATCCAAAGTCCCTAGCTAAAGATAAATTCCACTACAAATTCTTTAGAGATAATTTGCCTTAAAATCCCACTGAGTTAAAACTTTTAAAAGCATTATAAGTTCATAATAAATGATGACCAAACAGAACAATATAAAATTTACAATACTTTCACATATGTTACTTTATTTGTATTTCACAAGAAATCGAAGTAGGTTGAATAGAAATTGTTGATTTCATTTCACACAGAAGGAATCTAGAGAGAGAGATTAGAGAGAGAGAGTGAGAGAGGGAATATGATGATTGCTAAGGAACACTAGAGCCAGAATATCTTTTTAGGGAAGAAATAGTAGTCTGCTAGGGCTGTTATAACAAAATACTACAGACTGGGTGGCTTAAATAATAAAAATTTATTTTTTAACAGTTTTTCAGACTAGAAGTCTAAGATCAAGGTGCAGATTTGGTTTCTCTCATGGCCTTTCTCTTTAGCTTGCAAAAGGCTGCCTTCTTGCTGTGTCTTCACGGGGTCTCTTCTCTGTGTACCCATCCCTGGGGTGTCTTTGTGTGTCCTAATAGCCCCTTCTTATAAAGACACCAATCAGATTGGATTAGGGCCCACCTTAATGGCCTTATTTTAATTTAGTTACCATTTAAAAGGCTCTGTCTCCAAGTGCAGTCATATTCTGAGGTATGGAGGGTTAGGGCTTCAACATAAGAATTGTAACATTTGAGGTATCTATTAAATATTGCAAAATAAAGTAGATATAGAAAAGCGGAGACATTGAGTAAGCAGTTGGATGTACAAATCCGGAACTACGGATTGCAATTGGCACTGTTGCTGTGAATTTGGAAGTCTGAGTATGTTTATTATGAAAGCCATAATCTTGAGTAAGAAGTCTGAGAACGGTCCCTGAATCAGGTAAATGTACATGCATGAGTTATACAAAAGAGAAAAGACCAGTAAAGGAGATGGAAGGGGCGGTGGGGCAGGGAAGGAATATGTGTTTAGAGAAGCTCAGTAAATTTTTCAAGATCTTATCACATTAAAAAAAAAAAAAAAGCTCAGGGTACAAACTTACAACTAGTAGATGAATAAGTCTGGAGAACTAATGCACAGCCTAGTGATTATATACAGCAATACTATATTATAAACTTCAAAGCTGCTAAGAGACTATTTTTTAATTATTTCCACCACCAAAAAGAAAGGGTAATTATATGTTGTGATAGACATGTTATCTAAGCTATGATGTTAATTATATTACAAGATATAAATGTATAAAATCAAAACATTGTACACTTTAAGCTTACACAATATTATGTCAATTATATCTTAATTTAAAAAAATTCAAAAATTCAAAACATTGTTTTCTGAAGTTATATACTAGACACGATCTAGTGAATAGTATCTATGCAATCCTTTATACTTTTTTTGTAGTTTGGAATAATTTGAAGTATTTTATCTTGCCAAAGTTTAAGTGTGTTTACTTATATCAACATATATTAGTATAGAAAATTTTTCATGACACTATTTCAAAAGTTTTTTAGTTGGTAAGTCGTGAGATTGAACACTTTAAAATGATTTTAAACAGCATTTTATTCATCTTTTCAAAAGCTGAAAGTAAACCCCTGTTTTTAATCCCCAAATTTAGGATTCAAGAACTATGAAAATATAAGATTACTTACTGTTGTTAGCACTGAGACCTGATTACTGTGACAGTATTTTGACAATCCCACTTATTAACCAAAACAATATTTCAATTAACTACAAGGGAATTATATTTTTGTCATTATTATATTTTTATTTTTATAGAACTATACTTTATACAGTTTTCAATTGTTACTCCCATGCTTATCCAAAATTTATCTTAAATTTTCTGATATGTGTTCAATAGAAGAGATACAAGAAATAGCAAGTAATGTAGTTCCTTGCCTAGGGCATCAAAACATTTTATTTCATGCAAATACATTTGCATGAATAAATGCCAAGATTGTCTACCTTGAAATGTCTTCAATTTGGTCCATGCTCTCATTTTTCCCCTTAAAACAAAATCTCCATCTTCTATTGCCATCTCACTAGCACTTGGTTTCTTTATTTGCTATATGAACTCTTACCCAGAGGCATCTAAATTAGTTCGTCTCAATTTGTTTTATTTTAAAATTTCCATGACAATAACACAATTGATGGTAATTAAAAGATACTTAATTGTTGTTTTTTCTTGCTTTTCAATATATTTGGGTCTAAAATAATATCATCATTTAAAAACAAGGCTAGTAGATAATATTCATCTTTAGTATGTATCAAAATATAAAAACAAGTTTATCTTAAGTAATGCCTATTAATTGCCCGAAATCACATTATCAGCTGTTTTAAAAACTAAATGTACAGACATCCAAGTTAGATATTTGTGGGGTGTAGAAGAAATCAGTCTTTTTAATATAAAGATATTTCTAGTAATAAAATAATAAATTTGTATGTAAATCATCAAACTACAAATCAACACTTAAAATTTGGTTGCAAATATTATACTATTTTACTAATTTATAATCACAGAATTATTTTTATATTTAAGTAATATTTTTGGTACACCAAAGAATAAAATTTTAAAAACATGTTCTAAGGTAAATATAGTGATTATGGAATATACCAAAATTTATGACTATAAATCAGTTAATAATGTAATGGGTGATCTTGGAAGGTTATTGTGACTCCAAGTGCCAATACAATAAAATGTTACTTAAAAGAGAACTTTTACTAAAAATATGAGGTTAGTCATGATGTTCTTTAAAATCTAGATATGAGAAAATTGGATATAATTCAAATAAAAGTTACTTATTAACAGTTATAAGTCAAAATAAAATCAAGGTTATTTCTCTTGGAAGATACATTTATGTTTGAATTTTATATATGTACAAGAATATAAAAATAATGATTTCTCTCATTTGGTCAAGATCTCTAAAGCACTATTGCCACCAATTAGTGAGTTAAGCAAGAGATCTCATTGAAACAAGGGGATGGAAGGCTTAGATCTAGACATATGGGATCCTTGTTGGTTTCTAAGTGGACTCTGTCTACTTACCTCTACATATCAGCCTCTATACTTACTAAATTCAGTGGTATTATAAGAGTTTCATTGTGGCTTTTAAATAATGAGACTGCATTTGCTGTTCTGGACCCAGCCAATGGACACAGCCATTTGTCTTCAGTTTTGAAACCTCTGCTGCTGGCGATCTTGCCCATTCGTTTGTTAGTTCCATGTAATATTTTACCAGGACACTAAGAAATTTCTAGACCCCTACAGACCCCGTGTGGGAGAAATACTCAGAGATACCTATCTAGATCAACACTTATCATTAAAATACAATGTAAGCCACACATATAAACTACATCTGTTACTGTGAATTTTTCAGTAACCATATTGAGAAAAACTAAAAGGAAACAAGTAAATTTAAATAATTTTTCAAGTATCTCTAAAATATTATCATACCAACATTAAGCAATATAAAATTGTTAATAATGAGATATTTCACCTTATTTTTTCTTACTAAGTATTCAAAACAATAGTATGCATTTACATTTATAGCCCTGATTAATCTAGCCTCATTTTAAGTGTCAAATAGCTACATGTGGTTAGTGACTACCATTTCAGACAGTGCAGATTTAGATATCTCTCCAAACTATCACTCCCATATCGTTACAGGTTCATGGACACACAGACTGTGTGTCTTATTCCCTGGGACAGTGGACCACTATCCACAGTGCTTTGAATTCCTTCATACCTATTTAATTTTTCAATTGGAGGTACACCTCAGATTTCCTGCCCCAATATATTTTGGATCTAATCCTGTTATGTAGAGGTAGAAAACAAGGACATTGGCTTGACTTCCTACTCCATCTCTCTCTTTACCTGAGTCTCTCTCTCCACCAACACAGGATACTAATCATTTCCTCCCTGGTTGCATGAGGCTCTTTTATGTCTCATTCTGAGTTCTCTCTACCAGTGGTTTCTGGTCCACCTTCAAAGTCACAAACCTTGGATTTTTACATTCTGATATGTCTATACAAAATTTTAAAAAATACATTTCTCTCTCAACAATACCTGTTTATTAGAATTATGGTCTCTCCAAAGATTCATAAACTCTATTAAGATAATCTTCCATTCTCTTTGCATCCCTGATTTAACAATCTTAAATGTTCTCTGAGGTAAATAGATGATTCTGGACAGCGGTGTACATATAGTTAACAATCTCCTTTTTTTTTTTTTTTTTTTTGCAGAAGGGAGTATGTTGATTTGCAATTGCCTATCTCTGTTGTGTAAGAACCATACTTACCCACTAAGCTGACATGAGATCATTAAACCTAGAGATAGAAAGAGATGAGTAATGGAACACCATGTTATAGTATTTCTACAATACAGATACAGTAGTGATAAGTAATCTTAAGAACATATATATTAATAAAATGTAGTACAATAAGAGGATGAGTTTTGAGTATTACCTGTTTTAATATAATTTATTTAGAAATAGATTTATAAAATTTAATTTTTAACAACTACAGTTTGCAAGATTCCTTAAATTTTGACCATCAGTTCCTGTAAGCTAGTACAAATCAGATTCAGTATACTACATTCTCTGAATCACTAGATGAAAATGATACATAAAGAAATGCCAATTCTGCAATGAGCATGGGAGTGCAAATATATCTTAGAGATTCTGATTTCATTACTTTTGAATGTATGTCTAGAAGTAATGTTGCTGAATTATGTGATAGTCTTTTATTTTTTAGTTTTTAAAAAAAACTAGAGGATGCACCATTTTACAAACCCCAACAACAGTGTACAAGGGTTCAAAGTTCTCTACATCTTTGCCAAAACTTATCATTTTTTGTTTATTTAGTAATAACCATTTTAACAAGAATAAAGTGATACCTTATTGTAGTTTCGATTTTCATTTCCCTGTTAAGTAATAATGTGAAGCATCTTTTTACACACCTGTTGACAATTTGCGTGTATTCTTTTGAGAAAATGCTTGTTCACGTGTTTTTTTTTTTTTATTTTCAAAATCAGGTCATTTGTTTTTGTTTTGTTTTGTCTTGCTATTAAGTTATAGGAGTTCTTTGTATATCTTGGATAGTAACCTCTTATCAGATATGTGGTTTGAAAATATTTTCTTCCATTCTGTAGGCTGCCGTTTAATTCTGTTGATTGTTTCCTTTGCTATGCAATTTTTTTGAGCTTGCTGTAGTCTCAGTTGTCTATCTTTGTTTTTAGCCTATGCTTTGTTGTCATCTCTAAGAAATCATTGCCAAGACAGTGTCAAGAAGATTTTTCCTTACATTTTCTTCTAATAGCTTTGTAGTTTCAGGTCTTATGTTTAAGCCTTCAAACTCTTTGGAGTTGATTTCTATTTTCATTGTGTATTCTTGGCACATTGTCAGAGATCTGTTGGTCATACATGTGTGAGTTTATTTCTGGATTTTCAGTTCTACTCCACTGGTCTACGTATCTGTCTTATGCCAGTGCCATACTATTTTAATTAGTACAGTTTTGAAATACATTTTGAAGTCAAGAAGCCTGAGTCCTTCAGTTTTGATCATCTTTCTCAAGATGTTTTTGGCTCTTATACATCTTTAACGATTTCACATGAATTGTAGGATTGTTTTCAATATTTCTGTAAAAAACGCCATTGAGATTTCGATGGGGATATCATTAAATCTTTAGGGCATTTGAAGTATTACAGACATTTTAACAATATTATATCTTCCATTTCATAAACGTAAATGTCTTTGCATTTATTTGTCTCCTTTAATTTTTTTCATCAATGTTTTACAGTTTAGTGTAAAAGTTCTATGTTGAATAAAGATTGTGAGCATCCTTGTCTTGTTCCTGATCTTAAGGGAAGAGCTTTCAATTTGTCCTTTGTTGAGGACGATGTTAGCTGTGCGCTTGTCATATGTGGCTTTTATTATGTTGAAGTAATAAAATTTGTTGAGTGTTTTTGTTATGAAAGGGTGTTGAATTTTGTCATGTGCTTTTTCTCTATATATTATGATTTTTATCCTTCATTCTACTAATATGATGTATCAGATTTAGATTTGGATATGTTGGACTATCTTTACTCATCAGGGATAAACCTCCTTTGGTCATGGAGTATGAATTTTTAAATATGCTCTTGAGTTCAGTTTTCTAGTACTTTGTAGAGGAATTTTACATCTATGCTTATCAGAAATATTAGTATATAATTTTATTTTCTTATATTATCTTTGTCTGGCATTTATTTCAGTATAATGTTGGTCTCATAAAATGAATTGGAAATGTTCCCTCTTCTTTCATTTTTTGGAAGAATTTGAGAAGGATCGACCTCACTTCTTTAAATGTTTTGATAGAATTCAGTAATGAAACCATCTGGTCTTGGGTTTTTATTTGTTGGGAAGTTTTTGATTGCTGATTTAATCTTCTTACTCATAATTGGTCTGTTCAGGAATTTCTATTTCTTCATGATTTAGTCTTGGTAGATTATATGTGTCTAAGAATTTATCCATTTCTTCTAGGTTATTTAATTTACTGTCATATATATTTTATATATATATATATATAAACATATATATATATATATATATATATATATATAAACAACCCAAGTGTCCATTAATGTATAAATTTATAAGAAAATATGGCATATATTATAATAATATTCAGCCTTTGAAAAAAATGAAATCCTTTCAGATGTGAAGACATGGCTGAACCTGAAGGACACTATGCTAAATGAATAAGCCAGTCACAGAAGGACAAGTACTGCATGATTTCATTTATATGAGGTATCTAAAATAGTCAAATTCATATAAACAGAAAATACAAGAGTGGTTCTCAGGGACCAGGTAGGGGGGAAATGAGGAGTTGTTTATTAAGTATATAGTTTCTGTTATGCTAGATAAATAAGTTCCAGAGATGTGCAGTACAACATAGTGCCTAGAACTAATAATATGGTATTATGCACTTCAAAATTTAAGAGACTAGATATTAGATTAAATGTTTTTACCGCCGCCACACACACACAAAATAAAAAAGGACACAAAAAACTTTGAGAGATAGGTGTTGAATATGTTTATTATGATGATTGTGGTAACATATCATGGCTGTTTGCATATGACTAAACTCATCAAATTGTATACATTAAACATGTGCAGTTCTTTGTATATCAATTATATCTCAATAAAGCTGTTAAAAATGTGAATAAGAAAACACATTAATATATTTCAAAAAGTTTATTACACAAGCATGGAGTTAGATGAAACAAGTTGTTAAAATACTCCTTGGAGTTTAACTCTGGCTTTAACGTAGATGAGGTCTACAGAAAGTATAAAAGAATTTCATGTCTTCTGAAAGCAACGGTCTGTCAAAAAACATCATTGGAGTCCATCAGTTCATGATTTCAAGCTAGGTCTTGCAATATATTACTTAGACAATTTAACATATCTGAGTCTCAAATTTCTCTCTGTAAAATGAATATAAACAGTTCCTGAATGGTGGCTGTAAGGTTACAACAAATTTAATCATGAAAAATGGAGGGTGCTATTATTGTGAATTTGATGAAAATCCTTATTTTTCACTTGAGCAAAACTGTCACTGATAGCACATAAATCAACAGAAACTCACATAACACACAACTCATGGTAAATAAAGCTGAGATATCTCCCAATGACTATGAGGCAGTTTCTCTTTCATCCAGCTCCACAAAACCTTATGAAATGTAAGGGATTATTCTCCTGAAGCACCTTTAACTCTTCAGAAGTAGGGCACAAGCTGGTATAATGCTTATGTTCCCCAAAGATGCCTTTCCGAAGATGTTGTAATGATGATAGCATCATCAATCAACATCCAATCTGATTATTCGTGAAAATTTTCTCTGTAATACCTATTAGAAAATAGTTTTACCAAATAATAAATAATATAGTATTTGCTTCAAATTTTTGCTTTAAAATTTTTTTAACTTAATGAAATAAATTTAATTGTAATTTTTATTAGCTTACTAGTTTCTAAGATATAAAATATTAAAAACTGCCTGATGACAGATTCTATTAGTATAAATTTTAAAGTTATATCCAACATCTGTTCTTTTTTTTCCCCCTCATGGTAGAAACTCTGGCTTATCTCTGCGCTCATGGACACAAAGTATAAGGGCAACATTTCTCAGTCTCTCTTTGACTCTAAATCAGGCCAATTAACTAATCTCTAGCTAATGGGATCAAAAGAAAAGTTTTACGTGGTAGCTTTAGAAACCTTGTTTAAAAGGAAGCTGCAAATAACCATGATAATTTTTTCTTCTTATTCTTTCTTGCTTCAAAGAGTTCAAAAGTATCATCTTAAGTCATAAGAATAAGAACCTAATCTTGGGAATAAGGTAACGATCTGGAAGGAGACTGACTCTTTGAGAGAGCAGAACTGACTTACCAGCCTTAATGCTTATCTTAGAATGTCACTTATTGAGACAGAAAAAAAGTTATATTATTAAAGCACTACTATGATTTAAATTGTTACTTGTAGTCATTCCTTAAGTAATACAGTGAGTTTATGCCATTAACTCTTCCTTTTATCTAATTTTATCTTATTTTTTATCTATTTTATTTTTATTTTGAACATTTCATTTCATTAAGGATTTTGTGAACTCATCTACAAAATAATTTATTGGCTTAGTTATATTGCAAAAAATACTATATTAAAATGGAACTACACATTTATTGATAATATTAGCTATGTTTATTTATTTAGTAATCTAATTAGCCATTTCAATATTTTTAAGGGAAATCTTCATTTTCACTTTTTAAAGTTGTTGATATATATCTATATATACACACATACATATATATATATATCACATATAGTGATTTAAATGATACACTGTTCCACTTGAAATAGTTGTTTATCAATACTTAACTTTATAATTTTCTTTATATACCTGAATTCCCAAGTATGGTATGATTTCAGTAACAAAGTTTATTGTACTGTAGGCTCACAAAGTGTAAAAACATAGTAATTAGCTTAAGGTTTATATTTTTAAATTTGTACTTATAAAATTCATACAAATAATTTCAATAAAAATTTAAAAATTAAATTAATACCATTAAACAGATAACCTCTTCCATCAAGTGGAATGAAAAAAATAATAGATTCTTATCTAGAGCATTAGCTTATCGATGTTGGAGTGAAGGACAAAAAGAAGAGTCTACAAAAAAGATACTTCGTTTAGTCTCCTACCTGTGCAGGTAATATTTGTAAATGAGTATAATGAAAGTCAGGGAGGAGAGCAACAGAATGATGCTAGTTATTTGCTAAATGAGGCTTGAAGAAGTTAACATTTTTGAGTGTGTTTTTTTTCCTTTGACATTTTACAACTACTGCGTGGGTACATAGAAAGGCATCTTTCCTGTCTACATTTTCTGGCTACCTCTTGTGAAGCTAAGAAAATCTCTGTTAGAACAGAGTGGTAGCTCCATCTGTTAGTCTCCTTCATAAAATAAAACTTACACATGTAGGATTGTGTTGTCTGAGCAGTACTAATATTATTTAAATATGAGAGCTAGAAGAAACTTGTGTGGAATATTGCTAAATATTATTTTTAGATTTCCATGAGAAAGATGTCATCTTGTAAATATTTCCTATTACTCTCAAGCAAAATATTTTTCTAAGAAAATATTTTCCTTTCTCTTCTTGGTCAAAGTCCCATGAAATATGTTGTTGCATGCTTTGGATCAGTTTCGAACTTTGTGGAAGATATAAATTCTCATACTTACAGAGAAAATACTAAATACCTCAACATGTTTATTTATCAATATGTTGTAAATAAAATTGTATTGTCTTGAATAATTTATTGTTCAGTCTCGAAGCATATCTTCTTTGTTACAATAAATATTCAGATAGGTAGTTAACTATAGCTGATTTGTAAAAAACTATTATATTGACTTAGTGTTGGTATTGAATGTGGACAAAATTATCATTGAAATTTAAATCAATAACTAAGATGCTTACAAAGGAAACAGCTCTTTTCAATTACTATTTTAAAAGAAAAAAAGTGCTATCTGCAGTTACTTGAGTGAAAATAGACAGGCATGGATTTAGAAAAATGGTCAAGAGGAGTAAATAATACCTCAAAGAAATAAGCATATTTTCTCTATTACTATATCTCATGTATTTTCAGTTCTTTGTACAGAAAATGAAAACTGGCTGTTGCAAATGGCTATGAAAGGCTCCAGAAATCAGACATAGTAGAAACCACGGTTAACACAGAGGAAAGGTTTTTAAAGATTCTTCAATTTTAGGATGAAGGTAAAATTTTGTAGTTAGAAAAAAAAATCTATGAAGTCTATCATCAAAGTAATTTGCACATGTAGCGAAATATATTATAAAATTAAAGATCATGGACTTGGACCTAACCACATTCTCTTCCATAAATAAGAACACATAATTCTAATTAATTCACTACCCTATCTTACTACTCTCTGGCAGCTTGATCTCTCTCATTCCTATTCTGCAGCATTTCCCACCTACCATTTTCACTTATGGACTAACCAAAATTGATTGGAACCAGGTAAATGTCTGGTTTCTATGAAGCTCTAGTGCATTTTTCCCCTTTAATCACAAGTGAAAACATTGTCAGTGAAGCACCCTAGAAGAAAGAATAGAAGGCAAAGTCTTGTTTGTAAGGAGGCAGTGAGAAAGTACAAATAGGTGAGCTGGCAACCAAAGGGTAGTTTGGTTCAACTAGCACTTCATGAATTCCTGAACTAAAAATGACATTGTTCTGAGCACTAGTACTCCAAGGATTCCTGCCCTCAAGGAGCTAACAATCCACTGAAAAGGAGAGAGATACAAAGAAAATGTTAAATATAAGAAGGTAAGACTCATGAAAGGTGAAAGAATCAATAAAGAAGTAGAACTGATATGCATAGGATTTTTTGTGAGCACACAAAGGGAATTCAGGATGGTTTCCTTGTCAGAAAATGATACCTGGGCTAAATCCAATGGAAGAGTACTCATCAATGAAAACAAGTGGGAAAGAATCAGGAAAAGGATACTCCAGAGAGAGGTAATAGAATAATCAGAGATATATTTGAGAGGAGGAATCCAGGAGTTAGAGAGTTTAGTGAGGAGGTATTGGAGTAATTAATCTAGATAAGATAATGATGAAGACCAGAAATAGAGTCTTCCTATTTTAGATAGAGAAGAAATATTGGATTGAGAAATGTTTGGAAGTAAAATTATAAGGTCTTGGAAATTCATTGATGTAAACAATAAGAAACAGTTATCCAAGATGACTGTTTCTTGCATAAAATTCGAGATGCTTAATTCCGGAGGTTAATTAAGATTAAGTAAACTTGTTCAACAAGAAGTATCAGAGAACATCCAGAAATGTATGTCCATCAGTTTTATACAAAAATACGAAATACAAATACCTTATTAGTGTTAGAAATATAGATATGAATGTTACTAACATATGGTCTTGGTTAAAAATATGACAGTAAATAAGATCACATAGAAGATAACAATAGATTAAAAAGCAAACAAAAACTCAGTGAACATAAATTAGTCATGAGAGAGTGAAGAAAAAAGTTCACAAAGAAAACCAAGAAAAAAAAGAACAAAAGGATTGGGAGGAGAACCAGGAAAATGTTGTATTACAGAAGAAAGGGAATATTTTTCCAGAAGTAAGAAAAGAAAAAAATCAATACTGTGAAATGCATGAATGAGATCATTGTAAGACTGAAAAATGTCCAGTGACTGTGGTCAGAAAAGTTTCAATAAAATGATTGGAGAGTGTTGAGAGTGAATTGGAAGGAAAGAAAATGAAGACTGTTTGCATTTTCAAGACCATTAAGACAGAAAAGAGTTCAAGGAAAAGATGACCTGTTACATAATATAAGTTCTGGTAGAGTCCCTTTACTAGAGTCCCTTAACTTAAGTATATAATCACAACTTCCATTTTTATTTTATGAACTAAATATTTTCATGTTAATGAACTAAATATTTTCATTAAATGTTTTTATCAGTTTGACTATGAAGTAATTTCTTTTTATAGCAATCTTTCAAAAGTTATATTAATATACTATTTTTGTCATCTTTATGTTATAATTAGTTCATTTGTAATAACTTAAATGATACAGTGCTTAATTTTGGAATAGTCACTTAAATATGTGGCATTCTACTTTTATTTTAGCACATTAACTGTTCAAGAATGCCATGATTTCAATAAAGATGTTTTTTTGCATTACATATACACAAGGTATAAGAAGTAAGAATGTAGCAATTAATTTATGGTTTGTATTTTCTAATTTGTCTATATAAGATATAGACAAATTACATTGTAAAAACATTTTAAGTTGATATAAAGAGATATAATGACATCATTAGTTACATAAATCCCCCCCCCAAAATAATAAAATGATTTTGTTTATAATATTACCTAATCAATTTTGGAATGAAAGCAAGCAAGAGATAAACTGCACAGAAGACATTTTATAAATTATACAGAATGCCTGCCCTGTCCAGGTAACATTTAGAAAAGCAAATAGAAAATTTGTAAGAGGACACCAGGGATTGTTCTTAGAGATTTGGTAAATAAGACTTGAAGAAGTGGTCATTTTTGAGTTGACTTCCTATGTTTTTGTCATTTTTTAAGCCTCCGCAGCATATAAAAAGCACATTTTCAGTCTATATTTTCTGGTCATCATTTGTGAGTTTTACCAAAGTGCCCTTAAAATAAATTTGTGGTTTTCCCTGCGTCCTTCAAGTTACAGAAAAATAACCGAGCCCTTTAATTTACTTTATATTTGCTCAAATCTCCTTTGAGGTCATTAATTTTATTTTACAAAACAACCTTACAGTCTTAGAAATGCAACTATTGTGTAATATCCATTTGAAGTTTCTCCAGTATCTGGTTCTCCTGCTCAACTATACATAGAAAAGACAGCACTTCTCAGCCCCCTAGTAGATGAACAAAGCCTTATGAGTCATTCCGGACTGTGTAATGAGTGCAGATATGCTGTTTCTCACTTCTTGGCTAAGACAGTGAGGAACTCATAAACAATTTTCTAGTCTCTTCTTCTGCTGTGATAATTATGGAGAAGAGAAATTATTGAGATAGTGGGTCCAAAAGGTGGAAGCAACTTGAATCATTGAATTGCCACATGGGAACTCCTGCCCTGAAGTTATCCAGAACTGTAGACAACTTTGTGTGAATAAGAAATAAACACTAGAAGTGTTGAGCCACTTAGTTTTGGAGATTGTCATTGCAACACAATTTACCCTTTCCTGACTATAGAGCATTCAGTGTCCTTTGTGATCTAAGCCGAACTTGCACCTAATTTGTCCTTGGGTGGGTGAGTATCTGTAGAGTTGAAAACAAAGAAGGAGAGGGGAGGGAAAGTCAGTGAAGTAGAGACAAAAAATGAGATTTAGTAAAATTTCAAAACCATTTAATAGACTACAAATATTCATCAAGTTTTTAAAATCATAGTAAACCTAAATATTTTTCTTCTCCTTGCCCTCTCCAATCCAGTGAAGAAATAACTTGTTATCCTTATTAGAGAAAATTCTTACTCAGGTCTAATGAGGTAGCTATCTGCCATTTCAGCTCTCTCATCATTTGTATTCTTTTGTTCACTAGCACATTCTCAAAAATAAAAAATAAAATAAAATAAAGTATAAATCACTGCATTCCTTTCTACCTGCAAATCTTTGCTACATGTTTTCATTGCTGTAAATAGAGATATTTATTATTACTACACCATCCTTCCTCTTCCTATATCTTGCCCTGAATGTTGTATCTGAGTATTCAACAAAGTATTCCAATTCTCATTATATACCTTTAATTACATGTAATTACAGAACAAATCAAGGAAAAGTACTGTCTTTGGGCATTGAATAGTTTTACCACTTATGACTTACAAATTAACCACCCTTCCCTGGAAAGTTCATAATAATCTCGAGTGAGGAGGGGAGACTTTTATTCCCCTAGGTTGTCCTGAGGTATACTGTGCATGTGTGCATGTATGTATGTACACACATATATGTTTAGCCCTAGGTATGACAGTGAGGAGAAAGACAGAATATTTTCTGTAAAGATTTAAGGGATTCGACAATCCAGAATTCTATGTCATTAAAGGATGAAATTATATTTTGTAAAGGCACTGACAAGTAGTAACAAAATGAGATGAGAAAAGTATCTACAAAACAAAAAGCATTCTGACAATCTTGTCATAATATGGTCGTCAGAGAGTTTAGAGTAGTGAGACAATGCCGATACTGGCTGGTTAGATATAGGATATATTCCTCTACATGATTCATTAGGACAGTTATTTTACGTATTTTTTTAATTTTTACTAACCAAAATGGAATTCTAGTCCCAAAATATACACTTGGGCATATTGGCATCATCTCTGTGTTAACTCAGGTAGTACAACATTTTTGTCTGTTCCAAGAATTTTTGGCATTACACTTTTGGCTCTCCCTATGGTAGCTCAGCCCAGCAATCTGTTCATTCTTACAGTAGGGGTGTTTTTCTTTAAGGCTATTATTCTAGACCTTATTAGTATGTCTGTGGGAGGTTGTCTACATTCTGGTGATCATAAGCATGCTTAGTCCTTGCTATGCTATTCATCATGTAGCCATTTCTATTTAGGTGGTTTTGCCTAATGGACTGAGTCCCATTTGCTGTTTATCGTTCTGCATTTACTGATCATCCATTAGCAGGTATTATGGCAAACATTCCTTCACTGGGAAGAGAGTTGTCAATGTGCCAAACTCCATCGCCCTCTCCCTGTTTTATGAAGCATGTAGAGACCAGATGGTATTCTAAATAGAGCTTTTAAAAAGAGCTTTTCAGCACGTTGTGTTTCAGGATGTATTTTCCCCTCTTCTGGTTAATAGGTGATTTTTTTATGGAGAACAATGAACCCCTTGCTCTGTTTTTCTTCTTTTTCTAGACTCTGGAGGCATTTTCATGAGGGAAAATAAATAAAAAGGGTATCTACTTCAAATTTTAAAGCATAACAGGTAAAAAATATTTGCGTTCAAAATACTTTTATATGGAGAGGAGGAAGATGGTGGACTAAGTAAAAGCAGGGTTTGCCTCCTCTCTCTGCATCGAAATTACAACCAAATTATAAAATAATCAACTTGGAGAATCACCTGAAGTCCAGGTGATGGTAACACTTACATCTGATACTATTGAAGAGCTATATCGAAGCGATAGGAGGGTGAGAGTTGAGAATCAAATTGGACCCGCACCCACAGGTAGTGGAGGAACTGTAGGGCTACAGATGCTCCCTTGAAGGAGAGGGGCATCCTGGCATCATTTGGGGGCTCCCCGGCACAGGGTCCCAGTCCAGAGAAGAGGAAATTCCAATACCTCTGACTATAAAAACCAGAGAGGATTCTGGCCATCTGCGTGAGACAAGAGGAGACTGAAACCCTATATGTCCCTTTGAAGGACTCACACTCAGGCTTTCTGACCTGTGGACACTCACTCGGGATGTCAGCGGTGGGTCAGAGGCTTGCAGAAGACTCATATTAGGAAAGTTTGCATTACCTGGTGCCAGAACAAAGGCTGGAAGGGCAGCCACCATTGTGCCTTAGTCTGGCCCCTTTACTAGGCAATCTACAGATCACACCAACTTGACTGTGCAGACTCCTCCCACAGGGCCATTAGGAAGCTGCAAGCCTGAGATCAGCCACCACCCCCCGCTGCACCCCCCCACTCCGCACCACCAAACTAGGGCTTTTGTTGCAGAATAGCTGCCATTCTATGCACTGATTCAGGGCCGAGCATGCAGTTCTGAGATAAGGTCAAGCAAATCACTGCTGCCAACATGAACTTGGGTGGATCTCAGGGATCTGCGGGTTAGTCCCAGACTGCAGCTGGTCTTGCTGTGATCTGGAACTTCTGTGGGAATGCATGAATGGTTGCCAAAGTTGCAGTAAGATTGAGGCTGTATTGATCTGAATGCCACTGTCTCCCTGAGACCCTACTCCACACTACCCACATATTGCCCCAGATGGCCCATTGACAGTGAACTGCACAGTGTTGACCATCCCCTCCCTGCTACCTCTGTCCTTGGGTCTTCCAATCCATACAGGCTAACTTTGGTTAACACAGGGAGGGTACTGCATTGAAATCAATGGCAGGCAGACCTCTGCTGCCTGCAAGAATTGCAATATTGCATCCAGGGAGCGTAGGAGTCCGTGGGACCACCCCAGACAGCAGCTGGTCTCACTGTGATCAGTAACTACAGCCGGAATTCCCAGGCACAGAAGTTGTAACAAAATTGAGGCTGTATTGACCTGATGGGCCTTGTCTCCCTGAGATCCTGCTTCACCCAAGCCACAAAGTGTCTGTAGCCCATTGACAGGCAGCCTCCCGCGCCCTGCTTGGCTCTGGGGTTGTGCAGTCTGTGCAGGCAACAGACCTTGGTCAGAGCAATGAGCTCATTTCAGGGAAAACAGTTGTGGGCAGACCACTGATGCCTGTACGAGCTGCAGTATCTTTTGAGGGGATCACAGGGATCTGTGGATTGCCCCAAACACCAGCTTGTCTCCATGTGATCTGTGACTACTATGGAAAAGTGCAGACACAGAAATTGCAGGAAACAGGCAATTGGCCTAACCGCCCTTGACTCCCTGAGCTCCTCCCCATCCAATACACAAAGTGCCTACTGCACACTGATAGGCAGCTGCCCCTGCCTTGGGGTGGTGCATTCAGGCCCAAAGTGGCCAACAGCTCACCTTGCTGTGATTGGAAACTTGTACAGGGAGCCACAGAGACAGTGCTGGCATATAAACTGACACCGTAGTGGCAGAGGGAAATTTACTCAATAGATCCAGGAGAGTCCCGGTGTTCCTGAGCCACCCAACGTGCATATTGCCCAGAGGCTCTTCCAGTTTCAGAGACTTATGGGCAACTGACAGACAGTGTCAGGCCTTGAGGAGCACTGTTCCCTCTGTTAAACTGCCTTAGTTCGGGGATAGGGTATAACCGGACTGCTGCCTGCAGCATTTTCTCTTCCACTTCCCTATTGATCCAATATAGGCAACAACCATCTTCAAATCACTTTGTAGTTCCCACTGGGTAGCCCTGAGCAATCAATCAAAAGCAGCGGCTGACCTTGGCCTATAGAGAACCGCTCCCAAGGGGCTACAAAACCAACACATCTGGAGGTGGGCATCAGACCACAACAGAGCAACTCCTGACTAGCCCCACTAGTGGTACACAGAAAGTGTGGTTGCAATAAATACACAGGCCTGCTAGGGAAAATTTTACTTAGTGGCGTTAGGTCCCACGTAGCAACTCTTACCCTGTGGTTACAGCCACCTGTCACAATTAGTCAGCCTGAGAATTAATCCCATCTACTGATGTAGTAACAACAATAAAGGCTTGATGACAACAGAAGATCACACACAAATCACACAAAGATCACGTTCAGAGAACCTGGCATAGGGTATCAAGGAGAGTATGTCACTGGGCCACACAGGACACCTTCTACATTAGGCCAGCCAGCCAAGGCTGAGAGACAAAACAAATATTCTTGACACATAGAAATGAACACAGAGAGGTTAATAAAATGAGAAAACAAAGAATATGCCACCAATGAAATAACAAGAGAAAACTCCAGAAAATAAACTAAATGAAATAGAGACAAGCAACCTACCGGAGACAGAGTTCAAAATAATGGTTATAAGAATGTTCAACGAACTTATGAGGAGAATGGATGAACACAACGAGAACTCAACAGAAAGATAGTAAGTATAAAAAAGGACATAGAGACCATTAAAAAGAACCAGACAGAAATGAAGAATACAATAATTGAAATGAAGATACAATAGAAGGATTTAACAGTAGATTGGATGAAGCAGAAGATCTAATCAGTGAACTGGAAGACAAAGTAGCAGACTACACTCAATCAGAACAACAACAACAACAACAAAACAAAAGAAAAAAATAAGGATCATTTAAGAGACCTCTGGGACAATATGATGTATAACAATATCCAGATCATAGGAGTATCTGACGGACAAGAGAGAGCAAGGAATTGAGAATTTATTTGAAGAAATAATGAGAGAAAAATTCCATAACCTGGCAAAGGAATTATATATACAAATTCAGGAAGCACAAAAAGTCCCAAATAAAAGGAATTCCAACAGACCCACACCAAGACACATCATAATTAAAAAGTCAAAGGTCAAAGGCAAAGAGAAAATCTTAAAAGCAGCAAGAGAAAGGAAGTTAGTTACTTACAAGGGTATCCCCATAAGATTGTCTGCTGATTTTTCAATGAAAACTCTACAGGCTAGAATGAATTCGCAAGAAATATCCAAAGTTACAAAAAACGAGAATCTATAACCATGAATATTCTACCCAGCAAAGCTTTCAATTAAAATGGAAGGAAAAAGCTTAAGGAATTTATCACCAAGCCAATATTACAAGAAATGTTAAAGGGACTTCTGTAAAAAGAGAAGGAGTAAAAAAGAAAATAAAAACAACAAATACGAATAATAAAATGGCAGTAACTATGTGCCTATCAGTAATCACTTTAAATGTAAACAGATTAAATATGCCAATCAAAAGTCATAGAGTAGCCAAATGGATAAGAAAACAAGACCCATACATATGCTGTCTACAAGAGACCCACTTCAGATCAAATGACACTCACAGACTGAAAGTAAAAGGATGGAAAAAAGATATTTCACACAAATTGAAATGAAAAAAAAAAAAAAAAAGCCAGGGTAGCAATACTTATATCAGATAAAATAGACTATAAAACAAAGGCTATAATAAGAGACACAAAAAGGCATAACATAATAATAAAGGGATCGATAAATCAAGAGGGCATAACCCTAGTAAACATATACACACTCCACGTAGGAGCACCTACACACGTGTAGCAATTATTGACTAACATAAAATAAGAGATCAACAGTAATACACTCATAATAGGAGACTTTAACACCCCATTCACACCAATGGACAGATCTTCCAGGCAAAGAATCAACAAGGAATCAATGGACTTAAAAGATACACTAGACCAGATGGATTTAATAGATATTTTTAGAGCATTTCTCCGAAAGCACAGTGTATATTCTTCTCAAGTGCACATAGAACATTTTCCAGGATATGCAAGTTAGATAACAAAACAAGTCTCAATTAATTTAAGAAGATTCAAATCATATCAATCATCTTCTCTGATCACAATGGTATGAAACTAGAAATTAACTACAAGAAAAAACTGGAAAGTATACAAACAACTGGAAGCTAAATAACATGCTACTCAACAATGAATGGGTTATTAACGAGATCAAGGAAGAAATCAAAAGATACCCAGAGACAAATGAAAATGAAAACACAATGACTCAAAATCTATGGGACGCAGCAAAAACAGTTCTAAGAGGGAAAATCATAGCAATACATGCCTATCTCAAGAAATAAGAAAAAGCTCAAATAAACAATCTAACCTTACTTTTAAAAGAACTAGAAAAAGAATAGCAAACAAAGGCCAAAGGAAATAATAATCAGAACAGAAATAAATGAAATAGAGTCTTAAAAAACAATAAAAAAGATTAAGATAAACCAAGAGCTAGTTCTTTAAAAAGATAAACAAAATTGACAGACCCTTAGCCAGGCTCACTAAGGAAAATAGAGAGAGGACTCAAATAAATAAAATTAGAAATGAAAGAGGAGAGATAACTATGAATTCCACAGAAATACAAAAGATCATAAGAAAGTAGTATGAGCAATTATATGCCAACAAATTGGACAATTTGGAAAAAATAGACACATTCTTAGAAACATACATCTCCTAAGACTGAGTCAAGAAGAAACAAAAAATCTAAACTGACCAATTACCAATGAAATAGAATCAGTAATCAAAAACCTCCCAAAAAACAAAAGTCCTCACCAGATGGCTTCATAGACAAATTTTACCAAACATTCAAAGAATTAATACCTATTCTTCTCAAACTATTCCGAAAAATTCAAGAAGAGGGGAGGCTTCCTAACTTCTTTTGTAAGGCCACCATCACCTTGATTCCAAAACCAGACAGATATTACAAGAAAAGAAAACTATAAGCCAATATCTCTTACGAACATTGATGCAAAAATCCTCAACAAAATACTAGCAAACTGAATTCAGCAATACATTAAAAATATTATACACCATGATCAAATTGGATCTATTCCTGGGATGCAAGGTTGGTACAATAGCTGCAAAGCAATTAATGTGATACACCGCATTAACAAATTAAAAGATAAAAACCATATGATCATACCAATATAATCAGAAAAAGCATTCAAATGGATGCAAAATCCAGCATCCATTTATGATAAAAACTCTCAGCAAAGTGGGAATAAAGCAAACATACCTCAGCATGATAAAGGCCATATATGACAAACCTACAGTTAATATCATACTCAGTGGGGAAAGGCTAAAGGCTTTCCTTAAGATCTAAAATAAGACCAGGATGCCTACTTTCACCACTTTTCTTCAACATTGTATTGGAAGCCACAAAAATAATACAAGAAAGAGAAATAAAAAGTATCTAAATTTGAAAGGAAGAAGTAAAATTCTCATTATTTGCCAATGGCATGATGCTGCATATAGAGAACTCTAAAGATCCCACCAAAAAACTGATAGAACTTGTCAATGAATTCAGTCAAGTAGTAGGTTACAAAATAAATATCCAGAAGTCAATGGCATTTTTATACAATAATGATGAACTTTTGGAAAGAGAAATTAAGAAAACAATCTCATTTATAATTGCATTGAAAACTATAAAACACTTGGGAATCAAATTGACCAATAAGGTAAAAGACTTGTTCTCAAAAAATTATGTCATCAAAAAAAGAACTTGAAGAAGATACAAATAAATGGAAGCACATATTGTACTCATGGATAGGAAGAGTCATCATCGTTAAAATGACTATACTACCCAAAGCAATTTATAGATTCAATGAAATCCGTATCTAAATAACATTGACATTTTTTAGAGAGCTAGAACAAACAATCCTAAAATTTTTATGGAACCATAAAAGACCCTGAATTGCCACAGCAATCTTGAGAAAGAAGAAGAAAGGTGGAAGTAGCACACTATCTGATATCAAACCATACTATAAGGCTATCGTAATCAAAACAGCATGGTATTGGCATAAAAACAGATACATTGATCAATGGAACAGAATAAAGAGCCCAGAAATAAATTCATGCCTATATGCTCACTTAATATATGACAAAAGAGGTAAGAATATACAATGAGGTAAAGACAGTCTCTTAAATAAATGATGTTGAGAAAATAGGACTGATACGTGCAAAAAAGAAAAAAAGGAAAGAAAAAAGAAACTGGACCATCTTCTTATATTCTATACAAAAATAGATTCATAATGGATTAAAGACTTAAATATAAGATCTGAAACTATAAAACTTCTGGAAGAATACATGAGTAGTAAACTCTCTGATATTACTAACAGGAATTTCTTTTTGGATTTATCTCCCCAGCAAGAGAAATAAAAGAAAAAATAAACAAATGGGACTACATCAAACTAAAAAGTTTTGTACAGCAAACTACAACAAAGCAAAAAGACAACTGAGTGATTGGGAGAAAATATTTGCTAATGATACAATTGATTAAGAGTTTAATATCCAAAATATATAAAGAATTCATACAACTCAACAACAACAACAAAAATAATCTAATTTAAAAATGGGCAGAAATCCTAAACAGATACTTCTTCAAAGAGGAAATACAGATGACTAATAGACATATGAAAAGAAGTTTAAGGTCATTAATTATTAGAGAAATGCAAATTAAAACCACAAGGAGCTATCACTTGACATCTGTCAGAATGACTATCATCAATAAATCAAAGAACAACAAGTGCTGGTGATGATGCAGAGAAAAAGAAACCCTTATACATTGTTGATGGGATGGCTAATTGGTACAACTGCTATGGAAAACAGTATGGAGGTTTCTCAAAAAATTAAAAATGGATATACGTTTTGATCCAACAATCACACTTCTGGGTATTTAACTAAAGAAAATCAAAACAATACTTCGTAAAGATCTATGCGCCCCAATATTCATGGCAAAACAATTTATAATAGCCAAGATATGGAAGCAACCTAAATGCCCATCAACAGATGATTGGATAAAGAAGGTATGGTTCATATATACAATGGAATACTACTTACGCATCTTAAAAAATGAAATCCTACCATTTGCAACAACATGGATGGACCTAGAGGTTCTTATGCTGAGTGAAATGAGTCAGACAGAGAAAGATAAATACCATATGATTTCACTTATATGTGGAATCTAAGAAACAAAAAGAACAACTAATTAAAACTAATTAAAACAGACTCACAAATATAGTAGACAGTTTGGTGATGGAAAAGGGGAGGGGAGTTGGGAGGCTGGGGGAATAGGATGAAGGGTTAAACAAGTATAAATTAGTAGTTGATAGATGGTCATGGGGATGGAGAGCACTGCATAGGGAATGCAGTTAGCATTAATATATCGGCTAGGTGGAAAATCAGAGGAGGGAAGGAGCAATTAGGGGGATTGTTTTATAAATCTCATATATGTATAACCAATGTACTGTATACTTAAAACAAATTAAAATAAATAAATAAATTTAAAAAATGCTTTTATATGATACTATCACTTTTTAGTTTTATAACAACCCTTAAGATATGGTAGAACACTTGGCTCCATTTAAAATGAAAAACCTGAGAATCAAAAGTATTACATGTCTTAACTTTGGTCACAAAGGAAGTCGATGACAAAGTTAATGTGGTAAATCTCAATAGTCACTATTTTATTTCTTACTCTTTCTAAAGAACTTATTAACGGCTGCTATGTTAAGACCCAAATCATTTCCACTTACCAGGAAAAGATAGAGCAAAGAGGGTAAACATATAAGTCCAGTCTTTTTTTCTGTTTAGTTCAATTTTATTTTTCCAAACCAAGAGTAAGATACATGTAAGAATTTATAATTTGATGAGGAGGAATAATGAATGACACGGTCTTCCCAATATGTGACAAAGATTAAAAAAAAAAAAATACATGGAAAAATAGTTCTGCTATAACCATACATACCTTGTACTGTATGTACAACTAAAAATAATTTTACCCAACCATTTTCTTGATTTGATTGTTTCTCTTTTCATAAAAAGTATAAATTTACCTTATTTAATCATTAAATTATTTGATCAAGATCTAACTGATGGACTTGGTAGATGTTGGCTTTTTATTTATTTGGTAGATATTATTTCCCTCCCCTAGACTATTTTATGCTGCCAGTTTTATTTTTGAACTCTATATAAGGAATCTATATTTCTTCTCATGGCCACAGATATTTAAAAGGTTTAAATAATACACACAAATTTTCTTTCTGCTTTACTTGAATTTGATTTAATTAAATGATTAAGATTATCTCCTATTCCAACTTACTCTCAAGGAGAGAAAAAAGTTGTAATTAAAACCCTAAATACAATACAAAAGTATAATAATGTATTTTTACAATTCCAACCTTAATTAACTAAAGTGTAACATAGTGTCATAAAGGGGTAATTATTATATAATAACCTGCATTGAAATATTGATGAAAATAATTAGGGATATTCATTTAAGAATGAGTAAATTTTTCTAGAAAAGTTTTAGGAATATTTTATATTTGTTTCATTTATATTTTTATATTGTCATCATATATCATTTAACATAAATTGCTTATCTCCCACTGCATAGTCAAACATATCTAAAATGTTTCAAGTTCAAGTAATATGTAAAAAGTTCCTTAAAGTTAAATGGGGAAAAATACTTAAAAAGAGTTTTCTATTTTTTTAATTATATTTTAAATTTAGAAGAAAGAAAAATTTATTTTGAAGAATCTAAATTAGACAATATCTAGGAAAATTTATCTAGAATGTAAGTTTACTTTGTCATTTCTTTAGTTTTTTTTCTCCATTATTTTTAAGCCCTTCTAACTACAATCAGAACTGTCAATTCTTCAGATTTTCATTAGATGACACACTATCAGGGATAAGACAGCCTAACCAGACAGTGACCCTGTTCTCCGATCCCATATTTCCTTTTCACTAAAATAAAATCAACTTTTGTTGTCATTTATGTTGTTATTAAACCAGAAGCTACTTTTTAAATCCATGGATAAAGGACACACTATGTTTTTACACATCTCCATGTAAAAATCTTAAATAAGGATCATCCTACAATGACTTGGAGGCCAGAAGTAATACCTTCTACTATGGGCCGATATAATTTATTTCTCTAAGACAAGTACATAGATATTTGTTTTTAGTTTAATGGATTCATATCCTTAATCAATGAAAGTTTATTGTGAACTTGCAGCATTCTAGTCACTGTGGAGACTACAGTGTAGTAAGTTTAATAATAACAAATAAATCATCACATTTAATTTATCTTATATTTCATATCTTAGAAGTACGCTTCTCAGGTATTAGCCAAATGCATGTACTTCTGGTATAGCAGGTGGTATTCCATGTGACATTTCCAATTGGTGGCTCTGCTGGGCCCTATTTCTAGAGGATCCTCTGCATGCAGTCAGGCAGACAGGAAAAATGGAACATAGAAAAGCCCCACTAGCTGTTTATAGGTTCTATCCTAAAAGTGATGTACATTACTACTGTTATTCATTTGGCAAAAACAGTGGCATGCCAAAGATGAGAAATCAACTTCCAGTGACATCTTACCTTAGAAAAACAGCAAATAATCAACACAGACATCATCACACACATCAATATAGTAGTAAGGACTGGATTAGATGATTTTAAAATAGGAATGGTCATGAAACATATTGGAAATAAATTATGGTATAATTCTATCAAAAGATGTTAATGGGATAATCTTGAGACATGTTTAATTTATATATTTTCCAAAATTATTAATGTTTTCTTTGCCTTTAATTACTCATCAGAATATGTATTTGTGAGGATTTTAGGGTAATAAACAATAAAAAAATAATCTAAAACTAGCTTTAAAACAAGAAGGATTTATTTTGAGAGCTTAGGAATATGTCTCAAAACCTAAGAGCAAATCAATAGGAGTGTGAGGAAGACTCTGGGATGAGGGACAGATAAACTCTGATAGCTTTAAAGATCCCTTTTCTCTAATACTTTTGGTACATCTCCATCATCTTTCTCTGAAGATCAACTCAATTTTTCAGTCCACAGGCAATTATATTTTGCTTATTTTACAGTTCTCAGTTTTGTGTTTCCTATATTCTGGAACACTGGCTGAATTAGGCTCTGTTAATCTCAATTCAAAATTCTGGAAGAAAGCATCTAATTGGCCCTACTTGGAACACCTTTTATACCTAAACTAATCCATTGTAGATGGCATATAGTATAAAAGTAAGCTAAGTTATTTATATCTGAAATATACCTTAATGGTCTCTCCCTTATGGTATACAGCTCATGTAAGCAACTAATAACCTCGCTACTATCAGATATAAAAATTAAATCAATGTGTTTGAATTAGGAGATGCATAGATGAGAAAGGAGATAGATAAAAATGAGGTATGTGGATTTGAAACAATTGTAAAGAGACTTAGAATGCACGCAAAGCAACAGCATGATGGCATGAACAGATGATAATTTGAAAAGATCATTCTGAAGGCATTGCAGAAGTTGAATTGGCATAAGAAAGTATTCTGACATCCCTCTCAGTGATTACCCTGGTTGGAGGTATTGTGGGAGAACTGTGGTTATTTCAAATGTAATAATCAGAATATGACTAATACGATTTTCCTTTGATGTATACATTTTAGTCATGAGTTAAAGAAAAGGTTCTATCTATGAGTTTTTTAATTTTTTTAAAGAAAAAAGAACAAGTGTTTGTATTTTTTCTATTTTAAAAAAGTTGTTTTTAATTTTTCAATTACTGTTGGCATACAATATTACATTAGTTTTAGGTGTACAACATAGTGATTAGACATTTATATAATTGACGATGTGCTCACCCCAAAAAATCTAGTACCCATCTGAAACCATACATAGTTATTACAATATTATTGATTATATTTCTTATGCTATAGTTTATATCATCATGACTATTATGTAACTACTAATTTGTACTTCGTAATCCCATCCCCTTTGCACTCATTTCCCCAATAAACCTCCCATTTGGCAACCATTAGACATACCATGCTTTTGGTATGTCTGTTTTGTTTATTCATAAGTTTATTCTTTAGATTTCACATATAAATTAAATAATATGGCATTTGTCTTTTTTCTTTCTGACTTGCTCCGCTCTGCACAATACCCTCTAAATCTATCCATGTTATTGCAGATGGCAAACGTGTGTGTGTGTGTGTGTGTGTGTGTGTGTGTGTGTGTTTAATGGCTGAGTAACATGTCATCATGTATATGTACCCGCTTTTTTTTATGCATTCTTCTATTGATGGACAACAAGGTTACCTCCATACCTTTGTTATTGTAAATAATACTGCAATGAACTTAGGGATGCACGTGTCTCTTTGAAGTAGTGTTTTGAGTTTGTTAGCATAAATACCCAGAAGTGGAATTCCTGGGTCTTTCTTTGTCTCTTGTTATACCCTTTGTTTTAGTCTAATTTGTCTGATATAAGTATTGGTATCTCAGATTTTTATTTGTTTATTTCAATTTTCATGAAATATCTTTTTCCCTCCCTGTACTTTCACTCTGTGTGTGTCTTTCAATCTGAAGTAAATCTTTTGAAGGTAGCATACGTAAGGGTTTCATTTTCTTACCCATTCAGCTACTCTGTCTTCTGATTGAAACATTTAATTAACTTACATTTAAAGTAATTATTGATAGACATGTAGTTATTGCCATTTAATTATTCATATTTTTTATCTTTTTTTCTTCTTCTTAAATAAGTCTCATTAACATTTCTTGTAATATAGGTATGGTGATAATAAACTTCTTTAGTTTTTTCTTGTCCAGGAAGCTCTTTATCTGTCCTTCGATTCTAAATGATAGCTTTGCCCTGTAGAGTAGTTGGTCATAGGTTCCTGCTTTTCTTCACTTGGAATATTTTGTGCTAATCCCTTCTGGCCTGTAAAATTTTTGTTGAGGAATAAGCTGACAGTCTTATGGAAGCTCCTTTGTAGGTAACTGCTTTTCTCTTGCTGCTTTTAAGATTCTCTCTTTGCTTTTAAAATTTGGTATTTTAAATGCTATTTGTCTCGGCGTGGGCCTTTTTGGGTTCATCTTGATTTTAGGGCTCCGCACTTCCTGGTCTTTTATGTCTACTTTCTTCACCAGGTTGGGGAACTTTTCTATCACTATTTCTTCAAATAGATTTTTAATTTCTTGCTTTCTTTCTTCTTCTGGTACCCAAATTATGCAAATGTTGGTACACTTGATGTCATCCCAGAGCCCCCCTAAACTATCCTCATTTTTTTGAATTGTTTTTCTTCTTGCTGTCCTGCTACTGTATCTTCTAAATCACTGATTTGAGCCTTTCCTTAATCTCATCTACTGCTGATTCCCTCTAATGTGTTCTTTATTTCAGTTATTATATTATTCACTTTTGACTGGTTCTTTTTAATGTTTTTTATCTGCATTTTCGTGTTTCTTGTTTCTTCGTAGAAGTTCTTACTGAGATCATGTATTCCCTTGTGTTCTTTGAGTATCCCTATAACCGATGTTTTGAACTCTGCATTTAGTAGATTGCTTGCCTCCATTTTGTTTTGTTCTTTTTCTGGAGCTGTGTTCTGTTTTTTCATTTGGGACATATTTCTTTGTCTCCCCATTTTGGTTGCCTCCCTGCATTTGTTTCTATGTGTTAGGTAGATCTGCTATGTCTCTCAGTTTTGGTAGAATGACCTTATATATTAGGTGTCCTGTGGAGCCCAGTGGTAGCCTGAACCAGTTGCTCCTGAACCAGTTGTACCTTGTATAGGTTGTGGGTGCCTTCCTATTGTAGTTGAGCCTTGGTTGCTGTTTGAACATTTATTGGAGGGATTGACCTTCAGGCTGATTGGTTGTAAGAACTGGCCGTGACTACAGTGGACCTGTTGTTCAGGGGCTGACTCTACAGCTCAGGAGTTAGTTTGGGGTTTTCGAACCTTTAAGATATTCTATAAAAGTTTTCTGCATGAGTCAAGACAGGCCATTCACGTGGAAAAGCTCCTGGAAGCAGTTTAGGTAGTCCCACAAGTGTGATGGAGTGGATCTCAGGGAATCATGATGTCAGGACTAAAAGTGTTAGCCAGGTTGGTAGAGACTCAAATATGGTGGCTGCCCATGTCTGCATACTGGTGGTGGGAGAGTTCAATAAAGGAATAATGACTTCAGCTAGCACTTCTGTTTGTGACAAAGGTTCTCCTCTAGTACTTGCCTTGAAGCCAGATAATTCAGTTCCCCCTCGTATGTGCCTGGCACCTTTTGAACTGCTGCCCTAGTGCTGGAACTCAGAGCAAGTGAGTCTGCGCGTGATTAAGTCCATGTGTGGGCCATTTAAGTTGGACATCTGGAACTTTAGCTACCCTCTGTCTCACTCAGCCACAATTTCTACTGGTTTTTATAGCTAGAAGTTATAGGGACTTCTTTCCCCAGTTTGAAATCCTGTGCTAGCAAGCCTGGTGTAAGGCTGGGACCCCAGCGCTCCTCAGGGATGACTTCTACAGCTGAGATATCCCTCTTTATTTTTAACCATCATACATGGGAGTGGGGACCAGCTCGTTTTATATCTCTGCCCCTCTTACCAAGTCTGAGGTTGCTTCTTCTGTATATCCTCAGTAGTAGGACTTCTGTTCAGCTAGAGTTCAGGTGATTCTCAAAGATGGTTGTTTAGATTTTAGTTCTTTTTCAGGCTTACTTAGGTACATTATATTAATCACAATATTAAAAATATATATACCAATGATGAACAGATTTACAATGTATTTGCTGATCATTTTAGTGGATAAAATATTTTGCATAACATATTTCACAACATAAGAGACTACCTTGTTAAATAGATAATTCTTTACCTAAACATTCTTTATTTTACTTTTCCAACATTTCTGGGACACTCAGGACTCATCTCATACTTTTGTATTCAAAAGTTAAGAACCATAGAAACATGTACATGAGTAATTTTTTAGTCCTTATAAAGTCAAATTAAATAAAATTTTTATACATTTATGGTATTTTGTTGAGATGAAATGTTTTTTTCCTCTCTTTTTTTTTAAAGGAGTAATAAAACTGCAACAGAGATAACATTCTCAAAATATTTAATATATGTGCTCTTAATTCTCCTGTAAACTATAGTTGTCTTTAACTCATCTACATTAAGGCTAAATCATAAAATTTCCCACCTAAGAGAAGGAGAGGGAAAATGCTGATTAGGTAAAAGGAGTCATAGATTAGTTCTTAGTCTCAAAGTTTACACCCCAGAAGCTGTGGCATGCATTTTTCTGAATTTTAAAACCAAATTTTATATGTTAAGATCAAAATTGGTTGATTCTTCACATTGGAGAGATGATGAAAGTCAAGACATATGATGTAGAGTAATCCAAATCAGAGGAATGTGAAGGAGATCATGACCTCTGGTCTAGAAGGGAGAGCCTATAAAGTTTAATATAGAGAAAAGGAAAGGGCAAAATGAGAGCTCAGGAGACAGGGAAAAAGGAGATTAATTTTATTCTCCTATCATTTGGATTAAATATAGACATGAAAGTCAAAAAGAAAAAAAAATAGAGACTCAAGAAAACTAAAGCTACAAGCAAACATTCTTTTGTTTTCTTTTCTCTTTTGCCCTCTGAGAGGAGACAGACTCAGCAGACTCAGGGCAATGGTGAGGGAAATTTCAGTTAAATAAGAATGAGTATGGATGTGTTTAGAGAGAGGCCTAGGGATAGTGTCACTAAGTTTCCCTTAGATTTGTGTGAAAGTTAGTCAGAACTTTTGTTGTGATCTCTACAGGAGATGTGAAAGGAAGCAGCAAGATGAAATCCAGTGAACCATGGTGTGACTATGATTTACAGAACAAAGACATGAGGGTGGGCAGCCTAAGCCTGGGGACAGATCATGAAAATAGTTCAGACTTAGAAATTCTGAGGCAGTAATGAGCTTGAAAATAATTTCCAAAACTGCCTCTCCAGAAAAAACAAAGCAACGAACAAACAAAACACACCTTATCTGCTACTTTTGTAGATATCTATGGTGTAAATGCTACCACCATGAACTATTTAAAACAATAGGAAGTCCAACATGGAGATGAGAAAAGATAAACATAATTGTCTTTCACTAGCTTACTCCAGCACAACACTGTTGAACCATTCTGTATGACCCCTCCCATTCTGCACCACTCCCCAAGTATATTTAAGAAAGACCAAAAACAAATCAAAGAGGGGGATTGAAAGAGGCAGGTTTTCTACAACTTTGTGGGTGGGATAAAGTCCCAGGCCAGAGAATAAAATTTTATTCAAGAGAAGATAAAACATCAAGTTTGAGGGCCTGCATTTCATCCCCCATTGGAGTTTCCTAATCCAGGGACTCCTAAATTAGTTACGAGTATAAGATATTGATTATCAGAGTCCTCAAAGGTCGCAGCAGGGCTGTGTTGGCTAAAGCCTCAGGCTATTCCCTCTGACCTCTGTATGCCCTAAGACCTTGAGATCCCTGTCTGTCACTATGTCAGGGAGTTTGGGAGGTTATTTTCTGTAATTGTCTCCCTCAGACCTCCAGCTCCCTGGAGGTCTGCCTGATGGCCCAGGTTCTAGTGTGGTTCAAGGAGTAATGCCCACAGGGTTGTCTGCACCACCATTTATGGTGGTGATCAGGGTTCTGGAAACCTGATGGGGCTCAGCCAAGGCCTCAGGGGCCATGGAGAGCCTGCCAGTGGCTGTCATGTTCTGGGTCACTCTTGTCCTAGAGATAATGAGTCAGGTGGTAGCGGAGCTAATAGGGGACATTATACTAGGCCGAGGTCCCCAGGGACTGCTGTAAAATTTGATGGTGTTTTTAGTTATAGTAGAATGTAGAACTTCCAATCATTCAATCTTACTTTATACAATTAAAGACAACGAACTTGCCACTAGTGTTTCTGCCCATCTGATGAAGACAGCATTATCTTTGCAATGCTTAGACTCATATAAAGTTATTTGGAAGCCTTGAATCAATGCTAATAGAAGCCAGACTTTAGAAGACATTATTAGAAATACAAAAACTAAAACCAATAAAGACCTGGAAAATCTTTATTTGGGCTTAAAATAGAGACTTTTGGAAAAAGTACTAAAAGAAGAGAAAGCTAAATCTTTGGAACGAATTGTACTGATGGCAAATGAAACAAGAAACATTAATTCTTCAAAAGATGCATCAAAACACTTACAATTTCAAGTAACTGCAACCAAAACAGTCTATGAAATACATCAGAAGAATGAAGAACAGCTTCATACAAAACTAAAAATGCTTTGGATGAAAATTCTGATCCTTAGGGAAGGACAAAACTGCTTTCATAAGAAGCAGAAAGGTGGAAAAGAAGCATGAGTGAGCTTAAAGTGGTATGGGACAGGTTCTAAAAGACTAAGCCATATCATGGAAACTTTGCTGTTCTTGGAGAAGACATCACGGATGGTAGAAACATGGAATGCAATTTAATAAATGCATCAAAACATAGAAATTTCCTAGAAGGTGTTTTGAAGAGACCAATGAATGAGGGTGAATAAATACTATAGTCAGCTGAATAATGACCTCTCAAAGATGTCTATATCCATATCTCAAAATCTATGCATATTTTACCTAATATGGCAAAAGAAACTGCAAGTATGATTAAATTAAGGAACTCAGACATGGATATTATCTTTAATTATCTGGGTAAGACTAATGTAATCACAAAATGGGAGGCAGGAGGGTCAGAAATCTAGAAGAAAATGTGACAACAGAAGCAGAGGTTAGCAATGTGGCCACAAGTCAAGGAATATCGGCAACCTCTAAAAGCTGGAGAAAATAATAAATGAATTTTCATTTAGGGCCTCCAGAAAGAACACAGTTCTGCTGGTAGATATGTTGGTTTTAACCTAAACAGATTTTGGATATCTGATGTCCAGTACTGCAAGATAGTAAATTTGTGTTATTTTAAGCCATTAAGTTTATGGTAATCTGTTATAGAAGCAATAGAAAACAAATACACTTGCTTAAAAAAAATCTTTGAAAAAAATGAAATCAAATGTACACTAAATTATCTGAAAATAGCATAGTTAATACATTCTGCAAAGTGAAAACCCTTTTCAGAAAAAAAAAAAAAAAAAAAAAACAGAAAGTAAGAGGCAAGTTCCAGGAAAAACACCAAGTCATTTCTGAACTGTACTAAGAAAAATAAATAGATATTCGCCGAAGATTCAATTTAGAGGAAATTTACCACAAAAAGAGGAGAACATTTCCAAAGCAATTGAATAGATCAGCCAAGCTTGTGAAGAAGTGGAAACCTATAAAATACAAGTCATAATTTTCTAGAGAAATTGAAAACAATCATTGGCAATTATCAAAGCCAATTTACTTCCTGTGAGATACACTCACAAAAAGAGGTTGACAGTGCTGATATTTAAAAGAAACCTTGATAATTTAAGAAAAATAGGTAAACTTATGACAAATATTAATTGAGGAAAATTTAATTGTGAACATTTCAATGTATGTTCTTATGTCCTAGTTATGTTCCACATTTTCCATGTGACATTTGGAAGAGAGGCCTGACATCATCGGAAACCCCATGGATAAACTGATTCCCAAGGAAGGATGGAGATTTGGCTGTAACAGTATGGCCATCCAGGATTTGGTGCTCAATATAGAACAGATGCTACTCAACAGGACCATGACCCCAGGAGAACGATCTCTTCATCTGATGCAGCTCTATTTTGATACATCAGATCCTCTATAACACAAAGCTTGTCCTGATGCTCCTTACACTGATACTCTTTAGACCTCCTTTTAATCCATTTATCCCACCAGAATGGCATAGGCTTTGGTGCTTAACATCATCCTCCAGGCAGAGCTCATGTGTCATAGAGGGGTCCCTGACAAAAGAATTCCTATCATTCTCCCTCTTCTGGAAAGCAAGGGCAAAACTTCCCTGGAATTCTTTCTACCAGTGGACTTCCCTAGTCCATCATATCCTCACTGGCAATAAGAAATAGTGCTACACCAAGGTCTAGATTCCAACTTCTGTCTACACAGTCTGAAAATAGATGAGTCATTCTCGATGTTATCCTTGCTTCTGATGGTTCTGCTTCCAGAACCTCAGCAAATGCTTTTTTTTTTTCCTTTTTCTTTTTTCATTTTATTACTATTAGTAAAGCGCCATTTGTTCAAATGGAAGATTCAGAGAATTATGATTCATAGAATAGTTTTTTATAACTGTAGATAATTTCATTGTAAAACATATTATTTAATTACTTCTATTTAATTGTACTAGCATTTTGTGTATGTAGAGCATTTTCAAGGTTAGCAAATGTGTTAAAATAATACACAGTAAAAATTTATTTTATCTTCTAAAGTAATTTCGAATTTTTTGTTTTAGTTTTATTATTTAAATGATTGTACTATAGTTGAAATGGAAATTTCATAGGATTATAATTTTTGGAATTATTTTGTAATAAATGTATATTAATAAATGCAAACCTTATTAGTGAATTATTTGCATTTAATTTGATTTCTAGATGGTTTGAGCAGAGGATTTTTGTTGCTGATTTTTAATGAGTCTCTTTTCTTAATCTAAAAGTAGATAAATTTTTGTCTGTCATTTTCTCATTTTGTTTTGCTGCTATAGGTAAGTGATTGTACAATTGCTCAAACAGAAGTGCAAACAGAATTATAATCAACAGGATAGTGTTCATAAATGTAGTTTATTTTGGAAAGAATTTTATGAGTAACTTGTTTTCTTTTTCTATTTCTAGAGAGTACAAAGATAGTATTTCAGTGTTGATGTTTAATAAGTTTCTGATAATATGAATGGCATAATATGTCTCACATTTTCAGACATTTAAAGCTTAAAATCTATATCTGTGTCCTAAGTACTTATTTACTTTAGTTATAAAGCTAATATATGTATTTAAATGAAATTTAGTTTAAGGGGGGGAAAAAAAACCTCTCTGATTGCTCCTATTGTGGTTAGAATAAAATTTAAATCCAAACCCTTCACTACGAGCCATAAGCTTTAGTAAGAGATAGTCTCTCCTATGGGATGATTTTATGGGTAAATGTGAAACCAACATTGCTACAGGGATTAAAAACAAAAACAAAAATAAAACAAAAACAACTGCTCCACCAAGAAGAATACAGCCAAAGGAAGAATAGGGAAATTAGATTATGTTAGTCCAGAACCCCACGTTTTATATTTCTGGTTATGTAAATCAATACATTTCTTTAATGTTTAAGCCAGTTTGAGTTGGATGTTTTGTTATTTGTAGTCAATTTTATTCTCCTAACAGCATTTCAAGCTAAAGTAACATCAAATATGATGTTTCAGATATTTCAATAAGATTGAAATTTTTGTAGAGAACTGTGCAAAAATTTGTTCTCAAGTGAAATTATTTCTTAACAACATTTTATATTATGGATCTAGTGGATACTTTGATGGGTTACCTAGAATCCTTTTCAGGAATGAAAGCTTTAATTCCCTACCCCTTAACCCTCTCCTTTGAGAGTGCTGTCAGCAACAGCCCTCAGGTGGCAGTCCCCTATGGGATTCCCTCAGATGAGAAGACTCACTTCGCTCAAAGTTTGCCCTCCTTCCCCAGACAGCCTGTATCCAATAACTGATTGAGGTTAAGGTATAAATTCTCCCCACCTCTCAAACACGCATACATGCACTCTAACTCGGATAAACTCTGAAGGCTCATCTTAGTTTCAGAGCCCACTGTTGATTTGGCTGAGACTTCTAAGACTTTATCAAGGTTCAACCTCCCCTCTACCCAGTCAGGATGTACTCCCTTTCCTTCCTTTCTCTTCCAAGGTGCAGATCTCAAGGGTACAACTAAGTTCAATGCAAGAGTGTTTCCCAGAAAACCCGACCTGAATTATAGGATAACACTCTTTTTCACAGAATCGAAAATGATTATATGTAGAATTAACCCCCCCCCCAAAATACTGGTGAACCAGAATACTATTTGAAAAATCTGAATTCTTGCATTGTTGATTAACTTGCAATTCACTAGAATAAAGGAATGCTTGCTCTTCCCTGAGAATTCCTCACCATAGTTCTATACTATGTTGGTTGGTTAAGGTTTTCATCATAAGGAAGTGTTAAAAGAGCTGTAAACTTTACTTTCATTTATTAATATTTTTAAAAAACAGCAGGGTTTTGATCCTTTGAAAAAAATAACCTCAATTTTAGTCTACCCATAGGCCATAAGTTATATTATGCTTGATTGGTAAGGTTGGAGTTTTCACTGGTAAGATAGTCTTTTGCCTTCCAGATTATAGGACTCCATTTGTAGTTTGTCTCCTGAGAGTTATCTTTCTATATTATGGTTACAAGGTCATCTCTTCACTTTGCATATTACTGTCTTATGTTTAATCAAAATCTCTGTAGTCTCTCTAAACACTGGTTATTTGCTGTTCTTTTAATTTTTCCCCCTCCATTTTCCTTCTTCTTTTCTGTTCACTTTCCTGGGGCAATAATTTATGAGAATTGATCTAAAGTACAATAATAATATCCTCAGACACACTACTGCATGGAGCACAGATCAATATCTTTTTAAATGGCTAAGAAAAATAATGTCTTCTCAAACATAGAAAAGACTACAATTTTCTAGATGTCATCCAGGTGAATTTGAGCCTATCATGTTTGTGTGCCCTATGTTCTGTAGTTAATACTATATTTATACAGATGCAACATGCCAATGTATATGCCAATGGATTTTCACACTGAACTTGGAAGCCTATAAATACAGCTACATTGTTTATAGGAAATTAGTTTTATAACACATAAGTGAGAAAATGTGATTAAGACAAAGCTAATTTTTGGAATATTTACATGTGGGTAATTGTAAATGCAATATTTTCCTATCTTTCCAGACTCATTATTTCTTTTTCAGAGTGTCGAAGAGCACAATTAGTCCAAGTCCTAAATTATCAGAGCATGTTAGCTGATCAAACATTTGCTCATTAAGAAGTTAGATTTTTAATTTGCTTTCTAGCCATCATAAGTCAAGTCTTTGAAAAGGCACACCTTAGAAAAGAAATGACCCAATACTAGACTTATCGGGGTGATCACTTTGCAAGTTATACAAAGGTCTAATAACTATGTTGTACATCTGAAACTAATATTATGTTATATGACAACTGTAATTAAATAGTAAAAAAATTTAAAAATTAAGAAATCATGAATAGTAAAATCATTAACACCAATGAAGAATTAATATTTGTCTAAAGAGCTGTTAAAATACCAAATAGTCTAAATTGGTTTTATTTTGCTTGGTAATATGATGCTCTCAGAGATTTCCAAAATAAAGATGATCTTTTGCCTTCCAGGTTTACCAAAAGGTGAATTCAGAAATTTTATCATGTACAAATTGTAAACAAAATGCATTAGTTAATCTTAACTTCTCTGAGATGGAGGAGTGCAAAAGCTATCAATCTCTATAAGCTAATGTTGGCTTTTAGAGACCATATAAATTTTGCTGAAAGATGACTAAAACAATATTTTCTATAGATGAAACTCATATTTCACAGTCCTTAAAGTATCTCTAATAACATTGGAAATGAAAAAGCAAGTTCATGAAAACTTAATAAAATGAACATTAAAATATTAGCGATAAGAGTGACATGTTAATCCAATGCCAAAATGTGGAGTCCTTACCAAAGAATGAACTGAAGAGATAAGGATTGCCAGAGAATATTTATGTCTATCAGAAACTGAAGCATGGAAGTGAGCATGACATAAGAGTTGACAAGTGAGTGATAAACTAATTCTTAGAGTTAACCTTTCTTATGGAAGCAACTGGAGCTTAATAATTATATAATAATTTTTAAGGTCCCAAAATTCACCATGGTTACCATGACCATGGCACTGGTATCACAAGCCACCAAATAACCTTGTTACCACAGAGTTTAATAAATACTTGACCAGGGAATAATTTGCTACTAATGAAACTATATTTTTTTCAAGAAGGTTAATAAATTTGTCTTTAAATAAATTAAAATAACCAAGCATGATGGAAGATCATTATAGAAAAAATTAATCTTCTGGCATTAAATTTGATGCATGGTATTGAAGATCATCATGAAAAACTTCAATACATGTTGACCATTCTCATAGCCCTAGTTAGATTAATAACAAAAAACAACAGTAAAAAAATATCTTTCAGTGTTAAAGAATTCAGAGGTGTTTTAGGATATAGGTGAACTCAGTTTTGTGAATAATAGTTATACATGCTCCCTGAAAAAGGTTTGATTTAAAAAAAAACAAAAACAAAAAACTATAGGTTTAAGTGCACCTTAATCACTAGATATGTCTCCCCTAAAGAACTCTCATGGAAATAATGTCACTTTCAGGTAAAATGGTCTAGATTTCTTCTGGTCCAGTTGGTGGAGTGTGTAAAGGCTGTGCTTGCCTCTTCTCACAAACACATCAAAATTATAACTAAACTACGGAATAGACATGATTAGGAGTTGCCTGAAGTCTAGTTGAACTGAAATTCTACAACTGGGACATACAGAAAAGGGCACCTCGTGACTGGTAGGAGGGGTGAAGATGCAGAATGGGTATGTCCCACATCTGCATGTGGCAGTTGGGAGGGATATTTTGGCTGTGGAGGTGTCCCCAAAAGACTAAGAGGTCCTAGTTCTACAGTAGGCTCCACAGTCCAGGGTTCCAGTTCTGGCAAGAGAAGTTCCCACAACTTCTGTGAAAACCAGAGAAGATTGTGGCTGAGTGAGGTGAAGGGAAGCTAGATTTGCAGACATTCCTCTTAAGGGTCTCGCATGTGCAGATTTACTCTTTGACAGACTCACTCACTCTGAGTTCCAACACTGGGGCAGCAGCTTGAAAGGTGCCAGGAACCTATGTGAGGGAACTGAATTGTCTGGCTTCAGGGTGAAGGCAGGAGGGGCAGCTTTCTCTCAGATAGATGTGCTGGCAGAAGCCATTGTTTCTTTGTTTAGCCTTCCTCTCTCCAGACATGCAGATGTAGATAGTAACCATATCTGAGTCTCCATCAACTGGGCTAACATTGGTTGCTCTGCCTTGGTGATTCTCTTTGACACTGAGTCACCTAACTTATAGGTACAACCAAGACACTTACAGGGCCTTTTCCATACAAATAGCCTGTCTTGGCTCATGCCGTGGACTTTTCTAAAACCTCTCAAAGGTCCTCAAAATCCAAACCAAGCACCATTTGAACTTGACGTGTTCCACGTCTCTTGTTGAACAGACACAAACCTAGTACTAGCTACAGTTAGCCTCAGTTTGTGCCTTGGCCTTGCGAGGAAACTCCAACCCCAGTGCAATTGGTAGACATCTGGAAATTGCTTGGTGATTCTTGCTAAGTGACCCTGGGCAAGGCACAGACTGAATGAAGCTCAACCTGGCCTATGGCAAGGTCCCTTTCAGGAGGCCCTGGTGTTGGGATGTCCAGTGGCCAGTTTCAGACTGAATAAAACATCGCCCAAGTCTGCATCGGAAGATGACATACACAAAGAATAGACTGGGAAGGCACCAGAATCCCAGTGAATCTTGCTATACAGGGTCAGCCTCTCACCAACAATACTCATAACCAATCAACCTGAGGGTCAATCTTGCCCACCGATGTGCAAATAGTAACCAATGCTCAACTACAACAGGAGGTCACCCACAACCCATACAAGTGATACACCTGGAGCACCTGGCTCCAGTGATTAGGGAAGACTGTGTCACTGAGCCCCACAGGACACCTATTACATAAGGCCACTCTACCAGATCTGGAGATATAGAAGATCTACCTAATACAAAGAAACAAGCACAAGGAAACAGCCAAAATGGGGAGACAAAGAAACATGTCCCAAATGAAAGTACAGAACAAAGCTCCGGAAAAAGAACTAAATAAAATGGAGACAAACAATTTACCAGATGCAGAGTTTGAAACATTGGTTATAAGGATGCTTGATAAACTTATGGGAAGAGTAAATGAACTCAATGAGAACTTCGGTAAACATAAAACATAAAAATGGAAATAAAAAACATAAAAAAGAACCAGTCAGAAATAAAGAACATGATAACTAAAACAGTAGATTAGATGAAGCAGAGGATCAAATTGGCAATTTAGAAGGTAAGGTAGCAGAAAACACCCAATCAGAACTATAGTATTGGTTCTTTGGCTTTTATATTTGAACTTTAGTAATGGTTCTTTCCTGGGTCACAAACTTGCTGGCTTATAAACAGATTTGGACATGCCAGCTTCCATAATCACTTGAGCCAATTCTTTAGAATAAATCTCTTTCTATATACATAAATATTGTATTGGTTCTATTTCTCTGCAGAGCTCTGACTAACAACGGATTTTGGGAGTGTGAAGTGAAGTATTACTGAAACAAATACCAAAAGTAGCTTTGGAATTGGCTAATGGTTAGAAGCTAGAAGAGTTTTGAAGTGTATACTAGAAAAAGCATGATTGCCTTAAAGAAACTATAATTAGGAATATAGATAATAACAGCGATTCTGGTAAGGTCTCAGACAGAAATGAAGAACATGTTATTAGAAACTGGAGGAAAAGTGATCTTTGTTACAAAATGGCAAAGAACTTGGTTGATTTGAGTTTCGTGTTTCATTAATTGGTGTTTCAGGGGAAAGCAGAAGTTAAAATGGATAAACTTGGATGTTTGGTTGAGAATTTTTAGTAAAGTGTTAAAGGTGTGGCCTGGCTTCTCTTTGCTACTTATAGTAAAATACAAAAGGGGAGAGGTACATTGAAGAAATTTGTTAAGCAAAAAAAAAAACCAGAACATGAAGATTTGAATAATTATCAGCCTTTCTATATTGCAAAAAACAAATAAACAAACAAAAAGACATAAAAATGTTCTGGAGAGAACATCAAGGTACTGCTGGAAATTTATTTGATAGAGAGATTATGAATATGACTTACAGACATAAAGAGACATTTCAGCTGAAGCTAAGAACAGACATAGGGTTTTATTAGCAGAAGCACTGCTAGCTTGGACTAAGTGTAGCAGTGTCAGGACAAAATGAAGGCATATTGTTGGACTTCTGGGATTCTAAAGGATGAGACAATAGAGCTATCGGACTGTAAGCATGTGTTATCCTACAGGAAAAGGGAAGAGTGGTCCTTAAGGTTTTTCATAGATTGACAAGGATGCCACTCCCATCAAGGGCCCAAGGGTATAGATCCAAGGAAGAAGGTTATCCCCTTCTCTGTTTAAGCTGGCTGGATGTTACCACCCAGTTATTCAGGGGCAAAGCTGCTATCCTGGACCTCAGAGAGAAAGCCATTGCTTGAGTCTAAGGGTTTCTGTGAGGTGACACTGTCACCTCAGTGGCCCCGAGGGCAAATTACTGAGCCAAAGAGGGTTATTCTAAAGCTTTAAAATCTGATGGAATTTCCCTTGCTTGGTTTTGAATTTACTTGGGACCCCCTTACTCTTTTTTTTTTTTTTCTGTCTTTCTGATTTGTTCCTTTTAGAATGGGAACATCTATCCCTATGCCTTTCTCACCATTGTACTTTGTAAGCACATGGCTTGTCTGCTTTCACAGGTTCATAGCTACAGAGGAATTTTGTCCCAGGATGAGTTATATCTTGAGTCTCACGCTTTTGTTTTAGGTGATATTTAGATGACACTTTGGACTTGGAGTTGATAATGAAATATGATTGTATTTGAAGATAGGGTCTCTGAAGAAGTAATTAAGAATTTTTAAATGAAATCACAAGAGTGAAGTACTAGTCTAATAAGATTAGTGTCCTTAAGAGAAAGAGACACTAAGAGTGTGCAAGGTAGTATGTGAGGACACAGCCATCTGCAAATCAAAGAGGACCCTGGAAAACCAAATCTGCAGGAACCTTTATCTTAGATTTCTATCTTCCATAAATGTAAAGATGGAATGCATAAACTGTTCAAGTTGAAAGAGAAAATATGGCATAAAATTATGTAGGCTCTAGGGCCATTGTAAGGACTTTGACTCTGAGTAAAAAGAGAAATAATTAAAAAATTTGAGGCGAATGAGTGGCATGATTTGATTTGTTTTTGATTTTCTTAAGAATATACTGGGTGGGGTAAGAAATAACAAGGATTAAAGCAAGAAAATCAGTTCGAAAGTCATTGTAATAATCAAGGTGAGAGATGATAAGCATTTTAAACAAGAATAGTAGAATTTGTGGAGAATCATCAAATTGTAGATCTACTATGAAGAAGTAGCTGGTGAAATTTGCAAATGGATTAAATATGTCGTATAAAATAAAAACATTAAGTATGGCTTCTAAGTTTTTTTGGAGGGGCATTAGAGCAATGGAATTGACATTTACTAAGATGGTGAAGAACACTAGAGGAACAGGTTGGTGGGGAGCACAGGGGAGGATACAGTAGGTGTGAAATAAATATTGGACATTTAAATGGAGTAGTTAAGTAGTCATTTGGACTATATGAGTCTGAACTTGAGAAGAGAGCTCTGGTCTTCGAGTGTATGAGAAAAGACCTGAACATATTATGGAATTTAAAGCCATGGCCTAATAAAATAATGTACAGAATGGGTCTTGAAATGTGGTTGCAGAACCAGCAGCAGCAGTATTACTTGGAAACTTGTTAGAAAGGTAAATTGTTAGGCCCACATCAAAAACTCCAAGGAGGTGATCTTAGTATCTTGAGTTTTTGCATGTCACCCAAGGGATGCTGACATAGCTAGAGTTTGAGAAGCACCACATTAGCCTGCTATGGCTCCCATAATGAAATACCATAGACTAGATGGCTTAAACAACATAAATTTATTTTCTCGTAGTTCTGAAGGCTACAAATATAATATCAAGTTGCCAGCATGGTCAATGTTTTGTGAAGCCTCACTTCCTGGCTTGTAGCTGGCCACCTCTCGCTGTGTCTTTCTATGGCCTTTTTCTCTGTGTGCACAGAGAGCAAGTGAGCTCTCCGGTGGCTTCCACTCCTTTTATAGTTCCATCAGATGAGGATCCTGCCCATATGAACTCATGTAACCCTAATTGCCTTCCCAAAGGCTCTATCTCCAAATATCATTGCATTGGATATTAGGGCTTTCACATAAGAATTTTGAAGGAGAGGGGAGACACAATTCAGTTCATAACAACCACTGACCTAGAGAATGAGTGTAGAAAGAGGAGAATTTCAAAACGGAGCATCGGGGCATTTCATATTTAGAGACTGAAAAGATGAAGAGGATCATCCATGTAGAGGAGAAGCCAGTAAGAGAGCAGGAACACCAAGACAGTCCAGGTTTGGAAAGCCGATTAAGAAAGTATAACAAGAAGGAGAGAGTAATTTATTTGGAAAAAAAATGGTACCGGTAGGTCTAGTAAGCTAAAAACTGAGAATTAACCTTTGTATTTTTCCATGGAGGCTCATCGTTGGTCTTGGCAAAAACAGTCTGGTTGGTGGAGGTTAATGCCTAGAGAGAAGTGGGAGGAGAGGAGTTGATGATATAAAATGTGAATAATGTGTTCGAGAAGCTTTTTATAAAGGAAATAGAGAAACAGTGGTAGTCAGAGGATGATATAGGATTATAAAAGTTTTCTTTTTTTAATGAAAATTACACCATTTTTGTTTTACAATAGTAATAATTCTAAAAAGACAAAAAAAATTAGATGAGAGAGAAGAGAAATTTTAGAGGGATATTCTTGTCTAGATGAAATAGTGGGAACTGAAGAACAACTACAGTTATTGGTCCTCATAGCACACAACATAGTGAGTAAAGAGTATTTGTTATAAATAGAGAGGTCAGAATTCATAAAGTAGTTAAGGGCTGACCTTATTTCTGATTGTCAATTGAATTCATTGGTCCTTAAATATCACAAAAGATTGGTTATGTTTTTTAAAACTTGTAAATGGTTTAGCAGCTCAATGCTAAATTCATCTTTGTTCTGAGATGCATATACATCTAGTAATAATATTCTATTTGAATACATGTAGAAGGGAAATGTAATTTGTGTGCTGAAGAATAATTATAAATCAGAAGAGCAGACAACTTAGTGAATCAGCAGTGAACTGGCAAATCTGTCCACAGATATGTAAATTCTATCTGGAGTTTTCTTTACTGGGCTTATGTGGATTTAGCTATTTAGTTCATTTAGTTTTTAGCAGTCATAATTAAATTGTACTCTCAAGCTTTGTTTGTCTTCAGAGTACTAATGAGGAAAAGAAAAATATAGCTTCAAGAGGGAAAAATGCAACTCCAATGAGTCTGTTTACTATGGGAAAACAATCAACATTTTGTTTCAGACCATTTTTTTTTGTACAGATATATCATTTTGAATGTGTTTACAATGCTTTAACATGTACTAGACAAGATACTTGACTGCAAAATAAAATCTTTTGTAATACATGTATTTCCCTTTGGTGATATTCCTTTACATATTTTGCTCATGGCTATCATTAAGTATTAGCAGATGCAAAATGTGCTCTCTTTGCTCTTGCTCTCATTCCTTCCTCTTTTGTTTAACTCTGCACCCACATTTAAATGGATGGATATGGGGATGCTAGTGACCCAAGAAGGAAGTGTCATAAAGGGATTCAGTAAATCAGTCAGACAATTCTTTACCTATAATATCAAAATCATAGTCTAAATTTAAAGCAGAAAATTTGAGACAGAGAGAGGAACTTCAGGTAGGATTGGAAAAGAATTAGGAGTATTAGATGTGTGTAAATGTTTCTAAAAAAAACTTGAGAGACTGATCATCTAACTATGCTTAGCCCAGAGGAAGGAGGGCATCAAGATGAATGTCTGACAGTAGACCTTTGGCATCGCTGGGATATGGTGGCCTTTGGCATGTTCTAGTTGCCACAATGAACACAGAAATAGCTACACAATGACTTTAAGTAAAAAGTACCTGAGAAAAATGTCCACATTCCCAATGTCAGTGAATTGAGGAGGAGCATCATACTCGGTGAGGTAATAAAGATTCAGTGGGCATAAGAGTCTCATACTTGTGGTAAGGTAATGCTGTGGCAGAAAGCAGCGCAGAACATTCTGATAGAGAATAGGTGGGATTCAGTTGCTTCAGTAGACACCAGTGTGCAGAGGTGATGAGGACCAAGAATCAGTCAGGCAATGTACATCTCTTAGAGTTAAGTAATAAAAGACTCTAACTAAAAAAACAAACATTTCCCTTTGATTCCATGACTATATGTAAGAAGCCCTACCCCATTGGGAACTTAGATGATACCCATAGGGGGAATAAGAACTAGGGAAAACACTTATTTGACTGAGGCGTGATGGGGTGAAGACTGAGCGAAGACAGTGGTTACCCAGAAATAACAAAAATTGTTTTCTGACATTTGCTAGAAAGGGGCTAAAGATTAAATTCAGGTATTGAAAAATGAAGAATGCTATATGTAAGTATATGTACGTATATGTCTTGTGACTTTGTATCCCTTGTATGTACAATACATTCCAGAATCACTGAGATATTTGAAATTATTATGAGAGCATAATTCTTTAGAAATTATCACAAATCTAGATTTTAAAATTCTAGGTCTTATGGAATATGAACACACAGTGTGTGTGTGTGTGTGTGTGTGCGCGCGCGCACGCTTTACTGTTAAAATGTACAACTAAAACTTATTGGATTTCATTAACCAATGTCACCATAACTAAATAAATAAATTGAAATTGAAATTGAAATTGAAATTCTCAGTCTTAATCATATTTAAATGTGGCATGACGTTGAATGAAAATTTTTCAGTGAATTTTAGTCAAAGTACCTTTTACATATTGTGAAGAAAGTTATAGAATTTAGTAAAAGATTGCAAAATCAGTCCAGCAATGACAACCCCTGCATCCCACATAAGAAAAGACCAGGAATGAAAAAAAAAAAATGCAATTTGAAGGGAACTTTAGGAGTAGAGAGTACATTGCTCTCTCATTTGCCTCATCCCTTGTGAACACTAGAGACTGGTATTTCTTAGGATGGGTAAAGTAAAGTAGCTGGTTTGCACCCCTTAGAAATTAGCTGATTCAATAACAAACCAGTTGCATATGTTAGTAGTCCATTTGTGATCTGCAATGAAACCTTAGAGCTTTAAGTTTATGAACTCAAAATATTCACTTCTTTCAGAAAAATTCAGACTACCATGTGAAACTTCTTTAACCCATTTATGATATTTTGGGAGTAATCAAGATTACCGAAAACCCTTATATTATTGTATGTAGCCTATTTGCCAAACCATTTGGGTAAAAAAGGTAAAGTAACTTTTCCAGCTGTTTTGTCTGTTTAACTCATTTCTACTTTTTGAAATTTCACAAGTTACCCAGCTTTCAGGGCAACACTGTTCCTTTGATATAATGAACATTCCTAAGTGCCTCTATCAAGTACTGTGTGAGATTCCCACCCCTTCCTAATATTTCTTAGGAGGCTTTGTGAAGCGGGGCTCAGGTTTTATTTTTCCTGGTCACCTCCTGCTCCAATTTCTTGCTGCATCTGGCATAAAACTTTTCCTTTAAAACATTTTTTTTTTTAGTATGATAAATTCTTATTGAAATTATGGAAATTACTTAAAAGAATTAAAGCGCATCAAAGTGCAGGCAATAACTTAAAATTGAATATGAAACAACTTGGAAAGTCCTATAATCTTAAAATTTCTCATGATATTATTTCTCAGAGTTCTACCTGCTTTCTTGTTACCTACTCTTCACTATCTTTTTCCATAGTTTCCTGTCTCTATCTGTAACTCACTGTTCAGACAATGGGTTTGCCTAAATTAGTTTTTAACTTTCCATTTGGACATGTGATATCATGTAAACATACCAATGATATATTTATTTATATAAAAGAATTAGAGTTCAGCTAATTCCATGTATTTCAAATTTTAATATTATAAACTACCAGCCTTAGTAACTTCACCAAATTTGATATTTAACAAATTTGTAAAACATAATTATTTGTAAAACAAAAGTCCTAGTAAAACATAATTATTACTCAATTTAAAAAATTATGTAATTTTTCCATTGAATTTAAATATGTGTGTGATGCAAAGAGATCACTTTATATGTTTTCTTAAAAATATTTTCATCTTCATTAGTTATTTTCTAAGGGTTAAATTCTGAAGAGTAAAATGCCAATACCATTTTATGGCACCTGCTGTTTTATCAACTTGGAAAGTCCTATAATCTTCTCTCCCTATCCATCCACAGGAAAGTTCTTCGAAGCTCAAGAAAGTGCCACATCTTTGGTAAATCCTTCCCCTAATGACTATAAATCGCAATGCCCTACATGTTGAGTATAGAACTAGTATAATTTTGTTCTCTAAATTATCTCTTGGGTATTACATCTTATCCAACTATGTTATAACTTCTGTAACTTCTATTTTTAATAAAGTAAGTGCAATGTCTCTTTATAACTAGCTAGACTTAAACCAAGAACATAATATGCACGAAGTAGATTTTTAAATAAATTTTATTGAATATTAATTACTGTGTGCTGAAACTTCTCTAGTGTTTAAAAACTAAAACTTCAAACTATAATCAGAAAGATTATATACATACATTTTTGTTGGTAAGATATTTCTCTTTCTTTTTTAAATTTTTATTGAAGTATAGTCAACATACATTAGCATCTAAGTTTCAGGTGTACAACATAGTGATTCTACATTTACATGCCTTATGATGTGTTCACCACAATATGTCTGATAACCATCTGTCATCATGCAAAGTTATAATATTATTGACTACATTTTCTGTGTCGTACATTACATCCATGTCACTTTTATTTTTTATTCTATAACTGGAAGTTTGTACCTCTTATTCTTCTTCACCTTTTTCACCCATCTCCCCGAGTCCTTTGGCAACCATCGATTTGTTTTCTGTATCTCTAAGTCTCTGTGTTATTTTGTTTGCTCTTTCTTTTCTTTTCTTAGAGTCTGCATACAAGTGAAATCATATGGTATTTGTCTTTCTTTGACTTGTTTTACTTAGTATAACATTCTCTAGGCCACAAATGGCAAGATTCCTGAATAATATTATATATATATATATTGCTGAATAATATTACACACACACACACATGCCCCACATTTTTATCCATTCAGTTGTTGACAGACACCTAGATTGCTTTCATATCTTGACTATTATAAATAATACTGCCATAAACATAAGATTGAATGACATATATATTTTTTTCAAATTACTGGTTTTGTTTTTGTTTTTGCTTTTGAACAAATGTCCAGAAGTGAAATTTTTAGATCATACGGTAGTTCTATTTTTAATTTTTTGAGAACCTTCATACCGTTTTGCATAATGCCTGCACCAGTTTGCAATCTCACCAACAGTGCTCCAGGGTTCCCTTTCCTCTATATCCTTGCCAACACTTGTTACTTGTTTACTTTTCAATATTAGCCATTCTTATAGGTGTGAGGTGATATCTCATCATTGTTTTGATTCATATTTCCCTTATGATCTGTTGGTGTAATTTATACAGAGTGAAATGCTTGAATCTTAAGTTTGATAAGTTTTGCCAAATACATAGGCTCATATAATCCACACCCTTGCCCCTATAAAGATATATATATTTGCATCACTTCAGCTAATTCCCTTACTCCCTCCAGAAGCCATGGACTGCTATTCTTACTTTTATCACCATTGATTAATTTTGACTGCTCTAAAACTTCAAACACACAGAATTATGCAATATGTGCTGTTTTGTGTCTGCCTTCTCTCACTCAGCATACTGTGTTTTGAGATTCATTCCTGTTGTGTGTAACAGGAATTTGTTCTATCTTATTGCTGGGAAGTAGCTCATCATACAAATGTATACCACAATTTTCTTATTGATGTTCATTTGAGTTTTCCAGTTTGGAGCTATTAAGAATCAAGCTGCTATGGACGTTTTTTATACAAGTAATTTGCAGACAAACATTTTTATTTATTTAAGATAACTTAGATATACTTACAGAAGAATTGCTGGGTAACGCTAGATATTTTCATGCTCTTCCTGACCATTTTTGCATTTTCATAAGTTTTAAATTCATGTGTGTCTGACAATTTAGATATTTTCTTTCATAAAGTGTGTTCAAGTCTTTTGCCATTTTTCTGTTGGTTTGAATTTGTCTTACTAACTTGTATGGATATTTGCACTTCCTATAGACAAGTCTTTTCTTGAATAGATGTTGAATAGATGTTTTGCAATGATTTTTTATACTTTGTGAGTTGCCCTTTCACTTTATTAATGTGTCTTTTGAGGAACAAAACATTAATTTTAATATAATTAAATTCATTGTGTTCTTTGATTATTTGGGCTTTATGTCTCTTGTTCAAGAAATCTTTATTTATGGTTATGAAGAACTTCTCCTCTGTTGTGCTCTAGATTTCTTTTGTGTTTATTCCTCATCTAGACCTGCAGTTCATCCAGGATTGATTATTTTTTGTTTTGTAAAGGGTAACATAGGAGTCAATATTGTTGTACATGTAGTTATTAATTGTCTCAGCACTATTTGTTAAATATTTTCATTTTTCCCTTGTCACGAATTATGTGACAGTACATATATGGATCTATTTCTGGGCCCACCTTTCCACTCAGTTGGTCATTTTGTTTGTACTTTTATTGTTTTAATCACTATAGCTTTCTTGTACATCTTGTTATGCAAAGGTAGTAGTCTACTGTACCACATTTTTCTTTGTCAAATTACCTTGAGTATCCTTATTTTTTACATTTCTTTATAAATTTTAGAACCATCCTGTGAATTTCAAAAAAAAAATCAAAAACAAAAACAAAAAGATACTAATTAGGGCCCTCATTAAAATTGCACTGAATCTAGAGATTAATTTGGAGAAAATTGACATTTTTACACTATGGAGTTCTTTAATTCAAGAACAAAATTAGCAAACTATAACTATGATAACACTGTTATAACAACTCCAAAATTCAGTGGTTTAAAAAAACAAAACAAAAAAATAATTTATTTGAACAGAAATACTTTTTTTTTTTTTTTCCTGTGGGATGCTATGGTGGATGGAGTGGCTCTTCACATGTTTACATATCTTTTCATTTTCCTGAGACTGCTCTATGTGCCCCACATTCTCCTGGGACTGGTAGGTAGAAAGAGGCATTGCCTTCTCCCAGTGAGAGCAGAAGCGCAAGGCTAATTGCACAAGTGTATTTCTAGCTACTGCTTGAAACTCATCTGCTAACATCATATTGACCCAAGTGGGTCATTTGGCTGAGCCCAAAATCTAGAGAAGAATGCTCCACCCTTGGTGGAAGTACTGCGAAGTATGCAGCCAAGAGTTTTGGCATGGGGGTGAGTGAGCAATCGGGCCCAATCTAGGAAATGTGTCACTTGAGACAAGACGAGAATTGTTTGATTAGATTAAAGTGTTGACAAAGCTACAAAATCCTTTGTGAACCAAATGTTTCAGTCCTCACTATACCACTAAATCTGTTTCACATATAGGAAGAGTTCACATTCTCAGTTCTACTCTACTTCATCACAAGAGTCCTAAAAAAGATAGAGTAAATACCAAATTTCCCACATTTTCGTCCCACTTAACTTCTGCCTGCTGGCCCTCTTTTCCTAGCTAGAGTCAAACTAGAGTTTTTAAATTGATAGAATGGGGAAAGAAAGCTGGCTTTCTCAGGACTTCTGCATTTTCTGTTCACTTCCTCTCTGATTTCAATACTTATTCACAAACTTTCTCCTTTAAGATACTCTTGTCAACTTTAAGGTCACTCATGTAAAGATGCTAAAGACATTATTGCAGCACTGTTTATGGTAGTGAAATTGTGGAATAAATGTAAACTCTTATTTTTCATGTTATGAAATATTCTTTAGTAATTGAAGTCAATAAATACATATATTGACATGTATAAATGTAAAAAATATAATATTTAATAATATAAAAAATGAGCTGGAAAAGGATACACTCATTATGATGTTATTTATATACATTAAAAAACATAAAACTATAATATATATTGTAAATGGATGTTAAAATAGAAAGGCACGCATGCAAACATATCTACCAACTCCAGAGGCCTGGTCATGGGTGGCAAGAGTAGTAGACTGAAGGATGGAGGCATGGAACATTGGCTGTTTTTTAAATTTTTTAGTTTTTAAACAAAATGAATAAGAAGCAACTAAGACAAAATGTTAACATATCTTAGATCAGGAGGGCTGGAAGATACATTGTTATTTTTCATAAATTTATTTTTATCTCTAGGTTTGAAATATTTAATTATATAATTAAAATGTTGAAAACTGCCCTTTCCAGATCCAATTGTGTTTCACCTCCTTTCTTCAAATGCTATCAGTTTAGTTAACATCAATATTGAAATGGTCATTGGTTCTCTGATTATATATTTTTAATTGGAGCTCCCTTTATAACCACGAGACGGTGGCAACCTCAGTTTTCTTCATGGAGAGTATAATGTGACATCAGATATTCTCAAATATTCTGTTAATGCACATCTCTCAGATGGACATCTAAGAACATTACAGCTATTGAGAGTCCTATGTTAAATAATATATGAAATAGTTTTCCAATTGACATACACTTGTCACTGAATATTTTAAGATTGGATGCAGAGTATTAATTTTTTTTTCACAATTTGCCGATGTTATTTAATCATACCATGCAAAGTTAAAGTTTAGGGCTTGAATTTTCAGTGAATTTTGGCAAGTCTTTATATGAGTAAACAGAAGCTTGACTCAATATTATGTATAGTGAGAAGGTGCTGTCTCATGGAGAATTCCCATTTTGTGTTTCGTCTAGTCCTTTTCTCATCGCAGCTTTCCTTCTACCAGATTTTGACGTTTTCCTGATAACAAGGCAGTTATTGGAGTACACTTGATAATTGTTAATTTCCTGTCACTTTTTGGTGCATTTTATAAAGTGAAAATAGTTATAGAGGGCTTTCAAAATTTTTGTGGTATAAATGGATAGGTAAATTAATAAATAAATTAAAATACCCTCTGGATTATTAGTGCTGAATGTTACTTGTGCTGAATATTATTTATCATAAAACTGTTATTTTGACAATATGAAATTTATTCCATATTTTATAACCAAAGTACCACAAGTATATGTGCTTTGTATGTTACACACATACACACAAACATTGCATAGAGCCATTGCATAGTGAACATTTTATATTTTCAATATTCGTTTATTATTTAGCTTCATAGATTCTTAATATATTTTATTGCAATCTTATATTCTATTAATTGACTAGATTAGCTAAAATGTGATTTTGCTGATCATCCTTCAACTTGAAATTTTCTTTTTAAATCACATGCATTTTTACTTTTAAATACAATAGGATTTCATCAATATGTAATTTAGGTGCTCTACATAAGTGGAATTTTCTAAATATCTGAGGTATAGCACTCTAGTGCCTATATATTTTTTGTATTTTATCTGTGTAAATAAAATAGTTCTAAAATGTTTTATGTTTTTTGATGCATCCTCAAAATAAGGATACTGAATATATTTTTTGATGATTTCTTATCATCTTTTATATAGTTATAAATTGTATTGTGTAAATTAAAAATCCTGCTCTACTTTTAAAATTTTTCCCTCACTCTGCTTTTGTCATATTGCTATTTGTCACTTTGATGCAATTTTTGTTAATTATATCCAGGGTTATGTTCCCTTTCTATCTGCTTCTAATTTACTTTGGACTGAAGGAACAAATAGAAAATCTTCTTACAGTTGTACATTAGTTAAGTGTCTATGTGGCACTGTTTGAGGAGAGGTTAAGTTAATATCACAAGGTATTTGTCATTTTTTTGATCATCTTCTTGACTTATGTTCAGTGATTGCTCCATAAAATCCTTGAAAAAGTGAGTTTCGTGCATTGACAGAAAATTTTGAAACTGTTTCTTTAAAAAAAAAATTGCACAGATTCCTGACTCAGGTTGCCCTTTAATAATCATTATACATCTGCTTGCAATGTGCACAGCTAAACTGTAACATTCCTACTGTTAGCATAATGTCTTTACAGGAAAATTAACAAGATGCTATTTATTTGAAAAAGCTCTTAGTACTGTGGGTATTAAAAACCTAATTATTAATCTCACATAGTCATAGGCCATGCAATTTTTAAGGAAATGCATGGTACATGGTTATTGTAAAATATTCCTCAAATTTATTGCGACCCAGGTTTGATATATTTTCTCTGTTCTTGCTCTGACAATTCTAGAAGTGAGATATCACCCAGATAAGTATTTCTATCTCATTAAGCTATCGATTTGACAATATTTTGGCTTTAAATATTCTTAAATTCATTTAGTACAATAAAGGTCTGGGTTTTAAACATGGTTTCAAAGAATGTGAATAAGACTTTATATGGTAACAACATCAGAAACATACATTTTTTTCTATATTTGGTCAGTTATTTCATGGGGTCTTTCATTTGCTATTAAGCAGAACAGGTAGATTATGATTTTGTGATATAGCAAATCAGACTGATTTACTTACTAAACTATAACATCTTATATTTCTTTGGTCTTGATAAAATATTTTTGAGAATGTTCTAAAATTTTTTCAAATTAAAAAAAAGTGAAAAGAAAATACATGAATAGAAAATTCTGAATACGTTATCATCTCATTGGTGTAAAGAAGTTATGTTTCCAGATGTAGCTATGCGAAGTCTTCCTCCAAAAGAGAGCTTTTGCTTGGACTGGGGCTGGAGGGAGAGAGTGAGGAAGGAAGTCAGTTTGCTTTCCCAGATGATTCAAAATGAACACCAAAACTTTAAATCTAACTTATGACTGAAAACTGGAGAATCTAAATCCAGAGTAAAACCAAATTTAAGAAACTGTGGTTCTTTTTGGTGACTCTTCTTCACTCTCTAGTTGCCTTGGCCTCCCCAAGAAGGTCCAGGAAAATTTTCAGACTTACTTATCAGTCTTCATATCACCTGTGCTGAACCTCACCTGGTCCTGTCCTTCCCAGATACCTGAAAGATCTTTCCTTTTACTCTCTCATTTACTATTAACTTACTCATAGCCCATCATCTTTGGCCAAGGTTGTCAAAGTGGATGAACATGAGGTAATCCATGAATTTCCCAAAATTGTATTGAATTGTGTGTGTGTTTGTGTGTGTGTGTGTCGTTGGTCTGTAAATGTCTATTACTCTAAAAAACTGTTTATATAATTCATCTGATTTTCAAAGAGAACCATAACCATGAAACATTTGAGGGATACCCTTTTAGGTGATAAACAACTACCATGTGAATATATTAGAGATTAAAAAACTAGCATTTAATGAAGCTTGGAGGAAAAAAATCTCTTTGTCATGAGATATTTAATAAACTGTAAATGTGGAGATGTTCTTCCAATTTGAAGATATTTACTACTTATCTGGTCCTTTTTGATTCAACTAATGAAAAATATAGATAATCCAGTATAAAATGGAAGAGTACAATGCTAAAGAAGGTACAGTAGCATTATGTTTATGCTTAAAGGCAACTCTTTTTGAACGGTAATGTGACAACACTCTTAAAAGACTCAAAAAAAGTTAATATAATATGAACCCATCTACTTCTGGAAATATCTTCTAAGAAAAACTGATATATAAAAGAAAAAACCACGATTACAAGAATATATTTAGGCATTATTTATCATAGAAAAAATAGAAATAATCTAAATGTACAGTAAGAGGAAAATGCCTAATTGTATTAAGATCTGTAAAGTATGAAATATTAAAATATATTAAAAATAATAATTATGAAAACTTCACAGTAACATAAAAATTGTAAATAAAATCTGAGAAATTTTGAACTTAAGCTTATCATTCTCTTGTTAAATTACTCATTGCCATTAGAATTAACTAATCACGACCTATAGTTCTTGAATTCCCCAAGCATTTTTTACTATGCCACGGTGATAGCCATTTAGACTCCCAAAACCTGGACTTCAAAGGGCACTTTATGTCAGCTAACCTTAAGTGGCAATTTAATTGTCTCATTTTTTTAATATTTCAGAATTTAAAAAAATCAGACAAGATCTTTCACATTCAAAGCACAAATAAAAATAAAAATCTTACTTATACAAACTTAATTTTAATTTGCTTATATCCATTAATAAGAATGATAACATGAATCAAAACATAAACCAATAAATTTTACCAATAACATTAACACCAAAAACCTAAAAAAAAAAAAAAAAATCATGTCACTAAAGGACGCATAGAGAATTTCTTAAAGTTGTCTTTGTGCTCTTTGCTTTCTGAGAAATTAGGAAAGACAAATAAAGCTGTTTGTTTATGTACTACAGGTACCATGACGAGAGAGTGTGCTCAGTCAACAATTAGAATGTTTTAGCTCCTAGTTATTAAACGTTGTCTCACAAGCAAAATAAATTAGGTGAGCAAATAATAATTAGAATTCTGCTTCTAATGAATATGTCTTATAAGCATAAAGCAGAAAAACAAACATTAAACAATACCTCTAATAACCTTGGCTTTAATAACCTTGGGGAGATAGATCAAGGTGGTATAAACCTAATGCAGGAAGTAGGGTGAGATAAGGGGCAAAATGGGAAATTGATAAGCAGGAACTTTCTGCTAAATTAGGTGTCACACTGAAATCTCGCTTAACCTTTTGATTGTCTACTGAATAGCCTAGGTATACAGAAAAAAAGTCATAGTAGAGGCAAAACTTAAATTTCACATGTCACTAGACACTTCCTGTTCACAGAGAATATCTGGTGCAGAGAATTCTGTCTAGGAATAGATTTTTGATCCCACTGAAACCTTCTCTGTCCATTTTATCTAATAAACATGCCTTCTTACTTTTTGAGGAATGACATTTTACGAGTGTTCAAACAGATTAGAATGCTGAAGTTAAGAACTTTTTCTTGCTCTTAATACCTGAAGATATTAAACAATGTGAGTTTTATGTCTGAAATGGCTTTCCCTTTGCTTTATCTATCATCTCAATTTAATTGTGATTTTCTTTCTTATAAGTCCTAGTTAGACATAAGAACAGCTGCTACTCAGGAAACAAACATGACCATCTGGGCTGAGGTGAACAGTTCAACCCTATTCAAAGCTTGTATGGTTGTACGGCTTTATTGAGCTACTGGACACTCTGCCTCTAGACATTTTGTTAAATGCGAATAATAACCTCTATTTAATGAAGTCGTACTTAGACATACTTTCTGTTACTTGCATTCAGATAAGTACCATCAGATTGATAAATTCTATTTTAAAAAGATGTTCAAAAAAAAAACAAGAAGCTTTTTCTTCATTTGCAGGTCTTACACTGAAAAGATAATGCCATTCAAAGAACTCTAAGCCTGCCATGATCTTCACTGGAAAGAAAAACAAAACAGTATTTTCTGAAGCCAAATATTTTAAATATCAACAATAAATATATATATGTACACACACACACACACACACACACACGCATATATATAGAGAGAAAGCATTGAGATTGTGGCAATACTTTATAAAACACAAGGTCACCACTCTCATCATTTACAACTTAATGAAAGCCTAAGGGAGCACAAAGTAAATTGGTATTTTATGCTCAAGATGGCAGACAATCATAAAGCCTGTTGTATATGTGGATGGGAGCAGCAAAAATCTGGATGCAATCAAGTTAGCATAAAAGGTGCTGCTTAGAATTTCTCCTCAGGGGAAAGAAAAATATGTTTATAAAATAAAAGTGTTTTCTTGGAGAAGGTTCACTGTGAAATGCCAATTCCATAACAATGCTCTTGGATATTACAGCTGGAGAAGATTTTGCTTAAAATTAATTTTTTTTTTAAATCAAAAGTGATGCATTTTAGGTTCTTTACATATTTATTTCTGCCAAATTCTGAATTCTGAGATGATTACAAGAGTGTTTGAAATGATTTATTATTCTATTTTTTCAAAGTAAAGAAAATTAAAACTATAGAACATGTAGGCATAAAGACAACATAGTGTTTAGCCCAGCATCTTTTTAATCTACTAAATCATATTTTATTAAAAATCTTGATTTCTTGCTCCAACAGATGAGAAAAAAGTGGAGCTGAAGTATGATATGGTTTGAACAACAGGAAAATTGTCTGATGTATGAAGATGTGACAATAGCTAGATGTTTGTCAGCAAGATGAAATCCTACCTGGAATTAGTGGAGTAGCAGAATTAGTCACATCTTAAAGTTTCTTCTACTCCTAATATTGATTAACTTACCATCCTTTGAATTGTATATCGATGCATTGTATATCAATATTCCTGATTTCCTGATTATTGTGATATCAAAAATCTTTAGAAAAAATTTCTTTAAAAAATATTTGTAAAAAAGAAAATGGTTGAAAGAGTATCTTTTCAGTAACAGCACAGGAATCGAAGTTTTGACAGGACATACATACACAGTGTAACTGAGAATCTATTTAATTGATACTTCCTATACCATTGGGCTGGCACAAGGCATGGGAAATCTTTCTATGACTATATATAAAAATACAGGTGATAAAACAATATCACAATTTATCACATCCTTAAAAAGACTTTTACCACTATGTAAATTTAAGCTGAGTGGTGTATACAAAGCCTCTCAGGATTAATTAAAATTATTCTGTGGGCAATGAATTTGCAAAGGACATACTATGGATATTGTTGGACATTATTTGTTATTATTTTAATCATTGACTCTATAGAAAAATGCATCACCACTATGAAATGGCAGCAGCAAATATTCTTGTAAATAAAAATTGAAATTTATAACTGAGTTGATGAATGAAAGTTGTAAGGAAATGTATTCTTAAATTTAAATATGAAGCAATAAATAATTTCTTTTTCTTTTTTTCAGAAAAAATATCTTTCAATGCTTTTATATGCTAAATCAGTAATAAATACTATTAGCCTTTTCCTCTAACATTAATTTTAATTATCAAATAAAATGAATTAGTATAGAAAAATGCATAAGAACAAGTTAAACAAATTTCGTTTAGAGGGAATACTTATTGATACTGATATTTGCTCTATTTTCTACTTTACTTATATCATTTTAAAGCAAAACATTTTAAATATTAAGAAACCATTGAACTTTTCTTTACATTTTCTATATATGCTTTAAAAGAACTTTTTCTCCAAAAATATAATTCATATATGCTTTAGTACTGTTATTGGGTATTTTTTTTACATTTAAATCTTAAATCTATTAAAATGTATTTATATTTATGAGGTAAAAATCTAATATTTTCTCCCAAATAGTTAAATAAGTTCTCAAAATGTCATGCTTATCATGTTATTGATTAGTATATATAAATACACTTGGGTTAGTTTCAAGGTTTTCTACTGTTTCCAGTAATTAGAGATTAGTAACACACTTAATTATCATGATCTTATAATACATTTAATATTTGGTAGTATGTGGTAAAAGAAATTATCTTCACATTCTCTTTAAATAAAACAAAAATTTAAGGTTTCTTAACACATCTTATTAGAAGTGCCTATTGTGACCATGAGAAATCACAAAACTAGAAGATTTGACAGAAGACAAATAGAAACTGTTTCTTAGAGACATTGCCGTTAAGAACCGAGAACATTCAGCATTAAGTCTTCATCAAGTTCACAACTCAAGATCTGCCAAAACATTCATAAAACTGGATAAAATACCTTATCAGTCAAATGTACACTTTCTTTTAGTGACAGAACATCCTCAATATCTGGTAGCATATTGTGACTTTCAGTATAAGGTAACGATAACATAAAGAAAGCTAATCAAGAAAGTATTTGAAGATGTAAAAGAAGGGGTGCAGAACAAGAATAGTCCATTAAGGAGCTCCAGTCTTAAGATGTGAAAGCCAGGTCCAAGGAGAACTTGAATGTACATAATCACTCTGGTCCAGACTCTTAATGTCTCAATTATGATGGAATGCCTGCCTGGACCACCACGAGGGAAGCTGCCATCCTAGCACACACATCTATGAGAAATCATAGCCCCAAGTCTGTATACTTATTGTATATAAATTCTAAAGCAAATAAATTAAAATTGTTGTGTATTTTCTGACATTGGTCATTCTGTATTGCGCAGAATTTATAAAAATAAAATACTCAAAAGTTAGGAGGGAGATAGATATTATGTTTATATTATTGCTCAGGTTGAGCAATTCCATTCTGCTACCCAAATTTCTTGCAATCATAATATTATGTACCAAAGTAATTCATCAGGATTACAATAATTTATAGTGTTTGGCTATAGACAAAACAACATTAATTCTAATTCTACCAAATGTTTTCTCAATATAATATTTTAAAGTGATTCTACTACTTCAGCAAAATAAAATAACATAATATTTTTATAAGGGTAGGAATTTCTGGCGAAACTGAGTATTTTATAACCTATATTTTAGTGTTTGACAGAATATAAAGAATCATAAAAGATATTAATCAACAAAGAGTAGGAAGAGAAAGAGACGAAATGGAAAATAGAAAATTTTGAGAAGACAGAAGAAATTGATAAACATATGCTTAAATATATATTCAGTGTTTATCTTAAATTATTTTCATGTAGTTAAAGCTATTCCATAAATTTAAATTTAAGATTAAATGTCTGTTCTTTCTCTTTAAAGCCATTTACAGTTATCTTACACTATTTTCACTTGACCTTAGCCACAATGCATTATCAGAAAAATGCCTGAAACTTTCCACCTAAAGTAATATCTTCATGGTGTATAAGGCATTATGGTACTTGCCCCAGACAAATCCACATTAATGAATGAGCCCTCGAAAGTCATAGTTCTCCCAGGCATAGTTAAGGGTAATAAGAGTGAACAGTTGCCTTTGGGTGATCAATTAAATCCTGAATTTCAGAATTTAGCAGCAAGAAGTAAAATCTGAGCAGATGGCAGCAGTAGCTGAAGCTGGAATAATGTAATTCAAGAGATAGATTTCATGAGAACTCATGAATTAGCTCATTATGAGAATTCATGAGCTAATTCAGTTATGAGAGTTAATGAGTTAGCTCAAATTATGAGTTTGTTGCTAAGTGTACATCAAGAGGAAGAAGAAACTATGTTGTGAAGGTGAGGAAGCCAACAACTTATTGTGGGAGACATAAACACAGAAAACAGTAGACTGTAGAATTGTCTTGAATCCAGAATAGTTCCACCATCTTGACTCTATTTCCACCCCGTTTGATTCTCATGAAATCCTTTCCTCCCACTAAACTCTGTAAAAGGTGATTTGTTTGACCATTCTGGAGCAGATGCCCACTCAACAAACATTGTAATAACAAAAACTTTTGAGTTAATCAAAAAAATCTTTTTTGCTTATGAGAAAAAATTTTTTAAATAAAATAACTGGAAAGTCTACAAACTCAAATAGAGTTTCTGTATGATTTTAAAATGAAATTTGTCCTAAATACCGAGTTTTCACTTGATCTTAAAGAAAATAAACACACAACCAAAACGTCCAAGTTACTATAGAAGAAGCCAATGGGAATGTTAAAAGTTCCATTTTAGCCATCTTCAATTTTATATGATAGCAGGAAACCATATATAAGTAGTTGTAGCTAGAATCAGAAATTTTGAGTCTCTGTTGAAGAAGTATGTTTATGATTACTTTGCATATTCTTTGATCTATCCAAGAGTTTTTTTCCAAGTTTATTTTCTAACAAGTTTATCTTTACCATACATTAGAGGAAACTTTCCCAGGGCAAGGCAAGAGACTTGTTTATTATTATAATGTTAATATTTATAACCAACCCTGGTATATTACTGATTACCCAGGAACAGGAAATGTCAATAAATGAACTGGGTTTTTAACATCTTTCAAGGTGTTATACAGGTCCATGTTTTCCATGGGACTTCCCTGACAATCCTAAGTCATAGCTACCTCTTCCTTCTCTACTCTTATGCATCTGAACCATATATGTACTCATAAATGTGATTTCAATATTTTATTATAATTATTCTATGATGTTTTAATTTTCTACCAAACAAATTGTCAGATCCTATGCAAAGGGACCACATCATAATTTTCTTGGTTGTTACTTGGTTGGTTGAAACTCTAATTGGGAACATTCAGTAAATTTTTTCTCCTCTAGCTAAACTTTCAGAATTTCCCATGCTAAGCAGAACGAAATGATTGCCTACCAACCACCAAATTACTTAGTTCACAGTCTCATTTTTCTCTTCTTGGTTTGCTTTTCATCTTCTTGAGGGTGGATATTTTAGATGGTACTTCATTGGTTGTAATGGACAAAATAGGTTCATAGAAGATAGCTTCATAAAAAAAGAGAAGGTATTATAGGAATGCTAAAATATCTCATATGTTCCGAGGGCAGAAGTGAGGCTGAATTTTAGGAATAATTGGAATTAAAACTTCTAAATGCCTATAAAAAGACATCTCTCCAAATGTCAATTTACTTATCCTGGATCCCCTCTAAATGTCTTTCTCCCTTTAGATTGCCTTTTTTCAGTACTCTAATCTACATGGTAGAAATTTGGCTCAGGAACTTTAAATCCTAGGAGCCTAGTAACAAAGTTTGTTGTAGAGTGCCTTACCTTATCTTCAATCCAAAATACCCAGGGAAGTGTTTCACAGCCCACTCTATCTTGACCCAATATACTATGGACTAGGGGCAGGGTAAGACTGTGACATAACTGCTCTCTTGGAAGTTTTTTCCAGAAGCATGAGCATTACTGAGCTTAAGAGAGAGAAAAATTAAGATACATTTTTTTTTTCCTTAGCTGAATTTTCCATGGAGTCCAATACATTTTCTCACTGGCACTCATAAAAGGCAATAGTCTAAAAAAAGTAATTTTAGCTCTTTCTGATTCATTTTAGCTTTTTTATCTAACTCCTAATTTTTAATGTTTCAAATTTCTCATTTTATTAATGATATGAAAATATACCACTGATTAAATTATTCCATTCGCATTTCTATTAATGATTTCCAAATGTGTAGTAAATTTTACAATAAAAATATTTGTAGATCAATGCATAGAAATCACTCAACAACATTTATACCAATGTCTAAACCTGAAAAAGTGTCATGTTATTTTTTAAACACTAAAAATAATTGTCCTAAAAATTTTTCCACAAAACTATCAGTAGTTAACTTACTTAGTGTAATTTCATTTATTGATAAGGACTTATTTCTTATTGAATTTCTATATAATGAAAATTCTGTACTCATTCAAATGGATTCTGACTTAAAATAACCCTGAAAACAACAACACAACCCTAGGATTTCTTATTTTAATTTTCTATTTTCTTTTATATCTATATATGTGTTTGGAATAATTGGGTCAATAATTGTGTTCAGACTGAATTTTAGAAGAAATAAAATATGAGCCAAAATAAAACGATACAGAAGAAAAAAATATCGAGGCTTTTATGAAAAAGAAAATGCATCATGATATAATCAGCAGCTAAACAGCTGAAGGAAGTAAGAGACATGCTGAGGTGGCAAAACCAATCGCTGGCGTAATCCATAGATTTTTATTTTGCCCTTGCCTTTTTCACTTATTGATTGGTTCTGACTCCCAGCTGAGACTGCAAAGAAGCAAGTGGAAATTTTCTATTTCTTTTATAAACCAAAATTTCATTATTTGGGTGGAGGAGGAAATACATTTTAAACTACTGATAAACTTTAATTCTGAAGCACAGTAATCGCAGTGATGCAAACATAAAGGGAAGCATCCAACACTTCCTCTCATGCACAGGTAATGACTGCTTCTTATTTCACCTAGAAAATAGAAGCAGTCAGAAGAGGATATGCATAAGCTCCTGTCATTCAAATACTCACCCACATCTAGTGTACCTACATTATCTACCTCCCCTTCTGGTACAGTGGATTGGATGAAATCTTTATATTTAAAACAAAACAAAACAAACAAACAAAAACCCTCTTCACTTAATTACTAGACGCTATCGCTTCCAGAGCACTCAAGAGCATTGCTTTAGTAATTATTTTCTTTTTCCTACATCATCAGTTTTTCCTTGCTATTAAGCATTTCTCTCAACATTCAAATGAATATTTAAATATCCTTTTTTGTTACCTATATCCTTCTTCAGCTCCTGTTTCCTTTCTCTTCCATTAAATTATATTAGTTGAAAATTACATAGCATTAACTATGTGTAAGACACAGCTGTAAGAGCTTTATATATTTTAATTCATTTAATTTATTTGGTTCCTCAATAATTTTATTAAAACTGTTTATTTTACAGATGAAAAAATCAAGACACTGACAGAATAAATAATTTATGCACCACATAGCTAGCTGTGTGTAAAAATCATTTTTAAAAGATGCTTTGAGATATTACAAGTACATAATATTTAAGGTATTTTTAGGACAACAACAGAATAAACTAATAAAAAGAAAATTAAATATAGAGCCTAGAAACAGACCAGATTTCGGGACTCTTTTTATGTGGTTATCTCTCTCGCTCTCTCTGTATTTTATTTTTTTTATATTTATTTATTTTTATTTAGAATCTTTTCCTTTAATTTTTAGTCATTCTGGTTTCTCAACTTTATACTCTGCATAATCAGATTATGATTATGATAAAGTTGAGAAGCCAGAATCAGATTATGATTATGCAGTTTAAGCAGCTTTCTGCTTAAATTTTATCAGCTGCTGCTGGAGAGTACTTGGGTAAAAATCTTTCCTATTGTGTTTTTCTCATTTCAAAGTTCAGATTCTCTCTAGTTTCTGCCTGATTTTGGTTACCCTCTAGTATTTTCAGTTCTTCTTTACATTATTTTTTGAGTTAGATATTGTTATTTGTGAAAGGGTTAGTCCAATAACAGGAATTCCACAATTACTGGAAGCCAAAACTCCTAAACAGCTTTTTAACACCATAATCCTAGAACAATGCTTTGGTTGTTTTTTTTTTATTTAATTACTATCTTATAGAATAAATTTGCTTGATGCATAATATATGCTAAATAAATGATTTTGAATATTCGAGTATCATGAAAAAATTATTTTAAAAACCTGAAACATGAAAGAAAGATCAAAACAAAGACAAAAAAAGAGCCAGCAGAAACAAAATAAGAACCCAAAATATACAGAGAGATTCATATCTATGAAATAAGAAAAGCTATAAACATAGAACCAGCAGATAACAACAGTAAGATGATGATGATGATCATCATCATGATCATGATCATGATGATAATCTCTTAGAAATTTAAAATGGTACAAATAAAAATATTTCATCATTATTGTTGAAAATAAAGAACACATTCTAAAAAGAGAATGCAAGGGAGATTTAAAAAATAGAAAAAAAGATGAATCTTTTAAATGATCAGTTTAAGAGGTCCAACAGCTCATCAAGTGGAAAGTAAAGGACAAACGTAAGGGAAAATGAGGACAAAAAATATAGGGACAAAATAATCAAAAATAAAAGTAAGAGTATTGCCTAGTACTAAAGGACATAAGACTCTATATTTAATGAGCTAATTAATGCCTAGAATAATAAATAGGAAGAAAATAGATATAAGCCAAGAACAACCATGAAATAGTTTCGAACATAAAGATTAAAGAACTCTGAAACCTTTTAAAGAAAAAAAGAAAGGTTATATACATGATATCAATCGTCCAAATAGCAATGGATGTCTAGCCAGACAAAATAAAAACTAAATACAACAGAGAGATTATTTCAAAGTTCTGAGTAGAATTGTTTTCAACTTAAAATTCTATACCTGTCAATCAAGCAAGTATAAAGATAGAGTAAAACACATTACAGACATTTGATGACTCAAAAATGCTTATTTTTAATGTTTCCTTTTTTAGAAATCTATTGGACAGTGTGCAACATAAAATGATGGTATAAAATTTGGTATTTGGCAAGAAAAGAATTGTCAACATAAGAAAAGTCAAAACCTGTGGAGAATTTTATGAGTTTATTTGAGCCTAGTTGACAACATGTGCCAGGTAACAAAATTTCAAATGTTTTGTAGAATAACAGCTTCACAGCTTCTTTTATGTATTTGAAATTAAGGAGAGAACGTAAAGAAGATTACATGAAAGTGGAAAAAAGTAAGGTGGAGATTGGATTACAGGGATTATGTGTTCTCTTGAGTATGGGTGCTTTAGAACAGGGGTCCCCAACCCCTGGGCCTCAAAATGGTACTGGTCTGTGGCCTATCAGGAACTGTGGCCTAGCAGGAAGTGAGCAGTGGGCAAGTGAGCAAAGCTTCATCTGTATTTGCAGCCGCTCCCCACAGCCAGCATCACTGCCTCAGATCATCAGGCATTAGATTCTCATAGGAGCACTGATCTCTAGTATGAAAAAAAGTTTGGGGACCACCAACCTTTAGAAGAAAGGATCTGCAAAGAGACATTTAAAAGAGGCATTAACCTAGATGCACAGAAATAATGGATAAGGCTTCCTTTAGGAAGCCTAAAAATTATATGTCTGGGGTGTGGTTACCCACCATGACCTACCCAGTTAGGAATTTATGATCAGATTATCCTGTGAGGTTACTTTCCACAGAACTTGATTTTTCCTTCACAGAATCTATCACAGGGGCAAAAAAAGTATTCAGTTGTCAACAGTTGAACAGGCCTAAAGAATAACCAGTCAGTTTGAAACTGAAAAAAAGAAGACCATGGGAAAGATAACTCCAAGAAAAGCAACAAAATTGGAAAGATGAAGTCTATGGACAATTCTTTTGATAGACAGGGGGGCAAAACTTTTTGAGACTTGGAAAATTAATAATGAGTATATAAAAAAAGTCAAATGACAAATGAAACAATTATTAACACTAGAGAGAAAGAAATTTGAAGGAGGCATAGAAATTATTTGTTCCTTGACTCAAGAGTAGGAAAAATATGTTAGGTACAAAGGAAGAGCCAAATTATCTGCTACCGAAATAGGAGAGCAGAAGATAATGCCTAAAATACTTTTGCCAAAGTGTATCAATACAAACATTTAGAAGAAAAATGTTTGTATATAAAAGAAAAAGTAGCCACAGCGTTAGAGGATGGGTGATGCTTGTAAGCAGTATTTTGGATGAAGTAGAAAAAGCCACATCCAGACTGGCAGGAAGGGCAAAGACGCAAAAGGGGTTGGCCTTGCAACCATGTGTGATAGTCGAGAATCAGGAGAGAGGTCTCAGCTGCAGAGGTACCCTCTAAACAGTGAGGGACCCTAGCCCCACACAAGGCTCCCCAGTCTGGAACACTAATATACAGCCCCAACATCTGGCTGCGAAAATCAGCAGGGATTTCATTTATCTAGGTGACACGGAAGGCAGCTGGAAACCCAGGTGCTCTCTTATAGGGCCTGGACACAGACTGTCACTTCCAGGCACTCAACCTGGGCTCCATTAGGAGGACATTGGCTGGGGAGGTGTCAGAGACATATGGGGAAAGAATGACCTGTGTAGCTTCAGGGCAAGGGCTGGTGGGAAAGTTGCTGTTGTCCCTGTGTTGGGCCCTTCTCCTGTGTAGCTGGCAGGTGGGCCTTATTTTTCCTGTGTTAAGACTTCTCTCCATACAGCCAAATCTGAATTTTCATTGGCTTGGTGATCCCCACTCACTCCACCATACTGATTCCCTGGGACTCTATCATATCCAACTCATGCATCGCCAGAGGCCTTTTGGGGCTGGCAGGCAGCTGTTGTTGCCATTTACTACAGTTTTTTTTGGACAACTCTCAGGGGTCTGTCGGCCCCCATTGGGTGGAGGCTGACCTCTGCAGGCTCTAAAACTTTTGCTCAGTGGCCCTAGGCTAAGCATTGGTGCCAAATCAGAATCTGCATTAACCCATTGAACACCACTCGTCATCCCATGCTGCTGACATTCTGAGACTCTGCCTCACCTAACACCCATACCACTTATACCACTGGAAGCTCTTTCAGCAGGTGAGCTTTACGGACAATTGGAAGGTAGTGGCAGGTTTAGGGCTTCCATGGGCCTTTTTCTGAGTTATCCAAAGCCTGGTATTGTGACGGCCAGCCTCAATTCACAGCATAGTCTCTCCCACGCATTTCCAGGTCTGACAAAGGCTGCAACCAACTACAGATTGCTTTATAGCTCCTACCAGGTAGTCTGAGATCAGTCACAGTCAGCAGCTGACCTTGGCCTGCATAGGAGCTCCTTCCAAGAGGTACCAGAACCAGCACACCAAGTGGCTGGCCTCAAACCATAACAGAACACTACTTGATTAGCCCCACATGACACTTACATATGCTATCTACAAGAGATGCACTTCAGATCAAAAGACACACAGAGAGTAAAAGTAAAGGTATGAAAAAAGATATTGTATGCAAATAGAAACAGAAAAACAAAGCTGGGGGATAATATTTATATCACACAAAATAGACTTTAAAACAAAGCCCATAATAAGAGACAAAGAGGGACATTACATAATGGTAAAAGGATCAATCCAACAAGAAGACATAACCCTTGTAAACATTTATGCACCCAAAATAGGGGCATCTAAATACATAAAGAAAATATTAACTAACATAAAAGGGGAGATATGCTTAGAGCATTTCACCCTAAAGCAGGAAAATATACATTCTTTTCAAGTGCATATGGGACATTTTTTAAGATAGACCACATGTTAGTCCACAAAACAAGCCTCAATAAATTTAAAAAGATTCAAATCATATCAACCATTTTTTCCTTTCACAATGGTATGAAACTAGAAATCAATTACAAGGAAAAAACTAATAAAAACAGACAGACATGTGGAGACTAAATAACATGCTATTAAACAACGAATGGGTTAACAAAGAGATCAGGAAGAAATCAAGATACCTTGAGACAAATGAAAACAAAACACCCAACCTAAAATCTATAGGACAAAGCAAAAGAAATCCTAAAATGGAAATTCATGGTAATATTAGCCTAACTCAAGAATAAGAAAAATCTCAAATAAACAATGTAATCTTATACCAAAAGGAACTACAAAAAAGAAAAAACAAACAAACAAACAAAGCCCAAAGCTAGCAGAAGGAAGATAATAATAAAAATCAGAGAGTCTACAAATGAAATAGTCTTAAAAAGATACAAAAGATCAGTGAAACTGAGAGCTGTTTCTTTGAAAAGACAAAATTGATAAACCTTTAATCAGATATATCAAGGGAAAAAAAAAAGATCCAAAGAAGTAAAATCACAATGAATGAGGACAATTAACAACTGATACCACAGAAATACACAGAATTATGAGAAAATACTATGAACAATTATATGCCAACAAATTGGACAATCTGGAAGAAATGGAAACATTTCCAGAAATATACAAGTTTCCATGACTGAATCAAGAAGAAAAAAAAAATCTGAACAAACTAATAATTACTAACAAAATCAAATTAGTAATCAAAAAACTCCCCACATACAAAAGTCTTGGACCTGAGGGCTTCACAGGTTAATTTTGCCACATATTCAAGAAATAATTGATACCTATTTTTTTTGAACTATTCCAAAAAATTCAAGAAGATGAAAGGCTCCCAACCTCATTTATGAGGCCACCATTGCTCTGATTCAAAAGCTAGACAACGATATAATAAAAAAGGAAAATTATAAGCCAATATCTCTGCTAAACATAGATGCAAAAATTCTCAAAAAAAATTAGCAAACCAAATCCAGCAAGACATATTAAAAAGATGAAACACATGATTAAATAGGATTTATACCTGGAATGCAAAGTTGATTCAATATCTGCAAATCCACATAAAACAAAATGAAAGGTAAAAATCATATGATCATATCGCTAACTGCATAAAAAGCATTTGACAAAATCTAGAATCCATTTATGATAAAAGCTCTCAGCAAAGTTGGAATAGAAGGAACATACCTCAACATAATAAAGCCCATATGTGATAAACCCATAGCTAACATCGTACTCGATGGTGAAAAGCTTAAAGCATTTTCTTTAGGATCAGGAACAAGACAAGTATGTCTGCTTTCACCATTTCTATTTAACACAGTATCAGAAGTCCTAGCCACAGCAACCAGAAAAGAAAAATAAAAAGCATTCGAATTGGAAAAGAAGAAATAAAACTGTCATTTGTAGATGACATGATACTAAATATAGAGAACTCTAAATATTTCACCAAAAACTATTAGAACTGATCAATTAATTTATTAAAGTAGCCAGATACAATATTAATATTCAGAAATCATTTGTATTTCTATACCAATAACAAATTATCAGGAGAGAAATCAAGAAAACAATACCATTTACAACTGCATAAGCAAAGAAATAAAATACCTAGGAATAAATTTAACTAAACATGTAAAAGACTTGTACTAGGAAAATTATAAGACATTGAAAAAAGAAATCAAAGAAGATACAAATAAATGGGTAGAAACAATTAACATCATTAAAATGTTCATACTACCCAAAGCAATCTGTAAATTCAAAGCAATCTCTATTAAAATACTAGAGGCATTTTTCACAGAAATAGGACAAATAATCCTGAACTTTGCATGGAACCATAAAAGTTTCCAAATAGTCACAGCAATCTTGAGAAAAAACAAAGTTGGAGGTATCACACTACCTAATTGTGAACTACACTACAAGTCTATAGTAATCAAAACAGGATGATACTGGCATAAAAACTGACACATAGACCAATAAAACAGAATATAGAGCTCAGAAATAAACCCACACCTATATGATCGATTAATTTGTGAAAAAGTAAGCAAGAATATGCAATGAGGTAAAGAAAGTCTATTCAATAAATGGTGTTAGGAAAACCTGACAGATACTAGCAAAAAAATAAAATTAGACCACTTTCTTACATCGTATACAAAAATAAACTCAAAATGGATTAAAGACTTAATGTAAGACCAAAAGCCATAAAACTCTTGAGAAAACAAAGAAAGTAACCTCTGTGTCACTGATCTTAGTAATATTTTTTTCTTATAGGCTGCCTCAGGCAAGGGAAATAAAAGAAAGAACAAATGAGACTACATCAAATTAAAAAGTTTTCCCACAGCAAAGGAAATTATCAACAAAATAAAAAATCATTCTACTGAATGGGAGAAGATATTTATCAATAATACATTCAAAAAAGGGTTACTGTTCAAAATTTGTAAAGAATTCATGCAACTTAATTCTAAATAAAAACTAACAATTCAATTAAAACATAGGCAGAGGACCTGAATAGACATTTCTCCGAAGAGGACACATGGATGGCCAACAGACATATGAAAAGGTGTTCATCAGCACGAATCATCAGAGAAATGTAAATTAAAACCACAATGATATATCACCTAACACCTATCAGAATGGCTATCATCAATAAATCAAAAAACAGCAAGTGTTGGCAAGGATGTGGAGAAAAGAGAACCCTTGTGCACTATTTGTGGGACTGCAAATTGGTATAGCCACTATGGAAAACAGTATGAAGCTTCCTTAAAAATTTTAAAATAGAATTATTTTATGACCCGGAAATTCCACTTTTGGTTATTTATCCAAAGAAATCCAAAGCACTAATTCAAAAAGATACAGGCACCCCTATGTTCACTGTAGTATTATTTACAATAGCCAAGATATGGAAACAATCTAAGTGTTTGTCAGTACACTATTGGATAACAAAGAAATGGTACATATATACAATGGAATATTAGTCATAAAAACGAATGAAATGTTACCATTTGTTATAATATGAATGGACCTGGAAAATATTATGCTAAGTAAAATAAGTCAGACAGAGAAAAATAAATACCATATGACCTCACTTATATGTGGAATTCAAAGAACAAACAAATAAACAAACAAAACTGACATAAACTTATAGATACAGAGATGATTTTGATGGCTGCCAAATGGGAGAGGAATTAGAGGGCAGGATGCAAAATTAAAGGAATTAAAAAGTACAAATTGGTAGTTACAAAATAGTCATGGAGATGTAAATTAAAACAGGAAATATAGTCAATAATATTGTAATAACTATGTATAGTGCCAAGTGAGTACCAGCCTTATCCTGGGATCACTTTGTAAATTATATAAATATCTACCCATTAAGCTGAACACCTGAAACAAAAATAAAATAATATTGAATGGCAATTATAATTAAAAAATCAAAAAGAGTTGGATGGGAAGGTGAAGGGGAATAAGAGGTTAAAACTTCCAGGTATAAGGCAAATAAGGTATGGGGATGTGATGTACAACATAGGAAATATAGTCCATAATATTGTGATAGTGTTGTAAGGTGTCAGATAACTTATCATGGTTATCACTTCTTTAGGTGTATAAATTTTGAATAACTAAAATGTACATCTGAAACTAATATAATATTGTATGTTTGCTATATTTTAATATGTCTTTAAAATAAAATTTAAAAATTGTAAGATATTGTTATTTTCACATGTTCTTTAGCAATATTTGATATTTAAAGTGCATTACTTTAATAACAATTTTTATTTTATAATAAATATTAGAAAACTTTTAAAGAGTTGAAGAAAAGAATTTGAATATGGAAAGACTATTTTGAAACACAGTGAGGATACAAGCCTGGTAACATAGGATTGCATGAACTATAGGGACTTTCCTTGCTAAGATGAACTTAATAACTTTTGGACTGCCAGGACCATTTCTGATGAGGGAAGTTGTTCAGTGAATTTAATGGTGAATCACTGTGAAACAACAATAAACTATAAGCAATTAGGTATAAGTCCATGAATGTGGGGACTAAGTTTGGAAAGGAAGAAAAGATCTCAGTAGGTCTAAAGGAATAACTATCAGGTGGGATTTGGACCATGGGTTGATTATTGAATCTAAAAAAAGCACGAACCAAAGAAGGTTCAGAATTCCAAGTCTGAAGCAAAAATACATACACACATACACATATCATATATACATAGATAAAAAACAGGTATAGTTTTGTATTTTCAGAGCTTAAGGTAAATTGAAAAAGAACCATTCAAAAAAGCATTTGTTTGAACAGCTATATGTATGCCTAACTGAAGTGATAAGGTGATTTTTAATACAACAACTTCACTGAAAATTATATTTTAAAATAGCAAAAAAAAAGCAGCTAATGAAATCAGTTTTCACAGCTTCTAACTTTCCTTGTCTTTCTGTTTACCAATGTAAAATCTTTTCTATTCTCTCATTAAAAACATGGAAAAAAGTTCTATATAAGTATAAAATGTATCTATCTCCTTGAGAGAAAAGAGCATCCTAAAAAGTCATTTTATTGATAAGAGAAATAGTTTGCCTTTAAACCAATAAAAAAGTGAGCTAAATTCAGTCTCTAAGAAAATTTGTAAACAAAATATTCTGAAGTGGAGCAGCTAATGTTCCATTTTTATTGTAGACCCATCACAGATAAACCTGGTTGTATCAGAACACGGAAAAGATCCACTTCTTCTCTTTTTTTTTTTTCAAAGTGAGATAAGAGAGTATCTGATTGTTTAAGAGGAGATCAGGAGTGCAGTGAAACCTAATATACCTTTTTTTATTTAGACAGATTAGTCTACTTAAATTCCAGGTGGGTGCTCTAAAAGAAAATGTCAAAGCATGGAGTTAGGCAACATTAACATTAGTTGTTTGTCTTCTTAAAATGAAGGCATTTCTGAAAAGTGAACAATGGATGACAGCAAATGAACATATAAAAAATGACAAAGAAATTTAAAAAATGAATTTTTCAATAACTGCCTGAGAGAACGTTGAAGACAGAAATAACATGTAACATTGAAGTCAGACTTGTAAGGCCAGAATAAAATTTCCCTGCATTCCTGGGTTACTTGAAGATACACAACAATTTTCAGAAAGAAAACAAAATAATAACAATAGCTGTGTAAGGGACATCAGTACTATCAGGAGTCTATGCACAAACAAACAAAAAAATTTTTGAAAGAAAAGGAAAGGCAATAAGCAAAATATAAAGAAATATTTCTCTTTGGCTACTAAAGCATTTCACAGAGTAGTGATTCAAAATTGAGGAATTTTGATTAAATGACTGCTGTCTGCTAAGTCCTACATCATTTCCAAGGGCATTATCATTGTTATGACTATCATTTTTTCTGTTCTTAATGATATTTCTGGTGATGCTACCATCTATGAGTTCGTGCAGCTCAAAGGAGTTTTATGTTAAAGAATTAAACTTGCATCTCTCATTGTTTTACAGAATTTCAAACTAGCTATAAATTTGGAATTCAATAAAATATTGTATGATAATTTTCTAATTGCAAATGAAACACTTTTAAAAAGGGAAGAGTAGTATATTAGTAAACATAAATTTCTAGAAAGAAAAAAGCACATATATACATATTTCTTTTATGTCGACTTTATTATCTACAATAGAGCTATTTAACTGAAAATACCCAAGGCAATAAATAATGCTGTGAAATTTTTTAAAAATTACAAAGCACTACTCAAATAGAAAGTGTTATTAATCTACCAATCTATAAATAACTTGATTCTGGGAATTAGCCCATGATTTTCTGTACTAAATAGTCTATCAATTTAAGAGTTATGATATAAAAAGAGAGATACTGAGTCTGTTTTGAAGGGTCTTCTACAGATCATCACACAAAAGAGCAACCAGGGCCTGAGAGGTATATCAAAAGAAATCAAATCCATCACTTGAAGGAACACAGTTGTTTTTTGTTGAGCTACATACATTTAAAGCAACTGTCAGTTACAATGCTGGTGTTCAAAATATGAAGATCTGAATCTGCGGCAAATCATGCAATGTACGGGGCAAGGATGCAGAAAGTCAGAATTTAGCAGATCATTCAATGTCAGAAAGGCCAAAGGGAATCAGTCAGGCTAAAATTTACTGATTCTCAATGTCACTAAATATTTTGGCAATACAAGACCAAGACTTGTAGGTGCAAAAAAGAAGCCACTTAGGATTTATGGCAAAGAAGTGTTATAGGGTGATTTAAAAAGAAATTCACTCTTGCTGCTTTAAGAAATATGGATTGGAAGGGATAGAGTGTGGAAGTGGAAAGAAAAGATGCTGTTATAGTAATTCAGATAAAATGGATAATGGTCTTTCTACTCTAAAGGCTGTTCATTCTCATTCACCTTTCCTGGTACCTTATTACTGTGTCCTTTAATTCTGGAGGATCCCACAGTTTAGCTTGTCTCTTATCTATCTACACTCACTCTTTTGATGATCTCATCAATCATCAAGGCTTTACTTATTACATATTTACTTATCACATATTCCAATAATTCCTAGATGTATAACTCTAACTCAACTATAGTCCAAACTTCAGGCTCACATATCCATATGCCTACTTGATATTTTTGCTTAAAATTCTACCAGATGCCTCAAGTTTAAATATTTAATACTCAACTCCTCAACATTTCAAATGTATTCTACTTGCATCTCAGTAGATGGTAATTCAGTTGCTCAGATAAAACTATGGAGTCATTTTTGATTCCTCTCTTTTTCTCAACCCATGTGGAATTTATTTGAAAACCTTAGTGGCTCTACTTTCAAATATATCCTAAATCCTTACATTTCTCACAACACTCACTATTAATACTCTACTCTAAGACACTATTATCTTCAGCTGGATTGTTGCAACAATTTCCTAGCATGTCTCTGCTAGCCCTCTATATCTTATTCTCAGCCCAGCAACCAGAGTGGTACTTTTAAAAACAAGTGATACCATGTCACTATTTTTCTCTAAACATTATAATAACTCTCCATTTCAAGTAAAGTAAAAATAGAAGTACTTACAGTGGTTCACAAGGTTTTCCTATGTGATCTTACCTTCCACCTAACCACACACAGCCAGAGACCAAATGCCACAAAGCTCCAACCCCTGGTGATTATAGGTTGGGTTAATTTTGCTATTGGTTAGTATTAGTCATCTGTTACTACACAATAAACTAACCAAAACTTTTTAGATTTAAACGACAAACATTTAATATCTCAGTTTTAGTTTGTCAGGGATCTGGAGACAGAGTAGCTCAGACATTCTGGTTGAAAGTCTCTCCTAGGGTTACTGTTAAGCTGCCAGCACTGACTGCAGTCTTATCTGATGAGCTAACAGAGGAAAGATCCATATCCAAGATCACACATGTGTTGGTTGGGAGGCCTCAATTCCTTGTTGGCTGTTTGCTAGAGTCTTCAGTTCCTCCTCACATTGGTCTCCTCATAGGCTTCAAATAAGGGTGCTAGTAAGACAGCATCTGGCTTTCCAAGAGAAAGTGATCAAGGATAGAGGGGATATAAAAGAATTCCCAAGACAGAAGCTTCCTTCTTTGTATAATTTACTGTTAGAAGAGACATAACATTATCTTTGTTACAATATATACTAGATTGTATTGAAAATATTGAAAGTAAATCCAGTTTATATTGAAGGAGAGGAGAATTGAGTTCCACTTTCTGAAAGGAGCAATATCAGTTTGGCCAGGTGATAGTCTCGGACTTAATAGAATCATTTGTATCTTGTGGAAGCATTTCTCCTGTTGGAATTATAATTTCTAAACCAGAAGAGATTAAAGTATCAGGGAACAAGAAATGAATTGTTCCTGGTGGATTACTAGTGGAAAATAGTGGATTACTAGAAGTGACTGTGAGAAGTCCCATTACCACATTTTTGTGAAGTTAATTTCCCAGTCAAACCTCTGCTACATCCAGAGTCTACTGCACTTCTTTTTATTTAGTAGGTTATTCTCAGTCTAATAATATATTATCACATTATCTGATCTGTGGCTGATCAGAATCCTGTGTCTTTCTTCAAGACTTAGCACAGAAATTATGGCAGTTACAAAAAATGAGTTAATACACCTTTGAGGTCATAACATGAATGTGTATTCAGTTTCTTTTTGGTTGCCATTTTGTTCCTAGCTCATTACATTTATATCCACCAGCACAGGAAAAGATGCACTGGCTCACTCAATTACTCTGTAGCTCTCTGGGACTGATGATGTTGAGGGCTGTGACATTAGCAACCTTGGTTAATGCCCTGTTTGCTATGTTTCCACATTCACAGATTCTACTCATAGTCCAAAATTCCCAGCAGTTGGACCATAATTTAGGGTTATAAAATTTAGAGTTCTAAGCACAGCTGCTTGACTTCTCTCATTAGCTGTATTTTTTCATCTTTCCTTTGTCTTTAGGAATGGTTACATTTTCCACCCTTTTTCTTTACTCTGGCTTTAGACAACCCAACTTCTTAGGTTGAAAGGACCCTATGTTTATTGCAATTGGTGAATGACTGATATTAGGCCACTCAGAGATTCAAAATCTCATACTTACACATTTTTAAAAAATTAAAACCTGTTACATTGTTTTAAAACCAATTCTTGACAATATTTTGTTTCTAACACCATGTGAATGAGACCCACACATGATTGTGTGGAGAGTGAACACAATGAACATTCTACCACAAAAGTTAAATATTTAAGTTCAATCACATGAGAAATAAGTTAAAGGAAACGATAATTCAACAAAGAATAAAAATAGTATTGGCTAGCAGATGTTTAGTGAGAAAATTCTGGATTATCTCCCAGTCCCTTCAAAGGAAAGTCCTTCTAAAACACACATATCATTCAGAAATTCCACTATGATCGATTACTTTGTATGGCAGCAAACACTGCTTTGTTGAACCACAATATCCAGATCTAACTTCTTCATTCTAGGCATTTTTCTTGCATCATCAGCAGTGCCATACTCTGGTCACCATAAGTTATATAGCAGTTTCCAAACATTGCAAATAGCTTCCAGGTCGAAGCCCTGAAAGATGATCTGTCTGTACAGGCATCTATCTACTGAAATTGGGACAGGGCATGGATGTTTCGGCCTTGACCCAAACAACATATATACATTCAGATTTGATTTTCTGCTAACAATGTGTAGATATCACCAAAATGTTAATAGAGGTTATTTTTGGAATATTAGATAAAGTCACTTAATTCTTTAAAAAAAAAAAAGGAAAAAAACATATTTGTGGCACATTTTTGTTTTCATTCAATGGGTATGCAATGAATGCCTTCCAAGTACCAGGCACTATGTTAGAGTCAGGAATAGAGGAGTGAGGGGGCAGTTAAGTCATGGATGAGATGGCCAGTCTCAGCCTCTATGAGCTTTAGGTTAGCTGGGAAGAGAAGAAGCAAACATACAAACTACAGTGATAAATAGTAATTACAAAATCCAGCTTCTTGCCACTAAGAGCACATATGTAGTCACAACTTTCTGTCTCTCTTGAAAATAATAATATCTTTAAAATATAGCTTAAGTTTTCAAGATATATAAAAATAGAAAAACATATTTGAGTTAATGCTGAAGGAAAATCAGAATAATATAATAGACATCAGAAGACTGTGTTCCAGAAAAGTTTTTTATTTTAATCTCACTCAACCTTATTTTTTTATTTTTCATTTCTAAAATGATAAAACACAATCTTAACTTTTCGAAATTTCTTTGCTGATAAAATTTTGTAACTATGGAAGCATGAAGAAATGAACTAGTAATGAACTGGATTCAGATACTATATTAATAGTCTATTGCTGCTATTTATAAATTACCAAAAATATGGCGACTTTAAACAATACAAATGTATTATCTTACATTTCTGTAAGTTAGGAGTCCAATACAGGTTTCCTTGGGCTAAAATTAAGCTGTTAGCAGAGCTGCATTCCCTTCTATAGGTTCTAGGGGAAAATCTAATATCCTGCCTTTTCTAGCTTTTAGAGGTTTCTCCCTGGTCCTTGCACAAAACCCCTACAATTCAAAAACAGCAATGAGATAGTATATTCTTCCCATGCTGTCAGCTTTCTCTGACCACAGCTGGGATAGATCCTCTACTTTTAGGGACACATGTAGGTGCATGTGAGGGTGCACCCGATGTCCTCCAGTGTCTTCAGGAAGTTCTCTCCCCTCACCATTTCAACTTTTTTGGAATTCTTGCTCTTGTATGCATATCCCTTCTCCTTCCCCGGCCAGTTTCATGTCAATAATTACCAGCTTTTCTGAACAGATTCCTGGCCCCTTCCCTCATCCCCACCCTCAGCTCTGGTCTGTTTTATGCCATTTGGCTTCTCTTTTGGCAGAATGGTCACTGTCGTTATAAAAATTTTTTGAGTCAATAAAGTCAGTGGCCTTTAAAAAGAAGATTTTTGTTTTTTTTTTTTTTTCATCAAATAACTTGATTCACACAAACGTCCCTTAATTTACAAAGCCTCAGTCATTCATAGACATTAGGGGGATCCACAGTGTTCAAGAAACTTAAATATAATGCATCATACCAACCCGAGTAAACCAAGTACAAAAATATTCATATAAAGTTGTTCACACATAGGTCCTAGATTACCAGCTTCTGTGCAAAAAATAAATAAAATAATAAAATAAAATAAAATAAAATAAAATAAAATAAAATAAAATAAAATAGGAAAATAGATTAACTTGTATTTGACATGGACTTTGTGCTTGGGTTAAACCTCTCACACCCAAGTCAGCCCCACACGACTGTTGAATCATCATAATGTACTTCCCTGCTCTGAGGGAAAGAGGCCCCTGGAGCACAAAAGATGTCTTTAAAATGTCCCTAAATAAACTCCCTTCCAAGTCCTGTGGTCTCTCATGGAAAAAGATGTGGATGCTTCCATTCTGTTGCCCCTTGCATTCTTAGGGGGGCTCTGGGCAACCAATGGCAGTGGATCCATTTCTCAACAGCTGTGGATGCTTACATTAGTCAGCCCTAGAAGAAGGGACAACTCCCAGTTTTCCTCAGAGGGCCTCTCCCCAAACAGGAGCCCCTGCCCTCCAAGCCTAGGTGGGCAGGATCAGAAATGGACCTGTGTTGTCCCGAAGTCTGTGCCTCAGCCTAGTGTGGGAGAATGGCCGAGGTAGTGTCTCTGGAACTCAGCCCCAAGACCCTCAGTCTGAAGAGCTGAAGAGTTCAAACTTGGCTGTTTGTTGTCAGGCTGCCAGTTCCTAGGAGACTCCAGCAGTTGTGTCTGTCTGGGGCCACCAGACAAACCGAGGAAGGGGAAAGTTCATGGGGGATGATAATCCAAGAGCCCCACATACTCCAGATGGGGAGATGCACTTGGTGGGCAGGACTGGAAGCCCAAGTGGCATGGAGCAAGGCCAGGGAAGAATTAGGGTCCCCTCCTTAGGGGGTGGAAGCCTGACTCCTAATTCTCCAAGTTTCCAAAAGATACTCTGAGGCTGAAACCCAGATACCTATTCTATTAAGATCTGTCTTCTAAGAAGGTAAACAGCCAACAGCTTAAAGGAGTCTAATAATGCCAGCTCTTCCTTTCCTTAGAAAAAGACTCAAGCAAAAATAATCTTACTGCTCCAAACACTGGTTTTCTAGGAGACAACCGATATGTTAAGGAGCTGAGAATCTTGGAGGAAGGGAATGTGAGAATGGGAATGTCCAGGGGCCAAAAGGCTGTGAGGAAGGTGGCAAGTGGTCTTAGAACCGCAGGGTCAGGGAGCAGAGGACCGTAGTATGTGCACTCCTACCCCTGGCATCTCTGCCTACATTCACTCTGGGGTCACCACTGGCAGTGCTATAAAGGAGGCCAGACTGTCCAGAGAGTCATTCTCCACCTGCTATTGGGCACGTTTTTCCTCTGGCTGTAAACAGGTCATTTCTTAAATAAACATTTAATACACTCCCTCGGAAAGGCAGCCGTGAGGGGCGAACCACGTGCGGGTGGGAGGACGGAATTCCCATCCTCCTGCCCCAATGTCTCTGGGATGAGAAGAAGCTGAGGCCTGCAACTGAGGACTGGGCCCACCCTGATATTCCAAGACACTCTCCTTATCTCAAGAGCCTTAACCGTAATCAAAACTGAAAATTCTCTTTTGCCATGTAAGTAAGGTAAAGCATTTAAATGTCCCAAGGATTAGGGTCTGGGCGTCTTTGGAGCCATTTTATTGCTTCATTGATATGTTTAAAATCAACATTTTGGAGGGGGGAGGGGAATGGGATAGATGATAGAGGCTCTGGCGACTGAATCAAAGTCGTGGCGGAAACAAGGAGCAGCATCAAGGAAAAATCGCCTGGGATCTAGATGAACAAGCCATACAACTAGGGAGAAATCCAAGAAATCACCTTGCAATGGGAGAAGGGAAAAAAAACCTGACATTTAAATTTTGGGATCAACTAATTAATGCATATAGAAATATGGGGACATTTTAAACCAGCTCTTCCCAGAATGTGTAGTACCTTTAATAGGCTAATAATAGCCTCCCAAATACATCCACATCTTAATGTCAATTCCAATTCGGACATATACTCCATGTGTCCCTGGCAATAGATCAGTAATGCATGGGCAGACATTCCTAATAGGATTCTAATATGATTGTGTCCAAATAGAAGCAAGTAAAGAAAATAATATTTGCTGATTTTTAGGTATTAGAAATAATATTTGAGTTGGCTCTCTGTAATACTCAATCCCAGAGGCTTGCCAAATCTACCACTTTATTCCAACTATGAAACTATTAGGTACATTTTAGAATTCTAAGATATCACATAGCGATTCTAGCCCATAGACTATGAGTGTCCAGAGGGAGGTACATTAAATACTCTAGGCTGTATGGCCACATGAAATAGATCAAATTTCAAGGATGCTAACGGTTATAAAGAAGATATATCAAAGTTTTGATTTGAGGGGACTGATAAAAAAAATAGTAATCTATTCCCTTATAAAACTGAATGCAAGTTGATGGATGCAACTAATTGGGAGGAAGTGATATATCAGGTTAAAAAAAGAAATATATCAGGTTCAAAAAGTATATATATATACTTTTTATATATATATATATGCTCTAGGCAGTTGACAAATGAAAAAAAAATCTCATTCATTGTAAATTGTGATCAAATAAAACCATACGGAAGGCAATGCTTTTTCAAAAAAGGAGTATCTGTTGTATTAGGATATCAGAGACTTTTAATTGACCTTTACCTAAAATCATCTAGTTTTAGTTTATTAATTTTCATTCAACTTTTGATGGGAACAGGGGCATACATAAATTAGCCACTTTCTCTTACTCCTCTAAATCTTGAGGTATATGATATTTTCTTTTTTTAATATTTTAAACCTGAATCTTACATTGAATTTATCTGTTAATAGAATTTATATTTCACATTTAAAATACATAATTATTTACATATTATACAAGTTTTATTAATGATAAAATGCTTCATCAAATTTTATAATCATCTTTGTTCTACAAAATGAATGGAGAAAGCATAGTGATAGTTAATCATATAAACAACTTGGTTGTACTTGCTACACTGCTGTCTATAAATCTACGGATGAATGGATGTCATATGTGAGGTCAATTCTAGTAAGCAAACCATGGATGATGATATGAATCTTTTTTCTTTCTGAATCCTAGTGACTAGCAGAAATAGGTCATTTTGAAGCCCCACTTTTTGCATAGATGCAAAGAAAGCGAAAGAGCAAAATTTTTTCACTTTCTTTCACACACCTAGACCCGTTTCTTACTATGGTTCCACATATTGTATATATTTTGTTCAGAAACAAAATATCAATGTGAAATGAAATCTACCTTTCCATAAATAGTATGGCCAGTAAATGATCTTCTGTATGCCTTCAAGTTTCATCATCAGTCTACTTTGTCCTGGAAAAGGTAAAATTCAGCTGCAAGATCACTACCACCAAGAAGAGAGAGGCTCACCAGGCTATGATCGCTATAACTTTTAGTATCCTAGGTCTCTACATTAAAAATCATTCCTCAAATTTTTCAATTCAATCCTTATAAGATTATTAACTAAGAAAAGAATATTTAGCAGTAGATGAGAATATTGGAGCTATGATTATTCTTAATATACAAACTGCTCTAATATATTGTCCCAGGAAATGAAAATAAGTGGGAATATTAAATGACGAATCACTTCTTGTTTTGGCTTTGATATTTTTATCTGGGCAGCAAATCAATTATCCTGAGACTGTAAATTTCATTCTAAAAATAGTAACTAGTTAATGGAGAACTAACCTAACGATAATAGTTGAGGTCTCTGTATAAGTAGAAATAAACCCTATCCTTTCTTTGGAAACTGACTTCTAGCATGCTCTGTCCTTTTTGAAGAAAGACAGCAAAAGTGAAAAATATACTTTAAGAAGAATTTAAAAATCCAGGTTTAAACTGGCTAATTAATTATATTTGTAGAATTATTTTAAAAGAAGTATTCTCTACCCTTATTTCAAGATTATATACGTATATATATAAATTATAATCACTTGGAATTTAACTTTCTATAGCTATTTTTAAAGACAGTTTGAGAGAATCTTTAAACAGAAAATAAATATATTACTTAGGCATGACAAAATACTATATTAGGAAAAGTGCTTTGACATGTGACAAACTGCAAAAGTTAAGAAGCTTTTAGCCAACAAAAGAGACACAAGAAAGAATAAATGGTATGTTTAAATTAAGAAATGCACTTTGGAGAAATATTCACAACTTCAACTGACCTGATATGTTGGAATCCAATCTTTTTAACACTTCAGTAAAACAACTGTCAATTTGTAATCCAAAGATGTACTTCTTTTTTTTTTTAATTGAACATATTCAATTGTCTTTTTTTACATTAATAGCAACATACGCTTGGTGAGCTTTCGACTGAATGGATCATGACAAATGTCTAATTCTGTATATATATATTTCCCCCATGATCTCTTTCGATATTCTAGCACAGTACTTTAGTATGGGACATAGGAGTCACGTTACCCTATGTACTAAAACATGTCAATGATTCTGCATGGCTTAATGTAGAGGTTTTGTGCACTAACTGTTTTCAAACTGAAGAGAGGTGGGATGTGTGTGGCCCAGATTTAAAATGGTGCTGGAACTATTTGTCCCTGGAGCCATTCCCATGCTTCTGCTGCTCTGCTGGCTTCTAAATCCCACCCACTTCTACTGCCTAGAAAGTATGTCCTAGGCCCCAAAGTCAGCTGCCTTCCAGCAGTGTTTAGCCTATGGGAAACTCTGGCTGGATCTTCTGGCATGGGCAGTCTTTTGCAAACTCTACATCTTTTTTTTTGGTCTCAGGTTCCACAGAGCAGGTTCATCTGGTTGCAAATACTCCTTGTTATATTAGCGACTTGGTGCCAGTAATAACACCTTCTCCCTTTTTCCTTCATCTCTTTGTCCTAGAGGTGGCCATGGTTTCCAGATAGCTTCCAAGTGCCTCACCATCCCCTTAAATACTAGCTTTTCATTACTTGTGCAGCAAACCATGTTCCCTCTGTTATAAGTATTTGTCAGGTATTCGCCTTTCTTAGGCTTTGACAGATACAAGACCCCCACATATTCTGTAACTAAGACTGTTCCTTGTTTATACATAGAAATGCTGAATTTCTAAAGACTCTTTTGGATGAAGAGGGGGTTCTGAATTCACATAAAAGTTTTGAAACTCTCAGTCTAGGTATAATATCCAAATTCCTGGAGAACTCAACACTTTCAAGTCTCTATCCATAATCAGATTTGACATTCTTATTTTTAGTTTCTGATCAAAGTAAGTTCCAGGAACTCTGGCCATATACTTTCCCATGATCATATCATTTTGCTAATACCATTGTCTTTTTCTGAAAACTATCCTTTTTAACCATTCATGTTGAAACCCCACCTAAAGGTCATAACCCTGAACAAATACTGGAGATTCTCATTATTTGCAGATTTCATATTTGCAAACTTGCCTACTCAATAAAATTTATTTGTAATCCCAAAATCCATACTCATGCCTGTTGCTTAGCAACCTTCCCAGGAGCTTCCTAGGCGAAATCTGAAACTGGCTCCCATAGGCAGAGGACAGGGAGAGACCAAATTAAAAGGGCAGACCACTCTAGATTGGTAGGTGGCAAGTTTACTAAGTAAGGGTATTTACGAAGCTTGTCTTGAGCAGCCATGAGTAGATTTACATACTCACCCACCAAATCTTAAAAGTTTACATAGAGGTCTTACCTGGGTTCAGTTACTCATACAGGGAGCCTTAAATAGGTTTAGTCATATACCTAGTCCAGATGGTCTCGTCACCACATTGCCACCTGAAGGCTGTGTCTTTGGGCTAGCTCAGGGAGGAGAGGCAAGTGGAACATACATTCTAAGGACAGTGGAGAAAGTGGGACACCCCAATTGCCCTGGTCCAGGGGGTGGGTCAGACCAGCAGTCATGGCTTCCCGATGACGTTCCTCAATAATGGTATTTTCACAATCATCTGCAGACAAAGGTGAAATGGCAAAAATAATTTCCCATTAAGTCTCTCAACACCAGTATTCTAGCTGATGTCAAACAAAGGTGGTATTCTGCCTTCTTATTTCAGCTTTCCTATTGTAAACAAATTTCCTTTTCACAATTTATTTAGTACCACATTTTCCATGTTTTTTGTTGCATATTGTACATAATTTCACTGTTTAAAATGGCTCTCAAGTGTAGTACTGAAGTGCCATTTGGTGTTTGTAAGTGCAAGAAGGCTGGGATGTGACTTATGTATAAAATGTGTTAGATAAACTTCATTGAGACATAGTTATACGTTGTTGCCCATTAGTTCAATGTTGACAAATCAATGATACATATTAAATAAAGTGACTTTAAAGAAGAAATATGCATGTAACAAGGTTATATATTGATCAATTGACAAAAATGTTGTGACCAGCTGCTCAAACTCAGTATTCCTCTGGAAGCAATTATTTAGTACTCACAAATTCAGTGTTCACAGTGAATTTATAGACTACAACTAAATGTGAATGAAGAGATTTTATTGTACTCCCCTTTCTAGGAAGCTCCCACTGATATCTCTTTCTTCCATTTATTCCTGCTTTAATTTCCCATAACCTTGTATCTGAAATCCCTTCCCTCTTCTAAGTTATGCTTACATATTCAGGGTAAGCAACAGAAATATCAAAGATGCAAAACAAGTCAAGAATAGAGGGTAGTTAAGGCCAGTAATCCAGCAAAGAAAGGCTGAATAGTCTGTCAAACCATGGAGCCACAATGAAATGTTGAAAACATATATTTGCAACCAGAGATGAGGTAACAGAGCAAATACTAAACAAGTAGATGCTAGAAAAAGCTCAAATTGGTATTTCTGTGTGTGATCGGCTTTTACATGCTCACCACAAGTTGGTTTTAAGGAAGACTGGCAACATTGAAAGTGCCAGAAATTAGGCAGAACTCCATCATTACTTTGAACCTTCTATTATGGTTCTTTATAGCCACGTCATATCCTATATACTAGACTATAAGCTCAGGATCTGAGTATGATTTAAATGTTTTAATGTCTAAAAATCTCCCACACATAATCACTACTACAAATATTTCTTCAATAAGTACATGCAAGAATAAATCTTATTCTATACTCCATTAATGTAAAAACTGCAACTTTTACTAGTTAATGATCTGATTTTCAAGGAGAACTTTTTATTACTTAAGTTTCGGTTACATGGCTCATGGTTATTTTTCTTTTAATTTTTGAACAACTAGACAAACTCCTTGGATAATTTAATATAAATAAAGTGTTATACCATTAATATGGGTATTAAATAACTTGCAGTTATTGTGTTTTCAGTGTTTACATTATTTTTACTAGAAGTTTAGTAAATATAAAACTTATTAAATTACTTACTTTTAGTAGATCATGCTTTTTATAAAAACAATAAATTTAACGTTTATGAAATGCATTTTATGTATAAATGGACTGACATATTTTTAAGAAAATGACACTATTTCTAGTCAATGCCATTACCTCATATTCCTATTTATCACATTTTCTCAAAAGTGTTTTTGGTTTTAGAAAATATAAAATATTTGGTATAGGTTGAATTTTAGCCCAAAGGTGATCATTACTAATAAGATTATTACTTCATTTTATAATTATTATACATGTCTCATGTAGTGTAATGATAACATAGAATACATCTAAGTCTACTCTTTGTAAATTTTTTCTAAATGTTAAAAAAAATTCCAAAATGTTTGGGCCAATAAATCATTTATTATCTCTAACACGTTTCCTGGGAAAAAGGTTTCTAAATTGATTTGAAAACAAGTATTCTTACAGAGGTATATGGCATTGCCATAGCCAAATATTATTTTTTCATTCATTTTTGCTTTGAGTAACTAATATGTAATGCCATCTATTTATTTTAGTTCTAATGTTATTGGTAGAAATTAAAAGTTGGAAATTAACCATTTTACAGATCAGCATCTTTATATCTAGTTACCATTTTTTTTTGTCTAAATGATAAGATTTTCCATAATAGGTAGGTTGCAAGCCATGCTCAAATATCTTATTCTAGTGTTCTCCTAGTTTAAAAAATTCTGAGTGGATCTTTTGTTCAATTCCAACTTCAAAGGATCTTTTCCATGAAATCACTGTGTGCAATAGCATAGAAATAAAAAAGCTTGATCAAGGAGATCTTTCAATGTTCATTTACTAAAAAGCTGCATATGTCTCATTGCTATTTAAATTTGCTGAGGAATAAAATGAATTGTAAGGTGATGATCTGGTGAAGTGTAGAACTAAAAATAGTTTTTTTTTTTTCATTATAGAATAGCAAGACATGAATTTATTTGGCATTTCTATCTAGACAAAATATCTGTAGTTTTACTTCTAGCAGCCATACATGCTTTGGCAATTTTATCAACATTCCAATCCATTGTATAATATTGTTAAATATGTCACTGAATCTTAACTCTTAATTCTAGAAATGAGTCAAAACGAACTGAATAAAGGCTTGTCTTCATTGCAGAACACAGATACTATTATTGAATAAGTTCGAGTAATTTATCAAATAACTTAATTTTAGAGATCAAAAATTAATTTTATAACATTCAACTATTATTGCCCCAAATATCTCTCTGTCTCTCTGTCTCTCTGCCTCTCTCTTTCTCTCTCTCTCTCTCTCTCTCTCTCTCTCTCTCTCTCTCTCTCTCTCTCTCTCTTCGGCTCATTGCTCTTAATTTCTCTTTCAAGATTCTATCATATAGAAACTTTTTGTGGAACATGGAGGTAACAATGACTTGCCTGCCATTTTTCTCGCTTCCTACCCAAGAACTTTAGAAATAAGAGGAACATAGCTGACCTTTGAGGAGTGAACAATAAAATATTCAACTCATAACAGAAAACTCAAACCATGGAACTATAACAGCAGTCTAACCTTAGATAGATCATTAATATGTTAAAAGATAGGAAACCAGAAAGGAACAGTAGGTTTAGTAAGTTAAAATATGGTACTTAGCCTGCAAGGACACAGTAAGCTGCATCACAGGAGAGGACGACCTTGTGAAAGAACAAGAATATTTCATCAGATTTCATCCTGGACTTGGAATGTAGCCCACAGGTCAAGCCATTTATCTTTGCTTTAAGTCTATCCTTATGACTAAGGAAACTTTTGATCAGTAAAGTAGATTCTCAGGCATCTTGAAGAAAAAAAGGAGAAATGTTGTGCTCTAGACAATGGATGTGAGCAGTCCAGTGACTGGAAAGCTGTATTCTACACTGGAATCAGGTAAATATAATTATTATTGATTTTTTCCCTAATAATCACAATATTTCTAGCCATATTGATAAAAATTTTATTTCTCTCTTACAAAGATGAAGATCATAACTTAATCCTTGGTAAAGTCAACCAATTGTCTTTGGTACCGATCCAACCCAACAGAAATACCCAATTTGGGGTGCATTGAAGAAAGAAACTATTTAGTGCAAACAGCTCAACTGTGATACAGCATGACTGTGAGGAGGTCCTGGGGGAAGGTGCCTCTCCAGCTAGGCAACTCTGCTCTGTGCTGGGGAAACACATTCTTCAGTCTTCAGTGGAAAGAGAAAATGTGTTCCCCAAACTAGAGGGGAGCTGGCTTATATAGACAGAAATCTCTGTCACTAGTATATTATTTGTCCATCCTCATGCATATAAAAACTCCAAATCTTCTCAGTTGATTGGTCCAAAATGCACTGTCTTAATTGGTCAGAATTGAACTGCTTTGATTGGTTGGTGAAGATGCTGTTGGCAATATAGCTGTGCAGCTCCTATTGGACAGGGAATCCTCAGTCCTATTAAATAAAATACAATTTCAGAACTCCTTTGTAAAGGGCTGGCTCAGATGGCAGGAACACAGTTCAAGCAGGTTGTTCAGTGCAGAGGCAGGCAGGTCAGTGAAGCCTGCTTCCTGAAGTTTGTGTGAGAGGCTCCTGTTTATGGCAGCTAGTCTATTTTTTTAAATTGGAGCCCAGTTAACTACTAGGAGCCCTTTTTAGAGGTATTTTCTTTCTCGGAGTCTACTGTAAATTTAGCATAATAATGCATTCTTTGAGGCCTGACAACTTCGGTAAATCATAGCACAACCACATGTCTCTGTCAAACATTAATGATGAAAATATTATCTAAAAGTAAATTATACAAATTATATCTTAACGTATGCAATAATTTTGTATTATTTTCCTTACATTAAAATGAGAAAATAGTTTAGTTTTAACTGTATGACTTTTCTAATATTAGATATTTTCGATCTACAAATTTGATACTTTCACATGGTTTAACTTGAAACTTAGTCTCATTTTTTTTCTCTGTTAAGCTTACTCAACTTGTTTTTACTCAACTCGATGACCGCATTATATCTTTCCATTGTTCCTTAGACTTCCCACCTCCCCTCATTTCTCCTTCTCGATATATACCAATAATATTATTTTATACTTGTGGATGCCTGGGCCATATTTACTATCAACTGCATTCTTTCTCTAATTCCACTTTGGTGGCAAAGAAATAATTTTTGAAGCCTGATTTTCCCAGGCTCTCTTTTCACATGGTTTGCCTGCTGGGTTTGCCAGTGGGAAGTGTTAGTGGGACAGTGTAAGAGCAGGAAGGAAGAAGCCAGAGCACGTCTTCTCTGTCTCCGTGTTTTGGAGTTTCTCTATCAGCAGCTGCATGTCTTCCTACTTTCATTGGGAACACTTCCTCTGTTTCCAGCTTTCACGGTGTGACCTTTGCCTGGAATCACTAACACCTCCTCCTCCCTGTGACCTTCCAATATAGGGGTAATGGTGAGACCTTGCTGTCCCTAATCTCTGTGTTATTTAAGAATCCTTATGTGGGTGCTGTCCTCTGTATAACCAGTTCCTTATCTTGTGTTTTTCTGTCTGAACCCTTCAAGTGATTTCTCTTTTCTTCACTAAACACTGACTGATACAATAACAAAAATAATACAAACTGCTAGATTTGAGTCCCATTTTACTTCCATCACTAAATCTACAAACTAGTTGAGTCTGAATTCATCTACCCCATCCTATTATAAAGAAATTGTCCCCTTGTCAATGACAGTCTTCTTTCTGCACATGCCCTCTGTATCCTATCTCCTCGGCTTTTCTCAAGTACTTATTTCTCCAGTCTTAATATGTTAATTATGCATAGAGCTCATAATACAATCAGGATCTACCAAAATCATCCTTTAAAAAGTGCTCCCTTGATTTTAAATTTGTATACAGTGACTGTCAATTTATCTGCTTTCATTCCTAGCAAATCTAACCAAACTGCATCTAAACTTACTTTGTCCACTTCCTCGCTTTCCAGTTGATTTCAAGCTAACTTGCTAACTTCTATCTTCATCCTTCCTTCTACCTAAAACCTGTTGTTAATTTGCATCAATCTTTAAATGATAAAACCCAATGAACACTTTTTTGTTCTCATTTCAATTATCTGCACAGTATCTTTTGGCAAATACCCAGTTTCTTTTTTTCCCTAAAAGCTCTCATCTCTCCCAGACATAAGATTCTACACAATTCTGGGTTTCTTGTCAGTTTCTTTGCTTACTGTTTTCATTATCTCTGTCTCATTTGCTGTCGGCATCTCCTCAATTTAATCTCAAAGTTCAAGATTTCCTAAGGGTTTAGAAGTTTCCCTAAACCTAGCTGACTTCATTCTCTCACTGGGTGATTTCATCTTTTTTTTTTTCCACAAATTTAAGAATCATCTATATACTAATGGTTCCAACAATTTTAACTTCATTAAGCCCACTTTTCTGACATTCATATCCAATTCCTAATTGAAATCTCTAATGGATGTCTCAAGTACATCTTAAATTTAACCTATAACAATTTAATCTGTTTCTCCATTCTTGCCCTCTCTTATCTCATGAAGTAATATTGATACAAACATCATAGCCCTTGCCAGAATTATAGGACACTTAGTTAAGAGCGTTCTAATTCCAATCCATTAGCACTATAAGTAACATTAATTAAATGTATATTATGTGCTGTGTACCATACTATGTTTATTACAAACATTAATTATTTAGTCCTCATAACCCACATATGAATTATATATTATTATTTACTCTCTTTTTATGGATGGGGGAATTGCAACAGAGAAATCTTAGGTGATATACTGAAGGACATAGTAAGTGAGCTACCCAGGATTTCAGGACAGACGGCTCAATTTCAGAGTTCATGTTTATAACCATTACACTATGTCTCAAATTATAATAAAACCATAGTTAATACAATTCTAGCACACATTATGGGCCAGGCATTGTTGTAAGTGCTTTAAATATATTAAATCACTTATGAGGAGTGTATTGTTATTATGCCTATTTTGTAGATCAGTAAATGTAGAGAGACTGAATTATTTGCCCAAAGCCAGTAAAATATATAGCCAGAACTTAAAACTGGGTACTGTGGCTCCAGAGTCTGTGTTCTTTATCCCAATGATATACTTCCTCTCAATTGTCTCATTGTTTCTACCGGTAAAATACATTTTGACTTTCTTTTTCCACGGCCTTAGCATTCCATGCTAAGATTTTTAGGAAGAAAGAAGAGAAAATGCATAAATTATTAGGGAGCTGAGATGATAATCAAAATATTCCAAGCTGGATGAACTCGGGCTACACAGTGTAGGGGCATATTTAAGGTTGTTATTAAGGTGTTTGGGTCCAGACAGTTCACAAATGCAGGACTTACAGAATGAAAACCCATCACTAATTCCTCAAGCAAGCTAGCTGACAGGCAGGAAATAAACAAAACATCCCTTTTAGTCATTATAAAAGTGTGATGTAGATATGCATGCAGAAATATCCATAAAGTGTAGTCTCATTTTATAAGAACCAGAGATGTTAAAGAAGACATCTATACTGTTAAATTAATCTGCAGGTGAACTGGGACTTAGACCTAGGCCTCTGATTCGTACTCAGGTGATTGTATTACATCACGTAGACTCCCCCTGGTTCCTCATTTGGGTTTTCATAACAAGCAAGAAATAAGGCACTAGGTTTGAGAGCAACAAAAGGTACATGAAAAAACAATGCCAGGTGTCGAGAAACAAGAGAATTTATATCTGGCAATCATCTTACTAGAGAGGAATTTTAAAAGATTAACTTCAGTATTCATAAATTTTGTAAAATACTCTTTCAAAATAAGTTTATATAATTTGGGAGAAAAGAGGAAGGAAGTAGTGACAGTTTTAATAGCGGTATTTAAAAAAATCTTTATGTCTATATTTAGCAAAAACATTTTAAACTAGGATACTGATGAGCTACCAAAGATACTTCTACAATTATAAAAATACATAATATGTGGGATCAGCTAATTTGCATATGATTTAAATACATCATGAGAGAGATGAACAACAGAAACCTTCGAATAGAAGTATCACTCTTACTAGAACCTAATTACAAAACAGATTTAAACAAAAAAACTTAAGAAGAATCTTTGTACATAGAATACATTTTGTAATCAGTTAAATTTTAGCAAAAAATACATAAATTCTAAGTTTAAATTTTACATTGCTATATATTGCAAATGTTAAAAAAAAAAAAAAAAAAGGTTCATGGCACCAGGATTAGATGCAGAGGTCCCGTGCAAAGATGGGGAGATTAGAGCTATCATAGATGTGTAGAGTACAACTTAATGAATGCTTTCATTTTCATTATCATTGTATTTTCTGAAAAATAACAAGAGGAATGTTGATGCAGGACAAGAATCATTTATTAAAACCTCTTGCATCAAGACAGAGAATGACAAGTACTATATGGTACCACTTATATGTGGAATCTAAAAAAAAGCTGATTTCATAGAAACAGATAATATAATGCTTGCCAGGGGCTGGGAGAATAAAAAGTGGGGAGATGTATGTCAAAAGGTACAAACTTTTGATTATATATGAATAAGTTTGGAGGATCTAATGCATAATATGATGACCATAGTTAATAATACTTCAAATACATGCAGTTATATTTGTCAATATTCTTCAATAAAGCTAAGGGAAAAATAAGATGACCTTAAAAACAATCTTGGGCTAAATGTTTTTTAGAAGTCATAACCTGTTGTATTTGAGACATGAAATGCAGAGCATATTTCGAATATTATATAACCCTCCCCAGAGGTCTAGGTAGCACTTTGTGATCAGTCATATTAATATTTACACTAAGTAGGAAACAAGATTATAGTTTGTTTACTGTCAGATCAAGTCAGACTTTGTTATGAATTAAGTTCAGGTCAGGCTTTTCACTTCCAAAACATATTAAAATAAATCTTGGTTTTCTGAGATTTTGGATTTCAAAGTAGCGTATACATAAAGTTTTGTAGGTTTATCTAGACCATCGTGGCAATTAAGAGTGACATCTAGTGGTGAATGCATTGATCTGCAGACACATAAATGTTAATTTGAATCCTGTAAAACTTAAAGTAATAAAGCCATTAATCAAGTATTTTCTGTCTGGGGATATAAAAAAAGATTAACATTTTTCCTACATAGAGAGGAATTAGTTTACTAGTGGATTGAGTCAAGTACACATTCTGTCAATACAATATGATTAGTATAACAGAAGAAGATATTAAAGAAAAGGTACAAGATTGTTTCTACAAAAAAAAAATTCAGAGGAAGTTACTAGCAAGAAATACAAATTGATACAGGTATTGATATAAAATAAAGTTAAACAGGCCAAGGGAAATTATTCAGGATTGTCAAACATCTTTGCTTATTTCTATTTGTGAATATTCTATTTAACTAATTTCATTGCTCTTTATTATCGACCCTTAAGAGAATAAGATTAAACCATATATTATGTTTTATAGCTGTAAAACAGCCTAACATCTTTTTTTGGAGATAGAAAACTATTATTTAGAAATAATAAAAATAATAGGAAACAAAATTTTAATAATTAAATTTGCAACCAATAATTTAAACTTTACAATATGGTCAGTAATACAGAAATGAGGATAAATGAGTCATATTATGGCATCATAACAATTTATCAAGACTCTGTTAATAAATGCTATAAATTCTTATTTCATAATTTGTTTTATAACTGCTATTCTTTTTTAATTTTTATTTTATTTGCTACCACTCTTTTTTGTGTGTGTGTTTGCCTACAGTACCTGGTATTCCTAGGTGGTCTCCCATCCAAGTACCTACTAGGCCCAACCCTGCTTGCTTCTGAGATCAGACAGCAGGTTTTTCAAGGTAGCATGGCCATAGACCTATTTGCTAAAACTCTTAATTAAAATCATTTTACCTTCAATTGTTTTGAAATTTTATATTTAGACATTCTGAGACTTGTTTCCCAAATTATAGTTTTATTTTCTATTTTTAATGAAATATGAATATTTATTTTCTTAGTCGATTGCAACTTTCTCAGGCCACCACTCTCGAAACATTTCTTTTTTTACTTAGGTCTCTGGATTAAATGAGGACTCAGAGCCACTGCAATTTAGTGTGTCCTTATTAAGATAGAAAAGTGTTTGCACACTCCATTTTCTAGGTAGTGCCCCGCACTATCTATATGCAGACACACACACACACACACACACACACATCCAACTTTAATCAGTCACGCTTGTTAAGTGTATTACAGTTCATTTTCTAATCTATTTCTTCTTTTTGATTTTTCTTTCTTTTGTTTTTATTTATTATTTATTTATTTATTTGGTTATTTAATGTTAGACAGTCCTCTCTGTTGATTTCATGATCCACTAATAGATCTTGATTTGGAAAATATTGCTGTGGAATAAATATTATTTTTTTTGAAAAGAAAATTTGACATTGGACTTAAAGGGTATACAGGGAGTGGGACACTCAGTTTGGTTGAATTGGTATGTAGAGTGTGCCAAAAGCTGATCAGTCTAGGTAATATAAAGAAATCTAGCAAGACAAGATATTAATGATGATAACTACTTTTTTTTCTTCACTGATTGGGACTTTATTGTGACCTCGAAACATATTATTATTTAGTTTATATCCGCCCTGTGTAGTAGGTGCCTTTAGCCTCATTTTGTATAAAAGAAGAATAAGAGGTTTAGAGGTTAAGTAGTTTGGACTGGATTTCAGACCTAGTAAATGAGAGACTGATGTTTAAGACCAGTTCTCTGATCCTAATGCCTATAATTTTAACTACTAAAATAAAGGCAAATTAACTAGCTAAAATGAACTACTTTGTAGAATATTTGAAATCCTGAGCTAAATAGTTTAGATTTTTATCTTATAGTCAATAAAGACTATTAATAGTGTTTGATCACAGAATGACACAAAATATTTGAAAAATATTGTCATGTTGATCTAGAGTATGAGTATAATGTTATTAAGGCATTATTAGGTATTCTAGGGTTAGGATGGTAAAGGTTAGACTATAGTTCCTGAAAAGTCATGGCTGAGCAAAGCATCACCAAGAGCAATACCAAACTGGAATTGGCTACAGGAGAAAGAAAAGTGTTAGACCTTGTAAGTCTTATTTGGGGTTGAAGATAGATGTTAGTATCTGGAATTTGAAGACTTAAGTTTCTAGTTTCCACTTTCTGAAGTATATCCATACTATTAGAACCAAAATCAGAGAGATTCAAGCTTCTCGTTTTTGGCTGAAATTTAAAATGACGGCAAATTTCAAAGACAGAAGGGATTAGTTTTTAATTGAGCAGATAAAAATATTTAACAGATAGTAGGCTTTGGGTAAATACTTGAATGAACAAACAAATGAATAGCAAAATTTTAATTTTAATTTTTAAGAATTAATAGAAGTGGCAGAGAAAATTCACACTCTCACAAAATTCCAAATAATCAGTTTAATTAAAAATATGTTAATCTGTCTCAGCCTAACTACAATTTGTTTGTGGGTGTTTATAAAATATGCTTTTCACAAAATGTGAAAAGAGACTGTTGGAAGGAAGCATACATCTTAAAAATTCCAAAGAGAGAGGCAGAATTTTTTTGACTTTATTTTTCAGAAGTATTAGGAAGTATGAGGACACTACAAAAGAGAAAAAAGAAAAAGTCAGTTGTGTCTCATTCTGCTTATTGACAGAATATTAAAATCTTAAGGTGAATCCTTTTCAATGGCGTTGAAGAAAAAGTTCTTTCAAAGACATATTTTATGTCTTGGCATAAGAATTTTTTGGATTCTTGGAATTGTGGGTAAAAATGCTACTCTAATGATTAGTTTCACTGCCTTTACCAGCAATGATTTCAAAATGATACTGAAATTTGGAATTCAACTAAATAGTTTTTTACCATGGATTTGGACAAACTTTTTTTTTGGTCCTAGCAAAAAAACATCATATTGGAAACGACTTAAAATTTCTTGAAAATTGAGGCCTAAATCTCAAATATGTTTTGTTCTACTTCTTCCATATTCAAATTAAGTTGTTCTTTGAGATGAAACATTTTATTCATTTTACTAGTATGATTCTCCCCCTCCCCCTTTTTTTTTTGCCTGTTGAAATTCTAATTATGCCTCAAGAACTACTTTAATGAAAGGTGTTCATGAAGCTCTTTCTGGATGTCAACTCTAGGTTTTTACAATTTTTAAATTGGTATCCTTTCCAAATTTTCTTTCACTTAAATCTTTCTTCCTCAAAACCACGATAACCTGTTAAGAGAGTAAGGGTTTGGAAATGAGTCTTGAGAAACGTCCAGTTAAAAGGCAGAACGAGAAGAGAGAAAGCCAGGGTAGTGAGACCAAGAGATCTAAAAGGAAATCAAGGGTTGATAAATAACCCAGGAAGAATGATATTTCTTAAAGCATGTTATACCAAAAATGTTGTCATTCATTTTGGATGAGCAAAGAACATTAAGTTCAAGTGAAAAGTGTACATTGGAGCCAGACTACATAGAGATGAGAAATGTCTCACCATTCCCACTGTGCTTCCTTGGTACATTTCTTCTTACCTTTCCATGTTCTATTAAGGTTGTTTGTTCACAAGCATCTCTCCAGGAGACTATACAAGCTTTATGAAAAATCCACCGTTTACTTTTGACACAGTGCATGTACATTTTACTTATTTGGATTTATATTCACTTTAGATGACTTCTTTATTACTTATGCTCGGACACATACTCACTTTGCACCAATGGATAACTCTCACCCCCGAGAAGTTGAATATGGTTGTGCAAGGTAGAACAAGGACATAGGGTCCTCAGCATAGCTCAGAGGCTGCAGCAACTCTACGAATGTTCTCTTCCTTATTATTTTATTCCCTGTCCTGATTTTTTTTCTCTCTGTTTTTTTAACCACTGAGACCATATGCCTCATTGCAAGATCAGTGAAATAAAAAAATAATATTTCATTACATCTGCTACTACTCATTAGTCTTTATTTTAAAATGATTTTATTTGTGAGACTGTCAAAAGTATAAGTTTAATCAATATTTTAAAAACATTAATTTTTCTTTTTAATTTCCTCCCAGCAGTGAAAGGATGGAATCTTATTCAACACTTCCACAACTGAGATGATTATTGATAATTATTTTTAATTGGAAAAACTAAATATAAGGTGGTTAAAATCATAATGAAGAGGATGGTAAAATATTCTACAAAGTATCTATTTTGGAGTTTAAGTAATAAAGCATAGTTTTCCAAAGCCATGAGTTCAAAGAAGAAAGAAAGAAGCAAAAGAAATTAAAGTTAGGCCAGACTGGGAATGAAATCAATTTAGATTAATGGTCTTTTCCAATTTTTTAAATATACAATTTCTATAAAGTGTGATATAGGTTTCATACATTTTCCTTCTCAAATGTTTTATAACAACTTAGAAATATTCTTAAAATATTTTCTCTGTAGATACCAAGATTTTTTTTGTTCTCTTTCACAAATAGGGTTCTTTGAAAATGTTGATTAATGAAACAAAGATGCAATTTTATTAGTCTTTTGAGTTCTGTTTGTTTCTAATCTTGGTGAAAAGTGGGATAATGAGTCACTCCTTGATCAGCTTCTCTTATATTTGTGAATTATCAGCATCCTCTCATTCCTTAGGCTCTTGGGTCTTGGGATCCTGATGTTTTTTATTTCTCTGCTTTCCCCTTTAGGTAAAGTATCTGTGTAGCTATAACTTACTACTTGTCTTTTTATACTCTTTGAAAATTGGGAATCATATAGCTTACATCTACCCTTTTCAATTTCTTTAGGTCGGCACCCCTTCATTCACCCCTTCATCTTACTTTATATTGATTTTACAGCGTCTTTCATCTTTATTTTCTTTATAATTTGTATTTTTGATTTGTTTTTGTTTTTATAAATGTAAGCATATAACTGGGCTCACTTTTCATCATTTTGTAACAGTTCATTCAATAATTCAACAAATCTGCTGATGACTTTTTGAACATGGCTTTTATAATTGAACAAATCTTATATTTTCTGAATGTGGCTTTTCTATCATTTCATTTTAGGTCTTATTAATTTCGTTTCCATTTCTTTTGTCACTTTTTAATATTTTAAAGAAATAGCTATCTTTTTACCAATATTAGAGTCTGTGTGCATTCAATAGTCTTGCCTGAATTTATGTATTTCCTGTCACATTCTTATTAAATTCTAAAACACAAAAATTATATATTCATGTAAAAATTATGTTCTTTCTTCCTATGTTGGAAGATGTATGAGATATGTTTGTCTCATAATGTTATTTTTAAAATCTCTAAAATTACATTATTAATGGAAATCTGATAATTAATATCCAAATGGCTATAACTTCAAATTAATTTTTAGATTAGAAAACATAGAAATTTATAACATAAATATTTATTTATTTAAAAATTATGTAAGGAAATGAAACCCTTCTTTTATTTTTTTAGTTTTATCTTCCAAATAACAACTGATAAGAGTTGTATATCATTCTCTATTTTCTCCTCTACTTACAAGATATAGCAATATGTATATCAATATGTATATCTATTGTTACAAATCTCTATGTATGTATATACATTTTATTACATATCAGGGTGTAACCTACTTTTTTACTTAAAATTAGCTTATTACACATGATACATGATACTTTTGATTGTTTCACACATCTCATGGGTATGTGTATATATATGTACCTGTATACATACACATATATATTTTGCTAAAATAACAATACACACATCTCATGGGTATGTGTATATATATGTACCTGTATACATACACATATATATTTCTATTCTATTACTTTATCAGATAGATAATTAAAAGAGGGATTGTTGGACAATGGGATACCTATTTTTTATTTCTATTTTTATTTCCAATATTTTCAGATTTTATAAATAAATATAAGGGTAACTTTTTTTATATTTTTGTTTCTCAACTCATTCTCACTCTCAAAACTCTTAAAGTGCATGAAGGATTCTCACCAGCTTTGTCCTCATATTGATTTGTGCTAACACTACTTTCTTTTTAGGAGAATTTTAATATGCCATGTTTTATTGATTCTCATGGCAATTGCCTTGGCATAGTCCATGCATATTAAAATTCAATCCTTGCTTCTTCTTACCTTCTCTTACCATTGATGTGATATTATCAATGAAGGGCATGCCTAACCTCAGTCTCTGTCCTCTTTTTTTCATGTTTATCCTTCATTTCTACTCTCATATATTTTCTCAAGAATGATTCTCATTCAGCTAAAAATTACATAAACAGATTTCTTTTTTAAATTTTCTTCATCTGTAGAGACCACAGTCAGTCCTGGCAGGCTGTGTCCATGTTTGAACAACCATTTGGCGAAGAAGGTATGTGAAAAATGAGAGTTATAATTAAACTTTTTACTTTACCTGCAGTGGTTTTGATTACACTGGGCCTCTAGCCAAATCACTTCCATAACCTTGATTTTGGACAGTATTAAAATGTTAATATCTGTTGAACAAAAATAAAACTGTTGCTTTTCCTAAGTGCCCTTGAAAATTCAGATCTATAAACCACTCAAATGGAGCTTAATGTCCTGCTAAAGAAAAAGAAAAAAGAAAAAAACATAACTGTATATGAAGCTGGATAAGATTCAGGTCAATAAATATGATTCTTTTATTTTATACTGAACATATGTTATTTCTCAACCACTTTAAATTTTATCTCTTATAAACAAACAAACCAGAAACATTTCTCATGGGTTCACCTTGATGAATTTTAGTTCCAGAGCCTGGGTAGCATAGATTTACTTTCTAAATTTACATTTTTACTCTCGAGATTATTATCTTTTTCTCTTACTACACACACTGTTTTACTCAAAGTTGATAGGTAGAAGAACCCTTTACTTGGGAAAGAATACAAATAAGTTACTCTAATATTTTTTATAATGTGGATGTTACCTTGACACCTGCACATCTGTCGTTTTTAAGCACATGACTTTTTAATCAAGAACACAAAATATTTGAACTCCAGTACTTGCTGAGAGATTTACTGTCTTATTTAATTAACTGTCTTATTAAATGTCTTAGTTATCAATTCAAGACCAAGTTGGAGCCAAGTTTATTTTTGAGAAAGATAAAACAATGCCTGTCTAGCAGTCATCTCTTCAATTTTCTAAGCTTTATATTTATGTAATTGCAAAGTTACAAACCAAGACCATTCGCTTGTATTGCTTTAGTAATGCCTTCCATAAATGGCAGTTTCAAAAATGTAATATCAAGAAGTACTCATGTAAGAAAATATTTCTTCATCATTTATCAAAATACTCTTATTTCTCTCTGACCCGAGTCATATTGCTTCATCTTGCTATGACACAAATTTCTAGGGGACAAAATTAAAGTCTTAGATGACATTATCTTTTGACTTTTCTAATGTTCACTTTCTACCATTCTATAAAAGCAAATATCAAAGAGGCTCCATTTAGATTAAAAAAAAAATAGGGAAATTTGTCTTTTCTAAAGAATTGGAATGCTTCATTTACTTGGACAATAGATAGAAAATCACCCATTGCAATTTTTTTCTCCCTTGGTTGCGAAAAAAATCTCAATCAAATTTTGTGTTCAGTTACTATAATTTTCTTACCCCAGTTCCTTGGCATAAGATTTACCATCTCTATAATTAGAATTGGCTTAATTTTGAGTTTTTGAAATTAATTTTGCCTACAGTAAATGTATTTTGCTCTAAGCCATCTTAAATCTTTTAAAACTTAGGTGAATTATAAATATGTATAAAGATATTTTCACTTTGGCCATCCAGCTGTATCATTTGATTTTTAAATTTTTTATTTCATATTTTCTTACATTATTTAAATAAAAATTTATTTTGATTTAATATATAAAATCTATAGCTTTAATATACAAATCTTGGATAATTCAAATAAGTACATGAAAGAAAATTTAAATTATCCATTGCCCTTTTGTGAATTGTTTGTTTGTAAGAAACCTAAACTAACTCAAACAAGATAATGCCAGAGGGACACCATTGGCAGATGCAGAGACTTTTATAAAACCCACAGCTGGAAAAGAGTGAAGAAGCTTAAAAAGGAAGAGTCAAGAGCTATAGGAATTTTGTTTTCCCCTTTCTGTTTGTCAGCTTTATTTCCTTTCTCTGTAAATTTGTTCTTGCTGCTTTAGTATAGTACATGTAAATGCATATACTAGGAAATGACTGATCCATTCTTAGTTTTACTGTAGATTCCAGTTTCAAATTCTCAATGAAAGAATTTGATTAGAAGATTAGCCTGGGTCAGATGCCCACCAGCAGATACATCTAAAATGTAGCTTGCAACAGCTTCTATGAGTAATAATTTTTAAAGAAGAGAATATGTGAGGTGCAACTTACTTTCCAAAAGATAAATGCAACTGCCATGTCTTTACTGTTATAAACAATTTTTATATATTTTTATAAATTTATTTATTTTCAAGGGTCATTTTATGACTGTAAATGATATGTGTGATCTGGATCCTATAATTTCCTCTTAACTATAGCATAGATGTTTTTTTTCTTATTATAACTTTTCAAAAACATGTTTTAGACTCCAAAGTTTCCTATTGCTGCATAACAAATTACCACAAATATGGCAACTTAAAACAACTCATATTTACTAGCTGGTAGCTCTGAAATGTAGGCCAGAAGCCCAGGTGGATTCAACTGGGTTCTCTGCTTAAGATCTCATTGGCTGAAAGCCCAAGGTATGCCTGCGCTGGGCTTTTATCTGGAGGCTTAGGGGAGACTTCTTCCAATCCTTTTTAGGTTGTTGGTAGAATTGAGTTCCATGAAGTTGTAGGGCTGTGGGCTCCATTCCTTGTACCGTAAGGCCACCTCCATTTCTTCTTACTTGGCTCACTCTTTTGTCAAAGCTGGGACATGATCCCTGTTGTTGGAATCCTCTGACTTCCTTTTCCACTGTAGCAGAAAGTAGAAAACTCTGCTTTTAAAGGGGCTCTTATATTTAGATTGATTTACATGGAAAACCTCCCTTTTTTTAGATCCCTGGACCATATGACATAACATAATTATGGGAGCACCATCTCATCCTATACGTTTCCAGGAATTAGGTATGAAATCCTGGGGACCTACCATAGAAACATATAGGTTTTGCTCTGAAATACTAATCAATCGTTTCAAACCCATTTATTGACTATGCCTTTGGTTCCTAATAATTTGTAATTACATATTTTAAAACTATTCAATTATATAAATCTTAACAAAATAGGTTATATTTCTGAGTTATTTGTTTCATTATAGTCTTCTCATGCTTGTTGATGTTTTAATTCTAATAAATGTATCGTCATACTATAATACTTGGAAAGACAAATTCTCCTTAAGATCTTTTGATTTTCCAAAGTATCTCACTTATATGTGCTTAGTATCATGCTAAGCACATACTCTAAAAGAAGCTACAAAAGTTGAAACAGGTTGATAAGACATAGAGATAATCAAATACAACAATAAAATAAATATAGTCTAGAAATAGATATAAAACATATCAGAATTTAATAAAACACAAAAATCACTTTTGATCAGTAGGAAAAAAATCTATATTTTTAAATTAACAGTTTTCTGAAGACTAACAATTTAAAATATTTAATGAATAAAGCTGTGTCCCTACCTCACTTCTTGTATTCAAATAAACCATAAATCAATTTATTTATGTATTCAATACATGTTTTGAGCACTTACTTTTTTTCCTGGCTCTATTCAAGGCAACTGAGATACGGCAACTGAGATACAGCAACCAAGATGTAGAACTACAAGCATTATGAGTTATAGGATAAAACATTGTTATATCATCTTATTATACTTTAGGAGAGAGGGAAAAAAACTTTCTATGGTACACACAGATTCAAAAGCCGACAAGAAAAGAAGAAGAAGAACAACAATACTTTTAATTATGTAAATAGTTAAAATTTCTCTTGGAACAAAGCACAAGCATAGCAGGATTATATTGCAAGATTTACTAAACAACAGAATGATAAAGATGTTTCCAGCATTTATGATAAAATAATGACGCTCTAAATAAAGAAGAGCACTTTTAACTGATATGAAAAGAATAACGGAAAATGCACACTACATTAAAGAGTGTCACTTTTACTCTTATTTAAATTAATGCTAATTAAAAAAAAAATAAGACTTTCCCCTTTGCCTGTTATATTGACAAAGATTACAAAATCTTATTGTATTAGTTTTGTATTGCTGCTGTAGCAAATTGCCACAAATTGAGTGGCTTAAAAGAACACTTTTATTATATTACTGTTCAGAAGTTATAAGTCTAAAATTTTTACTAAATCACCTTCCAAAATTCAGATTTGTGTGCCTGATGCAATAGTAAGCCAAAACACCAAGACACCTGTGTTTGCAGATAGAAAAGGATTTATTTGATTTGGCCAATGAGAGGATGGGAGAGCAGGATCTCTCAAAGTTTTCCTCAAAATGCAAAAGTAGGGAATTTTTATGCAGCTGGCAAGCCAGGGAGTGGGAGTTTTAGGGAACCAAGGGAGAAAATCTGTTTCTTCAGTCACAGATCACATTTTGTGTAGCCAGACTTCTAGGTGTCAGCAGGTAAGCAGCTAATTGCAACTTTCTTAAAGGAATTTATTCCTTTTGCAAAACAAACTAATGACTTCTCTTTGTGACCCTAATGTTATCCCTTCCTGCTTGACAAAGAAACAGCATATCAGCAACATATTATATTGTGAGAACAAGGGCTGCTAGGTTGAAGAACTAAGATTCTGCAAAGTATTTAATAATTATGCATCACTGAAGTTACTTAAAGTGAAGAGCAGCAACTAGATATGTTGTTTAAGATATCATTGTTTTGTGCTTAACTAGTTATATTTTTCTATGATCTCAAATAAAGTGTACTTTTAAACATTTCTCCTGGAACTTGCTTTACAGGCAGGCCTTCGGAAGATGACTAACATATTTTGACTATAAGCTACTTGACAATCAAAGCAAAGGAAACATTTGGTTAAAAGTCTATATCCATATCTCTAGAATCCACAATTCAATACCTAAACATGTTTATTGTTAACTGTCAATTTTAAAATCTGGTGTTATAGAGATAAATTTAAGATCTTGACAGAGTTGTATTCCTTTTGGAGCTCCTAAGAAAGAATTCGGGTCTTTGTATTTTTCAGCAGAGGCTGCCCACATTCCTTCATAGTGGTCTCCAGCCAGCAATAACATCTCTTTTTTTACATCTTTCATTTATAAGGCCCCATCTAGACAATCCAAGACAATCTCTCATTTTAGGATTCTTGATCACACCTGCAAAATCCATTTTGTAATGTAAAGTAATATATTCACAGGTTCTGGGGATTAAAACATGGGGATCTTTGGAGAGCCTTTATTCTACCTATTACTCTGATAAAACCCAGAACTGGCAAGGACATGAGAAACAGAAGAAATCGATGCAATTTTAATAGGGCTGTTTCAGAGCCCTCAAATTGAAATCCCACATGCTCTTTAACCCAGTAGTGAATCATACATCCTCCCAGTGGTAAATAATATGTCTATACTCTAGAAAGTATTTAAAACATAAGTACAAGGACATTTAATACAGTACCATTTATACTAGCAAAAACTTGTAGGAATTAAATATTCACTAATCAGGGATTGATTTAATAAATTAAGATATATCCATGTAGTGGTTTTCTATATTTGGATAAAAAATTTTGTTATATCTGTATGTTTTAATATGGAAAAATGTTTAAGATAACAACTGCAAAAGATAAGGAAAAGATCCTATTTTACATATTTTGTAAGGTGTGGCTTTTTTTGCATGAGCAAGAATTACTTCTGTTACCAAAACCAGTTATACACAGTGTTATGAGTTACATTTCTCCACATTTGTTTAAGCAGAGGCACTGACGACTTTTTGTGCCAGACTATTCTTTCAAAGATGTTTGTATAGTGAACATCTTGCAAAGTCAGAAATAGTCTCCCTTCAGAGTGGAGAGCAGATTAACTGTCAGTATAAGAGAATGTTACTCTCAGCTTCAATCATTTGGGCCAATTTGCTTTCAGTCTTATAAAAAGTTGAGGTTTCCTAAACTCTAGATTCTCCAGTTGTGACACAAACTCACTGCATATTTAGGATCCATCTAGGCTCACCAGCACCTCTCCCCCATGGGACTTGCTGTGGGGTGGGAAGGACAAACACTGATGCTAGCTTAAAGCTCATACTGCTTGCTGCTTGCTCATACTGTATTGCCTTAAGTAAATAAGTCTGTTCTAACCCAAGTGTCTTGTGCCTTCTGCCAGTGCCCATGGACCTATTGTAGGCTAAATTGTTAGCTTCCAAGTATGGAAAAATTCCTTCATATTTTTGACCCATCAATTATACAAACATTTAATTAAAATAAGATACGCAAAATTGTAATTTAAATTACACAAAAAAATTAATTTATAAGCTAACAAATTAAAGCATTTTGACGAACAAAGTTAATTAAATACTCTGAATGATTAAATTATCTATCAGGAGAAAGATAAACAGGGATTTAGTATCCAAGTTACTGTTGGTATTCTAAAAGAGGTTTACTTAAAATAGTATCTGACAGCGTAGCACATTTCTGTTTGAACAGTGTCAGAAACTAACACCCATTTTTTAACACTGTGCTGGAGAAAAAGCTGTGTTGTATTAGTATATAGTATATCAATATAGAATTTAAAGGGTAATATAATAAAAATCAAGGTTTCATGTATTTCTACAAAAAAAGTAAATCAGACTCTCTCTCTCTCTCTCTCTCTCTATATATATATACACACACACACACACACACACACACACATATAGACACACACACATATATATATATACACACACAAACACACTCAGTCATCTTTTATAAATTACTCACAGAAACATCAAATAAAAATACAAACTTTTGGTATCAACATAATTTTGTTGAATGAATTGCATTCTTCATGTATTTAAATGCTTTCTGCTTTTATGAATAGTAATGACTTTCAAGCATTGAGAGAAAATTAAGTGGTCTCCTTTACAATCAACTTAATTCCTCATCCATGTCTACAAACTCTCAAGAATTTACTTAGGATGTTTTTCTGCTTGGCTCAGAATGTAAGGCTGGTACCAATACGAGAGAAAAGGCATGCTTTCTTATTCTCCACAGGACAGAAGAGACTTTAAGTGTGGCTGCTGCGACTCTGGGTTCAAACTCTGGGATTACCAGAACTAAAGATTGTGAATTTGTGCTTTTTCATGTGGAGGCAAACAACTGCCTACAGTTGTTATGGGTGGACAATTTTCCAGTAAGCCAGTATTAAATATTTACTTCTGATTCTGTTAACCAGGGTGTGGTGATCTGCTCAGGGATGTGCTGGTGGCTATATAAACTGCCTCTTCTGGGAGCTTGGGGCTGCTCTCTTCTAACCCTGTGTGGTAGAGAGTCAGTCGCCGGCCGGCTAATAAAGGCTCACAATTCATCTCAATTGGCTCCGTGGGTCTTGGGTTTGATCGCACCACAACACAGTCACCTACAATCTTTTCATTTGATTAATAGAGAGTTTTCTTTTTCTCTTTTTCCTCGATTTCTATTTTTTTGAGTCAGTTCATCTCCCTCCTTTGTCCAAAATCCAGAAAGAAAACCAGTTTTACAAGGTCTTAAATGACCTATGGTCCTATATGACCTGGCCACTCAATTTACTCTCCGCTTCTATTTCCCCAAATTACAGAGCCTGAGACAAATGCTTACAAGGAAGAAGTTTATTTTGGGAAATCATTCCAAAGAACCAGAACGAGGAAACTAGAGACAGTAAAGTGGAGGAGAGAAACTTGTCCTAGGATGCCTTATTGAGCTAGTTATCTCTGTGGGCAACTGTAGCTCAATCTTCAGGACCCCTTTGAGGCCACAGATCCTCTGTGACTAGACATGATGTGTATAATTTTATTCACCAGCAGTCACCCCCTTTTGCTCATGGGTTGCTCCAGAGGATGATATCTTGGCACTTCTAAGTTTGCTTAGTGTTGGAGCCAGCCAGCTGAGATCGAACAGCACCTAAAAGAAGGGGGTAAAGCCTAAGGGAAAAAAAAGAAGACAGAAAAGTTCTTCGGAGGACATACAGTCAATGCTGCAGCCTCGGGTTTATTTAGCCCAACCTATTTATACCTCAGCACAGAAAGATAAGCTTAGCTCTAGGCATGCCACTGTTTACTAAACACTACACCATCCTAGTTCCCATAAATCATGAATATCTTTCTCTCAGGGCATAAACATTCTTGTTTACAAGGCTGTAAATCATTCCATTATCTTAAAATGATTTCTTTAGGAGGCAAATCTCCTCACCAGTGTCAGTACTGTTTAACTTAAAATCCTGCTTCCTAAAACCATTGTTTAAACAGATTTAGCAGCTGCTTCTAGCTATGTGACACCTTCACGCCTAGTAATGGCTCCTGACAGCTTAGGAACATGCACATCCCACAGGCATACCTGCAGCACTGTGCAGCAGCCCTAGGAAGGCAATGAAAACAAGCCCTACCTGCCCGCTGAAGCAGCGATGGCCAGAGAAAAGGAGTGAGAGAGAAAAGGTATTAGGTAGAACTCCCCTGACCACTACACAGATTCACACCATGTTGCTCTGAGCTCATCTCCCACACCTGTTCCTCTCCATGATGCTCCCTGACCACACTGGGTACCACCTTAAGGCGTTTGCTTCAGCTACTCTTCATGTGTGAAAAGCTATTTCCATAGACTTCTTCAAGTCTTTGCCCAGACCTCATCTTCTTAAGGTTGCAAATACTGATCATTCTTATTAATATCACAACATGTCCTTACCCCTCTTCCTCATACCCCAAACTCAATCCCCTACCTTTTCAGTCCCCTATAAACTCAACTCAATATTTTTCTTTATTTGTTTTCTTTCCTCAATAATAATTAGCTTCAATTATACCTTATCACTCGTTATTTATGTATATCATTTATAAATGTACCTACAATCTATAGAATAAAAGCTCCTTTAGGATCTTTGTTTGATTTATTCACTGATGAATGTATTCAAGGAATATTTGGATAAATTTTATTCCTTTTTTTTTCATAAAATGTTTAGATTCAGAAAAAAAGTAACACTAATTAACCAGATTTGAAAAATGGAAATCGAAGGAGCAAAGGGCTTACCTTTTTTTGTAGTAACTATTAGACATCAGAGCTCTAAGAGGAGGATAATTGAAGCATTTAAGATTAGCAAATGCTAGTGCTTGAATTTAAAGTAATTTGCACTTTTATGAACCTCCTAAAGGTACTAAGTACAAATCCCCTGTAATTTAGTTTTCTCCTTAAACCATAAGTCAATATGTTCACTTAATGACTATTTAAGGTTAAAAGGGTGACCACATAGTTTAATAACAACTAACTGGTTGGGGTAAAGAAGTAGTATTATAAATTTTATGTTTGAAACTTTGTTTTAAGTAATTTAGAAATCTTTCAGTTTTATTCAGTGCTAAACGGAAAACCCAATAGAAAGTTTGCCACTCTTTCTTTTTGAGAAAGCTTATTCCCATGATTTAATTTTCTTGGATAAGCTTCCTGTTTTGGCTACATTGGCAACTATATTTTCAAAACAGAGACAAAACATTTCTGAGGTGACAGCCACCACTACAAAATTGTCAAATCAAATAATTAAACACAAGGAGAAAAAGATCCAGAGACGTCAGAACTGCTTCATGTTATTTCACAAGGTAGAGCAGTGCCATTAAAGGTTGGTCCGCAGGACAGTGCCAGGTCCACTATCTGCTTGTCATGGGGTCATGACAAGATAAGTACAAAAACTGAGAATAAGTATTTGGAAGATCTTGTAGCAATTTGTCCTTACAGTGACATCAAAGTTCCTAATCATTACACTAATCTAATTGAACAGGATATAGAATAGTCTGGATATTATCAAACTCATCTGGTCAGTTGCTTATGGGACCATCAATGTTACTAGTCATGTACAGTAGGACATATATTGAGTAGTAGGACATACACTATAGGAGAAAATAAGTAAATAAAACTGATCCTACTGCTCAGATAATTTGAAAACTCTGCTCTAGCAGTCTTGTAATTCTCCAGTCCCTATACTTGAATTAGTCATGGGGGGAGGGGGAGAGTTTTCAGTTAAATTTTGAAGTAAAGACTTCTTTTGATTTCTTAATTGTCCTCTAGCCAGGATACTATTTTATTCTCCTGAGATATTACACTATGGGAAGTAACTCTAGATTGCAGCGATCACGAAAACATGATTATCCCCAACAATGTCCTTAAATATGTTTTTATAATGTTCTGAGAACATCTAGAAAAATTTTTTAAAATAAAAAAAAAAATTTTTTTAAACATCATTTAAAAACATTTCTCTCTCCTTTTTTTAGCAACACTTATTGCCGTTAAGCCAGTAGGCCAGTATTGACAAACTCAACCTCTTGTTAAAGCCAGATAGGTGTCATAAAAATTATTCAAAACAGAAACAAGCAAAAGAGATTACTGCAAGTTCACTCACTCAGTGCACTTTTAGACTTGACATTCTATTTACTGCCTGTTTTACCACTATATAAGTAGAAAAATTAACTTTTAAATTTTGCTCGATACGAATGCAAAAAATTCTTTCTGGGAGGTGAAAAAATATAAAGATTTATTGCTCTGTAAAATATTAACCAGTTTCAGATCAAACCCCGATACAGGTGTTCCTTATTTACGATTGGTTTACATCCCGATAAGTAGGTTAAAATACATTTAATACACCTACGGTACCAAACATCATAGCTTAGCCTACTCTACATTAAGGGTGCTCAGAACATAATATCTAAAAAGCACTAACAACATAGTACATTGCAGTGTTATCCATTGTTTACCCTTGTGATGACATGCTGACTGGGAGCTGCAACTTGATGCCCCTGTCTGCCTCACAAGGGAGTATCTTACTGCATATCGCTAGTCCAGGAAAAAACCAAATTTCAAAAATCAAAGTATGGTTTCTGTTGAATGGATATCGCTTTTGCACCAATCTAAATTCAAAAAATTGTAGATGGAACCATCATAAATTAGAGACTATCTATGCGTGTGTATATATACTTCAAATACTTTTTCAATTTATTATACCATTTATAACATGTCTTTTTTATATTTATGAGTTATGATTTTGATTTTGAATATTATATTTTAATATAGTGCAGTTAATTTGAATTACTTTATTCTTCAGTTTAATTGAAATAGTTTCTTTTTAAACTTTCAATTAAAAAATCACAATGCATAGAAGTTTACTCATTTTCCTAATTTAAAATTTGTCCTTATGAACTGGCATATGATTTGCAAGTTATTGAGTGAACTAAAATATATCCTGATAACAATTTTTTTTACAGAATAAAAACACATGAAACTGAATTGTTTGTGTATAAAGAATAATTCATATTTATAGATATAATTTTACTTTTAATTTTTATAAGTGCATATAATGGTTCATATATAAGAAAGCACTGGCAAAATGAGCATTTGAAGAAATATCCCTGTCTCACAGTCTTAACACTGGCCAGTGATGTGAAGTATTATTAAAGTATTTGTTACCAATAAGGCAGTTTTCATCTTCCTTAATATCATAACAAAAAATTTAAGGGATTTTAAAATGGAGGAAGATATGCAGAATAGCACTAATTTATTAAAGTTTAATGGGTTTCCAAAATATTATCGATTTCATTGAAGAGTAAATATTCTTTCTCACTGCCTTTTAACAATGAAGATTAGGTAATATCTTATGGTCTCAACCTAGAGAAGGAGTGCCACTGTTTATTTTTCTCAGTTAAGTGGCTTTTAACAAGTACTTTCTTACTCTAATTTAGTTTTTGCCTTTATGTTGCATTTTGATGAATGTATGAAGTATTAATTGAAATGGCTGACAAAGCAAGTGCAACAAACTGTACTAGAGGGACATAAAAATTTCTAGAAAAATTGTTGCACTGGGTGATAAAATGCAAATTTTATGAATATTCGGGGATGGTGGATGTTCCAGGAATTTGTAGTGAAAACAGATGGGAACAATAGGTTATTAAGAATTGCGACACATTATCTTATATTATAAAGGTCATCATAAAAAATTCTGCAGTCTGGGCAGAAGTAAATAACAATGAATTAATGGAAGTGAAATAAACTATGGCTGAGGCCAAATCTCAAACCCTGAGGAGCTGATAAAAAGCAAACATCAACCATCTTGAGTATATCTCCGTAAGATCTACACTCTTAAAAACACTGTGTAGCCCATTTGAGAATCACACCCATTTTTGATGAACATCTCTGCCTATAGTTTTAATAATATTATGTGGACGAGGTGACTTTCTGATAGAGCTTGTGTAAGAAAATCCTAAGACACTTTTCTCCTTAGGGAAAAAATGAGTTAAGTTAAATGTTATGATTAGCTATCCTGGTTTACTCAAACTATAACCATGCATTGCGCTCCATTGAAAAATTATCTGTACATATTGATAAACATAACCATAACATTGCATTTAATTTATTAGTGAGTTTGACTTCAAACATAGATGAAGTAAGCTGAGTAAATGTGCTTTACATAGAATCCAAAAGGGTCCAAAAGAAAAATAATAATAGTACAGGCAATTGAATAATAGTTTCTTAAAGGAGGCTTAAGATATCCTAGATCATATTATATAGATATGTTGAGATTTATTTAACATGTTTTAATTACAATTAAACAATGTTATTTAAGTGAAGAAATGACCATTGTGGAAAAAATAATGGCAATAATGGGGCTGATATATATATCAAAATATTCCAATCATATAAGTAGTTTATGGTAATAGTTAAAAATACCTTGTAATAACTTATTTTGTTCTGTCATTTCTAAGCCAAAGAAATTATAAGGATTACATTGTAAAGAGGAAACTCAGGCAGAAATAACTGTTCTGTAATGTTTCATCAACTAAAATGTTTTTAACTGAAATATTAAGATAGGGATTTTTTAAATGTATATATGTATAATTTTAAAATGTTAAATAGTTAGATCTTAGAATTTGAAAAAATTCATGTAACTGTGTGGAACAACACACCACCAAGTCAAGTAATTTGATTCAATGATTTGAATGACAAAAACAACATAAACAGAATATGTACAATGGAACAAAAATCATGTTGCCCTCCAAGTGTATCTGTGTAATATCAAACAGTAGGAAAAATTGAAACAATATCTATAGAACTTTGAAATGAAGAATGAGTGCTCAGTCATACATCATCTAGGTTGATAAAGATACAAAGCTAGAGCTCATCTTAATAATTATTTACAAAAAAAAAAAAAAAAACCCTTCTAAAACAGTGATAAATGAATTTTAAAAAGGAGCCTATTATCCTGGTACTATGACTGAAAAAGATTTGTTTTGAGTGTTAAATCAAATATACATGTAAAGCTAAACAGATTCATTGTAAATTTACATGTAAAGTTGAATAAAGAATAGAAAAGAGAAAAGCGATAATGATTAAATCCTGATTAAATTAATGAAATGATGTAAAAAACATGGAGGGGGGAATACTATTATTCCTAAAGGTGAAATAAAAATGCTATATTCCTAACCTTTTTTATAGGAGCTTCAAAATTATTATTATACTTTTACATTTATAAGAAAAATAGGAACATAAATTTTTTAATTAAGAAAATATTGAAATATTTTGACAGCAGAAAAGGGCTCCTAAAATTCATCATTAAGTAGTAATCCCACATGAAGAAACTAATGTGCATAATGGTATTCAGTACTATATTATTTTTAATAGCCAAAACTTGGAAATAAGCTCTCTAACACTAGGGAAAATGTTACATAAATATACTTGTTCATATATAGTTTAAATAGACATTAAAAATAATTCATAATAATATAGAAATATGTTTAAAATTTCAGATGAAAAATTTATATGTATGTAATTTATATGTGCATACACAAAGCATAATATATATTACATACAAAGTATGTTAAAAATCAACTACCTAAACTCTGTAAAATGTATGTTGAAATAAATACACAAAAAAAATAGTTTATGTTTGTATAATGGTTGTAGAATTCTAGGTAATGTTTTCTTCTTCTAATACACATACACGAATACACATCATGATAGTTATGTTCTATAAAGTCACCACAAATGTTGAGTTAGTGAATACTGAACCATTACTTCTTAAAGAAAAGGTGGTTAGGTCCTATAAGCTTCTGATCACAACATTTTCATCAAAACATCAATATATAACCTTGGTTTATGTGTTTATATTTAAAGACACATTATTTAATATATTTTTCTTACAAATAATTATGTGCAGTATTTATATAAAAAAAACTAGCCACAAAAAGTTTAACATTTTCCTGATTCTGAGTATGTGATTGTAAATATCTCTGGCTTTTAGCTTCACAATAGTAATGTCTAGGACACTTTTCTTTTTATTTGAAATATATTCGTCATATAACAATGTGCAAATTTAAGGCATATAGCATGTTAATTTGATACATTTATACATGGTAATATGATTGCCATTGTAGTGATAATTAACACCTCTAACATATTACATAATGAACCTTTCTTCTTAGTCACTGAAATCATTAAGTTTTAGTGTCTTAGCAAGTTTGATGATTATAATACGATATTGTTATCTATAGTCACTGTACTGTACATTAGATCCCTAGGGCTTATTTACTACTTGTTGCAAGTTTGTACTATTAAACAATATCCTAGCTCCCCACCCTCATCCCCTGGTAACCACCATTTTACTTTCTGTTTTTATGAATTTGTCTTTTTAGATAAACATAAGTGATACAATACTTGTAAGATGCTTTTCATTGATTGCCATCTTATGAATTCATAAATTTAGCCATGTTCTACTTTTCCATAGCTCCATACAAATCAATGCATTATTTTTCTTCTGTTTCCTGGGTATACCATATTGTTAATTCATTAACATTTGACTCAGGCCAACAGCACTATAACTCACACCTTATCGAAGCTTATTAAATACACATATTTTCTCCTTAAAACAGTCTTATGCTTGGGGCCCATATCAAACGTGAAATTACCAACAAAATGCACAAAAATGCACAATGTGTGCCACCAAATGGACTGTGGAAAGAACACTTGCTCACAGTATAAGAGCCGAAACAAGAAGGCGGAGTGTCTCCTTGTTTTACCTCAGCGGGAAATGTTTGTCATAGGGTCAATCACATTTTTACTGCTCCTGTGCAAGTCTACAAATGATCTTGAATGACCTCGAAAGCACTAGAAGTATTGATTTGAGAGTTACCAATACATTTTAATGAGTAAGTTTATTTGCAAATGCAGAATCTGTAAATAATGAGGATTAAGTGTACGTGTGTATGTGTACATATATGGCATGGTTAATTGTATTCACATGTTCTTATAACTAGAAAATATAAAATAATCAGCTAATAAAATTAATATGATAATTTGTTTATAAAAATTATCAGCTTTTCTGCTTTTAAAGAAAGAAATCACATCCATAAACAAAATACTAAATGCATAAAAAGTTTTTGATGGTAACTTAATTTTTAAATTAATATTATATTTAATTATAATTTTAATCAATTAATACTGATCAAAATTGCCAAGAATTTCTTTAGAAAAATTTTAAAAAATATTTTAGAGAAATTTGGAGATCTATATATGTACACAAAATAGTCAAATAATATTTTCAAAAGTGGAATATAGAATTTCATAGCAAGTATTAAAACAAATTTTAGTCCGAAGAAGAGTAGACAGAAAAAAATGGAGCATAACAGATAAACTGGGAACACAGCTTATTATATATAAGCACTTAACAAGTTGTAAAGATAAATTTCAACTCAGTAGAAAAAAATCAGTAGATAGTGTTAGGTTAATTGGGACCCTTATGCACACTTACGTGTACTTACAGATATAAAGTTTTATATTACATGCTACTTCAATATTGATTATGAACATTCTTTATTAAATAATTGTTTGGTTTAGAAAAAACCTCTTGGGTTCCTGCATCTTGGATCCTCCACTTGTAAAACAAGGTAGTGGATCTATCATTCTAAAAAGAATGACATATTAAACAGTGTTCTGGAGCAGGCTCACATGCTCATGAAAGCTGATCATGCACCTCTCTTCTCAATTCCATTTTTAATGACAGCAAGTTAGTAGCTGGAAATTGATCATGATAGAAATATTTATACCAGGGAAATGGGCAAAGTCTGCAAATTAGACATTTTTCTCCAACAAAACCGGTGTTTAGACACTTATCAGCATACCACTATTTATACCTTTACAGATGATATCCATGCTATAATATAAAACATCATTAATCCAAAATAATTTCTAATGAGTAGTAATTTCAAATAGAATAAAATAATTTTTATGAAAAATCATAATTCTATGAAATTATATTTGGTATAAACATTAAATTAGAGATTAAAATAGTATGGAGATATTTGGGATATAAATTACAAGGTGATGCCTCTTCAGGTATATGAATGATCTAGGGTAGTGACACACAGCTCTGACTACACATTGGAATATCACAACGCATTTATTGAGACCTCCATTCCACCAAAGCTTATGATTTATTGGTTTGGGTGGGACTCAGGCATCGAAGTTTGTTTAAAAGTTCCTAAAGTGTCTCTACTGTGCAGTCAGATTGTCCTAAGATAATCACCAGTGTTCTCTCTACAGCCTCCTAAAGCTTTGTCTTCAGAGTTCCCACTTATGCTGAGATGTGCTTGAATATAAAGTTTTGTTTAGTTTTAAAAGTTGCACTTAAATATTCCAGTTTTTGTATCTTTGAAATGTGGTAATAAAGGAGCTCAAAGCTACTTCCTTTGGCTATTAAAAAACGAATCTTCTGTTCAGACTAGCAAATTAGGCTATAAATAAGAGTGGCTATGATTCTAAGGCTGGTATATATAATTTCCAAATCAGTAGAGGGGAAAACTGGGAATAAGAAAAATTCGACAATCCAACAGAAAACAAAAATGGAGAAAAACAAATGATGCATAGAAATAGTAGCATTTGCAAAAACATTAAGACAGTAGAAAACATCAGTTACCATAAATATAAATGAACTAAATATCTTTAAAAATGAAGATGGAATTTATTAAAGAATATTCCAATTATATGTTATATGTGTACAGAGAGCTATACCAGAAACATAGAAAAAGAAAATTTTAGTCATTTGCTTGCTTTTTTTTATTTACTCAAAAAGTGTGTACTGCTGTGGGCAACATTCTATGTTCTAACAGTACGGCCATAAACCAAATTCGCCTCCTCCCCCTGAAGCTTCCATTCTTGGAGAGTAGGGGTGGGGTCAGGTGACAACACACTATAAACAAAATAACCGGTCTATACATAGTATGTCAGTAAGGGTAAGTAATATGGAGAAATATAAAGCAGAAAAGATCTATAGAAAATGTAGAGAGAGTGTGTAATTTTAGGTAGAATGATCAGGGAAGCAAGACTGAGTGGATGAAATTTCAATAAATACTAAAGGGAACAAAGATTCAGTAGCATGATTATTAGAGCAAGAGCCCTGCAAAAACTGGCCCACCTGAAAGCCTACCTGGGTGTTCAAGGACAACCAAGGAAGCCTGAGTGAGCAAAGGTGGAGTACAAAAGACGAGGACAGGGAGGTTATGAACAAATTGCAAAAAACTTTTAAGTCATTATAAGCAGTTTGTCTTTTATCATGAGTGAAATTAAAAGCCACTGAGGTGTTATGAGCAGTGGATGAACCTGGCTTATAGTTTAAGAGAAACCCTCTAGCAACCATGCTGAGAATAGATTGATAAAGAACCAGTTAATTAGGAAGCTATTGCATTGATCCATGTGAGAGAGGTAGTTATTTAAACCAGTATGTTAGAAATGGAGTGTATGAAAGATAGAGCCTACAGGATTTTCTGACAATTTTGTGAGAGCAAAGAGGAATCAGAAATGATAAGATGGCCCAAGTAACTGGAAGTATGAATGTGCCATTAACTAAAATAAAGGAGTTTTTAGAAGTTGCAGAGAAGAGAGAGAGAGAGCGCGCAGCATTTTGAGTTCAATTCACTGTGAACTTGACAAGAAGAGTTTTAATGGAGATTAAGGCTGCATATAGTAAACTTGAAAAGAATGGGAGGGGAGGAACTAGAGACAATGGGTTTATGCAACAGTTCCACATAGTTTTACTGTTAAAAAAAAGAAAAGAAAAGAAAAAGAACGGAGTAATAGTTAGAGGTCAGAGTAATGTCAAGACATTTTATTTATGGAATATATAAGAGCATACTTGTTTGATGATCAGGAAAGCCTCAGGTAGGGAATCTTTTTGACGAGGAAGACAGAGGACAAAATTGTTGGTAAATACAGGCAGGTATACTATAAGGCTAATGAAATTTAAGATTCAATCGCTCACACTTTAACTTTTTCCATAGCTCTGGGAGGTGCCTTAGCAATTGGCTTTTCATTATTGTGTGTGTGTGTGTGTGTGTGTGTGTGTGTGTGTGTGTTTTAATTTTCAAATGCAAACTATTTTAAACATAAAAGATTAAGATCAGTATTGCTATCTATATTGACTTCCCTTCTATCCACATTGCCCTCAGAATAGGTGATGAGTGACCACAGCATGTTGGGAATTAGGCAAAAGGGAATTAGAATTGGGGGATATATTTGGTTTGGGTATACTGAGATATAATTTGATAGTTTACATTCACTGCTACATGACCTGATGTAGAAAAGTGACCACAGCATGTTGGGAATTAGGCAAAAGGGAATTAGAATTGGGGGATATATTTGGTTTGGGTATACTGAGATATAATTTGATAGTTTACATTCACTGCTACATGACCTGATGTAGAAAAGTCCTCCAGACATTCTATCTCTTACTCTACCACGGTGCTGACTCACCTGGAATCCTGACACTAAGGGATAGAAAGAGAGGTCACATCTCAATTATGAAAGTGACTTACAATGCCCAACACCAGAACTATGTTAGCAGTGGATGAGTAAAATATTTGTAACATGTGGAATCAGAAGTTAGTCTACGGAAAATTCAAGTCATCAGATATCTTAAATAGGGGGTGGAATATTTAATCATTGATAACTAGTTATAACACATGAACTCTCTTGTTTGAGATAAATGCAATAGTTTAGTATATAAAATCATAATTACACTTTCTAAGAAAATAATTTTTCATATATTTCTGTAATAAAGCAATAGAAATTATTTCTGAAAGCGCAATTTCAAATTTTTCTATTAATATCAAAAATAATAATTAATTTAAAAGAATACATTTTCTAATAGAAGTAATTTGAATAGATATTTGGATTGATAGTCCAGCTGATAAAAAAAATAAATCACATGAACACATTAAAATATATTTACATTTCTTAAAGATTTACCACAAAATAATGATATTGATTCAAAAAAAAAAAGCATGCAATCTATAAGAGGACAACATCATTAACAAACTGGTTACTGTTATCCACTCAGAGTATTTAAGCTTTGTCATTCACTAGAGTGAAGTCTTATAACTCGTATGTTAAAAAATAAAAAAGAAAAAAAAAACAAAAAACTAATAGAGATTTCAACAATCTAACAATAATGCTAAAAGTTTACATCTATGGCCGTGCTACCCTGAACATGCCCAATCTCGTCTGATCTTAGAAACTAAGCAGGGTTGGGCCTCGTTAGTACTTGGATGGGAAACCACCTAGAAATACTAGGTGCTGTAGGCAGTTGAAAATAAATCAAATAATTAATTAATAAATAAAAGTTTACATGACATTACCGATATTCAAGTTGAAATAAACTTTTCTAAATCTCAATAATAAATTGAATTTTCATCAACAATGCTAAAAGAATAATTAAATTACCATTCTATTCTCTCTTTACAATAAAATTATAAAAATCTTGTCATATGAAGGGGCATGAATATGCAATAAAATTATGGGGAAAATGCATTATAGAAACACAGATGGTTAATAAAATATATGCATATAAATTTTCTGGATATAAATATTCTTATAGTATTTCTACATCTTTTATATTTGAAATTTGTGGTGACTTATTTATTTTAAATAAGTATTCACATTTATACTTAATTTTATTTGTTATTTTGTACTGTTTTTCCTAAAAAGGACCTCCAAAATTTATAAACCCAGGTCCCATAAAACCTGGATCTGCCATGTTGGCAAGATGTCCTTGAAAAGTTAAAAGTAATAAAATTTAGAATATGAGTAAAGGATTCATTTATTGAAATCAAAGAGAAGGTAGAGTACATGGATGAATATTCAGGGAAGTGTTATGAGAGAAGAGTTGGTAAGAATTTCTGGAAAGGTTCTGAGTTTTTATATTTCTTAGTAAAGTAGCAGGCGAGGTGGTTATCTGAGAATAAAGATGAAAGAGCATGTGTTATAAGTTTGAGGAGTGAGAAAGTGACATGGAATCAATGTTAAATAGAGTTTGAAAGCGAATGAACTGGGGAAATACATGAATCTTGAGCAGCATTGAGAGTCAACTTGAGGCTGATGATCATGAATGTGAAGTGAAATTACTCAACCTGGTCTTTCAGTTTTCCTCTCCATGGGAGGATGCACAGAACAGGCAAAGCGGTTTTTATCTGTGTGATTTCATCAAACTGAGAGAGAAGGGCAAGATAAGGGCAAGATAATTGAAGAAGTATGCCAGAGAGAATCAGAATGCTTGCTAAGAAAGTTTACTTGGGTAAAGAGGAGAATGAAAGCACATGAAACGAAGACCAACAAGAAGTAGAGGTATTGATCGATTTAGGTCTTTGTAGGGCTTGTAGTAGAGTTGAGTTGAAGTTGAGTTATCAGAAATGTGGTAGGTGATATATGGAATGTTGGTTATTTTGGCAGAGATTGTTAGTAACATGTATGCCCGCTAGGAGGTGAGTGGATGAGAAATCAAGGAAATGAGCGGTTGGTATCCTACAGGATACTACAGGATACAACTGACTACAGTCAATTGACAAGGGACTATCAAAATGAACAAGAATTATGTCAGAAATAGTGTTGCAAAAAATGACGATGAATCCAAGATTCTATTGATGACAATAGTAAGGAGAGAGAGTAGATGATGTGGGTAGATAACATAATATTTGAAGCTTAAAAAGTTTTGGGAGGAGGGAATGATGAATAATCTTAGAGCTGGAATGATGAACAAGGAAAATCTTTCCTATCTTTTGTCTCGATAACATCCGAGATATAAAAAAGAGAAGTTCTAGGTGGCTTCATAGTGTAGTGGTTAACACGTCTGCTTTAGAGCTAGTTCTTAAGGGAAGGCGGTCGAGGGTGGAAGTGTAGAGGGAAATTCTAGAATTCTATGAATTCTTTCTTGGAAATTTGTAAGAGACCTGAAGATAAGCAATCCAGGAAGCTGAGGATGATGGCCCTTGGCCTCCAAGCAGCATAGCCCAAGGCCTTAGGAATCTTGAAGGGTGGGATGTGTTTCTTCCATGATTCCCAGTCATGGTATGCTAACTCCATATGAGGTCCCCCTTAATATATGCCTGCTTCCCTGATTCCTATCCCTTTCTTAGTTTTTTGAAAGTGCAATATCTATACTCCCCTGGAGCTTATTAGTGAATTTCAAATTTCAATAGCATCATTGCCTAATTTCTCCTAAAGCCTAGATAGTTCTTTTTATTCAACTTGCTCTCCCTTATGCAAGGAAACTTAGAACAAAGATCTAAAAACCGATTATACTTCTTCTGAGAAGAGACAGTTAAAAAATAAGCAAAAAAAGAACTCATTAATCAATTAGTGAACATGTCACTCAGTAATGAATATTTTCTCCTATTTTGAAGTATTTCTTTTGGAGAGGTTCTCAGAAGTGAAATACTAAAACAAAGTTATTAAAATATAAAAGTGCACATTATTTGATACACACTAGCAAACTGAACCCCTTAAGCCTTAAAGTACTCAAAGAAACCGATAAACATACCAATTTGTCTTCATTATAACTGGCATTGTTTTTAATTTGCTGATTTAATAGTGAAAATAAAAACTGACCACACAACCACTAGCATCCCCTCTTACATCTGACACTTCACATCTGACAATTTTTCTAAATAATTTTATCAACAAGCAAGTAGAAGCAGCCCATTGTTTGTGTACAGTTCTCATTTGAAACAGAAATTATTATTTAATTACATCATTATCCACTGAGAACAGTCATCTGAGCCATTTACAACCAGGGAGTCCTCATTATCTGTAAAAGGCAAGTATAATCAATTAAGTTAAATGCTTCAGTGAAGCTGAAAGAATTGCTCCCTAAATATTTATTTTGGTCACTTACCAAGAGTATAATGTATACATAGCCAAGTCTCAAGCTTAAGAACAACCCTCAGCAGATTGGTCTCTCTAAATCTTAGCATTAAGAAATTACAGATGACCACAAAATTTCATTAGTATCGGCCAATATTGACTAGAAATAGGAACAGTAGATTAAAATGATTAAACATGTTGCATAATTAGTAGCAGGAAGTTTACTCTCCTTCTGAAGTACTCGACTTGAGCAAAGTTAAGTCCATGGGAATTACAGCTGAAACCACTTTCCCTGTTACTTCAACATTTAACAGTAAGTAATCTTTTATGATTGCTCCAGTTCGTCTTCATCTGGCTAGGATATAATTGGGAGATATTATGCCCACTATTTCTAAAGTTGGAGTTATTTCCAGGATGTGGCTCTGAGATAGTAAAGTGTTTTTGAGACCAGCTGATCTATATATGTGACTGATTCCTGTTCGGGTCTCTACTAAACTTTTAAGCTCAAGATAGATGCAGAAATTTACTCTTGCTGTGGCTACCTAAGACAAGCATCCTGAGTAACTTCTGTTGCTTATTAAACTTGCTGTCTGCCAATCTAGAGTGGTCTGCCTTTTTCTGTGGCCTCTCCTTCCCCTCTGTAAACAGGAGCCAGTTTTGAATTTCACTCAGGGAACTCCCAAGGTTGAAATACAAAGGTAACACAAGTTAGTGTTTTAAAAAATCTAAATGCCACAACTTCACTCCAATAACAATTTATTATACATTTTACCCATCTCTTGAATGTTTTTTTTTTAACAGTTATGACCCTTCAAATTAAAACACATGAGTTAACTCAAAAATGAAGTACATACTACTACTGTTCTCCCTTTTTTCTTTTCTTTTTTTTTAGATGAGGCAACCCTTGGTTGACCTCACAGATTGCAAGGAGCTTGTCAGCTTACAATCTCTTATTTATTTATTTATTTCAATTTTTATTTTTTATGCCTACAGCACCTGGCTTTCCTAGGTGGTCCACCCATCCAAGTACTAACCAGGCCTGACCCTGCTTAGCTTCTGAGATCAGATGGGATCAGGCTTGTTTAAGGTGGCATGGCAGTAGACTGTTCCATCTTTTTTATTGGCAAATTCTAGTCTCTTGTATTGCTTCTCTTAATGTGCTCAGGAAAAATACAGCTATACCCAGCTATTTAAAAACTAGGGCAAATTGCATGATAAGCTCTACTAATATTTAAATTATAGTCTCCATACAGTTATTACATTCCTATAAAACAATATTTCTTGTAGAAATTATTCTTTATAGATTGGACACAAATTTTCAGTGTAAGTTAAAATACCAACACATGTCCCAAAGCTAAAGAATATATTAATATATTCATAATAAAAATATATATAAAGCTCTGAATACACGTACCCACATTAAAATCACTCAGGCTATTCCCTGTGTTCGTAATGTTTTTTCCTCATCTTGCCTGTTGCATATTGGTTTTATTTTGATTTCAAATCCACTTGTTTATGACTTAAGTGAAGTTGTTTCGATCTAAGGACAAATCTGTTTACATTGAGGAGGCTGTGCCAGGATGTTGTCATACACATTTGTTGCTATTGATAAGCACTCAGTTGCTCAGCAGTTGACTGAGGAGCAACAGTCACAAAATGAGGATTTTAACTTTAAACACAAAGAATCTGTGAGGACTTACCAGGGGTGTCGGATCTGGACAAGGTTACTTTTTACTGATATAAATAGCTCTTTGAAGATCTTGAGGCATTTGCTCCTGCCTTGGTCAGGCTGCTCTTGACTTGCAGGGGTGTTAAATGACGCAGCAGTTTCTGAAAGAGAAGGGCCATGTGTTTCCTGCCTTGGTGGAGCTACACCCAGGAGGCAGTGGCGCAAGTCATGTATTGGTCCCTGGAGTAATTATCTTCAGAAGAACTCACCTTGCCTGCAAGCATCAGAGCCATTGCCTGCTGAGTGACTCAGTAGCAAGAGACCTAAACCGGCAGGTGATATCTAGCTTTTCATTGAAAGGACTGACTCTAACTGAGAACCAGCTCTTAGAATGGTACACCTCAACTAAATTTGGATGTTATTCCTTTCATTTTCCTTTTGCCTGGAACAATAGTAGCAATAGTATGATTAATCTATTATTGATCTGGAGTATGTTATTTCTTCATTGGTTTATTAAAAGACATTATCCTCTATGCTTTTGGCTTGTGAAATATTATTATTATAAATTATAATTTCCACAGTAAATCTGTGTTAAATAAATTATTGTCAAAGACAGACTCAGTCTCTGAGCATAATTGGCCTCAGACAAAATATTGTCAAATTCGTGAATGCTGCTAGTTATGAACAAGTTAATTCTCTGCCTTTAAGAGTGTTATTGATAATGTTGCCTCTAAATTTAGTTACTTTAAATAATGGTCTCCTCTTTCCTTAAATTCCTAGAGCATTTATTGACTATACCTTCTCTTTGGAAGTTAGCTTAAGTTGGCTTTGATTATTTCTTATTTTTTATAAGTCTATCATCTCTCTGAAAATTAAGTGCTCTCAGATCTGAGGAGTCTTAAAACTGTATCCTCTTGGCTTCACATGGTATCCCTTTGTGCTTATTGGAAGTCAGAGGAATTCTGTACTGATTAAAATTTTGAGGCTACATTATATTATTTGTATGATGATTAGGAAGGAGAAATAACAAATATCGTAAATATACATGCATGTTATCATCGTACTTTTGTTCATGTGACTTCTTCATGCAATTTGAGAGGAAAAGGATACATTTTGTACTTTAGAGTCAGGGTAGCAAACTGTTTTTTGTAAAAGGCCAGATAATAAATATTTTAGATTTTACGAGCTATATCATTTCTGTAGCAACTGCTCAACTCAGCTGTTATAGGGTGAGAACATCTACAGATAATGCACAAAGAAAGGAGCAGCATAACTATGTTCCAATAAAATTTTATTTTTCAAAATAGGTGGTAGGCCAGATTCAGCTGCCCAAATCTAGAGGGCTAAAGTGTTTTTCTAGTGTGTTGCTCTAGAGTGTCGATCAGGATATATTAAATTTTAAAAAGCATACATCTTATTTCATTTGTACTTAGTGATACAAAGTAAATAAACCAATATTCACTCAGTGCTTACTTATTTTTTTCATATACACCCTGATAGCAAAATTTATGCTAGCAAATGCATAGTATATAGGCTTTGATATTGCAAATTTTGAAAACACTTTGTAGTACAGCATACCTTTCTTTGTTTTAAAGGTGTTATTATATCTTTTCATGTAACTATGATTTCAATGGTAAGATTATTTAGATAAAATAATATAAAATATGTTATATTTTTTGAGAGTTGAAACAATTATTTACTTATGATTCAGAATTCATTTTAAATAGTTTAATCATGGAGTATTTTTTTTTAATTAATCAATAAATACATTTGAGAATTTCTTAAATGCCATTTCAAGGGTTATTTCAGGCACCTGGAAAAACTTCGCACAACTATTTACCTTCATCCATTCTGTCCTAAAAACACATTCCATGTTCATACTTGGTGTTTCTCTTTTGTGTGACTCCAGATTTTCTGAAAAAACAATTATAGACAGGTATATGGATAGACAGACAGATAGGCAGGCAGGCAGGCAGCCAACCAGCCAGACAGACAGATGATACATACATACATGCATACATATATACGTACATACATAACATTCAAACAGAGATAAACAGATAATTATCTCTGTATAATCCAAAAATATTTAGAAGTCAAAGTCAAGCTTTGACTTTTTATTTAGAAGTATTATTAAAAATAAGATTATATTTGTTTTTGAGAAGTTTATTTTCCTGATAATAATCAATAAACACAGATAAATTTTAACCATTTTTGTTTTCACTGCTCTAGGTGTGTGGTAGTGCCACCTGCTGGTGTACTTTAAGGAAATGACGGTATCATGAATAAAAGCAATCTGTATATTGGACATGCTATAAAAACGCATTGTGAGAAGCTGTAAAATTAAATGATGTTGAATACTTAAAGTTACTTCATCTATTTTTAATTTTGTGTTTTAAAGATTTATTTTTAAAGACAATACAATTGTCTATCTCAGTCCTTTAATGAATTCATTTATAATAGTAAAAATTTCTAATAAGGAATTTATAACTTTAGGTGCCAACATTGTTTTATCTTTTTTGTTTGCAGTTTTTCTAAAATTTCTTTATACTTCTCAGTTTACTCAGACTTGCTGTACTCAGAATATTCCTCAGTATTAGACTTTCTCTTCTCCCTAAATTCTTTTATAACCTCTTGTATCCATGTAAACCATCTACACAATTTTTAAATATTTAAACTGCTTAAAATAAAAATTTTAAATAATCAGAATGGAAATATTATTGTTAGCTTGCAAAAAGCCGTTATTTAATGCTAAGATATTTGTGGGGGGAGGGAGAGAAGATAGATCTCTCTGCCTTAGAAAGTTTTTTTTTTTTATGAATAAATGAATTCAAAGTTCCATGTATTAATTCTCAGTAATTGATTCTAACCTTCTCATTCATCCCATTTCTTCAATATCTTTTGGAAAACAATTAACTGCTTTTTTTTCCCGGGGGCAAAAAAATAAGTAGAGAAGCAAAAGTACATTGAAGGTGAAATTGTCTAGTAGACCAAGTTTATATAAACGTAGTAGTTCCTTCACATCAACTTTTTGAGCATTTCTTAGAATCCCCTCTAGCAACCATCCCCCATTTAGTATCCATTTCTCCATGTAACATTCTACACAGTGATTGCCACTAAAACACCGAATGCATGAGATTTTTACTGTCTCTCTTAATACAGCAGGTCTTGGAATAATGTCCTTTCGTTCGATGGCCTTTCATTATAACGTTAACGAGATGCTGAAGAAACTTAACTCTTATTTATATCAATTAGCCTATGGTAAAATTGGTTTTGTTCTATGTTGCTTCAGGTCCCAGAAGCTATTGATGACTTTAAATGAAGACTTACTGCACCTCGACCAAAAATCATTGTACAACTCTCTGCCTTCCTTCTGCTACATGGCTTTCACTATTTATTTTATACTTAATTTTAATTGTCTAATTTTAAGTGCTTTTGCCATAAGCAACCTCCATTTCTTTTAAAAAAAATAGTCTGGATATAAAGAATAAACTTATTTCATAAATAAATACCTGTCATTGGCTTTTTTATTTTTTTTCTTGAAGACCTTTTTCTGAAAAACGATCAGTAGAACTAGTAACTTCTGGTTAAGGCTTTGCATGGTTGACCCTTTGAAAACCTCGTTTAAACCAAAAGGAGTCACATGAATGTGAACATTTTATTTACCTGATATATTAGTGCTAGATTATGGGGAGATACGGGTCTTGTGGGTCCCTGGAAATCCACGATTTGTTTATTGTTTTTACTACCCCAAATCAGAGCTGACCCTATCGGAATTCAACAGTGAAGGTGCCAGGACAACCATTATTTTAGTTTTTCTTTGCATCGCAGCCTGCTTTGACAAAAAAATAAAAATAAATAGAAGTTCTAAAACTTGCCTATTTGCTAATGTAAAACTAATTTAATATGACTTTCATAACAAAAATATTTAATGCTTTATAATGCTTATATAATTCACCAAAATATAGCAAAGCCATATAATATCACCTCTCTCTCTGTGACACATTTTACTGAATATTGTATATTGATTCAAAACATTAATTTTTTGAGGAAAATATCCACTTTGTTGTCCTCTGTTCCTTTATTATTAAGTGATGGTCAGTGCTGATCATCTGCTTGAATGAGCAACAGGAAAAGTGACTAATTCTTTCTGGTGCTAATTTGTTGAAAATTTAAGTTGGCATATTGTTGAGGAAGCCTTTTTTTATTTCCTTACACAATGTATCTCTTTATATAAATTTGCTAAAAGTGTCTTGTCTGTCTTTAAGATCTGTTTTGAGAGAGAGTTTTAGTCTGAATAAATAACTTCAGCTTATCTCACTACACTTAACATTCTAAATCTATGCTTGAAGACTACCTAACCCATGTTCTTGGCAACTAACAATGCAGACTTTCTTAGTGAATAAATCATTCTGTAGGAGTAGACTGGACACCTTTTGAAGATGTGCACATTACCAAAAGCTAGCAAAATGAGAGTTAGTAAAAGTGAATACTAATTTAATGAAAAGTGCCTGTTCAGATGATAGAAGATTATTTGCTACAAGAAGCTGATGACAGATTTTCTGCTTGTGTGTTATTCTTAATGCTCATTGTGACTAGTAGTCATAAACTAATTTAAAGACAGAAATTGTGACTGTGATTTCCTTAAGTGCAAGAATGCCTGCAGTATTGGTGAATGTGAATGTTTAGTAAAGGTCCTGGGGCCAAATACCCAAACTTTAAACCTCAGAAAGCACAGTAGGGATTTCCCAAATCATGAAGATCCTGTACCCGAAAATACAGGAGCTCAAGTGTTGGTCCATTTGCCTACCTAAGCTGAGATCAGTTACAATATAACTTGCTGTTTTGGATATCAACTCAGTTTATAAAGTTTGAATACTTAGTTATATTGCTTGCTTTTGAGATTAAATAAAAATTATTAATTAAATAGTTGAAAGGCCAAAAATGAATGATCAATAAAAATAAATAAACAATAGACATTCTCACTAGTAGTGAAAAATAATCAAATTAAAAAGCAACAATCAGATACAATATTCTATCTATATATCATTCAGTACTTCCAGGATGTGTTGGGAACTTCACACTCATAAATAGCTAGTAGGAATATAAATTTTTTAAATCTTTTATAGAACATAATTTGGCAATATGCATCTAAACTCTAAAAATTTTGCTATCTTTTCAACAATTTATTTTCATTTTTATTAACAATGCATTTTTATTAATCTTGTTAGTCTAAGGAAGTAATAATAGATGTTAGCAAATAGTTATATACAAAGATTTTTATTGAAACATTGTGTGATATTAGTCAAATATTGCAATTGTCCTCAGTATTCAATAATAAGTTAACATGATCAAATATAATACTAGACATGATAAAATATTATGTAGACACTTAAAATATCTTTATTATGCATTTGAAAGACATAAAAATGTGCTCATTCTATTAAATAAAGGTTATATAAATATATTAACAGAAATTATGAACCAAATTATATTTGACTAATTAAACACATATTTCCTAATGTTTTTGATGTCTTCCCTATCTTAGTCTTTTCTTTCTTACATAGGAAAATATTATTTTGGGCAAACAAAATAAACCATAATTAATAATTGATTGTAAGCTTTAAATTAGAGCTCAAATACTAAATTCAATAAAAATTTACATAGCTATCACAATCTAGTTCATTAAAGAAGAAACATACCTACTCATTCTAATTGATATTTTTAAAAAAGCAATATTAAAAATAAAACCTCAATCCTTAAGATACCATAGGCAAATCTGGATAATGGATAGGTTTTTATTTTTATTTACAAAATAAATACCATGGCCTTTCTCCATGTTTTGCATGTATTCTTAGCCTCTCAGTCACAAGCTGTCCCACAAGGACGCCCAAATTAAGTATTCCCACCATCCAATCCTAAAGTCCAAGTTAATAATGTTTGTTATATGTTCAGCTGGAATTCTGTTTACACTATGTAAATCTTACAGTTTATGGTTGTTATGGGTATAACTAGGTTTCCTGTAGAATGACAGAGATGCATCATATAAAGTCATATGTCTCAGTTTACCCAGTATGCACCTGTTGCTCAGTATAATTTTTAAGTGTACCCACTTTCCTTCTAAAGACTGTCCATATTTGGATAATAAATTAAATGGACACCCTAATCATAATAGAAAGGAACTGTTTTAATAAAGTTTAATGAAGCGATAACAAGTAGTTATTATCAAAGACTTGTCAGTGAAGATAATTATCAGAGAATAAGAAAGGTGTGTTCAGTAATATCATGTAAGTAGCTATTAATTAACCTTCATGTAGGCCTAGTCTTGTTATTGACTTAATGTCAGAAATGAAATTACTAAGTGCATTATTATAATCACTCATTCTATTTTTGCCACTGATTAAAATAATTTTTTAAATCTTAATTTCCTCATCTGTAAAATAAGACTGATATTGCCTGTATTAATTATCAGAAATAGATTGTATGACTTAATAAATTATGTATCTTAAATTCATTGGAAGAGATAATATGCAACATTATTTTATAAATATTTGCTTTTTTGTTACATCTATTTTGGTTATGTTTATTTTTTTATTACTGTCTCATTTATTTGTATTTTTATAAAGCATTATAATTTATTCTGTATCTTCATAAAAAGTCAGATTTACTTCTAACCTAGGGGTTAAGTTTGATTTTTAAAAAACTTCCTATGAAATTATTCTTTTCATTTTCATATATAATCTTGTAGATTTTAATGTTAAATATTAATTGAATAAGGTGTAAATGTTTTTTCTCCAAATATGTTTTCAGTAAATGAGATAATCATTGCATTAAATAATTGCAAACAATTATTTAAAACCAATAGATGTTCTTATGTCAGCATCTAGCTCCTCTAGATCCAGCGGATGCAGCCAAGGAGTAGGTGTAAACAAACATGATTTTTACTTATCTCAAAGGTATAATTAAGAAAATGTAGTAAAAACCATTATTCTGAAAAAAAAATACATGTGAAGAGATTTTAAAAGGATTATATGATAGTAATAATCCTTTTAGGGCTTTTTTTTTTTTTTTTTAAGTTTAAGCTCCCTTCCACAACCTAGATTATTTATTTATTTGTCTATCTGTTCGTTAGTTTGGATAAAGTTAGATTTGTATTTTTGAAAAGAGCCAATGTTAGAAAACAGCAGTGCAATTAGGATATTGCCCATGAAAACTAGTGGGAAAGCAGTCTCAATTGCTTACTGCATTTCCTCCAACAGCCTCTGCAGCTTTTCTAATTTGGTCAAGTTTTTCCAGCCCACAGTGACTTCCCTTCAGTTCTGTTACTACCCATGCTTCATGGCTGCTTTCCAGCAATAAGCTCTACATAAATAATTTTCATGATGACTTCAACTTGAACAATATCTTCTTTTTGCAATCTTCTTTAAATAAATCTTATAATTTAGGGCAAAATACTTTTTAGAGATGTTACTTTAGATTTTTCTACATTTTCTCTCTTTATTTTTTCTTTGCATCTCTTCAAGCGCTTCCATGGCTTTTATTACAAGGCTTTCTGGATTGTTTTCAAAAACCTAAAGACTTGAGGAAAGGTTCACGTGAGCCCTCAACAAATTCTTGCAATTGAAAGCATAGAGTGATGTTGATACTTGGAGAGGAGGAGACATGCAGACAACTCTCTGGCAGGACCCAAAGATCTCAAAAAGGATGGACACAAGTGCTTGAGAAGATTCAATCCACACCCAAACTTAGCACCAAAGATTTCCACATCTCAATCATGGCAGAGATGTAACAATGAAGGCCTAAAGTGATCCTGGGGGTCAGAACAAAAGTATCTAAACAGGCACCACTGCAACCAGATAGATGATCATACCTTCAGGGACTAAAGAGCCAGAAAAAGAGTGCAGTTGGGGATATTCAAAAATACTTTAAGTTAAATTTCCCACCAACCTTAAGAGATAAGATATTTGAGTTAAAAAAGACATGACTTACAGAAATTAACATATATAGTATTTTTTATATATCTGAATTTATAAATGAAAGTTCACACATTTTGAAATTATTTCATAATTGTGAGAAGAAATTTTAGCCTATTGTGATTCTCCATTTTAAAGTAGAGCTGGTGGGGAGAAGTTTCTTAAAAAACGTCTTGGTGTTTACATATGGATAGGGCTGAGAACTAAGATTCTTTCATTGAATTTTTTTTTTTTAACCCACTTCACGTCTGTTTGGTGTGTGTGTGAGGGGGAAGAGGCCTTTTAACATTAAGTTATGCTCTATGAGGTAACTGTTGTTTCTGAGAGAACTTATTTTGCCTTTTAGATGCTCCATTCCCCAAGTCAAACGTACTGTTGTCCTTCCTGGACGTAGTGGGAAGTGTCTTAGGACTAGCATGCCTTCAAAAGGCATAAGCTGGGTCTTTTTGGTGAGATATAGAGCAATAGAAAAGAAATTACGGAACAGGGACAGCCAAAAGATTCATGGGTTCCCATCCAGAGCTGTCTCTATAAGGTTTGTTTCCTTTGAGTATCTCTACACTCACCAACTACCACTTAATTGCTTTACTTTCCTCTACTCCAAACCTCTTTAAAAAATAGTCTATTTCAGAATCTAATATCTGAGCTCCCTTTCTCTTAATTATGAATAATCTAGTTTTGTATTAGATAACACTTAATTTTTTCTGCCAATGTTTTTATTTTCTTCTTTATTTAAACCTCAGTATTTCTTTGGGTATTATACCTTTATTGAATATAATATGATATATATTCATATTATGATTTATAATATGATTCATATATACATATATATGTATATATATGAAATATGTGACCACTAAACTCAAGGTCCTGGCTATTAGTAACCCAAACATTCACTTCTTCATATAAAAATCTAGATCTGGTATAGATTCACCAATGCATTACCTTCATTTGTTTTTATTATCTGGAGATTTTTCTTTCATTTTCTTTTTTTTCTTTTCTTTCTCCTTTTGTGAGCTTACACACACACACACACACACACGCACATATATATACACTTTATATATGCAACATTTTTGTTTGTAGCAGAAAGTTGCTTCGTTATATGAGAGCCTTTTTTCTAGAACTGAAAATATTAAAATTAGTGTATCTATGGTGATTTTGATATACAGACCTTTCTTACATGCATATATAGCCAAATATGTATGTCTTTCCATAAAGAAATCCTTTTATTTTTCTTTAAAAGTCTATTTCCATTGTGAGATTGCATAATCACCTATAAATTCTACTTGCAAGATTATATTTTTTTTAACAAACACTTTAATTCATGTATACTTATTTGATATATGCTTATAATTGAAGCTCTTATCCTGATATGTTTTTCAAAAGTAAGCCAAGTGTCATAAGAACATTTACTAAATAACACTTTCTTTTCCTACTCGTTATTAAAACACCTCCATCAAAAATAAAATTCTTACATTGATACTTGTATAAATGGTTTTAAAATTATTAGAATTTGAAAGGTTATCGTAATTATGAAACACTAAAAACTGTTTTGTTAAAAAACATTTCCATTATAATGTTTTTAGGTTAAAATCTTGCCTTCTCTGTCTTTTGCTTCAAAGCATTACAAGTGACCTTTTACAGGTGCTGGGCATTGATTTAAATATGCTGATGAAATCACTTGGCTTGCAAGATGTTTGATAGGAAAATGAAACTTTAAACTACCAACTGTGTTTGAACAGATGATGTTTTTCTGCTTAATGCAGCAATATTCATTAAACAGAAGTATGTGCCTAAAGTTCAGGCATGAATAAAAATGAAATGGATTTTCTGGGGGCTTACATGTTAATCTCTATTAGGTCATTGTTTCTCAATACTCTTATGATTTGTCCTTTGTTCTTCAATATAAAAGAAGCAATTAAAATATTACAAAGCCTCCATGAACTCCGAAGAACTTTTGTTCTCATTACTAATCATTTTTTAAACTGGAAATCTGTAGTGAGCTTTATAAACTTACGTAATTGCCTAATTCTAGGAACTTGTTCTACTCCTATTTTCATTTTTTTATCTCCCTAAGTTTTCTCTCCAGTTTATGGATATCGAATAGAAATAGAGGAGATTCTAAGAAGAATAATTTTAAAAGAGAAAATTCTTTGTAATATTTTACATTGTGCTTACTATCTGTATCATAGTTAACTGAATCATATGATGTAATATATTTTTCTTTTACATATCTCACTTGTGAAACATGACCAGCATTCCCTGCCATATATGTTCCATGTGATTGTCCTTACCTACCCTTACATTAGATTATCAGAGGGTCTTCGAAACACAGGATACAATTAATTTTCTCCAGTCCCTTCATCTCTCTTCCTCTAACTTCCTCATCTTTTCTATCTCCTTCTCTTTTCCCCCACCCTTTCCAATCTATTTGACATCTTGGAAAATATGTAGAGTTAAAGTAAGAAAAGTAAAAAACATTTATTTCACTGTGTATCAGTTAGTCAATGTGTTTTTATTAAAGGGGATGTATTTTACAAAATAATTATCATGTTTTTTTATATTTTGTAAATATTGATATTTTAATCATCATTCATGACTTTGAATCACTGACTCATTTATTAAAAATATAATGATCACATTCCATCTAATATATAATGTATTTTTAACTCATAGAGTGAAGTAATTAAGTGATCTTAGATTTTAATTTTATATTTCATTAGATGACTCATTAGAACTCACTCTTTAATTTTCATTTATCCATAATATCCTAAGAATATCAATCTCGCTGGTTTTATTTTTTTATGTGTTCAAATTTATTGTCAAACATTTTCAGGTCAGTTGACTGTTTTACTCAGATTGATTATTTATGACCCTTTAAAATTTGGAATTTCACTAATCTAGTTTTTAAAAATTCTGTCAAAATATTTTGTTTACACCCTACCTGTTTTTTGAGAACCATGGGAAGAATAGTTTTATCCTCAGAGATTGTTCCTTTCTTCAGTGTATGACAGAATAGTTGTCATTTGCAGAATCAGTCTAGTGCAAGGTAGGTGTCTCAGAGAAATTCTAACTTTATTTACCCTTTATTGAACCCTGTGATTTTTTTAAATTAAACTCCTAGGCTCCTGTCAAGAATAATGTGCATTTGTTTTTATTCAGAGACCTAAGATCAAGACAGCTAATTATTCATTAAAATATATATGTATAGACACACACAAGCACATACACATACCACATAGATGATTCATTGTTATTGTTCAGGTCATGAGGAAGTATTCTATAAATTGTCTTCATCTGTTCTTTCCAACTTTCCCTTCTGAGACAAACACATTCTACTCGCTTAACAGAGACTCTTATGAAACTTGAGTTTACCTCCACTATTTGTTCAATTACTACAATAAAAGAATTCTAGGACTCATTGAAAATGTATGTGGAGAGTTTAAGATTTTCAAACTAAGTACAAGTGAGAATATTTGGATATTTCTGTGATAGTAACACTGTGAGAAATATCAAAGAAGTATTTTCAAAAAATGCAAATATATACTTTTTAATAATGCATGTATTTAATAATGTTGGGGAAAACCAGGACAGAGATTAGCAAAAAATTACTTGGAGATCATTAAATTTACATTTACTTAAATAATATGGCAGAATAACATATATCGAAGCACAAATGGGCCACAGAGTTGATGTTCAATAAACAAGAACAGAATCTAAATTCAAGTTAGAAAGAAAGGACTTATTTTTTAAAAATGTTTTTTTCTAAAATTTAGGCACTAAATAGTACTGTGTGCTTGCATGCAAAGAACAGCCCTCAGCACCATTCTTAAATAATATTCTCTCGTCACTGAGACATTTCAATACATTTAGTTATGCTGCCACTTAGTTCTCCCATATTCATCAAGCCATTTATTTTTACCCCTTAAATCATTATTAAAAAAGATTTATCCACATCTGATTTGGAATAGTATAGATTTATGAAAATTTAGCCTATTAAATTGTTCTTCAAATGAGCATGCAGAAATTTAAAATTACTTTATTCGCTCATGACATTTCTGCATGATAAGTAAGAAAGATGAAAGCAGTATAAATTATACTTCTAAACATGGTAGTAAAAAAGAATAAGCAGAAGGTAATATAAGTGGTATAGATAACATTTTAGGATAAGTAGTCTTAAAACAAAACTTAGTATGAATCTGTTTTCTAAAAGCCTTCTAATTCTTCATTGTGATCTGTAATACGTCTTGCTTAGCTTCACTTTTTTACTGAACATTGTGAATTAAACAGAAGTCAATGAATGTTTTAGTTGATATAGTCCGTCCCTCCTCAGAAACAACATAAAACACTGAGGCAATCCCAAATAACCAAACATAGCCTTTGATCTCTATCAGAGGAAATGAAACACCTTTCTTCCTCCCACTTTGTACCCCTGTTTATATTGTCTCCCTTCTACAACCTCTTCATTAAATTATCTTGTGTCATGTACTAAGCCATAGCCAGATGATTATAATTAAATAATCTCATTGCAGTAACTAGGGAAAGCATTCTGCTTCTTTCATCTTCAGAGATGCCTAAATGAAAAAGGAGTCAGACTCATTCGGCACAATATCAATTAATTTGCTGTGTCCTGTATTCATTTCTTGTTACACCATATGATATCCTTGTGTCACCCAGTAAGACTGCTAAGGAGCTAATCTTTTTTTTTTTTTCACATCATGAGTTTAAGGAATAAAAATATAAGTTTTCTAATTCAGGTTCAAATAGCGAACATCTCTTGTGAAAGATTTATATACTCCAAAATGTATCTTTATGTATCATGTAATAATGCTGCCTAATGAAACTCAGAGCAAAGAGGTTTTCTAACTAAATTAATTCAGACATGTTGTTCAGACAAGTCGTACTCTATTTAAGTGAGACAAATGATAAATCTACCCATAAACTCCAGTACAAGAGGAATACGGCCCTTTTGGGTGAGCATTGTTCCTAAGTCAATGTCTCACCTTGACATTTATTTTACATAAGTTTACCTTTTAGACAGCAATAAAAGAGCATTCATCTTCAGCAAGGTTGCAAACCATTGTCATTATCTCTTCCTTGGGTAATAAAGAAACTTGATTTCCAGATATGCAAAAATTTAAGCAAGAATGAACTGAATAATGTGCACAGTTATCATTGCTTTCACTATCAATAGAGAGCCAAACATGACATGCATGACTGATGTGCACTTTAAATAACGTCTGTTTCCAATGTGACTAAGTTCCTTTTCAGGCCATATGGCTGTATAATCTCTTTCTTATAAAACTGCTTTGAGTAAAATTTACCATCTTTTCAAAAGTTATGAGTTGTGGGAATACTACATTTTATTGCTGCTTAGATTAACTGAATAAATTAATTTAGATTCATTTTCATATCCTCATTAGAATTCTCCATCTTAATCCTCCTACTTCTATCTATCATCTCTCTATATCTATCTCTCTGTCTCTATTCTTCTATCATCTATCTATCTATCTATCTATCTATCTATCTATCTATCTATCTATCATCTATCATCTATCTATCATCTATCTCTATCATCTATCTATCTATCTATCTATCTATCATCTATCTATCATCTATCTATATCAATCTAGCAATATAGCTACCTACCTATCTAATAAAATAACCATGCATTCTAATCTGTTTGACATTATTTGAACTGCACGTTGGTGAAGAATGAATTATTAACAACAATTGAACACATTATTGAATAGGGTTAACTTATTCAGCAGTACTAGTCTATTGCCAAAAAATAAATAATATTTATATTATTCATGTAATATTCTGGGTACTAATATAGGTTTTTATAGAGATCCGTATGCTGGAAACATGAGAACACTATATCTTTTGGAGAATTAGGTTTTTCCCCACTTTTTCTCTCTGAAACTATGTGACAAACAAAATATCTACATATAGAGATACATAGAGGTACGAAACTAGAGTTAGATCAATCTTAATATTGAAATACCTTACCTTTATACAATATAAGACATTATGATGTAGCTTGCTCAGGTTTAAATGATTTGGATTTCTATACCAGCTTCACTACTTACTGTATGGCTTTTGGTAAATCTATAACCTCTGACTCAATTTCCCAGTCTGTAAAATGATGCCTAGCTTACTGGATTAATGTGAGGATCAATTGAAATAATAATAGAAAGTATGCAGACTTTTATTAATCATAAATATTCATTGTTATTAGTTCACTTATGAGTAATTGCTAACATTTATTAAGAATTTATTACATGCCAAGCATTTTTCTAAATGAAACAAGTATCAGATAAACTGAGACATTGAAAGGTGAAGTTACTTGGTCAATCATTACATAGCTATTAATGTGTAAAGTTTGAGTTTAAGCCCCAATGATCTGGCTCCAGAATTTACCTACATGCTGAACCATTATACTATACTTCTAACTCAAACAAAAAAGTAGAAAAATTAGAAACATAGATACGAAAAAGAAAAAACAAGCTTTCAATTCTATTACCTGGAGATAAATAGATTCAAATATTATTTCTTAATAACATAATTGCTTTTCTTCTGGGTTTATGTTTTCTTAACATGTGATTATTCTGTTAAAATTCAAACAGTATATTTTTTAAAAAATAATCATTTGTTTAATTGAAGAGGAGATACAGTGAATAAACCAGCCCACTCAATAAGCCTGACTAATACTTCTGCTATATATTTTTTTATTACCTTAATTTGAAATGGATTTTTCTCTTTATTTATCTGATTATTTTCAAATTGTGGTACAATTTTCATTTGTATCTGAGCAATTATAAGTGAATTCTAAAAACATAATAAATGTGGCAGCTGAAAATCTCAAGAGGAATTTTTTAAGGCTCCAAAATGACAAAAACAAAACAAAAATAAAAAGAAAGCCTCTGGATTAAAGAGAATTTTAAAACTTAAAATCATTATGAAATGCATGAAAGAAAAGATTGACATGTTTGTTCATAAGAAATTATTATGTATGTCACTGTCCAACATGCATTTAAAAGACAAGGAAGAAATTAGAAAAATTTTAACCACGAATGATGAAATTAATATTTTTAATATATTTAAAAACACATAAATTGATAATAAAACTGATTAATGTTAAATAGAATGGCAAAATATACTATCTGCTAATTAGAAAAATGCTAAATACAAATAGCTAACATAGATATGTAAAGATAGCATATTAGCAATGAAAATGAAAATTAAATTAATGAATGCCATTGTCTTAACAGACTAATAATGCCTAAGAATTTAGACTTCTGTAAAATGGTAGAACAGCATCGATCATGTTGTAAAGATGTTTTTCCAGATAACAATCCCTCCTTGTCTACAAAAGGCTGAACGCTACCAGTGCAAAACCATCCATTTATAAGTGTGGGCACAGGAATCATGTTGGAACACACCAGTAGCCATAGCCAATCAGGATGTGTCTCATAAATGTAGACTGAGAAGCAGCCAGATAATCTCATCTCTTGGCTAAAAGCTTAAAGTGTGATCTGAAGATCTGTAAAGTGGGATAATAGAGAATCAGCCAAGAAGTTTTGTAGAGAGTGAGAAAAGTGAGGGACAAAGGGGAAAGGAGTAGGAGAGTCAGAGAGATTTGGCAAATAGCTTTTCATGTCCTATTCAGTCTCTGCCTATGACCTGACCTTCTTTTCTATGAGTTTTAAGAAATCTCCATGTCTCCTAATAATAAATAAATATTTTTTCCTCAACTTGATATTTGAACCTAAATCATGTTAGAACGAATTATTTGAAAAAATAATTTGGAAGACAAACCACAACTGGCGAATTTATTTGCAAAAGACATAACCGATAAGGGATTACTATCCAAAACATACAAATGGCTCTTAAAACTCAATGATAAGAAAACTAACAACCCAATTTAAAAATGGGCAAATGATCTGAATAGACACCTCATTAAAGAAGAAATAAAGGTGGCAAATATGCATATGAAAAGACTGGCATCAGAGGCTATCAGGCAATTTCAAAATAAAACAACAATAAAATATCACTACATATTTACTAGAGTGGCTAAAATCTGAATTACAGACAACATCAAATGCTGGTGAGGATGTAGACCAATAGGAACTCTCATTCATTGCTGTTGGAGATACAAAATGACACACCTACTTTGGAAGGCAGTTGACAAGTTTCTTACAAAACTAAACATGTTCTTACCAATGTGATCCAGCAGTCATGCTACTCGGAGTTTAACCAAAGGAGATGTCCTTTGGTAGGTGAATGGAAAAATAAACCGTAATATACCTAGACAATGAAATATTATTCAGCACTAAAAAAAAAAAAAAAAAAAAAAAAATGAGCTACAGAGCCATGAAAAGACATAGAGAAAACTTAAATGCATATTACTAAGTGAAAGAAGCCAACCCAAAAAGGTGATATAAGATTCCAACTATACGACATTCTGAGAAAGGCAAAACTATGGAGACAGTAAAATGATCAGTGGTGACAATAGTTAGACGGAAGGGAAAAATGAATAGATGAGACACAGAGAATTTTTAGGGCAGTGAAACTATTCTGTATGATACTGCAATGATGGATACAGCCGTTATACATTTGTCAAAACCCGTAAAAAGTACAAGAGTGAACTCTAATGTAACAGATTTTGAGTGATAAAGGTATATCAATATAGGTTAATCAATTCTAACAAATATGCCATTCTAGTGGAAATGTTGATAGTGGGGAGGACTACATATGTGTGGGAGCAAGGAGTACATGAGAACTGTCTATACTTTCTGCTCAATTTTGCTGTGAACTTAAAACTATTCGAAAAAAATGTCTTTTTTAAACAAACATTTTGAGAATGTTTTCAAAAACTTTAAAAATCTCATAAGACAAATTCAATAGTCCTACAACTAAGCATATATCCTAAGGGAGAAAATTCAAAACAATCCAACAGCTATATTGTAAAAATGCATTGTGTATAACATTTTGAACAAAAAAGGTAATTGCATTGTTATTTATAAAAGTGAAAAGCAGGAAAAAAATACAAACGCTTAAATTAAAAAATGGTCAAGTTGCAATAGATTTATATGATTCAATATTATGTAAAATTAAAGCTATAAAAATCTTATTTAAAATTGATAAATTAATAGTTTCTAGTACTAGGTTAGAAGATTATAATAGGAACATCTATTTCCTGGCTTTACACAATTTTAACTGTAACATTCTGGTTTGCATTTTGCAGCGTAAGTAGTTAAATAGTTTAAAACCATTAATAAGGAAATTATGTCTAAGATTGCAGTTTTAGAATTTTAGGTAGTATGGCAATCTACTGGGAAACTTTTTGTTTGTTTTGTTCCAAGCAGGTTTTACAGTGCTCTTCATTATCTATCATTTGATTGCTATACTTTACCATTATATTCCAATGACTCTAAATGACAATAGCAAAATTATTAGGGGCAATTCTCAAGTGCTATTCTCTCTAAATATCATTTATTTAATTTTAAATATATGAAATGACTAATAAACATTTATTTAGTTTTATTAGCAAATTCTCTTTTTAAACACACTGAAAAAGTATTCTTTCATATATGTAAAGTCTAAAAATTATAAGAATTTTGCAAGAGTAAAATAAGTACTTTTGATTGCCCATAAACTTTTCTCATTAAAGAAAAGGTTCAAAGATACAGAATTATAAATTGAAAAATATGTCATTTTAAAAATATATATTTTCAGGAAATATCTAATGATTTGGGCAACCTTATAACAGCTTTTTTTTTCTTTAAAATATCAACCAGTTGTTAACAAACCAGCATTTATATTTCATTTTTTAAAATGTATTATTGTTAATATTAACATTAAGTTAGTGCAAAGCAACCAATATCAAGTTATCTCGAAACATTCTATAATATAAAATTATTTTAAAAAATCTAAAGTATGGCCTTCGTTTATTTCTAAGCCCGTCAAGTTACTTTTGCTTGCTGTATTATCCCTAGAATACACTCTAAAAATAGTATTATATTTATTCATTTATATATAGAAATCACGATCATTGGAAAATCTCAATGCTGTTGTTTATCTTTGACTCAATTGTTTGTAGCATATATTTTTTCCATTCTCAGATAATGTCAATATATTCTGTTTACAAAGTTTGCACCCAGTGCTACCTACCATGGTTACTTCGGGCTCTAGAGCAGAATGACTAAGATCAGAGGCTCTGGTACAGTTAAGTGTAGGGAGGATGGTATGATAAATAACTCACACAGATGTGAGATTTGTGTGACGTAAATGTAGAAAGTGCCTAGAATCTGGTAGGTATCTAATAAGAACTTACTAAATATTCATATAATGAGTAACTGAAATCAAAGGAGAGATGTTATCACTCACATTTATCTTCTATACAGATTACTACAATTTTATTCAATAATTTTTTATTTTCCATTTATAATATTATAAAAATTAAATTAATTTTCATAGTTTTTCCAAATCACATCATTAAGTGTCAATCAGTAGTTGGCAATATATTCATTCTTATATTTAGTTTTCTAATCTTCTTTTAATTTAAACTTAAATGTTTATACTTTCTTAAAATTATATAATGTTCTCTTGTTATTTTGCAAATTTAATGAGAAGTTAGCAAAAAAAAATGTCACATATATAAATTTGTCATTGGTTAGTAATGAAAAGACACCTACTATTTTTCAATTAATTATAGCATTATTTCTTCGAGGGATTTTTTTTTTTTTTTAAATTTCTCGATGACTTTCTAAAAGGTCTCAATTACTGAAGTTGTCAAAGAAAGTTTCAGATTTCTTCCTTCCCCTCAGTCCATACCCCAGAATCAGCTTTCCTCTTGGGCATAGATTATACTTGAGTTAGAAGGAAGGCAGTTTAGATAGATAAAGCAATACCCCTGGGAAAAGATGATTAACATGCATAAAGGGATTTCCCTGCAGTATAAATACCAGCACCCGCCCTCTTGGTGCTTCAGAGCCTTCCTGATGTATATATGCAGGTAGCGAGATTTGAAAGAGCCCTTTGAGACGGTAATATAATAAAACTCTGATTCGAAGAGTGGCAGTTTTCCTCATTTTTCTACTCTCTTGTGGGGATGAGTTGCCAACCTTTTACTTCGGCTGATACCTTTATACCTCTGAATTCTGAGTCTTCTGCAACTCTGCCTCTGATAATGCATCACAGTGCTGCTGAGTGCCTACCAGTCTCCAACCATGCCTCCAATGTGATGTCTACAGGTAATGACCTCAATAACAACCTACAGGTGGCTGGGCGTAAAGATTTTCAAATGGATACTTTGAATCTTGTTAGTTTAGAATGTGTTAACTTCCTTTTCTTTTTTCTTTTCCTTCGTTTAATATGCTTTCAGTTATATAGTAAGGCTATTAAAGGAGTCAAATGTCTAAGAAACCTTTTAAAACATATTAATAGGTAATAATTTAAATATTGTTGATTTGATTATAAAGATCTGTTCTTTACATAAGTAAACAATGAGTTTGGCTATTTTTAATTCAAAACCAATTTAATGGAAAGTTTATAAATAAAGGGAAAAACTAAAGAAACAGTCTAAAGTAATATAGTGTTTTACAAATGTTACTGCTATAATTTAAAGATTAATTTGTTTTTTTAGGTTACATTTGTTACCACTCTAAAAACAACCATTTACCTCATAGCACCTATGACTAAATGATTCCTACTACCAGCAATTATGGATATCAAAGAATAAACTAATAATTATAATAAACTTATCTTTTTAGTATAATTCAAAACTCAGAAATCAAAACTGGAAGCAATATATAACATTTAGAGCCAATGAACGGAGTTAAATTTTCTCATAATTGAGTTGTGAAGAGACTTCAACTTCTAACCAAGTTTTAATATTTTCTTGTATATCTTTTTTAAGTGAAAATTAAACTTGAGAATCCAAATATATTTTCTTAAACACCACCAAATAAGTATGTCTTGCTAATGTGTAATCCATTCTTTATGTAGTAACAAGTGTTTTAAAGTAGAATTATAAATAGACAAAGTCTTGAATTGAGTAAATTTCTCCCGTTATATAGCAATATACTATTTACTTTTCATTCATTTTGAAAGCAATCTAAATATGAAATAAATTTTATACATTTTAAAATCAAAATTTGAGTTGATAAATTTATATTCTGATTTAAAGAGTTAAGTTTTATCTTTTACTGTAATTAGGCAGTTTCCAAATACGTATGTAGTTTTGGCATTAATCTTCAGATGAATTTTAAAGATAGAGATTACATAAATATAGAGATTTGGTAAAATCATTAGAAGTTTTTTTTTATCTGCGTAAGATAATTTAATTGAAAAATAATAATGAAAGTGCACACAAACATATTTTTAAAAATATAATAAAATATTTTAACCAACAATAGGTACCATAAAAAATTTAAACTATTACAACATAGCTAATTGTGTGTTTTAAATAATATATCTTTCTATAAATAGGAGATAAGAAGAATAATATATTGTTTGTCTAATCTAGTGAGTGATTATTATTTGGCCAGAATGAAAAAAAATTTAGAATTGAGATAATGATATAGCACATTTAGGCTCAAAACCTTATTAATTTATTTTAAAAATGTATTTGTTTTCAAATAAGTAAATAACACAGTTAGCAAATTGGCCTCGCATTTATCTAACTTCCCCAAATCAACAACACAAAAGGTATTTAAACATTATGAAGTAGAAAACTTTATAATGTGTAAAAATGACCTATTTTATTATATTTATTATTTAAACATATTTTAAATAATAATAGCATTGATTTTTTTATTTTTCCATCAAATTATAATCACATACCTGTAATTATCTAAACAAGGAATTAGAAATAATGGTTATGAGAAGAGCACTTGTGTATTTAATTTGTTTCACGGTTATTTGATTAATTTTCAAATGCATAGTAAGGTTTTTATGTGTAATCATGTTGTAAAATGACTTCAGTTCTTTCTACATGTCATTCGTAAAATAAAAATTAATACAGATTTTTAAAATATTAAATATTGTTCTATAGTTAGAAATATTTTGCTTTCTGAAGAGACATCATATTTTTAATCACTAGATTATATCTTAAAATTTTCAAAGAATCCACAGTCTACTTTATAATATTGCTGATATTGATTCAAGAAGATATGATTATTATATTTTTGAAAATCCAACACAATACTTAGAATATGAAGGAAAATAAGAATAAAATACATAAGGAAACATTGGCTAATGATTTTATTGTCAATAGTCTATGTTTTTAGTCAGATGTTTAAAACTTGATATAAAAAAATTAGAAATTCGAATTTACTTCCAAAATACACATTGATTCCACAAGGTATATGACTATTTATGAACAAGTTTATGTTTATACACCAGGCACAACCTTTATAGACCTCATCACTCAACGATCAATAAACTTATTTTTTGACCAGCTTTATCATTTGAATTGTTAATTGATTTTGTGCATTCAGAAAACCTGCAACTCAAAATTTCAAAATCAATATAAACACATCAAGCATTGTCAAAAGTTTTTCAAAACCTCTAAATCTACTTGGATTTTTATGATTATATCCAATAGGAGTCTAGTTGCTCTGCCATTTCGCCATTAATGGAACAAATTTGTTAGAAGAATAAGCAAAAGTAAAGACTATTCAGGAGTCAATTTCTCTATTTATTCTTTCAGAGAAAGACCACTTTGTAATACTATGTTATGCAAGAATTTTAAGAGACTGTTCCTCTAGTCAGTTTGTTGCAATGTCTGTACTGGATGGAATCTATAAGAATTCTGCAATTTTCAGTTAGCCAAGGTCCAAACTGGTCAGTCAACTCTCAGAGCATAAGATAATCAATGAAGGCTATAGTCCACTTTGATGATTTAGGATCTCATTATTTGAGACAAACTTTAACTAGTTTTAACCTATTTATTAGACAACTTCCTCCAAATGCAAATGAAAAATTAGCATGTAAATTAAAGAATTGTATAAATGTGTTATTTTTTGAAATGAAATGAATATGTCTTGAATCCTCATACATTTTCTTACCAGTCCCGTCTATTTTGTCTTTGACCCAAACTTCTAAATGTTTGTATACGTATTTCTCCATGACAATGTTGGGAAACACAGCAACTGGACTTCATTACTCTGTTCCTTCCTGTCATTATGGAAATCAGCCATCAACCTATGGAGTGATGGCAGGTAAGAAAAATTGTCTTTACATATAAGATTTAGTTTGGGGACTCTTAGATGGACTTCCTGAGTCTGAGGCAATCTTGACCAGAGTGTATCATGAAATTCTGATTTCTTAATCTTGGCAATTACTGGTAAAACTACTATTTATTAAATGTTCCCTGACCTATGATGTGTGATTGCCCCTATGCTGTGCTTTACTGCTGTGCTCCTTAACTTGTTTACTTTGTATGATTTTTATTCTAATTTACTACTGTTGAACTGCTGATTGTCATTCGTTGATGCTGTTGATTGGTTTGTTCCAGTAATAATATGGTAGCCATTACCCTCATATGGCTATTTAAATCTAAATGTAAATTAACTAAAATTGAGGACAAACTTAAAATTCAGTTGCTCAGTTACACTTGCCACACTTCAAGTGTTCAATTACCTTATGTGGCTACCAAAATGAACAACATAGATTTCTAAAACATCCCCCTCACTGTAATATTTTTTTCTGGAGATTTGGTCCATAAAGATAAATTAGATATTGAAGGCTAGAAGTGATTTGCAGTGGCTTTAACAATAGCCATTGGAAACTGACAGTTCTGAGTTGATTTTGAGTCTTAAAAAAGATAACAATGGTTGAAATTACACACATTTATCTTCTGAATAAATAAAACATCACTAGACCAAGAATATCTAATTATTGATGCTTGAATGAGGCATCGATAGCACCACATTTTGATTATGAAAACAGAAAGTGATAAGCACATGGTCATGTGCTGCTCTCTCTTGGAGAAGAGGCTTGCTGTTTATTTCAGTGATTTCCATGAACCCAGGTGCAACTTTATGTGCCCTTGAAACCCAGCAAAGTGCAACAATGGTTTGAGGTTAGCACAAAGATAAAATTAGCCACAGACCAAATATTTGTGATGTTTTTTGTTACCACTTCTCTCTCCACCAGATCAAGGCCAGAGCCTGGGAGCTGGTGAGTTACAGCTGGTCTGAAAATTCTAACATCCTTACAGTTTCCAAAATATGAGCGAACAGGTTCAGGTTCACATTGGCAGTCCACAGGCAGCTCAGGTTGTGCTGGCACAAGTTCTCTGGACAGCCACTCAGCAAACCTGGAGAGAGTCCCCTGGAAAAGCCTTTTAAAATGACTCAAAGCCTGGGTTAGTGACATCAAAAGCAAATGATTATCCTAAGATTTGGAGGTATCACTGTTGTCTTAAAACAAAATTAAATATCTTTGTTACTGAAAGAAAAACTCACCATAGCAACCTTATGAGTATATTTGAATATTTTTTGAAAGCAATATCAATAAAATTTGATATGCTTTGTAATTTCTTAGACTGTCTCTATTTTGACATGTATTCAATATTAGCATTTGCATCGTGGCAGATTAAATTCAGAGAATCTAAATACTCCTGCCTTCATCCCCAGAGAAGCTACTCAAGTTGAGTTATAAAACACAGGAATTCAGAAATAATATAGGAAAGGTATAAAACAAGCAAGAGAAACCTGGTTATGTCATTTGAATTTTCTGAGAAGTCTCAAGGCATTTATCAAATCAGCCACTTCCACACAATCTGGAGAAGTGTCTAATCATCAACAAAAAAGACAGATTCATTGTCACATACTTCATATAAAAGTGAAGCATTACATTTCAAAGGATGTGAAATTGCTTTATTTGAGTGTGGTTATTTTATTATCCATGCTCTGATGCTTACATTTAGTTTGAGCATTTCATTAAATTAATAACCCACTGGAAGGGAAGAACAATAGCTAATATTTTGTTAAGGTTAGTAGAGAGGACTTTAATTACCATATTAATCCACTGTGTCACATAGTCCAGGTGTGGGCATACCAAAACAATGACTAATCAAAAGCAATGAATTGGCCACACAATAAACTAATTACAAACCTTGTTCATCACTTAACATCTCTTGAGTTTCAGTCTCTTCATATTTAAGTTGAGTGGGTACCACATCTCTGTTGGAGTTCAGTTACAGCTAATTCGTACCAACTCAAGCTGTCTTTCTCCTTTGGTCTTCTCTTTAGATACACTTGCAGATAAATTCCTTCTTCTGTCCCTTTGCTTCTGAGAATATAGGTAATTCAACAGCCTACAGTATAGATAAAAGGAATCAGGAATTGTAAATGCTATTCAAAAATCTCTTCTGGATAAACACAAACAAAACAAAATAACAACAAAAACTCTTGAAATTTGGATTCTTGGGTACCTGAGATTGTTTCTGTTCTTCAGTTTTTAAAGCTGGTGAAGGTTAGGACATAAGCTCAGTGAGCTTTCCACCCTGCCCACCATCCTGTGGAAACTGAGCAAATCAGTTCTACATGGTAATGAATGCTTACTTAGCCCAACAAAGTTACATTACATGACGACTGAACCAAGACCTAGTGCGAGCCCTTGTTTAAAAAGTAATTTTAAGAGGAAAGCAAAATAACTGAGGTTTGAAAATTAACCAAAAAGATCACTTATTTTATGAGAAATGAATAATAAAAGAAAAAATTACTATGGCTGAAGTGCCCACTCCAACTGGACTAATGCAAAAGACAACAGAAATTAGTTTGATAGTTGACATAGAGAAATAGTCTACCTTGGGGCTATCTCTTCATTCCTAATTTTTTTTCTCTCTCTTTTTTCTTTTTTTCTTTTTTGGGGGATGGGGGTAGGGATGGGAGGGGAAGTTATTTTTCCTTAATTTGTTCTGTTTATGTTGACTCTGAGGGAAGGAGTAATTTTGAAGATCTTTTGCTTCTGGATTATGAAGGGTCTTTCAGTAGCAGTAACATAATGCATTTTTCTTTAAGTTTTTTAGTCTCTGTCTCAGCTACTCAATTAGGTAATTTTTAGCAGCAAAACAGCCATAGGCATTATGTAAACAAATGGCCATGTCTATATTCCAAGTAAACTTAATTTACAAAACCAAGCAGAGGAACCCTGATGTACAATGGATAGGATTACCAATGCATAAAAGAGAAAATATCACAAATTTATGTGATTCAAATGAAATTCAAATTTATGATTTGCTTCATATTGTCATGTATGGGGGGATAAATGAAACTATTTAAATGAACATTCCTGTACATGTCTATAGCAAGGTGATATATTTTACTAGTTCCCTCTGCTTCCCCTGTTTGTCCTTTTAAGGCTTCAAGTCCGTAACCTCAGAGATGTTGTCAGTTAGCATCTGGCAGAGCCACATGCTGCAGAAGAGCAATTTGCCCCATACCATGGTACATTGAGCCAGAACCCTGCAAGGCAAGCCAGACCTCTGCATTCTCATTGCCTACTTTAAAAGATTTATCTCTGTTCTCCCACCTCCACTACACAGAAATACATGCAGAGCAATTCAGAAAGGCTGTATTAATCTGAAATATGAAAATTTACTTTGGGCTGTAAAGAACATGCAGACACATCCAAGCTATTTAGACTTCTAGACAATTTTGTGCACTAAAGATTTAGCAATTGTATATGAGACTTCTGATGCGCAATAGTCACTGCATCTTTCATCCTCTTCTTTTTCTTTTTTCAATAACCCAGGCTTTAGAAAGATTTTTTTAAAATCTTGCTATATATACCATACACTGGCTCCCTACTCCCTCCCTTCTCTCATTTGATAGAAACTGCAGTTTGTTTGGCTGAGCTTATAACTGTCATTATGAATTTCTCTTTAAGGTTAGTTCCAGAAAAAAATGGTGTCCCTGTGGCAAATTGTGGTTACTTTCACTTACTGGAAGAAAAAAAAAAGTCACACATTATGTTTTCCTTTTTGCTCTGGATGTCAAAACTTTAAACATGGTATTTCCTGTGTTCTTTTCATAGACTCTTATTTAAATCTATTTTCTAAATGTTTGTTTTCCAGAGTATTTATAATGTATAAACTACCTTTAAAGTTTTCAGAAATGAAGATGGCATACTTCTAACATTTTAATGAATAATATTTTTGTATGAAAACATTTGTTTAATGTAGTCAAATACGTTTAAACAGCAAAAGTTTTAAAGGAAAGTCATTAGATTTACCTGAGCACAGACTGCCTGGAAAATGAACTAGGTGGTTATTTTGATGTGGTTTATTGCAGTGTTACTGGAGTTCGGTTCTAGTTTCAACTGCATAGTTAATTCAATTTTTTTTTAACTTAAGTTTTCTAAATTTTAAATTGCATTCTAAAAAAATACATATCCTTCCTATCTCATTTGTTTGTATAATGAAAAGAAAATGACAGATATGAAATAAAGACAGCACAAATGTTACACAGAAAATTTGTAGCAAAATGTGTCTATAATCAGCAAGAAAATTTGAAAATAATGATCAAGATTGCTAATAAGTTCAGATTTTATGGCATTGCATGTAAAAGATATGCACCAAATTACTTATGTAAAATAAAAATAATTTGACATAGGTTAAATGAATTATCCAAAATGCATTAAAATACATTAAATGTGCAAAATCATACAGCAGCCTGTCTTTTTCTCTCTGTACTGTTTCTTAGAGTATTTCGTCATTCAGTATATTAAGTGACATATTTCTGAATGATGACAGAAGTGAAAGTTTTTTCATGTATATAAGAAGCAACTCGGAAAGTCATAAGCAAAAGAAAAATCAAGACAAATATTAAGAAAGCTAAAATAAGTGTGATGAGTTTTTTAAATATATACATTTAGTCATTCTTTTATTTCAACAAGCACAAATCTAAAACTCATAGAAAACTAAAAACGTACCCCAAAAGTAATGGACATTTGAATAATGAGCTATGTAATAAATTTTAAAATAATACAATTTTTTTAAAAAAATTGTATCTGGTCTGATCAATATACCACTCACTAAAGCACTAAGTAAATTACTAATTGACTTTTCAGAAAGTAAAACCGGATAATTTGGTTTGTAAAAGCAGCATGACACTTTTAGACAGTAGTTTCTTTCAAATGTTTTTCACATCTGTGAAGCAGCTAAATTTATTTTATGACATTTTGTTTAATTTCTCACTTGTATGTTTACTTTGCCTCAGAAAAAGAATATGATCTATTGGAAAAGGCGACACTATAATTACATATTCTCATATAAATAATATAAGCCAACAATTTGCTGACTTACACTATTCTTTACTCATTACATATTGATATATTAATGTAACATCTACATATTCTGACAAAATACATTATTACTCACATCTTTGATTTGTGAATGTATTTATAAAGAAATTATAGATAGCATAAACCCTTGTATTTTTTCGTTGTTTCCAAAAATAATTATTTCATATATTCTGTAGTAATTTATTTTTAGCTTAAATATTTATTTATACTCATAATAAACATGATTAACTACTGAACATTTTATTTATATCAAATGTGTCATTTAATATAAATTATAAGGTGTCATTTAATATAAATCGAAGTGAAATCTCTACCAATTAAGATGTATTGTATTGATGGAGAAAACATAAATAAAATGTGTGTGGATTGGCTTATATTATTCCCTCACCCATGCTCCTCATCTGAGACAGACTCTTCTCTACTAATGAAGAATAAAATCTGGAAGTAATTTAAAAGTTTTTAGATACTTTAGTTATTTCGTGATTTACCATTTAACCCACTCAATCAATAAATATAATGCTTCATTATGTATGGGTGATTAGCTATCATACATAGAATTCCACCTTTCCTTGTCACTTATTTTTGCTTTTTATATAATTATCAAAAATCACTTCATTGTACTTTTCAAGAAACCTCATTACTGACTTTTTAATGGAACTTTAAAAATTGCTTTTTGGTTACTCTTCAGAACAATTTAACCATATTAATGTAGTTTATATTCTCACGATTCGCTTTTTACCTGCCTTTGTTAAATTTTAAAAAGATGCAATTATTTCCCCGTTGAAGTTAGGCATTTACTGATAACATATTGTAATATAAATCTTCTGATTCTAATAAAACTTTCCAGCATATCACTTAACTATTTGCCTTGATTATAACAAACATCACAGATTATTTGTTCAATGAATTAAGAAAATAGAGATCAAAATATACATTCTGGTTAGAGATAAACCTCAGATTCCCAGGAATAGTGTCTTTAAGAGAAAAACTGACAGGAAATGTACACTTCTGAGAGAATTTGCTTATTTCTATTTTAATTATTTGCAATTGTCTGCTTCTTTCCTTTGGCATTATCTTTGTTTTTGTTGCTCTGCGAAGGTGGAAAATAAATACTCACCTTTATACTAAGATATTCTAACTTCTACTTTAGAAGACTAAATGTCAGTTAACCTTTTAGGATTGAAGCTGGGTATAGCAGAATAATGGGCTCTCACAAGCGAAGACCTTGCTCATCTAGAAAAGAGAGGAGTAATTACAAATGTTCCTGTCCTTTTCTTTCTTTGTTTATTCACAGGTAGCTTAACCCCTTGTCTTTATAAGTTTCCTGACCACACCTTGAGTCATGGCTTTCCCCCCATGCACCAGCCTCTCCTGGCAGAGGACCCCACAGCAGCTGATTTCAAGCAGGAACTCAGGCGGAAAAGTAAATTGGTTGAAGAGCCAATAGACATGGATTCTCCAGAAATTCGAGAACTTGAAAAGTTTGCCAATGAATTTAAAGTGAGAAGAATTAAGTTAGGTATGCACTTTTTACGAACAATGGGGCACACAACTTGCTCTGCAAATCCTTACTGTATTACTGTTCAGTCTCTTCTACTCTGCTCAAAAGTCCAAGGCAGTTCTCATTCTACATCTCTACTGTGTATTTAAGTTAGTTCAATTGCGAAAAAGCTACATAAACCTTTATATCCTTGTAAATTCTTAATAGCCTAAAATACATAGATTTTTAAATTAATGACACTCATTTTAATTTAACCACATCAAGATTAGTTTGGAAGTGCCTGGTTTTCTCTATATTTTCATCGAACTTATGAATAGATGATACAGTCATATGATTCAAAGATGTAAAAGAATATAAATAAAATGTATCTCTTCTGCTTATCTTTCCTGTTTGTCAGTGTTAGTTTTTTGTGTATCCTTTCAGAGATATTTTATGCATATGTAAGCAGATACATATATTTATTTCTTTATACAGATTTTTAAATTTTAACTATTTTGAAGAGCTTTCTGTATTAGCTTTTCAAGAGTTTTTTTTTTTTAATAGGTCTGTCATATTCCATTTTACAGTGTATTTAACTAGTCCCCCACTGATAGTATATTTGTGTGGTCTCCAATCTCATGCTATTAAAAACAATGCTGCAATGATTAACTTCATATGTCATTTTGCACATATATATATACATATATATGTAGGAAAAATGTTAAAAGCAAAATTACTTTATTGAAGAGTATGTACATTTGTAATTTTGATAGATGTGGTCAAATTGGTCTATCGAGAAGTTATTATTAAATTTACTGCCATCATGTTTCTTTTGCCGCCCCTCGGAATATAATCTCCATGAAGGCAAGAGTGTTTGTTTTTGTTTTCTCCTTAATAGCATATCCTCAGCAATTAGCGACTGGCCCATAGAATAAATCATTAATCGTTGAAGGAAAAATATGCAGTTAGCTTTTTGGATCTTTGCAAATCAAATAGGTCAAAGTAATGCCTCATGGTAATCTCATTTTAAATTTACCTTTGAGTGAAGATTGAAATGTGTTCTTTTATGTGTTTGATAGTCATTTGTAATTTCTTTTCTGTGCATTGTCTGTTCACAATCTTTGCTCACTTTCTATTGAAAAGTGTTTTTAACATAACTACCTTGATTTAAATTCATGAAGTAGTGATTTTTTTTAATGGATTGAAAATGATAGTACAAACTTCCTTATCGAGAAATAAACCACAGGTAATTTTGCAATAATATTTATTGATGGGTATCATATGTAAGCATTATATGCCTAAAGGTATTTAGCCTTAGACCCCGAATTAATATGTAGTTACTATATGTGAAAAACACAACAACAAGCATTTTATAAGCTTCATTTTCATTTTATTATTTATATTGTGAATGTTTCAAATTTGATACTGATGGTTTATATCAACTTGTACTCTAAAAATGAGGATCTTTGCCTGGCAATAGAAACCTTACCAAATGATAAAATAAATGTGCTTGGAGGTATCTATAAAATGTTGGATGATCACAGTCTTATAATAAACATGTTTTTAGGAAAAGAAGTATAATTTTTAGTTTTATTTGGCACCCTTAAACAATATATATATCACCAAAATATTTAATGCATTATATTTAATGTACTACAGAATTTTGAGCATATATCATTATATTTTATAATAACAAAGAGGGTAAGAATTTTTAAGTGTCTTACGAAGTGTTTATGACACATCTATCCAATATGACTAAATATGAATGGCATATGTTCTTATCTGAATTCTTTCAACTTGTAGGAAAAAAAACAATGAACCAGAAGGAATATTTTTTGAAGTATTGGACAATTTTACACTGAACCTTACTAAAGAATTCTAAATTACCAACAAATATATCCCTAAAAGCAATATTTAATAATTGACAAAGACAGATTTGTGTGATGTTGGACCAAAAAACAAAAGCTTTTTGAAAGCTGAAGGTAATGGCCTTTATTGTCCTTCCACAGGATACACCCAAACAAATGTTGGGGAAGCCCTGGCAGCTGTGCATGGCTCTGAATTCAGTCAGACAACTATCTGCCGATTTGAAAACCTGCAGCTCAGTTTTAAAAATGCATGCAAACTAAAAGCAATACTATCCAAATGGCTGGAGGAAGCTGAGCAAGTAGGAGGTACTAAAGCTATATCTTTAAAGTCTCTGTGATATTTTAACCTAAAAACAGTGGGTTCGGTTGGTAGGATTAATGCTAAAGTTCAATTCGATTTTTTCATTTTGAGACAAAAAATAAATATCTTGTTTCATCACACTAAAAGAAGGCTAATGCAAGTACAGAAATAAATTTACTGAGAGGGTAAATAGTGAGAGAATAAACTGTGTAAGAACAGCTTTCTAGACAGGGTGACACAGGTGTGGAGTGGTAAAATGAATTTTTCTAACACATTCAGGTTTTTTGGTGTTGTTGTTGTTTTGTTTTGTTTTGCCTCTATGCTATACCATAGTGGTTACACATGAGTCATTTTTATAACCTAATATTAGTGTAACAAGAGCATGCACACACATCGAGTCTTCCAAATGAGTAACATAAGCAATTGCTAAAAGAGCAATTTAAAATTTTTTTCAATTACAGTTCATATTTAATATTATATTAGTTTCAGATGTATAATTTAATGTGGCAAAATTATCTACTCATACTAATGTCAAGGTTGGAAAATTAAAATGGTTTGAGAGCATTTAGAGCAAAATACTTTAACAAAAGAAAGGTAAGGATATGATTTATAGACAATTGCCTTTGCAATGATATTATTTATTTCTTAATTAACATTTTTATCTAGGGCTTATAATGTAAATGACATAGATTGAAAAAATTAAAATTAAAATACATGCTGATTTTGTTTTTCATTATTTTATAAAGAAAACTTGAAATACAAATCTAAACTTTCTTTAAAACTATTTTGTTTTTGTAATTATCCCTCTTTCTCCCATTACAGCTTTATACAATGAAAAAGCAGGAGTAAATGAAAGAAAAAGGAAACGGAGAACAACTATAAGGTATGCTTTTGAGATATTAAAAGTTACTGGGGGAAGAAAAAAGATATTTTACTAATGGAATATGCTTTTAGTGTAATATAGGTGAAATATAGTATGTAAATGTAAGGTGAATAGAGTCAATTGAAAAAATAAGAAAGATGAAAAAACATATTTTAATAACTTAATCATGAGAAGAGAAGAGCTGGTAATTTTAAACATTTAATGAAAAAGTATGTATTGTTTAATTCGAGAACACTTTTGCTCCATAATTTTGGATAAAACAAAAACTGAACAATTACTTTTAAAAAGGGTGACTGTTTTTGATGTTCTGTTATATATGGCTTGCTCTGGCAATATAGTATCTGTGTTATTAAAAATAAAACTAGTAACCAATATTACAGCATCTTAAATTTTACGGTTACTTCTTACAATTTAAAGCAAAAAAGATTGTTCTTTGATCTTTTTGTAATCTCCGTGAGGCTCACACAAAAAAGGCTAAAATAAAGGTTTTGGTTGTTGGTCGTTCACCAAACATTTTATCTACTATAAATAAAAAAGGATTTCTGGTGAGACTTTAGAAATGGCTACAGAAGTGTTCCTCTCCTTCTCAGGAAGTCAGCTCCCTCTTGTGGCATGAAGTGGAATAAACATAGAAAATATGGGTTCCTCTACTTATTTCTTCCCAGTACTCTGATAATGGTACCCTGCACAGGACAAACATCTAAAAGTTCGACCCATTTATCTTTGTTGAAGAGCTTTAAAGGTGTTTTCAGAATCTTTACGTATGGTTGTCATGCTAATATTTAGGAAATTCAACCTTAACTGAATTTTGATCTGCCAGAAACATCACTAAAAACATAATCTCACCCTTCCTCTCCAACCCTATCCTCTGCCCTGAAACCCATCTCCCAGTATTGCTGCTAAAGACGCTTTGGAGAGACACTTTGGAGAACAGAATAAACCTTCCTCTCAAGAGATTTTGCGGATGGCTGAGGAATTGAACCTTGAGAAAGAAGTAGTAAGAGTTTGGTTTTGCAACCGAAGGCAGAGAGAAAAACGAGTGAAAACAAGTCTGAATCAGAGTTTATTTACTATTTCCAAGGAGAATCTTGAATGCAGATAAGATTTCTTTTTGTGTAATTGCAAAAATTTCTATTTTTTGTTCCTTTCTCTTCTTTAACAAAAATAAAATTTAGTTATTTGGCTTCAAAATTATATCAATAACGTTTGCAGAAGCTTTTCTTTTTGATGTCCTAAAAAATAAAATTTTAATTATATTGATAAATTATTCTTTAAAATAATTATTCTCATAAGCCACATTGTACATTTAATACAAAGATATAATAGGAGTAAAACAATTATTCTCGTTCTCAATCTCTTTCCCTATCCATTCACGCACCTATCATCTGTCATCTGTCTATATACACACACACACACATTGACTAATGTGCACATGTGTCTTCTGGTTTAAAGGTTCCTTTTCTAAAGGATGTATGTTAGTTTTTTAATATTTTCATCAGTAATATCAAATAATTAAAGAATATCACCAGTGCCCTGCTTACCATCAGTTCTAATAGTTTGAAGTCAAAGTTTTGCACTTAAGAGCCAGAGGTGCCTTAGAATTCTATTATTACGTTTAGGAATAACCCTTAATCAGAGTGATACCTCTGAAGCTAATATAGTTAGGGCATAGCACTCATAGAAGTGTTTCAATAGAGATTTGTAGAAACATGATATTTTTATTCTCCTTAGACATCAAATTTTCTAATGTTCAGGTATCGAAAATAAACTTTATGGAGTCTCGAGCCCCAAAGTACTATTCTATAGGCTACAACAGTGCAGGGGAGATGCCAGCTTGTTTGCTGTTTTTTCTCCAGTGCCTGAGAAAGTATTTGCTCATAGTGGGCATGCAATCTTTAATTTGATTAATGATTTATTCATCGTTAGATGAAGGGGTGTGCTGTTAATGGCTACAAACTTGAAGGGAGACTAATTTAATAACATAATTTATTTTTGAAATCTCACAACCCACAAAATTGTCTGGGGTCTTATAAGAAAGACTATTACTTTTGGTTTAATTGGTTGGAATATGATTTATTATTGATAAAAAATTGATATATTGAGCTTTTAAATTCAAGTAATTGCATCTCAAGAAACATTAATTTATTAGAATGCTCTTCTTTGAAACTTTCAAGTAAAAGCAAACTATAATGTGATATCAATATCAAATAGTAACTTTTTTTGCATTTTGAATATAAATCTGCCAGCAATGTTTATCTAATTTATTTTATATAACAAAAATGGGAATAATTAAGCCAAATTTTATTATTGCCTTAGAATGCTTACTAAGTAAATTATACTGTCCTGTCTCTTGCTTTTTGTGGTATCAATAAAAACCAAGTATCATACAGGTCTTAATCTATGTAGATCATGTATATCTGTGCATATATAATCATGATCAACTGGATGATAGAAACTTGATATATTAACAACAAAGTTTTCAGTGCCCTGATCACTAATGCTTAAGTAAACATCTAGCACCTAAAAGGTATTACAATAAAATAAACATATAAAAACTTCTTATTCAAGAGTAAATTCCATATTACTCAGCTATGTAGATGTCTAAATTTCTTCTTCTGATAATTCATTTGCTTAAAACATACATTAATTGGGGAAAGAATTCTCTACTTTGCAAATGGCAGGGTAGGAAGTACATGCAAAGATAAAAATACATATATGCACATCATTAAAAATTGCAAATAGAGGCAAAACATAATGCCATATAAATCTAAGATAGTGACTTTTTGCACTTTAAATATGAATTTGCTGGGATTGTTTAATCTGACTTATTTTCTAAACAAAAACAAGCATGTATGTACCCTTAATCATCATACATGTACATTTAAATCATATTATCATCAGACATTCACCCATAGATCATTTTCAAGTTTAGATACAACTAGCATTGAGAACCAATTTTTCCTCTTAAAAGAAATTATTTTAAATCAATACTTAATATTGAAATAGCAATTCTGGGATTATTTAGATATTCATAAATTAGTTGTAAATGCATTGGTATTTACTATTAACTTATTTGTATTGAGTTTTAAGACTACATTTTCTAACTATATTGAGATATTTTAATAGATATTCATCTTTTTGAAAAATAAAAAAAAATGATTACTGTTATTTAGAATTCTAAACTGCAATTAAACAAATGACAAATGTAATTTACTGTGCAGTATCTATGTGCTCATTCTTTCGGGAATAAACATCAAAAGCTGACTTTAGCCATGTTGCCTTTTTGTCTTATGTTCTTGTGAGTGCTTCTTTACTAAAGATTTACTGGTAAATCTTTACTAATTCAGTAGAGTAGTCCATTAAAATGAAAAGATCTGTTTGTCACTAATACTTATTGGTACATTCAATTTTATCTGGTAGAGGTGGTTGATTACTCATTCATAAAATGTATCTTCCCATCGCTAATCATTGAAAGATTTGTCTAGTTAAAGAAATTCTTTGTATTTAGAGAAGAGGTGCGTGTGTGTGTGTGCGCGTGCGCGCGCACACATGTGTATATTTTTAAGTTCATGAGAGCATGTTGTTGGTGGGAGGAAGGTAATGTGTGTAGTGTTACAATAGGGTACCGGAAATCAGACTTCACAATCCTCAGGCAAATTGGATCTAATTGAGTCTTGAAGGAATTAAGAAGAAATGCTCTTACATTCCTTCATGGGACTCGGCTTCCACAGAGAGGAAATTGGAAAGTTGATCTGTTTTTCTACAGCAGCGAAAACCTGGAAGAGTAATAGCATCAAAGGAGATAGTCATCATGATCTCTTTTCACCCCTGGATGCACACCTTTTTAATGGTGTTTGAAATAGGAGTGTATATTTAAATTAGGGTCACAGGCATCAGGCTAAAAGTGTGGCTACTGGGCTAGTAAGGAATATACACGTGGCAGAGGGGCAAGTATTAAGCTTCCCCTAAAGGCATTCAAATGCAAATAATAAAATATGGGTCACCATGCATGTCAAATAACATAAAAACCACTGGCTGCCAGATTGCCTCCACTAATTTGTAGGGTCACAATCTTAGGCCCCTTTCCATCAGGCCCTGCTATAACCAGGTACCATACTCAGGGCATAGGATCTGTGCAACACAATTGTCTGACAGATGGTAATTTTATGTTTTCTAAGATTAGGTACTATTATTAGTATTGACATTTTTGTGCCACATTCTACTTCTCTTGATACTCTGGAATCTGCTCCATCCATGTCTTTTGCATTCGGCAACAGAATGTGACAGTGGGTTGCGTCCTCTTCAGTAACAGAGAAATTGCTATACCCTTCTGCTCTATTGGCAATCTCTTGTTTGAATGCAGTTGTTAGAAACCCTTTTGCCAAAAATGGGAAGTTAGGAAAAGCGAGTTAAAAAAAAATCAATATTTTCATTAAACTCAATGTACAAGAATCCTTGTTTTTGAATCTTAAAGGATCAAAGTTTTATTTTTAGCAAAAAATAGCATAACATTACAAATTTACAGTGATTGTGAAAACTGTCACCAAAGCATTTTATAAATGTAGCCGAGTCAGAATGACTACTCTCTCCTTTGGGTCCCAAAATCTTCTTTGGCATCCGCATTTGACTGAAATGAAAGACTTCACTAAGATTAATCTGTTAAAAAATTTTTTTGTCATGATATTTATTCCCTGGAAGTGCTAGGAAACAAATCGTCAGATCAATTTCATGTGAAACCACTTAATTCTTAGGCTTATTCCATTCACGATAACCAGTCTTGTACCAACTGCTAATTCTTTTCTTCAATTAAATTTATCAGGGTGACACTGGTTAATAAAATTATATAGGTTTCAAGTGTACAATAACACATCATCTGTATATTGTATTGCGTATTTGCCAGTCAAATCTCCTTGTCACCATATTTGACTCCCTTTATTTACCTCTCTCCTCCTCACTTTTCCTTTGGTAAACACTAAACTGTTATTTGTGTCTGAGCTTCTGTTTGTCTGTTTGTTCATTGTTGCTTTGTTTTATATACCACGAATGGAATCATATGGTTAACTTTTTATGTCTGACTTATTTTTCTTAGCATGATTATCTCCAGATCCATGTTGTCACAAACGGCAGTATTTCGTCTCTTCTTCTAATATTCCATTGTATATATGTATCACATCTTCTTTATCTAGTCATCTATGGAAAGACACTTTGGTTGTTTTCACATCTGGGCCACCATGAATTTTTTTACAATGAATATCAGGGTGCATAGATCCTTACAGATAAATATTTTCATTATTTTGGGGGGAGGGGTAGATACCCAAGAGGGATTGCTGGGTCATATATTAATTCTATTTTTAACTTTTCAAGGAACCTCCATACAGTTTCACATAGTGGCTGCACTAATTTACATTTCCACCAGCAGTATATGAGGGTTCCTTTTTTTTCATTACCTCCCCAACACTTGTTACTTGTCTTGTTGATGATAGCTATTTTTACAGGTATGAGGTAGTATATCACTGTTGTTTCAATTTGCTTTATCTAATCGCTAGTGAAGTTGAGCATCTTTTCATGTCTGTTGGCCATGTATATGTCTTCTTGGGAGAAGTGTCTGTTTAGGTCCTCTGCCTGTTTTTTAATTGGATTGTTTTTCTTTGTTGTTGTTATTTATATATTTTGGATATTAGCCCCTTATCAGAAGTGCAGTTTGCAAGTATCTTCTCTCATTCTGACAGTTGCCTCTTTGTTTTGTTGGTGACTGCTTTTGCTGTGCTATTTAGTTTGATATAGTCTCATTCCTTTATTTTTGCTTTTACTTACCTTGCCTTTGAGGTCAAATTCATAAAATCCTCTCTAAAACCAAGGCTCATGAGTTTAGTATACATATATATATATATATATATATATATATATATATATATATATATATGTAATTTGTTTCAGGTCTTGTATTTAGGTCTTTGATTCATTTTGAGTTAATTCTGGTAATATGTTGCCAGATAGTAGTCTAGTTTCATTCTTTTACATGTGGCTCTCCAATTTTCCCAACACCATTTACCGAGGCTGCTTCTTCTTCTTTTTTTTTTTACCATTATTTGTTTTTGGCTCCTTTGTTGAAAATTATTTGCCCATATATGTGTGAGTTTATTTTGGGTTTTCAATTCTGTTCTATTGGTTTGTGTGTCTATTTTCCTGACAATATGATGATGTTTTGATTATTGTTGCTTTGTAGTATATTTCGAAATCAGGAAGTGTGATACCTCTGGCCATGTTCTTTTTTTCTAGGATTGCTTTGGTTATTTGAGGTCTTTGTGATTCCATAGAAATCTGATAGATTTTTGTCCTATTCTTTTAAAAATGCCACTGGGGTTTTGATGAGGATTACATTAAGCCTATATATTGCTTTGGAGACTATGACCATTTTGGCTATGTTGATTTTTTTCTATCTATGAACACTGAGATATCTTTACATTTCTTTGTGTCTTCTTCAATTTCTTTTAATAATGTCTGTAGTTTTCAATGTATAGGTCCTTCACATCCTTTGTTTATTGTTAGATACTTCATTTTTTTTGTTGTTGAAATCGCAAAAAAATTTTTTCATTGCTGTTTCTGAAATTTCATTGTTCCAACTACTAATTCTTAAAAATATAACTTTTGTTAAAATGTAAGTAGCATAGTTATCTAATTTTCTTTTAAGAAAAATAAAAATCATTCTTTTGAAAAATCACCAGATATGCATAAAAATTTTAACTTTGGCAGAAGCCAAAAATAGAGCAAGAGATTTTAAAAAAGAAAAATAGCAATAAATCTTTATTGGGATTTTTTAACAAAATAATTTTTAAAAACAAAAGTCCCCATGTGTAAACAAGAAAGTAAATTAAGTTAGTTGGCATTACTATGTACATCCAAAAATCAAAACAAGTTCTCAGTTAACATTCCATAATCCAGTAAAATCTTGATTCATAAATGTTCTGGGTAACAGTATTTAATATTACTATAATGGAATCATACCTTTGAACATTATAAAAAGGTTTACAGATTATAAACTATGTCGTTTAGCTTTTCATTTTCCCACCAATCCATATACTAGTTCTAAAATGTACTATATTGTCAATGTTAGTCTAAAATATCCATCATTCCAAATTAACCAAGTTACACCAATCTGATCTCCTACAGGAGTTTTATGGTGGGATGTGATAGAACCTACATATTACAACATCATTTTTCAAAACGAACCTAATCCTAAATTCTACCTCTAACTAATCTACCATTTATTGATTTCTTCTCACTTTCTATACATACATTAAATACCAAAGGAACTTTACCTTAAAAAATACTGCTAAGACATTAATACACATTTAGGCAGTAATTTTTGACAAAGCTGTAGTTTATTCACCAAGCAAAAAGTGCTAATATTTATTTTAAAATTTAAGTCAAGAATTGTTATAGTAGTGTTACTTAACTGAGAATGACGGCTTCAATTAAGAGGATTCAATATGCATATTAATACAGTTCAAAATTAGAGATTAAACTTTAATTCATATGGAGAAAATGTCAATTCTTGGAACACCAAAGTATATTGTTTTTTTACTATTAAATGTTATTAATTTACTTTCTTTTTTTGCTAACACATTCAATTCACTTTCGTAAGCTTTACAAAAGACAGCCTGGATAGTTTTTGTAAGAGGTCTCAATTTTATCTGAAAATGTAATTCTTTTTTGTCAGTTAAAATAATTTAAAGATGTGCACAATATGTTTGTGCTGTTTAAGGCAAGTGCCAAGCACATTTCGAAAGGTAATAAACTTACCAACTAGAATGTCTTGCAAAGGAAAAAAAAAAAATTCATGACAGTTTTTGTTTAAGACAGATGTTTAAACAGCACTCTTCGTTTAGATCGTTTAAAAATAATTTGGCATCTTAATCGCCTATGTTCATAACACATATCACTTACAAAGGGCAAGTAACAGATACAGAATTAATGATATACTTTTAATATTTTTACAAGACTCTTTTAAGTTGGTGCCTACTAGTATTTAACAAGATTTTTGTATTCATTGTAAAAAGATTTAGAACATAAACTACACAAAGTAATGAATACGATTTCTCTATCCCATGCAAAAAGAAGTCAACTTTTTACACATCGATGCTCCTAAATAGTTCTAATTAAAATCCAAAGTGTTCTCATTTTCTATCGCTGTCATTCTTTGGCAAAAGATTCAAAATAGCTATGGGTTTAGGAAATAATGTTCACTCATGGTCTTCATTTTTGCAAAATCAATGTGTTTTGTAAAAGGAATCTGCAATGTACCTGGTTTTCAGTAAATAATTATAAGCAAAATGTTATGGCTTTTTGGGTTAATCTACTCCTAAAGCTTTGAGTTGTCGTTCAATCTCTTCATCAGAGATTGTAGCCTTTGAAGTAGAGGCAGATGGTAAACTTCTGGCAGCTGATGGAGCTTTGGCCATCTACATGAAAGAGAGAAAAATTTTAACAAAGTGTATTATCAAACATTTGGGATAGGACATAAAAGATGTGCTAAAAGAGGCTTAATTTACTTTTCAAACAAATATAAAATCATGAACCTCATGGTACAGGACAACTTAAAACAATTAAGTGACAAAAGCAGTAGAAACTATTTCCAGATGAGAATAGGTGACGCTCCTACCTTTCCAGAGATTTCAATTCCAATTTCATCAAGAACTTGATTCACAATATCTTGGCTTTCTTCTTCATCGTCAGAGCCATCAAAGATGTCATCAAGTGTGTCATTGACTTGTGGGGGTGGGGGAGGTGAAACAAAGCAGTTACTCTCAAACAGATTTCAAGTTAGACTTACATTTTTAGAAGGTGGCCCAACTATAGTTTGTATATTACAGAAGGGCAAACTTAAGTGAACCAACAAATTACAAAAGTCATTTTCAAATGTCAATGAAGTTCACTGATAAATACATTTTTGAGGCAATAAATCTGGAATAACATTCATTTCAACATAAATTATCCTATAATAAAACAAATATACGCAGATTTTTAAAAATTATTTTAAAAATCTTTAATAAACAACTATATGATATTCATAGCTGTAGGATTAAAGTTTTTAAAATATGATTCCACAAATTGAATCCACTGAGCTGGTAGCTATTAAACCTGACCATGGGAAAAAAAAAAATGTAAGAAACAAATATCCTATAAACATTTGGGAGAAAATTTCCTCTTTTTATGCTTATAATTATAATTTCAGCTTTCTTAAATTTACATTCAAAACATAGGTAGAATATTCTAACAAAGTGTAAGGTTCAATATTATATTAATATTGCAAAGCATAGGAAATAGTCAATAATATTGTAATGAATATGGTATCAGGTAGGTATTAGACTTATTGCAGTGATCACTTTGTAAGTTTTATAAACGCCTAATCATTATGCTGTACACCTAAAACTAATATTGCATATAAACTATAATTGAAATAATTTTTAAAAATCTTTGCAAAAATGATGCTAGTTTTAAGATCATCACGTAAGTAAAAATTTAATATTGACTAGGATGCTGAAAAGAGTTACTCATTCATTACTGGTAAAATAATAACTGGTATAGTCTTTCTGAGAAGAATTTGGTAGTATGAACCAAAAGCCTTATAAAAATTCATACTCTAAGGAGATTTAAGAAATTTAGACAAAAATAGAGAAACATTTATCAAAGGATTATTAAACACACTGAAAATTTTAAAACAATCTTATTGACCAATGTAAGAATGTTTCAATAAATTAGAGGTGATGTTATTTAATATTAATGTTATGCAATATTAAACCATTTTTTTAAAAAAGACCCAAGAAGGTTTAAGATCATCAGTACATGCTTATGTAATACTATTGTTTTTTAAAAGTAAGATAAGGTTCAAAATTGTACATGTAATATGATCTATTATAGGTTATGGGAAAATTAAAAAAAAAACATGCAACATCAACTGTACCTGACTGGTGTGATGATAGATGTTTTTATAATATACTTTTTCCCTTTGATTTCCATATTTTCACCACATCATGCAATTAGTTTATATTCAAAAAGAAGAAAACTAAATTTTAAATAATTTTGGGTGAGGAAAAAAAAAAAGAATGAAAGAGCTCCATTATCTCTACCTCCAAGATCTACAGTATGAAAGAATCAACAAAACTCTGAAACCACCCGACTTATACCAGGAAGAGTTATTTTATTCATAAGTTGGTTTTGGTCCACTAATCAATAAAGTAAAACTGCTAGGGCCAATAAGACATAAAAATATGGTATTTCATATTTATCCTTCGGTTAATAAAATTTTGAGCCTTATACATTGCCAATTTAAAAAAACATTAGCATTACAATAGAGATGTCTATCTAGAGGGGTCCTGTATCATTTTTCAATATTTGTGCTTTCATGGATGAGAATATGAAGTAACTTGTAAATAAACTTGGATAATTCAAAGGTGAGAAAACTGTACATTACAAGTTATTAAACTTACTCATTTCTTCAGTCATTTCCATTTTCATGTTTTCCTTCTGAAAATTCTGCATTGTTTGTAATGTCTTTTGTGGATCCATCTTCTTGTTAACTGTCTGCATTGTCTTTAAAAAATGAAAACATTCATGTTAGCTACATAATTATGAAAATGTTACTGTGAATAAGTCCAAAGGGAGTACATCAAAGAGAGGTGGGCTTTGTAAAGTAATACATTCGGCCATAACTACACATAAGAATGTTATGTATTCTTGAAAAAAGTAAAATACTGGTTTGTAAACCATCTGTTTAACATCTATATAATAAAGACTGGCATAAAAGAAAACAACTCATCTTAACAGTAAGCAAATCATGTAATAAAAAACACTATCAACAAAATCCATTGCTATTCAAATGGGAAAACTATATTTTTTTATTATGTGATATGCTTACCACATATTTGAATTTCTATAATATCTTAAAACAAATTTTAATTTAATTTTTACAAGATTTTTCACTAATTTAGTGTCTAAATTAAAAATAATATATTAGTATATGTATTTAAATCCATTAATGTATTTTAAACCATGGTTTAAAAATATAAAGCACTGAGTTTTGCAAAAGTATGTGCAAAGAATTCTCTTACATTTAATTCACAACTTACTTAAGAGGTTAATGCTATTTAGTATAGCCATAATACATACATATAAAATATATAATATATATATGTGCTATATAGAGTTAGATCAGTATTAAAAGACACTATGCAATATAAAACATTGGTTTCAAAGATGTAAAGCATACAGTCTTTTCTCAGACAATCTGTAGGCAATGCTGCAGCAAAAGTAATCTTTAGTTATGACACTACATACCCCTCGGCTCATACACACCTAACTCCTCAGTGGCTTTCCACTGCTCTTAGTATTAAAAGTTAAATTCCATAAGCCTGTGAGACCAAACATCAATTAAACTCTGCTTAACAAACCAGTCTCATTTTGCACCACTGCCCTCTAATCACACTGATCTTTCATTTCTTTAAATACGCCATGCTCTCTCCTACTAAAGGATTTTTGGAGACGTGACCACTCACTTGGACTGCTCGTCTACATTTGCGTTTACAATCAACACTTCAGATTTCAGTTTATATACCACCTTCTTAGGGAGTAGCTCCTGATATCCCAGATTAGAATATGTACCCCTGTTAAATCCTACTCACTATAGATGAAATTTTTTATTTATTGGCATAAATTATAATATTTTACTTGCAACTTATACTATTATAAATAACATAATTACTTATTGTAAATAAATTATTTTAAATGGCAATAATAATGATAATTATAAAAGAGCATTTAATGCCTACATAGCCTGTGTGTCAGACACAATTCTAAGCACTTTATATATCATTTTAAAATTAAATGACATTTATACTTGACAAATCTTTATATGTTAAGTACTACCATTTTCCCTGCATCACTAATGAAAAGTGAAGGCATAGAAAGGTGAAATAACTTGCCCTGGTCACACACCTACTTAGTGGAGGTGAGATGTGAACACAAGTCATTTGGCTCTAGAATTTATGTTTTTAATCACAGCACAAAACTGCCTCTCGAATGGGCTGATTTTGAAACAGACTGCAATCTATTACAGGTTAAGTCCTTGGTTTTCCTTTCTACTTAATCCTCATCACTTGTTATAGTTTCTACCTTTAGGATCTAAACAAATATTTGCTGAATTAACATATTTCTTAGAAATTTAAGTAAAAATTCCAATCCAGACATCTGTATATGGCAGGACCACAGTAGGTATCTTTTCCTTGCCGACCACTTGCAGAAAATTGCAAAAACAATTAGAGCCAATCCTCACTATTTTTGGATTCCATATTTATGAATTTGCCTACTCACTAAAATTTATTTGTAACCTCAAAGCAATCTCACAGTGCTTTTGTGCTCATTTGTGGACATGCCAAGAGCAACAAAAATTTGAGTTGCACAACAGCACGTTTTTCAGGTGAGGTCAAATAAGGCAACGCTGCCTTCTTGTTTCGGCTCTCAGAATGTAAACAAGTATCCTTTTTGCCGTTTATTTATTGCCACCTTCGAGTACCTTGTTGGTGACTTTGCTCTTTAAAATAGCCCCCAAGCACAGTACTAAAGTGTTACTTAGTGTTCCTACCTGCAAAAAGGATGTGATATGCTTATGAGAAAATATACTTTGTTAGATAAGCTTTGTTCAGGCATGAGTTATAGTGCATTAACCATGAATCAATGACAGTGTTCCCAACTTTATAGAACATTAGATACTACAAATAACAAGAATCAACTGTATATATCATCTTCCTAATGTGAACCTCATACTTTCCTCTGTGGCTTTTTTTTCCTTTTGCTTTTTCATACTCATACTTCTTGCCTATATTTAACACTTAGTGAAGTTAAGACCTATGTCTTCTACAGTCTTTCGAATCACTCCAAAGATCTGTGCAGTTCACTAAAGTTTAGCAAAGACTGACATTATGACACATAATGTCAGTCTTTTCAGACATATCTTAACTACCCACCCTCAGGTGAACAATAAGATCCCTGAGAGCAGAGTTTTTGTCTTTAAACTTCTTATTCCTCACAGTACTTCATATGCAATGAGGAGCTCATTATTTATTAAAAAATCGAAAGGCTCAGAGCACTTTAAATTCTATAGTGGAAACATTTTCTATATAAAGACTAAGTTAAACATAAGCTCTTATTAAAATTAACTAATAAATCCATCTGATAGTATTCCTGTCCTTCTGACACATAAATAAAAATGAATAAAGAAGAAATTATAACTCTAAAGTAATCAAAACTTACAGCTTAATGAAATAATACCCTCAAAAATCTCTGACAATTAAAAAAAAAGCAAACACTGTTTTAAGTCAATTTAAAAAACTGAAAAGCCGCATGTGAGCTTGGGACAGTGGAAATGTCCTCAAACAAGACATTTTATATTAAAACAAATGAATAAATTATCTAGAAGTAGTTACCTAGATTTTCTAATACTCTAATTCATTTTACTAAGAATTATAGTTTCTTTACTACATATATATCAGGAGGTACTTTTAAATTTGATTTGAATATTGATATTTAAATATCTTAAACTCTCAGCCTATGGACATAAAGGCTCACACTTACTTTTGCTGTAGTAGACATTGCTCCAGCCATCTTCATCTGGGAATTCATCACTTTTGTTTGTGTGGACATAGAAGTGACTTTTGAACTTACAGCAAAAGTTCTTGTTTTCTGTTTCCGTAGATGTACAAGCTGTTTGGCTAAAACTCTGCAAGCTTCTTTATTACCAATTTTGGCCATTTTCTTAATTTCTAATTCCTAGGAGAGGAAATAAGAGGGAAATAAAATCATTAAGGGGTAGGCCTCAATGATTTATTTCAGCAGAACAAGTCTAATGAAGTGAGGCAGAGGCTGTCATAAAATCATAGCAAGAAAAGAGTAATTTGAAAGCGCAATTTATTCCACATGTTTACATGAGAGTCAACTGGTATCTTCATCCACAAATACATAGTTCATCTAAAAGAGTACAAGAGTACTCATATAGAGCCCAGAAGTTCAACTTAACCTAACTAACAGTAATATTAAAAAAAATCCACCAACAGCAGCATAAAACTATTTTTTTACAAGTGTACGCTAAAAAGAAAATCATCAAAATATATCATATTCTGCATTGGAAAAGAAGGTTCAATAAATTTAATAGGACCACAATGATACAAAGAATTCCTCTAACCACAACAAATTAAACTAGAAATCATTAAGGAAGATATGGAAAGAAAATCACAAATTAGCAGAAATTAAACAGTATGATTCTAAGTAAGTCATAGGTTAACAATGAAAGAAAAAATCACAAGGGAAATGAGATATTTTGAACTTAATAAAATAAAAATGCCGCAGATCAAAATGTGTGTGCTGCAGTTACAACAGTTCTTAGAGGGATATTTCTCACATTAAAGCTTATATTCAGAAAAAAATCTCAAAAGCTTCAAAACAGAAAAGCAGGAAAAAAAAAGCAAATAAAACACGAAGTAAACAAAAGAAAATAATATAATTAAGACATTTATAAACTGGAAGAGAAAAAAAAAAAAAACCAGTATAGACTATTAATGAAATCGAAGTGATTTTTTTTTTTTAACAAGTGATTGATCAAATTGATAAACCATTAGCCAGACAGATGAAGAAAAACACCTGAATCAGAAAGAGAAAACACATAAGTCGCAAATATCAGGATTGCAAGGCAGGGGGAATCACCTCATAGCCTAAAGATGTTAAAGGATAAGAAAATATCATAAACAACAATATGTCATTGCATTTTAAAATTTAGTAGAAATGAACAAATTACTTGACAGATGCAAACTACCACAGCTCAGTCAAAAAAGATGGATAACCTGACCTACATCTACTTTAAAAAAATAAATAAACAAACTTGTAGTTTAAAAACCTATCCACAAAGAAAACTTTACTCCAGATGGCTTCACTAAATCCTATCAAATGTTTAAAGTGGAAATATACAAACCCTTCGAGTAAAGTTAAGAATGACACTTTCCAACACATGCTTTTAAGGTAAGCATTCTTTGATGTCAAAAGCAAATAAAAGACACAAAACAAAAAGACAACTAAAAATCAATACCTTTTATGAACATAGATGCAAGCATTTTAAGCAAAATTTCAGCATACTGTAACAAAAATATTTCAAACACATTATTACCAATGAAGTTTATCCTAGGAGCAAAAAACCTGATTCAACTTTGCAAAATTAAACAATGTAAGTCACTATATTAACAGACTAGAGAAAAACTACATGATAATCATCTCAAGAGATGCAAAAATGGAAAAAAGAATTTCACAAAATTCATTCCTGAGAAGTCTGCAAACTAGATAAAGAGGAACTTCCTCAACCTGAGAACGGGCACTTGCAATAATCCTACAGTTAATATCATACTTAATATAGTGAAAGACTGAATGTTCCTCCCTACATTTAGTAAAAAATAAGAAGATATTTGCTATCACCACTTCTATTTAACACTGGAAACTCTAGTTAATGTAATAAGGTATAAAAAGAGAAAGCATCAATATTGGAAAGGAAGATGAAGAGTTTAAGTTATTCACAGATAACATGATTGCCCATGTAGAAATCTAATAGAATCTATAAAAGGCTACTAGAATAAAGGAATTTAGGAAGATTACAAGATTCCAGATTAATATACAAGATAATAATGCATTTCTATATACCAGTACTAGAAAATCAGAAATTGAATTTGTTTTCAAAATATCATCTAGCATCAAATATATGAAATAGTTATAGATAAGTCTGACAAAAGAAGTAGAGGATCTGTATAATTACAAGTACAAACACTGTTAAGAAATATTAAATATCTAAATAAAGAGATATAGAATATTCATGGCTTGTAAGGCTCAATATTTTAAGATGTCAAGTGTTCCCAAATTAGTCTATATATCCAATGTAATCCCAATCGAAATGTGATCTTTTTTATTAGAAATTAATAACTTTATTCTACAGTTCATATGGAAATGCAAAGAACCTCAAACAGCCAAAAAAATTTTGAAAAAATTACAAAGTTGAAGGATTAACAGTAATATAACTTTTAGACTTACTATAAAGCTATATTAATTAAAAAATGCAGTATCGGCTTAAGAATAGTCACATAGATCAATGGAATAGCATAGAACCCAGAATGAGTCTCATGCGTATTTGGACAACCGATTTTCCACAAAGATGACAAGGCGTTTGAACAAGGAAAGATATCAGCAACAAAGGATGTTGATGCAACTGAATTCCATATGCAAAAAGTAAACTTCTACCCTCACCTGACAGCACAGTAAAATTTAACTCAATATGTTTCATAGTTCTAAATGTAAGAACTAAAATTATAATAGTTCCAGAAGAAAACCAAGAAAAATATTAATGACTTTGGGTTAGGCAAAGATTTCTTAGATAAGACACTAAAAGTACTAATCATAGAAGAAAATAATAATAATAAAATAATAATAAAATAAAAATCTCTGTTCCTCAAAAGACATTATTAGGAAAATAAAAGATAAGGCCAAGAACGGGGGAGAATATCTGCAAAACATATATTTAATAAAGCACATGTATTCAGAATACATTAAGAACTCTTAGAAGTAAATAATTAGAAAACAACTTGATGAAAAAAAATGAGTAAAATATTTCAACAGACACTTTGTCAAAGAAGATATGTAAATGGCAAATACAAAAAAGATGCTGAACATCATTAGTGAAAGGAAAATGTAATTTAAAATGACAATCTACTACACACCACTAGAATGGCCAGGATCTAGAACAACTTTACTTGCATATATAGCTGGTGGGAACAGAAAACATTATAGCTACTTAGCAAAATTTTTTAGCTCTTATGCAATTAAATATACATTTAACCCAGCAATCCTACTCCTAAGAATACATCATCCAAGAGAAATGAAAATATATATATGCTCACACAAAGACTTCAACTGACTGTTTAAAGTAACTTTATTCAAGTAACTTTATTCAAAGTAGCCAAAATCTAGATATAACCTAAATGTCTACCGGCTGGTTAATAAACAAATTGTGAAACATCCACACAACAGAATAACATTCATCAAAAAAAAAAAAAAAAAAAAGAGAGAGAAAAAAAATTAATACTGATGCATGTAACAACATTAATTAATCTCAAAATAGTTATGAGTGAAAGAGTCAAATGCAAAAAAAGTTCATATTATATAATTCAATTTATATAAAATTCTAAAAATATAAATTAATTTATACTGACATTAGTGTTTGCCTAATTGGGGAGAAGGACGACAAGAAGGGACGGAATAGGAGGGATGACAAAGAGAATAAGGAAACTTTTGGGGAATGAAGGATATATGTTTACTACCTTGATTGCAATAATGGTTTCACCAGTTGATACATATGACAAAATGTATCAAATTGTATGTTTTAAATATGTACAGTCTATGGCATGTCAATTATACCTCAATCATACTGTTTTTAAAAATGTTTTAAGCAACGTTTTAAAAAATAATAAACATATTTAAAGATAGCCAATCTATTTTAAAAAGTGCATTATCACAGACACAACGATAGTTAAAATATCAAGTTGAAATGTCAAGAGACCTATAAGTTAACATAATTATTTTCTTGAAAACCTCTCGTTTCTAAGACTATTTTATCTTTGTTATTAACTGAGAAGTTGGCTCTGTTTTGAGCAATATTTCTTCCTAGGCATTTATGACTTTTACAAAATAAAGAATAATTTGAGTTTATAATCAGCAGAATGCGAAGAATTCTGATAAAAGTCTGCAGAATGACACAATAAACAAAGGTAAGCAGAAATTGCAGAAAGGCATTGCCATTTCTTAGTAAAGCAAATCACTTACCACCTGCTATGTCTCTCCTTCCTAAGTTAGCTAATTATTCCAACACTAATTTCAAAATTTGTTGAAAAGTTAAACTGAAATTTAATATTCAACTTACCAGCTGTTTTTCTTGTTTCTCTAACGCTGCTCGATCTCTGCTTATAGCCCTCTGTGTACATCGTAACTCTCGATTCTGCTCCTTTATTACATCTGAGAGAACCACAAAAGAAACCTAAATATATGGGTTATAAAATTTTCTTCAATACCATTTAAAATACTGGATTCAGACATTGATAAAAAATAAACCTTGATTTACTAGATGTTATAATTTTTTCTTTCAATTCAATATATTAAAAAAGTCAAATATTCAAACATGAATTATAAATAATGATTATATAAAGAATTACAAAAGTGAGTACAAGTATGCTATAATCTGAGGTTTAGCCAAAAGGACATATAAATCACAATAAACTATTCCCTTAGAGAACTGATTAGTATACAATGTTTTATATGGCACATATATATGTCACATACACACACGCACACCCTTTTCATATTTCCTTACTCCTGTATTATGTGAAATCCTAGAAAGAAAGACAGGTTATGTGTTCATTAAATCTTTTTTTTTTTTTTAACACTAAATCATCATAACAGTGTGAAGCAGCAGACCTTCCAATGATTCCGTCTGCTACCAGATCATGGTATGTTGGAAAAGTTAGTTAACACTCTAAACCTCAGGTTTCTTATAAAATAGAGATTATTGTTAAGGAGTAAATAACATATACAATGCCCTGCAGTACTGTAAGGGGCTACTCAATGTATTTCTAATTTATTTAAGTTATCTGGATCCATTAGTCTTACCTTCTAAAGAATTAAAATACTAGTCTAGGCCTGATGGGTGATAAATTAGATAGTTGTTACCAAATAGTGATTTCTTCAAAGGATCACATATATAGATGGTAATTCTTACACAAACTGTTGTCTCATTGTAAGGAATCATTTACGTGCTTTATACATATTATACAATATAATGTTCATAATAATGCAATGAGGTTGATTTTTCCATTATTTTATAATAAGAAAATTAAGTGTTAGCAAGTTTAAATAACTTACCCAACATCACAAGGCAGTAAGCATTAATGTCAAATTTGGATCTAAATATTCTGTTTCCTGAATAAGTGATATTAATCACTTCACAAGTACCTTCTTAGTAAAGAGATAGATTTTAAAAAACAACAGAAACAACAGTCTCATCATCAAATGATGCTGGGGGAACTGAATATCCACATGAAAAAGAAAAACTGGACCCTTGCTGCACAGCAAATATAAAATTTAACCCCTGAATGATTAATGACCAAAATATTATAGATAAAATTATAAAACTCTTAAAAGAATACACAGGAGTAAACATACATGAGCTGGGATTTTACACTGGATTTTTAAATATGACACTAAAAGCACGAACAACACAAGAAAAAAAATATATAAATTGGACTTTATGAAAATTAAAACCTGTACATCAAAGGATATTATCAATTGAAAAGACAACCTACAGAATGGGAGAAAAATATGTATATTATATGGTAAGAGTCTATTATCCAGAATATATAAAGAACTCTTACAACTCAAAAACAAAAGACAAACACCCCCATTAAAAAATGGGTGGATTTGAACAGACATCTCTCTAAAGAAGATATAGAGATGGCCAATAAACACATGAAAAAGATGATCAATATTAGTCATTAGGGAAATTAATCTAACAGAAGGCTATCATCAAAAACCAAAAAGGAAATAACAAGTATTGATGAGGATGTAGAGACTGGTACCTCTGTACACTACTGGTAGGAATGTAAATTATTTTAGCTACTGTGGATAACAGTTTGGTGGTTCCTCAAAAAGTTAAACATCGTGCTCACTTCAGCAACATATATACTAAAAAGTTAAACATAAAATTACCATATGACCCAACAATTCCACTCCTAGGTATTTACCCAAAAGAACTGAAACAGGTACCTAAACAAATACGTCTACACAAATGTTCACAGCAGCACTATCTGCAACAACTAATTTAATATATAATTGTATATGTATGTATGTACATACATACATATACAATTATATATTAAAATATTATTCAGTTATAAACATAAATGAAGTACTGATACTACTGCAACATGGTAAACCTCAAAAATATTATGCTAAATGAAAAAAAAAGACACAAATGGCCACATTTTATTCTTACACTTACATGAAACATCCAGAATAGGTTAATCCATAAAGAGAGAAAAAAGATTAGTTACCGGGGGTTGAAGAGAGGGGGGGAAATGGTGAATCACTGCTTAATGGGTACAGAGTTTTAGTCTGAGGTGATGAAAATGTTTTCGAACTACATACAGGTGGTGGTGGTTACACACCACTGTGAATGTATTCAGTTCCACTGACCTGTTCTTTTTAAAATGATTAATGTTATGTGAATTTCACCTCAATTAAAATAACAAAGCCAGCAACCATTATCCTTTTTATGATAATCTGAACTTATGTTCTATACCTTTCTATATGTATAGTGTAACTTTTTTCAGAATAAAAATAACTAATTATACTGAGTAATGGGGCACTATATTATTAAGTGCTTCACAACAACCCCAAAAGGTAGGTACTATTACCTCGCTTATTTCAAAAGAGGAAATTAATATTTGGCGAGGTTATCTGCCCAAAAGAGAAAAAGTGCTAAGATTCTAATACAGGTGGTCTGATTCCAAGGGCTCTGATTTTAGTTACTATATCTTGCTGTGAAGCTTTTCAGGCAAAGAAGAAATAAAGATATCACAGACATAATCCTTATAAACGTAGATCCATATCAATAAAAACATACAGTATTTCAAACTGAATGAAAAACATTTCAAGTCATTATATAAAATATAACCAATCAACTAAAATGGTTTTCTAAATAAAAGTTAAAATAAGATGTCAGATCTCCTCTACCCTACATATAAGACATCCATTTCCCCTTCTTTGCTTACTTTGTTTTTCAACTAAGTTATACTGGTGAACATCTCATGCTCAGGATTTATTAAGAACACATTCTATGTGCTCCTTATATATAGAAATATAAAACTATGCCATACCTTTGGGGTATATGAAGAGAGAAGGAGATGAAGAGGCACATGTCTCTCCCTCCACCTACTTTCTTCTGGATAAGAAATGCACAATTCATTTAAAAAGAAGAAGGACATGTTCTGTAGACAAATATGTTTGAGAAATGCTGAAGTTGAAAAAAAAATTAAACATTTTTTTGTTTCAAGGTTTCTAAGAATGTTTAACATATGAATGTGCACCGTCAATCCTTAAGGGGAGAATATATTATAGATTATTTCCCAAATTTATTAAGCCAAGGATCCCTTTTAAGAAATCTATATTAACAATTCCCAGATACTAATGTTTCATGAAGTATTTGTTGAAATCTTATTCTAAAATAAGATGATTTATTAGTTTGCTAGTGCTGCAATTACAAACACTTCAGACTGGGTGGTTTAAACAACAGAAATTTATTTTCTCACAGTTCAGCAGGCTAAAAGACCAAGATCAAGGTGTTGGCAGGTCTGATTTTTCTTGAGGCCTATCTCTGGTTTGGGAATGACCGCCTTCTTGCTCTGTCCTCACATGGCCTTTTCTCTGTGTGTGACAATCTCTGATGATGTCTCCTCTTCTTTTTATAAGGAAGGATACCAGCTCTATTGGATTAGAGCTCCACCTCATGATTTCATTTAACCTCAATTACCTCTTTAAAGACTCTATCTCCAAATACAGTCACAAAGAGGTTAGGGCTTCAATATACTTATTATGGAGGAACACTGTTCAGTCCATAACACATGATATCTTTCCTCTGACATTCACAGACTGACACTAAACAAAACAGTAATGAAAGCTCTCATTTCCTTGTTTTTCAAAGAAATCATCAGCCTTTTCATCTTCAATACTCAAACACTGCCAATTTTCTTCTTGATATGAAAACATTCACCACTTACCCTACTGTTTCAATGGAAAATATGCTCTAAATTTAAAACTGTGAAATTACAAATGAACTTCTGTATATTACCACTTTGTATACTAAAATCTCCATAAACTCAACTAGTATAAGATGAAGTATTGAGATAGTAATGATGGTCTTCTAAAGTTAAAAGAGTAATAAACTAAAAAAGAAGTCACCATATTGATAAGTTAAACTGTGGCCAGATAACTGACACGGGTGCAAAGCAACTGCTGAAAACCTTGATTGCTAAGATCTAGAGTTCTATTAAGATACTTTCTCATTACTAGGATGGTATAATGAAAGACAGATATTTGGTCTTTGTCCTGAGTTCCTGGCCCAGAGCTTCTAAAACCCTTGGAATTTCCTAAGTGACAGTAATGTCTTTTGACTCAGGAAGGGGAACCCTTAGATAGCTTCAGGATAGGGCTCATTACCAGGAAGACCAAATACTTGATTAAAGGGTGGGTACTTTCAGGGCCGTTCCTCATAGGAGGGCAGTAGGGCTGGAGACTGGTTTAGAAAAACTCTTGAACAAAGAGATTGGTAGAGCTTCTGGGATGGTGAACATATGACATACTGGGAAGGTGGCATACCTAGAGAGGGCATGGAAGCTCTGTGCCACTACCCTTCTCCCCCAATACCATGTTTCCATTTAGCTGTTCCTGAGTTTTGTCCTTATAATAACCAGTAACAGTAAGTAAAACACTTCCATGAGTTCTGAGAGTTGTTCTAGTGAATTATCAAATCTGAGGAGGGAGTTGTGGTGACACCTGAATTTATAGCTGGTTGGTCAGAAGTAACTGTGGCAACCTGGGACTTGTGACTGGCATCTTAAGTGAGGAGAGTCTTAGGGGACTAAGGCCTTAACCTGTGGGGTCTGTGCTAACTCCAGATAGTGTCAGAATTTAACTGAATTGTTGGAAACATTCAGTTAGTGTTGAAGAATCAGAGAATAAAGAATAGATATAGCCATCCTTGCTGAAAACAAGTATTATGACATAAAATGTTAACAAAACAGAATTTAATCAAACAGCTTGATTTTGCTTTTCTTGATTTTATGTAATTATGTGTACCATAACTGTCGGAGTATATTAGAGAAGGAAAAATAAAGAAAATTAACTACTAGAAATTCCACAGCCTATTGTTAATAGGCCTATTAATATTTAAACAGCTCCAAGCTATAAACTGAGAGAATCTAATGTTATATACTAAAACACAGTCATAATATTTTAAAACATATTATGTGGTACATGGAAAAAAGGAGTAAAATATTTTTTTCATATGAAATGATATGTATATCCTATAAAACTAATTACTCTTTCATTTTTTAAATCCCTAACTAAACAGGAAACAACTACTATGTTTCAACATAATACATTAGAGAAAAAAAAATCTCTAACTAAACCCACATTTAATGATTTGGTCTTCTAGATAATTCAGAAGGAATAACATGAGAAAGGTTGTGAAACACTTTTAATGCTTTGAAGCAAAGTTAATTTCCCATTACAATTATTTCTTCATAGGCCTGATTTCTTCCCCAAGTCACAAGCTCTTTGAATAAGAAATGCATGTATTTTATTGTTTTAATCTATTTCTATTCTCACCTTTATGCCAACTATCGCAATATATTAGTAAATAGTGATCGAAGGGAGTATAAACCTATATCCTAAAATGTGAAATAATTTGCCTTATAAGCATATTAAATATATTCCCTTAAAAATATAATAAAATCTATCAGTTTTCAAAAATTTAACACTAGTAAAATCTGAATCATGATAGATATCCTTCTTCAATGGAAAAATTGAGCACTGAAATAATCAGATACTTCCCTTATAATTTTCTTCTTTCCTCTCTTTTTGTTATGAGTCCAGACACTGACTCAAACATGTACAGGGTATTGCTGATATCTACGAAAGATGGAATGTGTGGCTCTCATCCACCCTCTGCTTCCTTGTCCATCCTCTGCTTCTTTCTCCAGGCAGAAAAAGCATGCCCTGAATTCTTATACTATAGCATTTCATCTACTTTGTGGTGTTAGATGTGAAGCACTTCACAATAGGTGTTAACAGAAAACTTTCAAACTGTGAAAATAGTAAAAGTACATGGATGTACCTATGGTATGCTCTTTTGCCATTCGGTGATGTAAAAAGGGTCTGGAGGCTGCCACCGCCCTTTCCCTTCCCATACCCAGTATAACACTAAAGCCACCCAGGCCAGCTACCTTCTTGGCATTACAAGCTGGCCTCAAGGCTTTTAGACTTTTAGCACTGAATAAGATAACACACTGCTTACACTAGTCATAGATCACAGAGTTAAATTTTGAACTTAAGAAGATATAGACAGAAAAGGTCATCCTGCCTTCTTTGGTTCTAAGTCAAAAAAGTCTGTCTATTTACAGTTAAAAAAAAAAAAGCCAAAAAATAAAAACAGATCTGAAAGAGCCTTCAATGTGAACCAGCCTACCTCACTAGAATTCTCCAGTGGGGTTTAAGGCCAAGCCCTGACATGTATTATGGTTGTCCTTCCAGACCCTGCTCATTTATATACAATTTACACATTTGAGGGGTAAGGCAAGAATAATTAACTGTAAATATGGGCATTCATTAATCTGTGAGTATTGTTTTAAGTGCCTGCCTTTTGAGAGATGGGAGGAGGCCTGTCTCAAGCTCTCGGGGCAGTTCAGGATTACTGACCCAGGAACGCTGAGGCACAACATGCAGATGGTACCACTCAGCAGGGTACCACTAGACAGCATTCCTCTACCATAGACTGGGTTTTGTGCTTTATTATAAGGTCATGATGGACTTTTTATTCTAATGTATCACACATTCTGCTTTTAAATGTATTTATTTAGGAAAAAAATCATTTTCATCTATGCAACATTATTGTTTATCAATTATCTTGAATCTAATCATCCCATGTACTGAAATAGGAGCACAAAATGTTCTCACATCCTGCTTTATCATTTCTATTAACTAGTTTTGGGAGTTAAGATCCCAAGATGAGACAGAGTTCCCACTTTAAATTTCATCTATAAGCTCTGCATCAACTGGTATCACTGGAAATAGTGGGTACTGTGGCACTGGTATAGTGGGATAATGGGTATTTGATAAACCCTGGTCATGAGTATGAAAAGAAAAGCCTGGAGTGTGCGTTCAGCTAAAGCTGGCATAGTGAAGCTCACCAATGAACAATAAAGCAGAAAGTGGTCCTGGTTATGTGGTGATGTACCATCTTCTTGGATTGATGAGGGAAAAAAACTGCAAAAATGCTACAAGCTCAAAGGTTAGGGGTAAAAAAGAAACATCAAAGGTCAGTATCTAGAAAATGCTGGCTCTAGGAACCAAATTTACTCAAAGGTAGGAGGAAAATGACAATGAGAAAAGGGTGAGAAGGAATCAGAATTTGATGTGCAAAGCAAATTCCTTTCTCAGATTTTGGAAACAGTGTATCAGAAACCAGGGAGGAATGGTATCAGCTTAATAGCCAGTTTTGATACATGGTTAAGAAAAAAATTAAAAATTAAAAATTAAAAAAAAATCTATAGGAAACAGAAAGAACAGTAGAGGGTCATGTCATTGACATCACGGAGGCAAGGACCCACTTGAGAACTAGGCTGAAATTGAAAAACTCAGCAGGACCTGCTTGGAAGAAACAGGCAGAATAATAAAGAGAAAACAGGAGAGTCTAGCCTTACATAGCATAATTTTTTTTTCTATTAGTAAAGTCTCAAAAATTACTCAAGACCTGAGGAATTCACTGAAATGAGTTTATTATTATTAAAATATCATTTTTTTCAAGAGCTGAAGGAAGGTATTGAGATGGGCCACCTGTCAGTAGATCTTTGGGTTGCATTTGGTTCTCAAAAAACACAGGCTTTGGCACTATCGTCAATAACGGCTCCTCTGAAAAAAAAGTCTCACAAACATCTGGACTTGAAGATAAGCAATGGTAGCATGAAAAAAAATACCAGTCCTTGATGTTATGATAGGGATGGAGAAATACAGAAGGAAGACATTTTCCTACAGAAATATTCATTCTAAAAGTATGGAGAATTTTGCTTAGAAAGTCTCTAAAAAGAGAATACTGAGTTCCTGAATCCCACACATTGTTGTTGTTGTTATTTTGGTGTGCCAAGAAGGTTGGGTCTAAAAAGAAAGTAAAGTTAGAGTCTTTAAATATTATGAATAGTAAGTGCTAAGGGAACACACAACATCCTAAGAAAAATCTGAGTACTGTAGGTAGCACCATAAGAATGTTATATTTTATTTGGAAGAATGCAGAAATATTTCTGGAGGGAATTCAGTTTATCTACATGGTAGATTTTATTCCCTTTTGAGCTAATGAAAATGTCACATCACAACTGACCTCTTGACCAGAGATCTATCCCAACTTGGTCAAAACTCCACAGGTTCTGAACTCTGGACAACTTACATACATGGACACCACCCCAATGAGACAAAAAACAATAAGTTCTGTTCCTGTTTCTCAGCAGTGTTCCTGAAATTATCTCTAAATTTGCACTAAAGTTCAAGGTCGGTAGTGATTATATGGATGTTGATTGTATTAAGATCTGGATACTGGAAACACTACTTTGGGTTAGTAAATACCATTGTTTTGGAATTTAGTATCTAAATTGTAAACGGCTCCAGGGATATTTTCATTTATGCTGAAGACTCTTGCAAATATGGAATGCAAGAAACTCTCAGAATAAGCATTATTCAACTTTGGAAGAACACAAGGATCTACCTTGGTTCTGCTGAATGCAAGGCAGGAAGAAGATGCTTAAAAACAAAACAAAACAAAAACCCACAAAGAGTGAGGGATTTAACATAATTTAAGGTGGATCAGAGAAGAATTCCTAGAGAAACAACCTCAGATAGTTCAGGTTAGCTAGAGGAAGAGAAAAAGAGATTTTCTTTTTTTCTTTTTTTTTTTTTTTTTGGCGTAAGGGCATCGTAAGCAAAAATATGTCAGAATGAGAAAAAGTATGGTACACATAGATGAACATGAGAACAGTTGTTGCATAGTGAAATATCCAGAGACATGGCCAAAAAGAAAGACAAGGACCAGACCAAGGAGAGCCATATATGCCTTATTAAAGAGCACCCACTTGATCCTGTTGCAATTCAGTAAAGGATTTTTCACTGAGAATTAGAAAGATTTGGGTTTCAGTTATATCAATCACACAAGCAACTCTGTAGATGAATGATTTGAGGGCTAAGAAGCTATAGCAAAAAGAAGCAGAAAAGTGATGTAGTAAAGTACAGGACAAATAAGATCTGAATTAGAACAAGAATTTGAAGGCATAGAGGAAGATCATATGTTCAAATATTTAAGATGCAAAAGGCACAGGACTTGGTAATTACTTGAAGGGGGAGAGCAAAATCAAGAACTCCCAAATGCTAGAGGATGAGACCCAGTAAAGGAACTGACTTAAACGAGATAGTGATGACTTCTGTTTGGGATCTCTTTAATGTGCTTTGGAGCATCTAGGTAGAGATGGTCGGCAAACTACTGGATGGACTGTTCTAGAACTATGAAAAATATATCTAGAGATACAAACCTGGAATCCATCAACATTCAGGTTATAATTAAAATAATAAGAGTTTGGATAAGGTCATGCAGATAGAGAATGTATAGTTAGCAAAGTCGTAGCCCATGCTGGAACCAAGAACACTAATATTTAAGGTGTAGGTTAAAAATAAAAGTAAGGAAGATAGGAGGGAGGAAGAAAGGAAAGAAGGAAGACAAAAAAGAAGAAAGGAAGCAAAAAAGGAAGAAAGGAAATAAGAAAAAAAGAAAAAAAAAACCTGAAAGGAGACAGATAAAGAGTGGTCAAAGGAAGATGAAGAAAATTAAGAGAGTGTTAATGTCATGGAAGCCAAGAGAATTTTAAGGAAGAAAGTATTATTGAGATCAAATGTAAAACACAAGCTCAAAAGATGATCACCAAAAAATGGCCATTGGATTTGGCAATCTTGAAGTCATTGATATTCTTAGCAAAATCTCATTACATGAGATGTAAAGCAAACTGGTGTAGAATGGGAGGCATCTGAGAAATAAAGAGGTAGAGATAGGAGACATCACTATTGCATAAGGTTTAAATAAAGAGCAAGAGACCGGACAATACTTCTTAAGAAATGCTGGTCAAGGAAGAGTCAGGAAAAAAAGGGTTGTTTCTAATTCTACCATCATTAGATATTAAAGAGCTACCACTAATTCTGAAAGAAGAGTCCAGTTCACAGACAATAGGTAACTAGATTGAAGTTGAGAGCTAGGTACATTACATACCTACCAAAAGTATAGAATTCCAAATACTTAGCAAGAACAGCAAAATTTACTGAGCCATAGGATATTTACTAAGAAAAAAAATAACGGTAATAGTCAAAAGGGATGAGGTCCTGGCTCTGCCATTTAGTACTTGTGTGATCCTGGGCCAGTAACTTAGTCCTTAGACTCTCAATTTCCTCATCTATAAAGGAGATAATAACAGTACCTATAGGTTTTGTGAGAATTCTAATAAGATACTGCCTACAAAATGCTAACTCAGTGCTGGCTTAAAGAAGGACCTCAAATCTGTCTTTATTTAGGGTAACAAACAAAAACTATATAGTGCATAAAGAACTTCATGTTTTAAGAGGCATAATTAGTTGTGCACTTATGACAAGTCCTCATGGCATCCTGATTTACAGGTTCAGAGCTCTAATAACAGGTCACCATTCGTCCACTTAGGAAAAAAACACTTTAAATACCCTAACATATACATATATATACACACACACACACACACACATATATAAATATATACACACACACATATAAGTGTGTGTGTATACACACATGTTAAAAATCAGTAGAAGGAAAACCAAGGATTCAATTGTAATTTCAAATTCAAAAGAATCTTTCTCTTCTATGGCATTGAGGTATAATACTAATTAATTTCTGTAACAAAGTATACAGTGCAGAGACTTGTTCATCTTTGTGTCAAAAATGAATTAAACATAACTCTGAATAGTAATAAGTGCTGTAATGTTGTCTCCCTTTTTAATTTGCATGTGCAGCCTTTAATGATATAGTGCGCAACTCTTCCAGCCAATCCAAAGAGACAAAAAGATTCAATTATTCTGCAGATCTATAAAGTTATATGCTTCCCTTATATATCAGAATTTCATTACTGTTGAAACAGATAAAAAGATACATACTGTAAAAAATCTTATGATCAATAATCACTGAGTCCAAAGATATGGCAGAACTACATAGAAATACATTAAGTTTCATAATATATAGCCTCATTACTGTTAAGAAGAATGCTGTCATCTTTTACACAAGCAAAAGATCTTTTTAATAGAACAAGGAGTAAAAACATCAGTAAAGCTCTATATCAAAATAATAAAAATATAGTAATAGAATTAAGATGTCATTAAGTGATTTGAATTGACATGATAATTTAAGAAAACATCAAATAAACAGTTTGGTAGTTATAATAAATGTACATGGTTGCCAAATTTAGATTCAGAAATTTCAATACAGATCTTTAAATCAATAGCATAGGAACTATCAACAGTCTTTAAGACCTTTTTTTCCACAAATAAGTCTATTTAGCAAAAACATTATTTCTTGGATGAATTAACCCAATTCCAAATGAATATACCATTAAACACCCTCACTGCACATCCTCATTGTTTTTTTTAATTCAGTTCTATACTTCAAGCACAACAGTCACTAAATTACCAAAAGCACCAAGAAGCATAACAATGAGAATATAGAACAATTATTTATGTCTTTAAAAATATTTGACAGATATTAAGCAAGGCTCTCTGGCGTTTAATGTTTAAAAATTCAATATAATTTGTAATATCACAGTAAGAAAGATGCAACCCTTTCCCTCTGTTTAGTAAAATCTAACTATATAAAACCTAAAAAAGAAATGCTCCCCCCCCAAGTACTATACAATAACTGAAAATCAATATTGGTACTGGGACACTGAAAAAATAAAAGTTCCACATTAAATATTAAACAGCCTTCTCAGGAATAAAACACATAAAGACTCATTTCACATAATTGTATTACATCCTATAGCACCTTGGTAGTTATTCTGATATTACAAATGGTTAAGAAGTCTCAATTAATAAAAAGTAAACAAATTTAAAAAACATTTTCAATCATTAAAGTCAAGAAAAATGTATTATTGGAGTAAAATGACTATGTGTTAAAGGGTAGAGTGGCAGAGTAAAAATGATGTCTTTGTTATCCTCCCCAAAATAATTTTGCTGGCATTGAAATAGTCAATACAAAGGAATAAAGGAGTTATCCCAGGTCTAGATTGAGCATTCTGTTTGTACCAATCACTGTCTAGCTACCACTGGTCCTTCTGTGGCAGAATTAGACCCTTAAAAAGAAGCGATTCTTTGGTTAAACCAGCAGCAACCTAGATTCAGCATGTAATGGGAAACACTATTTTTAAATAACTTGAATGAATTTGATTCCTGGTAGCAGTCAATGTAAACATCAAGACTATCAAGATTAATCAGTGTTATGCAAACATATATTATAGGCATTGCTTATAAACATCAATTTGTGCACATTCACTTTTTCTCTTTAGATGACATTGAGCTAAATGTCTGGAACCAATGCAAATACCTTAAAATGTAAACTCCTATGCAGATAAATACCACATCTTTTACTTTAGATAGCAAAAGATAATCACAGGAGAGAAAAAATTCATTATGAAACTAAATCCAGGCACTTCCATTGGGTTTCTTTTATTTTGATACTGGAATCAGTCAAGAATTGTTTCACACCTCTACTGATGGGGTGTCTTAGGAACAAGAGCGACCCAGACTGAAGTTCATTTTGATAACTGGATTCTGTTACCTTCCCCGCCCCAACCTCTGCAGGCACAGGTTTCTGGTTTGCATGCCTAGAAGTAGTACAGATCCAAACGGAAGAAGCAACGAACCAAGCAGATGAAACTAACAAGAAATTCATTAAACTACTAAAGCTAATGACACTCAAGGGCCAGCAGCATCCTGCGCCTCCTCGAAATACTCAGGATCTCCCTAAAGAAAAAAGAAAAAAGAAAAAAAAAAAAAAGCGGGCGGGGGTGTGGAGTAGTTGGTGGTGTGTTATCAGAGAGAAGCAGCCAGACTGTCCAGGTGAGGTTGAGTTGAGCCATTCAGAAGAGAAGGGAAGCAAGTGACGCATGAGGGCGGTCACCTGTGGGGCCAGTTGATCCAGCCCCGCCCTAGGGACAAGAGCAAGAATCGCGGCCGGAAGCCCCCAAAACATGCCATGGATACATAGGGCTGGGCCCCTTCGGCCCGACCTGGAACTCACCGTCCACGGTTTTCTTCTTGAAGAGGGACGCCATGGTCAGGGACCACGCCCGCGCGGCCCGGCTCGGCCCGGTCCGGCCGGCGACTCGGAAAGAACAGGACGGAAAGGCAGGCCCTTAGAGAGTTCGGAGTGGCGAAGCCTATGGGCAAGAGAAGAGGGCGGGGTCTCCACGCAAGACCCGCAGAGGGCGGTATCTGCGAAGCCTACCGCAGCCGAGTCTCCTGGAGCTCAGGTGACTGCGAACTAAGGCACTTTTTGGAGAAGTCACTTCTGGGTGGCGCCTGCGCGTTGTGAGCACGCGCCTGCGCACTGCGGTGCCTGAAGCCGCCGCCGTTGCCCTCACCTCGGCTGCTGCCTTGTCTTTGCGTTGTCAGAGCGCGGCTATGCCACGGGGCTTGAGCTCACAGCCTGTCGTGGGAGACTTCGGGTGGTGTTGGGGGCCTTCTGTATGCGGGTCCATGCTAAGTGCTGACAGAGATGATCCTCGATTAGCCCGTTCTTTTTTGCCCTGTAGGAAGCTGGAAGTAGGGGCGTTTCATAATCCTAGGACAAGTGTGGGTGACCAAGGTACCAGTTGATTTACGATCATCCCATTGATGTCTATCGATACTTTAATAAGTGAAAGGGCTGGTAGGAAAGCTGAGGGCCGTCCCGGTGGTGTTTCACCCGAGTTCACATTCTTTTCCGCCCTCACTCGCTCAGCGATCTCCCCGGCGCCCACTGGCGCAGCCCCCTGGGGGCCCCAAGCGTTCACTTGCCATCCCCAGCCCAGGGCTCTGAACACCCGGTGTCAGTTCCTGTAGAGTCGGTTTCGATGCTCGGGGAGGAAGGAAATGGAGAGCAAGTTAACGCAACACTTGAATATTCGTGGCTGGAAACGTGGGGGGAAAAATTGTATACCAGTTTAAATATCTCCAACTCTTTCCTTATAAATCTCGACTTGTAATTAATTGGTCAAGAAAAATTCATGGCTAGAATACTACGTAACCGTATATTGCTTACTGTGGGGGGGGGGAGGGGAAGCGCCAAATCATGTTGAAGGAAAAGCATAATAAGTTATTTAAAGAATTCTTGTGTTTATAAGCAGGAATACACTCTTTGGATCAAGACTTTAAGTTCATTGTTTTACGTGTGTGTGTGTGTGTGTGTGTGTGTGTGCGCGCGCGCGCGCGCGCGCGCTCATCTCAGTTTAATATATTATTTCACTACTTAGAATCTTAATTTTGCTTTGAACTTTTTCTTCCCAATCTATTAGTGCTTTAACCGACATTGCTTTCCACAGGATAAATTCATGGTTATACTCTTTCCGTTGATGTGATTTCTGATAGGGAGGACACTCCAATAATAGTGTCAATGTTATCAGTCACCTCTGGCTTTATGAATCATATCTCAAGGATTTTTAAGTATTTGCGTATTCAGATTTCCCTTCCCCATTTTCTCCCCCTCATAAAATATGAAAGCCATTAGGGCCACTGACAGTCCTGCTGTTGGTGCTAAAATTTAGCTAAGAGTTTGCTCATGAAAACTTTCTCAGAATGACATGGTAATATGTAAGGCAAATTGTCTTTCTCCTCAAGTTATTCTAGGTATCAAAGGAAGATGAAGAAGTAAGGAAACAGGAACAATTTTAACTGAGGAGACTTAGTCCCTGCACCCAAGGCCTGGTCTTTCATGGAGTAAACTCTATGGCAAAAAGGCAGTTTGTCCTGGCTGCCTGTTGTAATGAATGGCATTGAGCTGTGCTTGAATGCATGAGAGGCAGGCAATAAGCTGTTATGTGTGTAGTAATCATACTCCTCCCTGCTGCAGTCACCCTTGTTTTATTACTCCTACACCATCCCCCCTACTGACCCAATTGTAACAGTTGGTAAAATGCCAAAATACTTAGCAGCAACCATATGGAAGACCCTCCAAAAGTGCACAGCAGGAGCTAAAGACAGGGCTTGTTCATTACAATAAAGACAAAATAGAAATGTGTAGTATTTAAACTCAGCACTCTAATAGCTTGATTCTTCCATAGTTTGAAACAGGCTGACATTTAACTGATGTGCATCAGACTGGCTGGCATCTAGTCTGATTAGATGGTGGCCAAAATATACTGGTACGTATTTTGTATGTATATCACTCCTTATTTGAAGGGCATGTACAATTAAATATAGCTGAGATTTAGGACACCAAGAAGCCATAAACTGCAAATATAATGCTATTTTTTATTTGTTTAAGTGAAATCATACTGTACAAACTCACTGACTCAACGAGACATAGTGAACTGAGGAAATATTTTAATTTAACTCTTTCAAATTCTCATTAAGAAATAATTAACTAGTATCCTATGGTCTCATCATTATGACCCAATACTCTTCCAAATTGCTTAGACAGTGAAAAATATTTTTACATATCGAATGACACATACCATGCTATGTGCTGAAGACATACCAGTGAAGAGACAAATACAGTTCCTCTCTTCTTTTTCTCTTATTCAACTTCCTACCTTTTTTTTTTTTTTTACCTTTTCTCTTCCACTTGTTACAATTCTAACACCAATTCAAATGCATTTATTTTTTCCTCACACCAAGACATTCTCAGACACCATGGTGTGTTCTAAAATTCAACTTAATTCTGACACTATACCTGGAGATAGCATGAGATTCTACAGGTTAAAGAAGAAGTCCCAAAAGACTGCTTGCACTTCAAATCCAAAGTCCAGATTTTTACATGTGCTTCTGAGTGAATAGCTTTAAATCAGGGGTTCCCATGACCCCCTTCTTGGATTCCATTAATTTGTTAGGTTAGCTTACAGAATATAAGACCTCCATTTACTCACTAGGTTATTGGTTTATTACAAAAGATATTAAAGGATAACATTAATAGCCAGAAAAAGAGATACAGAGGGCAAGGTCCTGAATGCAAAAGCTTCTGTTCCCCTTGGAATTTGGGGCCCAGGCACAGTGGCACATGGATGCATTCTGGTTCACCGACCTGGAATCTCCCTGAACACTGTCCTTTTTGGGTTTTCATGGAGGCTTCATTTCATTGTCATGATTGATTAAATCATTGGCCAGTGGTGACTAAACCTAACTCCAGTCCCTCACTCTTCCCCAGAGGTTAGTGAAATAGTACTAAAAGTTCTAACCCTCCAATCCTGTGTTTGGTTTCCCTGATGATCGACTTCCCACCCTTGGTGCTTTCCAAAAGTCACTTCATTAACATAAACTCAAGTGTGGTTGAAAGGGGTTTATTATGCAGATCAAGGTACTTTTATAGCTTTTATTACTTAAGAAATTCCAAGGGTTTTAGGAGCTATACCAGAAATAGAGACAAAAACAAAATATGTATTTCTCATTGTAAATCACAGTATCACATTTGTCCATCACAGAGCAGCAAGCTTTGGCTCAGTGTAAGAAAAACAGCTTTAGTTATAAAACGTCATAGGGATGTGATGTATAGCATGCGGACTAGAGTCAATAATATTGTATGGTGACAGATAATAACTAGACATTGTGGTGACCATTTTGCAATGTATACAAATGTTGAATTATTTTGTTGTACACCTGAAACTAATATATTGTATGTCGACCAGTAATAATAATAATAATAATAATAATAATAAAACAAGAAAGAAAGAAACAAAAAGAGAGCTCTTAAAAGCAGAGCTATTCTAAAATGGAATGGTATGTGAAATAGTGAGCTCCTGGTCAAGGAAGTTTTCAAGCACAAACAGGTATGTTGTAGGCAGGATTCCTTTACAGATTTAAAGTCTTGATTAGAAGAGTTCTATGGTTTCTTTAAAATCTGGAATTTTATTATAAGTTATATATAACTCAGGTCAAATATCTTGGTATATGGCATTTCACATCTTATAAATAATGCCAAATTTATTGGCTTTACCTCTAAAGATATGATAAAGCCAAAAAGATATAGCATTTCACCATTTTGAATCATCTGAATTTAGGTAACCTTCATCTCCGGATCATGATCACCTATCTATTTCCCTGCTGCCATCCTTAACTCACTCCACTCTTATGAGGAGAGTGGTGCTGTTAAGTGTGAATCGAATCATGTTATTCTGTTTCTCAAAAAGAGATCAACATATTGTCAATATTCATGTCTGAAACACACATATGTGTGTACACATACATACATGCATGTTCTATAGATTAGACTTCTTTTGTTCACTCATTAAAAGTCCAAATTTTTACCATCCAAATTGCCCTCCTAATTATTTCCCTTTATTATGTCACTCAAGTAGAACATAATTGTTTAGATTATATCACAGCATTACGCCATCTATTACCTCCCTGTTCTGTACATTATTTCTGATAGCACTGTCTTTAATTGAATTAACATTTTTGACATTTATCATATTATTTGAATTGCTTCGAACTTTTAGTCAAGTAAAACTTTTAGCATATTTTTAAACTATGCATTTCTACTCAGTCTTCCCCATCTTGTACTTGATTGATGGATAATTTTAACCCAAATATGGAAACTTTTCTGCATCATTAGAGACATCTATTTATTTTTCAATCGATTAACTTTGAAGCACTTTTGAAACACTGTATCTATCTATGTATCCATTCATATTAAGTCATTAAGGACAGTGGAGAGTATGGATTGTCTAAAGTCACTACTTCCAACATTCACTCACAAAGGAATACAAGGTTTGACTTCAGGAAATGATAAGCTGGAGAAGGATCTTTTGTTGTACCTTTTCTTCCTGGCTCCCAGTTCTCCATGCTCTACACTTGGATCCCACTCTCTCAACTTCTCCAAATTCAAAGCAAGACAGGCAGCATTTATACTACCTGACTAAAGGACAACACTCAAATGAGATTGTCTCAACCACGTGGATAATTTTTGTATATTTAAAGTCATATCATGTATGTAACATTTTCTCGTTTCACCATGCTCATCATATTTTAGTATTAAAATTTAGTCGTTTTTCTATAATTTCTGCTTTCATTCTTTAACAGTTTCAGAATTTCATCTCATTGCTCTATTTATCATATCTTGCTTTTGAAAATGTATGCCATAAGGAATGAGTCAGACTAGCCAAACATATAGTCAATGAGAAAGCTAAATGAGTATCCTAAATGTGTGTGGCTGCACATCATTGATTTTATAGTCTAAAAGAGTTCATGTGTTATTTGGAATGTGTAACAACATGATCCTTTTTTGAAAAATAAACTAAACTTTGCCCTGAATTCCTCACAGTGTTAATAGTAGTTGCACATGAGTAAATCAAGACAGAATTTGTGCCCCCGGCACAACAGAACATATGTATATATTTGCTTTTCAATCTAATAAGGGCTCTAGAGTGCAGAACTACTACCATGCAAAATAAAAATGAATCTCAATATAAGGGTAATGGCTTTGGTTCTTCAATAAAATAAACCTTAATAGCTATCTCACTTTCTATTTCAAATGAATAGAAATCAAGATAGGCTCTGGATGTTAGATTTTGGTAAATTAGTAAGCATGAATAATTTACCAAAACAATAGCACAGTATTTTTAATACAAATAAGGTTATCTTTTTATAATGGTACCCATTTCGAGCCACATTTAAGTGGCCTCTTCATTGCTCTATTAAGTCACATTACAAATACTTATAGAACATCTACTATATGAAATATGTGATGCTATTTAGTAACTTTGTGGGATCAAAAATAAACTAGACATGGGTTTTGTTCTCAAGGAGTTAAAAGTCCAGTAAAGGTATTAGAGGTACATCAAGAATTAAACAACAAGGCACATTTGATGGCCATAACACTTGGGGCCACTAAGTGAAGTTACTGTAAATTCGATATTTAGAAATCTTTCAGAGAGTTAGACTATAATTAATATATTGTATTTAGAAATATTTTCTCACTTTTAAAATGCCTCCTTTTAAATTTGTTTCTCTTATATGCAAGGAAGTGATTCAGAAGCTCAAAGAGGCCTAAGAACAGATGAAAATCTAAAACAATTTTGAAAATAATTTTACATATTTTTGATACAAAAAATATAAGAATGTCTAAAGTATATAAGCCTGAGCTTACTAATGGACATAATAATAATAATAAATAACATTTTAATGTATATAATATTCAGATTCTGGGAGAATGTTGTATCATATTTTCATAGCTTAATACTAAAGTTTCTTATCTTCCATCTCTTTATTTCTACTTTATCTGTAAGAATTATAATTTATACTACAAACCACCATTTAAAAATATTAAATAAAAATAAAATTTTAGTATTACTTTTATAAAATTATAAGGTGACCATTCATAAACAAAAAGACTTTGGCTTTCGGTTTGTTGGAATATTGTTAATAAGTATTTAGACTCAGTTTGGAGATTCCTCTCTACCTGAGACCAGCTTATACAAGGTTCTTATGATAACAACGTCATATGTAGTGATGGCCTATTCTATATATGGCATAAAGAGATATAAAGAAGTATTAAGATAGGGTCTCTGCCCAATTAAAATAATCTATTTTAAATGATGATAACTAACCCACAAGCAAAATAACTTGTATTCAGAGGGTTAAATTTGTCATTCAAAATAGCAAGTTGATCTGTCATGTCAGAACAACTTTATATGTTAAAACAGTTTTTATGACAATAGCTACTGCCTTTGGTGATGTGGAGAGTGTCAAATACAATTCTGAAATTAGTTGGCACAGAATATTGACTTAAAAGGGAACCTGTTCAGAAGTCATTTTCTCTTTTTCTCTCTCCTGGATGTCCACCTCCGGTTTAACTACCAGAAGGATGCTGTATGAATTTCTTACTGCTACCATAACAAATTATCACAAACTTAGTGGTTTAAAACAATTCAAATGTATTATTTTATAGTTATGGAGACCAGAAGTTCAAGATGGGTCTCACTGGATTAAATTCTAGGTTTCATCAGAGATAAGTTCCTTCTGGAAGATTGAGGGGTAAATCTGCTTTCTGCCTTTCCATCTTTTAGAGGCTGCCTGAACTCTTTGGCTCCTTGCCCTTTCCTCTACCTTGAAAGCCAGCCGTGTAGCATCTTCATATTTGTCCCTGACTCTAACTCTTCTGCTTTTCTTCCACATTTCAAGTCACTATGACTACATTGGGCTCACCCAGATATTCCAAGATTATTTCCTCATTTTAAAGTCATCTGACTAGCAACTTTAATTCCCCTTTGCTGTGTAATATAACATATTCACAGGTTCTAGGCATTAGAATGTGGATAACTTTGAGGGATAGCATTCTGTTTACCTCAGGTGGGATTAACTTTTTTTATCTATCTATCTATCTATCTATCTATCTATCTATCTATCTATCTATCATTTTCTTTTTTTAAACTTATTTTTTATTTTTAGTTAAATTTATTGGAGGTGACAATGGTTAACAAAATTACATAGTTTTCAAGTGTACAGTTCAATAATACATCATATGTATAATGCACTGTGTGTTCACCACCCAAAGTCCAATTTTCTGTTCTGTCACCATAATTGACTCCCTTTACCCTTATCTACATTCCCCCTTCCCCCTTTTCCTCTAGTAACCACTAAACTGTTGTTTGTGTCTATGAGTTTTTGTTTTTTGTTCATTTGTTGCTTTCAGTGTTATATCCCACATATAAGTGAAATCATATGGTTCTCAACATTTTCTGTCTGACTTGCTTAGCATGATTATCTCATTATCCATCCATGTTGTAGCAAATGGCAATATTTCATTTTTTCTTTTGGCTGAGTAATACTTCATTGTATATATGTACCACACCTTGTGAGACTAACTTTTTAAACAAAGTATGAATCATTGCCCCTACGTACATCTTTGTCCTATTCCAGTAGTAGATTGTTTTCCCAATAGTACCTAACACCTCTCATATAGTTATAAAGGGCATTGTCGACCTTACTGACCGACGGTAACTATTGCTATTCTTTTCTACATAGTTAGATGTGTTTAGAATGTTAACCTAGCTAGCTTTCATTTATGCTTTGTCACACCAGCCTTAACGGATTTCTAAAAAAGGAAGTAAAAAATAATTTGGACAAATCCTGACATGGAACTTTTCATTGAAACTGACTTGGTTTAATACTTTGTTTCAAATTCTTCCCTGTGGATATAGTGCATTAGTATTTAATCAAAATTTTATTTCAATTGACATTTAATTCTGGACTCAAGCTGCATGCATAGAGTTGACCATCAACAAATTTAAACGTTTAAATAACTAAATGGGTTTTTCTTTTTATCTGCAACATATATTTGGCACAGAGGCACCCAATAAATATTTATTAAATATTAAGTCAACATTCGATTAACATTTAGGTTATGATTTAAATATATTTCAAAATGCATATTTAAATAACATCATTCAATTTTATTGCAAGAAGGACAAACTAGTTAGAACTAAACCAAAATGTTCAATAATTTTATTCGGTCATTTGTTTCTTCATTTGTTCATTCACTTATGCTAAAATTTTAGGAGTGAAAGAGATCTTATAGGTCATCTATTACAAGCTCTTCATTTTACAAATAGGTATATCAAGACCCATAACAAAGTATTGTTGAACCTCATTGTAGGTCAATGTAAGCTCTATAACTAGCAAACTAGATGACCCAACTGTCAAGCCAGAACTTGACCTGTACTATAGATCTGCCTTAATAAAGAAGAGAATAGATCTGAAAAGCAGTCTCTGAGAAAACTTCAGTTATTCTCGATACATTTAAACATTTTTGCTTATCAAGAAATGATAAGATGTACCTATCACTTATAGTGCCCAGCATATAACTTACGTAGTTCATCGAGACTGGTTGTGTAAATATGGGAAGACAGCCCTTTGAGTAAACTTCTCATTTTCTTAGGTAAATTTGATCTTGGAATTGTTTTTTTTAGCAAATGGTTTCTGCCATTTAATATGGAGGTTAGGCAGAATACTCATTCATATTTTGATAAAGATATCCTAATTTTAATGAAGACAAAATGATTTTAGTTTAGAAGCATAAAAGGGCAGAGATGAAATCAGTCTCTGAAAGGAATGATGCAGAAATGGGATTGGGACTCTGGAGATGGGATTTTTTTGGAAGCACTGTACACAATCTGCTAAGGAAATTGGAAAGATGAAGGTAGCCTCCATGAACAAATTAGAATGTACATAAGTAACCAGATCATCATTCAATTTCTAAAACATCAGAAATAGTTCCTAATTCTCCCAGTTTCTTCAAATCCAGCCTGAGGTTATCCTGGTTTTGGTGTGGTGGGATAGATAGTAAGAGAAAGTACTAGTATTTTTGTGAAACGCATTCCGAATTGTAGAAACAAAAAGGACAAAAATAAAAAGGGCAGACATTTAAACTCAATTAAAATCACAAAGATTCTATATTTTCTAGGATACATTTGTAAATTGAAAAATAAATTACAACAGGTTTTATGTCAAAAGAATACCTAACGACAGGGAAGACTTTTCCAAAATAGCATCAGAAATGTTTCTCAGATAAGTTACATGAATACAAATATAAATTATGGCTAATCTTAGTTATTTTAGTAATATCTAACATTACAAGGGAGGGCGGTTTTCTTTTTCTACATTTTGCCCATAACCCATTACATAGTAAAGCAGATCTAAGCACAAGGATGTGTTACCAAGGGAGTTTGGGGACTCTTCTCCTTTGGGGTCATAAATATAGTTTTCCATCTGCTGGAAACTGTTTAGGTGAAACATGCCTGAAGTCAGGGGCCGGATCAGATGATCTCTGGGGGTCTCTTTTGAGTCTTTGAGAGAAATTTCTAATCAGCATGTTAATGAGTGCTTTAAATTTGTATTCTGGTTTCCTTGAAGATAATTACCAGAAACACTAAGCAGAGAACAGCATTTCTAAATGCCTGTTTAAAAAAGAAGGAAAGGAAAGGGAAAGAAAAAAAAAGAAGCAGGATTCTGTTCAAAAAGAAAAAAAAAAGAGGTAATAAAATATGACCCACTTGATATCAGAGAAAGCAATTACCTGAGAAGGTAGTATGGTTTGATGGTTTTGGTAATGTCTGAGGAAGTCCAAGGCTACTGCATCTTTTCTCTGTTCTTAACGATGTCTTGCTGTGTGACCCAGGGCAAGTCACTTGACCTTAGTTTCCTCATCTGAAAACACAAGACCCCAGAAGTTGTGCTTGATTACCTGACTAATATCAAGCTACAAGAATTAAATGAAGAATGGAATTTCATTTTTGGCTTCATCACTGCTGCATTTATGACAGATGGGAATCATATAAATTAGGTTAGCCCCTGCGCTTCATTAACTGACAGAAAAAATGCCTGAATAACATGGATGGTAAACTAAACTTTGAAAACCCTTTCAGAAATTTTAACTTGGACATTATGTAAATAATAAATATAGCAAAGATTTATTTGGATTTCTGCCTTATGTAAAATCAATTGTGATATTATCCAATATGTTTAATTAATCTAATTACTCTGAAATTAGCCCCAGAAGAAAAAGAATGAGAAAAAAATACTAGATTAGACTGATATTTGTCCTTCCTTACTTAGTTTTCAGAAGGGCTAAAATCCTTTTTATTAATACTGATGTAGAGCTTCTTTATAAATAAAAACAAATGTGTATCAGTCCTAATTATTTTTCTCCTTCTGTTCTTTCTTTCTTTACCAGTAGTAAGATAAGTGAAACTGACTTTTTATATTTCTTGGCATAAATGTGATTTTCTCTGGGTGATTAAACTGGCAGGGTTCCAAACCTGGTACATAAGGTTAAATACTTAGCGTCATGCTATTTTCAACACCATATTTTTCCATGAGAGAGCACTGCTTGTTTTAATAAAAATGCCCTAAACAAGAAATCAAACAAGGAAGGAATTAAACTTATGCATAACAAAGAAGATAATGCTTTCCAAAATCAGCTAAAAGTTATGTTTCTGACACCCTCTTTAGAGAAGACAAATAACAAATTTAAAAAACTAAGACAATATAAAATAAATTAACATATGGTGTGAACAAACTTGGAAAACTGAAATATCTATATCAGATGAGATCTTTGAGTACTACTAATAACCATTATCTCTATTTTAATACACTATATATTTTCATTAAAGTAAAAGAGCCAAACACATTCCGAAAAAAGTAGTTGGCATTTCGATTAGAGATTGCAATTATATGCAGCCTTTTGTTCACAAACATTAAAGAGAGGTCAGGGATATCACAAAAAATATTGCTCTATGTGAAGTTTGGGGAATCATAAATTCTGGTTCCACAGCTCTTCAGCTTTTAGATGGCTTTATACCTTAGCTTCACCATCTGTACAGTATGAATAATCATATTTTGCTAACTCACAGGTGTGTTGTAAAGAAAAGGCAATAAAAAAGTAACTGAACATACAACCATTCTCAGAGTTCAGAGTACAAGAAAAACAAATATGTAAAACAAATGGGTTGAACTTTCTAATAAAACTCTGAGAATCACATTTAACTTGATTAAAAAAAAAATAACTATGTTTACATACCCAAATTTTCACATGACTTAATTTTATCTGCCAAATTTGTATGATATGGACTTTGGAACTTTATTCCAAAGTCTATGAGGGACAACAACAACAACAACAAAACACATTCTGACTCTACAGTGTTTTTGTTTGTATCTCTTACTTGAAGGTTACAAAAGTAAGAGTAGGAACTAGGGCAATTGTTAGGAGTTTTCACTCCAGGTATTAACATTTATTAATATGACACCAGTAGAAGGTCCAACAAGCTTTTGTGTCTCTTCCTTCTAAGTTTTAAATTCCAAGAATACCAAATTTATACTTCTAATTTGGTCAGCTGTTTACCTCTGGATATTCAGCTACATTCAGAATAGAAAGGTCAGAGTGCATATGTGAACACTAAGCTCCCATTTTTGCTTAATAATAGACTATTCCCAGATATAGGAAAAATTGTTGTGAAGCAAGAAATCACTGCAGGTGATAAATTCTAAAAACATGTTACTAAATGCTGATAGTCCTTTGGTATACTGGAAAAAGATAACACTCTTTTTCTACATTTTGTCCATAACTCTCCCTCCTCCCCCAAAAAATTGTTGTGAAGCAAGAAATCACCCCAGGTGGTAAATTCTAAAAACATGTTACTAAATGCTGATAGTCCTTTGGTATATTGGAAAAAGATAACACTCTTTTTCTACATTTTGTCCATAACTCTCCCTCCTCCCAAAAAAAAGTGTTATCTTTTTTTTTTTTTTTCTCTTCATGCTTGAGAGACCATTTCTCACCACCTATTGCCAGATAAACACCTGTTTTTGTTTTAATCCCTTTACCCTCCATGGGGGGGGGGGGGATCAGAGCTTGGAGATGTAAAGTTGGAAGTTGTTTATTTTCAAATTTCTTTCTATATGTGACTTTCTGGAAGGATTTTGTTCTTAACGTACCACTTTCTTTTACCAACCGTTCTTACTGTCTTCCTTTTATGAAATTTGAGCTTTTTAACAAAAAAAAATGAAGTAAATTACATAAATAAGTTAGAGCCATTGTTCAATCTACGGAAATTCAGAAGGAAAAAGAATTTCAAGGATGAGTCGCTGAAATTGTTAAATTCATGTGCAGTGGATGAAAGTATAAGGCAAAAAAAAAAGCCATTTTATTCTCATTGGTCACCTTTGGAAATGTAGTTTCATTAATGTGGGAGCAGAAGGTCAAAATACTTTGATGTAAAGACCAGGTAATGATGAAAAAGGAAGTGAAGTCAGTAAGTATAGAGTACACATCAAAATTTTGAGTTAAATAAAAAGGAAGTAGATTGTTTTCAAGACACTTGGAGTGCAGCCTCACATCATCTGGTCATGTGTGTATAAGCCTAGGAAAATTTTTTAAATTAGTCAACCCAAACATGCTTATAGAAAAATATGAGACATGTCTTCATGTTTTGTACAGGGCTTCCTGTAGTTCATGCCCTATCAGCTTTGAGTGGGTGTTCACAAGTACCTTTGTTTTTAAAATCATTCATCACTTTTCTCCTTTTTATCCTTATTCTCTTCACTTTCAAAGGACCAAGGTGAATAGTGTGCTTTGCAGTCAAGGTAACTGATACCGTTGTTTTGGGGTTCACTCTGACCTAAGTTTAGAATAGTATAAATCACCTGGATTCTTTTGAGTATAAATTCTAAAATGCAAACATTTGTTAATATTAACTACAAAAGGAATGAAGTATTCAAAAGGAACAGTAAACTTATAGTTTCCCATGAGTATAACAACATGAGAGCTCCTAGTGGAGATGTAGAGATGAAAGATAGTGGCACTATTATTTATCAAAGTGATTTAAAGACTACCTATATCACAATTGCCTGGAGTGTTTACCTATGTTACAGGTTTGTCAGGCAAAGAGCAAAAGAGAGTTCATCTTTAGATATCTTTGCATCAGAGAGTTAAATAAAGGAAAAATGCCTAGATGAGCTTTATGGAAAAGTGGACAAGTGAGCACATAAATAGCTTACTTTTAACACTTCACTTCCCTATGTAAGGTAGGAAGTGAAGTTATCTATTGAGAAGAAGTAAATAGGTGGAATTGTGAATGGAAAAGAAAAGAGACATTTTAGAATGATCACTGTACTGAATTCTCTAAGAATCAACAATATGTTGCTGTTTATAAGGCATTGTTTCCCCCACCCCCCTAGCATTTTAACAGCTAATGGTAACTTAAAATCATTGCTGGCTCAGTTTTGATGTAACTGCTATTTCCAACATATATGGAAACTTGATCATGGCTATTTATATTGCCACTTAAATTGAGTTATGTGACAATATGAATAGTCATCAAAACAATAAACAATAAGTTATTTTATACTCAGAAAGGCATGGAAACAGAGCAGTGGGGCATGAATTTGATGTTAACAAAGCTAATAGTCATCAGAGGAAGAATGAACACAATTCCATAATTTCTTGCAAAGAACAACCAAAAGCTTTAATGAGATCCACTGAGATGTTTGTAGAAAGATTGGCTATCATATACCAAGAAATGCACTGAAGGAAACAAAAATTTCCATATACCTCAGAATAGATTAATGAATTTTCAAATTAATGAAAACTGGCTTGATTAATTCAATTTTAGCACAAGATTATCTTTAAAGTGTTTGATATGCATTGGTCAGAAAGTTTCAGCTAATTGAACAGTGGTATTTACACTTCTGGCAATATGTGATTCAGAAGGAAAAGAGAGGGAGAAAGGAATTAAAAGCCTATTTGAAAAAATAATGACTGAAAACTTCCTTCGCCTGGTGAAGGAAATAGACATACAAGCCCAGAAAGCACAGAGAGTCCCAAACAAGATGATTCCAAACAGGCCCACACCAAAACACATCACAATTAAAATACCAAAGGTTATATACAAAGAAAGAATCTTAAAAAGCTGCAAGAGAAAGTAATTAGTTACCTACAAGGGAGCTCCCATAATACTGTCGCTGATTTCTCAACAGAAACTTTTCAGGCCAGAGGGGATTGGTGTGAAATATTCAGTGATGAAATGCAAGACCTACAACCAAGACTAGTCTACTCAGTAAAGCTATCATTTATCATCAAAAGACAAATAAAGAGCCTCTCAGACAAGAAAAAACTAAAGGAGTTCATCAACACCAAACTAGTATTACAAGAAATGATAGAAGGTCTTCTTTAAGAAAAAGAAAAATAAGGAAAAAAAAAAAAGCAAAAGTATAACTAACAAAATGGCAATAACTACATATCTGACAACAATTACTTTAAATGTATATGAGTAAATGCTCCAATCAGTAGGTGGCTGAATGGATAAAAAAACAAGACCTTACACATGCCACTTACAAGAGACTCACTTCAGATCAAGAGACACACACAGACTGAAAGTTAAGGGATAGAAAAATATATTTTACAAAAATGGAAATAAAAAAGCTGGAGTCATAATACTTGTACCAGGGAAAATAAACTTTAAAACAAAAGCTATAAAAAAAAGACAAAGAAGGACCCAGTAATCCTATTTATGGATATTTACCCAAATTAACCCAAAACACTGCTTTTAAGGGACATGTGAATCCATATGTTTGTCGAAGCAATATTTACAGTAACCAAGATATGGAGGCAACCTGGGTGTCCATCAATGGATGAACAAATAAAGAAGAGGTGGTACATATATACAATGGAATATTACTTATCCATAAAAAGAATAAAATCTTGCCATCTGCGAAAACATGGATGGACATAGAAGGTATTATTCTGAGTGTAGTAAGTCAGACAGCAAAAGACAAATTCCATGTGATTTCATTTACATATGGAATCTAAAAAACAATATAAACAAACAAAATGAAACAAACTTACAGATACAGAGGATTTTTTGATGGTTGCCCAATGGGAGAAGGGTGAGAGGTGTGGGTTAAAAAAGGGAAGGGATTAAAAAGTGCAAATTGGTAGTTACAAAATAGTCATGGTGATGTAAAGTATAGCATAAAGAATACAGTCAATAATATTGTAATAACTATGTATGATGTCAGATGGGTACTAGACTTATTGGAGTAATTGCTTTGGAAGTTATATAAGGGTCTAATTACCATGTTGCATACCCAAAACTAATATAATATCATATGCTAAACTATAATTGAAAAAGTTTTTTAAAAATTTAAAAAAGAAGAAATGAGAAATCTGCAAATTAAATTATTTTTTGGTAAAGTAGGGGTTTTAAATAATTTGGATTTTACCCTGGATTGAGGAATTCTTCTAACGATATCATTTTAGTGGATCTCAAAAATACAATTTTCAATGAAAAGTAATTCTCAGAAATACAAGTCCAAAAAAAAAAAAAAATCCCACAGAAATTCTTAGGCCTAAATAAGATTTTGTGAAAATTAATTCTTTTCTCATCACTCTCTGAAACAGACCCTTTAATTAGTACACAGGGCTAAGAGTAATTTCTCATTGATCTCAAGTTCTGGTTAATGTGGTTACTGCTGTTACTCTATTTCTAGAAGCCTTCATTTCCCTCAAGGTTAAAGCTTGGTTCTGTGAGAACATAATCATTATCCCCTTCAAAGGTTAGTTTTTGTATTCATGATCAGTCACTGATGATTGGCAATAATTTTTGATGAAATTTGCTCATGTTTTCATATCTCTTTATTACTAAAATAATGCTTAATATTTGCATAGTATCAATTTGCATAATGTACTCCATCAGTATTTATGTGACATTTTGTTATTTCATCTCTTCTATTGTCTTCTCCAGGCTTTGACTTTACTTGCTACATGATTAAAAAAAATTTATTTCAATAACAAAGACACCCTGATAAAGCATAAGCAAATATTCATGTCTACTATTATACTATTTTTCTATTTGGATAAAGTTCTTGGTAATAAGTTAAAAGATTTCTTTCTGAGTTGCGTCTAGTTCACTTTTTTTTTCTTTTGTTTTAATTAAGAATATAGAAACTACCTGAAAACTGAAATCTATATATTATCAGTTAACCTGCATTTATATACTTTCTTCAGGGCTAGCTTACTTTATGATACCTAATATGTAGAAACTTGGGCTCTTACCATTTTTTCTGACCCTATTCAAATGCTACTTATTACAAAATCTTTCTTGATTTCCCCAGGCACAATTAATTACTTTTTTATCTGTATTCTTAAGCAACTCTACTTTATAAGTCATTTATCACTTATTATGTTGTGCAATCTATTTGCAGGTCTGAATTTATCTTTAGATTTCGATCAATTTGAAGATTGAAGCTGTCTTATTTATCTTCGAATTTATAAATGCAACAAATATGTGACTCAGATTTTATGAAATGCAAAACAAATTTTTAAACATTTTTGTTACAGTATAAAATATATAAAAAATGTACAAATCCTAAGCGTATAACCTGATGAATCATAAAGTGTACCCAGCTTTGGTCATGAAATAACCTCTCAGAATCAATCTCAGTTACTCATCACTCAGAGAAAGACCCCTCGGACCTATCTTCATGACATCTCAGAGTCACTACCTCTTTCCTTTGTCCAAAAGTGATCACATACAGACTTTAACATCGTAGATTAGCTTTGTAGGAAATATTATGAAACATTTTACATAGTTTTTGAGATCCTATGTAATTTTTGAGTAAATAAATTTGTATCTTCGTTTTTTTCTTTATTTTATTTTTGTATGAATAAAACACATACTGATGACAAGTTCAAGACTCAGAATAATTCAAATTAACCTATACCAATAAAAGTGTCATGTAATGTTAATATTGCTTATCTAATTTGAATAATGAATATATGTATGAAATACCAAAAACTAACTGACAATCATTTATCCTTTGGGAACAGAGAAACAGAAATTTTTACATTTTATTTAAATCAAAACACAATTTTTAAGCTAAAAAATGAATGGTTGTTATGAACTGAATATTTCTCTTCACCCAAAATTCATTCTTTGAAGCCCTAATCCCCAAGTAAGATGGTATTTTGAGGATGAGGGGGTGGTGCTCTGCAATGTCATTAGATTTAGATGAGGTCAGGAGGATTTGTTCCTAATTGTGGGACTGGTACCTTTGTAAGAAGAGACACCAGAAAACCTCTCTCTCTCTCTCTCTCTCTCTCTCTCTCTCTCTCTCTCTCTCTCTCTCTCTCTCTCTCTCTCTCTCTCTCTCTCTTCCCCCATCCTTGCACACGAAAAGAAAAGATCACATGAGCCACAAGCAAGAAGGCGCCATCCCCAAATCAAGAAAAGATCTCTCACCAGACTCACCAGAACTTGATCATGCTGGCACCCTGCTCTCAAACTTTCAGCTTCCAGAACTACGAGAAATAAATTTCTGTTGTTTAAACAACCACCTATGATATTTTGTTATGGTAGTCCAAACAGACTAAGACAATGATAGTTAGAAATTTTCATGATATTTTGATTGTATATTCCTAATAAGATTTCGATTTCCCAGAATGTGTGCAGAAAATGTATATGAAGCCTAGTTCTGCCTAGCCACAGCTAGAATGTGTATTATTTTCTCAAATCAAACCTTGGGACTGAGAGTTTGGGATAGTTCCTTTTTCCAGTGTTAATGATGTATTTAAACATTGTCAAATTTAGATTAGGTCTTCAACTTAAAATAGTGATTCTCAATGACGGTGATTTTTTCCCCCTGGAGATGTTTTTGTTTGTCACACTCATGGTATGAAGGTAGGATGGAATGGACAGTACTAATGAAATCTAATGGGTAAAAATCAGGGATGCTGTTAAACATCTGTTGATATATAAAACAGTCACCCGCAACAAAATATTATACTGCTCTAAATGTCAATAGTGCCAAGGTTGAAAACATCTGCCTTAAAAGAATTTCAATAGAAAAATAATTCGATCTTATGTTAACCTGTTATACTCTGTTATTTGTTAGATTTTGTGATGCCTAAGCTTTAAGAAATATTAAACGATATATTTGGGTCATTTTTTTTTTTTTTGCTTTTCATTTTTAATCTTAAGAGGATTAATATAAATTTAAGGGAAATTAGTCCAGAAAAACCTGGAGAAATTCAATTCAGTAACTAAAAATGCTCACATATCACTTTTGGCAGCTTCCCTCTTGTAAGTGTCAAGGAAGGGGCTGGCTGCCTTGGTTTAAATGCGCTTTGGACAATACTCAGTTCCAGGTAGATATTGCAACAATAATTATAGATAATGTGCATCTTCAAAATACATTATTTATCTCTTATTAACACTGCATTTTATTTCATAAAATATGATCTCACATTTTAAACAATTTTTTTCCTAAACTTCAGTTTGACTATATTTGCTTTCCCTGTCTGTAAATTAACAATATGCAAAAAATAACTGTTCTAGCGGAAAGAATACCAGGTATAGCTTACTTTCTAGAGCATAAATCATGAAACATTACTATTTGAATATTGTGTTTGGCTTTTAAAAATGGTGACCTATAAGCAAAGCAGTGATTCTTTATATGACTTTGCCGAGGGTAAAACTTCAACTAATGGTGTCACTTTAGTAAAAAATGCTGCTGTTTACTTCTCATCATGCTTCACAATAAGGCATGTATAAACTAGAGGAGAAGGAGAGAGGCAAAGAAAGAGCAGCAGAAGAGACAGATTACACGGGGCTGTATATATTATCGCCCTGAAGTCAGTAGGGAAGGCTGCTAAATGCTCTTACAACTTTAATAGCCTATCTCATGTTAATTCTAGCCTGCAGCTTCCTGACACTTCTTATTCAGAGATAATGGGGACAAAACTACTTTTTTTTTCTTCTGCTGGTTAAACAGCAGTTTTTTTTTTCCCCCTCCAAGGATGTCAAATAAATTAAGCAGTCTTTGCAAACAGCAATACAAAAGCATTTTGCTTTGCAGAATTCCCAGTAATAACATGCAAGAGTTATTACCCTTGATACTTAGTAGATTTTTTTAATGGCTAGCAATAATCGTTTTGATTGAATATTGGCTTGTAATAGGCTTGTAAAGGAATTCAAACACCCTTAAATGCTTTCAACCTTAGCTTCATGTTCCTTGGGAAAATCCCTGACACAATAGATCTTAGAGTCATTAGTATGGAAATATTTTATAAAAATGAAATTTAATACCTATTAACCTCAAAATTGAAGCCAATTAAAATTGACTTTTTATATTAATTTTTAATAATTCAATATATTACTTATCCTCTTACAAAGAGAAAATTATTTTATGGAAAATTGCCATTTAATTTTCTTGGATACTTAAATCTCTTTTAAACAAAGAAATGTCATAATTTTCATAATTTCTGGTATATAAATCAACTAGGACTCTATGTACTAAATGCCTCATGTAATTATTACAGATTTCTTCAACTAGTTGGGAAAAATTGAAATATTTATTAAAAAGAATACATTGTTTGAAATATTGGAAAGCAAGGTAGTTTTGATATTTTGTTCGATATTTATGTTTCCTCTGTGGGAATGCTTATAGGCTCTTCTCTGTTTTACTAGACTTTGAGAGTAAGAAAAAAAAATACTCCAGAGGCTAATCTATTAAAAAATATGTGAAGTGATTCCACTCTGAGGCTCTAGATCCACTAAAACTCAGCTTCCACAGAATGAAGGACAACACGAGAAACAGGTTTGAGGCTGGATTGGACCCTGAAGAATTGTGAAAAAGTGATTTCTTACTTGTTTTTATCATTTCTTATCCATCAGGGCAGGATAATATCAGTAATGAAAAACATACTAGTTAGGACCCAGGGTGTTTATGTCCAAAGGACCCCACTGAATAAAGCTCTGGGGAAAATGGTTGTTAGTAGAAAGGTCTGTATCTTTTATTCTTTTCCTCCTTTGAAGCTATTGATGGTAAAAAATGAAAGAATCTCTTAGCTTGCCAAAGAATTTCCAATATTATCAGTTTTAAGCCACTAAATGAAGCACTCTGGTCTACTCTTGCTATTTTTCTATGTAGATCGTAATATTTCTTTAGTTTTCATTGATTTATGATTTTGATTTTATTCTGTATATGGAATATTGAAATGCTTACTATGACTTTACAACATGGTAAGAGTCTCTTGCCTTTTTAAATATACACAATCTTATCCTTATATAAGCTTAGGTCAGGAAACCATATGATAGGCTTTTATCTAATAGTTACTGAATTAGTAATAAGATGCTCACATATTCTTGCACATTTAAAAGATTACTTGGTGGAAACATTGCCAAAAAACAGATTGGTTAAAAACCAATTCGTCACAATTTTAGGATATAATTTCTGACTTGTATGTACAAAATTAATGGTGATGAACCACAATTAACAGAATATGTATAAATGGGCTCCCAGGGCTGGTATTGGGTTATGTCGGTTTCTTTACTGATTACAAGAAAGCAATTGCGATACTGGCTTCTGGGGTTGATGGTAGGATCTGTCACCTTAAAATATAATCAATGTGATAGGGGAAACAAACTGCTCATGATATAAATCAAACATATGACTTTAGAATAATTAATATCATATTCCAAGTGGGCTTTTAAACTAACAGTAAATTCCGAATTATCCACAACGTTCATATTAATGAGTGATCTTCTGTCGTAATGTTTCTCCCTCACCACGCTTGGTTCTGCCCTCCCGTCACCCCGCCCCCGGCCCCCTGCCGTGCCCTTAGTGCCTTTTCCCTGCCATTCTGTAACTATCTTGGGACTACATGCTTTCCTTATCCCTCACACACCCCCTACAATGATGTCTCAGGCCAGACTCTTTGCTGACACCTGCACTAATAGCAGGGTAGATTATCAACTGTTCTTAATTATCTCTCCCACAGCTCGCCACCATTAGCTTGGATAATTGACTGTATGTATAACATTCATAAGCAGAACAAGCAGAACAATGCGCTAAAGAAAAAAATTAAGGGAGAGTAAAAACCGAATCTTTAGTTTATATAAGATTAGCTATGTGTGGTGTCAGACATTGAACAGCATCTGGAGTTGGGGAGGGAGCATCTGCTTTCTTTTGTTGGGAAAGTCATTAAGAACTGGAAATGAGATTTTTCAAAGCATAGGAGAAAATGGTGCATAAATTTTTCATTGAAAAGCTATTCAAGAAAAAGTTTCAATGAGGAAAAGTTGCACTCGCATGTGTGAAAGGTCTGGAAGCAGCAAATGATGAGAACTGATGAACTAAAAGAACTGCCAAGAGGCTTAGGAAGGATAAGGATATGAATTCAGTGGAAACTGGTCAATGGAACAATTATGGAAAAATAAAAGTATCGTTTCTATATTTTTTGGGTCAATCCTCTAGATTGTGTCTGTAATTTATGTCCTTATGAAATAAGCAGTCATTCCTATTATATGACTAACAAGTCCAAGTACTGAATAGATTTAGCAATTTCCCCATGTTGACAAATGATCAGACTGGAATTTAAACCCAGAGAGTATAATGCTTGAGGATGCACTGTGATTCAGCATACTATTTGTACCACTTGGACTATTTCAACACCATAGCTCAAAGTTGTATTGCTTTAAAAGAAATAAAACAAACAAACAAACAAAAACAAATATTATGAAATTATTACTATAAGTCTCTATTACTTGAAATATGTAAATAATGAATATAACATATAAGGAAAGTAAGAAAAAAATAAATTTGTGATTTAGTTGTAAGATACTTTCTTAAAAGCAAAGAAATCTCAGGAATACTTAGATATAAACAAGATTAGAGAATTGTTCGCATAAAAAATAATAATCCAACATTTCATCTTTCTTTGCTTTAAATAATAGCACAAACCTCTTTAATTTTGCAAATTTTCAAGTTAATTTTTGTAATAAAAATAAAGATTATTTATATACTTATCTATCATAAACACTTTTGATGACTTACTAAGACTTCTTGATATATGACTAAGGTTCTAGAAAAAAAGATGGAGTTTTGCTCTCATATCTCTTATGAGTTCACCTCAGAAAAATGAATGTATAAAATAGAAAGTGTACTTTGAAATGATTTATTGATTGATCGGTATAAGACATAGTTGCTTAAAGCTTTTTTTTTTTTTAATTCAGATTTCATCTTGCTTTGTTTGTTTTTCATGCCTGTACATGTGTTTGAAGCTGAAAGGTTTTCATTTGTGTTTCTGCTGACTTGCACATTTCACACAATAGGCCTGATCATGGTCAGTGCAATTTGCAGTGTTAGCTAATTTTTTAAACTAGTAGTGAATTCGAAATTAATTACAGACTATTTTAGGTTCATTAGTGTTCGTGAAAGGTTTTATGTCTGTTTGTTTGTTTTTAATTGAGTAGAGGGGATGAAAATAACAATGCTGCTTTCTCTAATACGCAGCTATAAAGTGGTAGTATCTTCAACTGAAACACTGGTAATAATAGTTGCAAACAGTATCACCGAATGATTTGGCAATGAGAGAAAATATGCATCTATCCTATTTATTGTCCCAAAGCATCGAATAAGAGGGGCAATATTAAAATAATTAAGTAACGAAAACAAAATATGTAATACAAGTTTTGCAATTTCATGCATATTTACAAAAGGAGGTCAAAGTTCTAAGCACTCCATATAATCAAATCATTTATTAGATTTGCAAGGTTAACTGCTTACTGCTAAACAACTTGTAGCCTAATTGCTTCTCATACTAGAGTAGAGTTAGAAATGTCTTTCTGCCCCTTATCCCCAAAGCGGGAAACCTAGCCTCAGGCACTGAAAGTGCTATACAGGAAACAGTAGGTAGTATAATTCAGCCATGTCAAATTAATGTTGCTATCCTGGGAACATAGATAGCATAATGAAAGAAGAATAAGGACATTTAGGAGAGACAGTCCTTCAGTAGGACATCCCTCTGGTTTCTATTTGTGTGACAAAAATAATGATTTATTTCCTATTAAAAATAATATTCTGGAAATTAATTTTGAAGGACCACATTTTAGATTCATCCATTCATTTTTCTCCTTTTTAATATTTGGTTAATTCTCTATAGTAGCTATCTAGGTTTCCAGAAAGGGTAGGAAGGTGAGCATGCATATAACTCGAGGAAGGAAATGTTGTATTGAACATATCTTAGTGTGGGGAGTTCACTGTATAAATCTCCTTGTAAGCCAAGTCCATGACTGCTCTTTGCTCCTGTGGTTTAAAGTCATCTTCACTCTCGTTAGATGATAGATTATCCACAGAGAGAAACAGCAGGTTTAAATTCACAATGATAGATAATGGGCTGAATAAAAGTATATTTTTGAACTTGGTTGAACAGTCAGCCTCATCATTCGAGACATGTAAAAATACACTGGATAAAAAAAAAAAAAGAAAAGAAAAGAAAATGCCCTTCAGGGAAAATCATTTCCTATATGCATAGATAATCTGTCTTTTCAAGATTTTGTTTTGTATGAAAGTGGAACTAATGATATATCAACAGGAGTCTGAGAACTCTTCTTCAACACACACACACACACACACACACACACACACACACACACACACACGAGCTTGTAACTGTAATGTAAGAGTGAAGAAAAAGCAGTCTGTCCTCTAACCCTGGGTGCAAAGTGACGAAACTAGAATAGGCTCAACAATTCTCACTCAGTTCCTTATCACTTAGCTGAGCATCTAGTGGCATGCTCTCAGTCATCTTTCAAGTGCTATTTTTGTAATTCACAAATAGGAAGCAGAGGCAATTCATCCAAATGATTACAAAATTATCTAAGATGGTGACTAGAAAAGATTTCACTTTTTCGTAACTCAGGAAGTCATATTTTGGCACACTGTGATGACCTGTGTGGAAATAATCTCTTTGAAGTACTCAAGGAAGTACACAAAGTATTGATAAATGAGAGTTCTTAAATCTCCACTAAAAAAAAATAAATACTCAATGGAAAAGTTTTCAAATTATGTTTCATATGATTAATACAATTTAGAAAATTGTATCTATCCAAGTATTAAAGTATTAACTTTATTTCCAAAACAATCTCGGACACAAATGCAGTGGTAATTAAAAAAGAGAGTCTGAAAGCCATCTTACACCATTATTTGTTTTAATCAGTGATAGCAAATGAGATATGACCTGTTCCAGATATTTAAATTTCTTAATGTGTTGTGGTAAATAGATTGTTGCTCATACTATAATAGATTGCTTGAGGAGGGGGACAACATTATAATTAAAATGTTGCCAGAGGGGTTATAGGGAATATTTCCCCAGGTTTTTAAATCCCTTAACAGAGAGGTCCCTGTGTTTTATAAATACTTATTTGTTAACACTGAGAACACATCCAAGGTTTTGATGTTTTATTTTCCTTTCTGAGATAAGCACTAGGGCTTTTATATTATCTGTTTAAATACATATCTATCCCTAAGAGGAAGTTAGTTTTATAAAATGAGAACGAAAGGAGGTTATGCAATAAACCTGACAAGCTGATAGGGGTCACATGGCAGTCCTGACAAACTCAGAGACCAAAAGGAACCACACAGGATGGTCTGATCACAAATTCCTAACTGGACAGGTCATAGTAGTCAATCAAGTCCCCAGCCTATAGCTCCCTTAGGAAAGGTCAATCTTTATCTTAAGTAAGATATGTCCATTTTTCTTATGCATCTAGGATCACATACCTTTAAAACATCAGAGTAATTTTCTTTTTCTACTGTAGGCACCAGAGCACAAGACTACAAAACCACAACCCCCCTCACTGTTATCTTGTTCTCTGCTTACCATCTTTATGTGCTATGTATGTTATTATTAACTATCCTGTACCCAGGATATGTGTGTAAAAGAAGTATATGTTTCTCCATTTTGCCTTTTATTCAATCCTAGAGATTTCTCCCCTTACTCTACCACCAATAAATTTCGTGTAACCCTCCTTACATCTCCTCTTTTTATTCTAATGTATGAAGTAAGCTGCAAAACTGACATTTTTTGGAGCATTTTCTCCATCCATTGAGATTTTGCTTCCCAGCATAAGTCGTCAGGTTAGCTCAAATAAACCCATAAAAATTCTCTACAGGTTTGAATATTTATTATGTTAACAGAAGAAAGAACCAATACTGTAAATGTATATCATCAAATTTTTATATATCTGAATATTGTATATAAATACATTTTCTAGAAAACTTTCTAGTAAGTCTCTGGGAAAAGAAAGCTTGCATAAAAAAGTTGTTTTGTTAGCTATCTGATTCCCAAATCTGTCTTTATTCCCATTCTCACTTCTCACAGTATTAATTCAAGTTACTTGCCAGGGGTAACGGCAAGGATCACCTTGCTGTTTTTCCCCCAGCCCCAATTCACTCCTGGGCTGCTCTGGCCCTTCGCATGGTTAATGCCTAGAATTAGGGAAATGTAAGAAATAGGAAAAAGCATACTGACAGGCACAGGGCAATCTAGTGACAAAGCCCTGTGAATGTGGTCCTATGCTGATATTCACCTGGGGGATGCTTTCCTGGGTTCTTTCTGGGGACTTCCAATCGCAGTGCCTTTGATGTGGGTGATACTGGCCTCAAACAGTATCGCCCACGTCTGTTGTACTTCTGATCTCTCTTCCAGGTCCCTGGGCATCCAGAGATTCATCTATATAGGCAATCATCTATATAGGCAGTCATCTATTAACATTTAAAGGGCTTCAGCCTGCACATCTGGCCCACGACTCAGAGAGCAACACATACTTTTCTTTTGCCTTTAGTGAAATGTGTTCCCTTTGTAGCTTCTTTACTCTGCCATCCAATCTGTCTTCTATGGACTTTTAAGATATAGTTCTGGTACTAGTTTCTGTATCTAATAAATTTCAAAGATCAAATATTTCTTTTAAAGACCATACTACTGGGCTTGGATTGGAGGAAAGAACCACATTTCCCTTCTCAACGCTTGGAAGTTCATATGTGTGCGTGCATGCTTCTATGAATGTCTGGGTGTGGAGGAGGGTAGATGCTAAAGCACTGTGAAATCTCTACAACCTCAGCCTGGAAGTAGGTGATAGGTTGAGGCTTACAAAACAGGTTTTGCTACTCTCTTAGTTACCTTGCATAGAAAATGCACCACCATATTTTTAGAATGTGATAACATATAGCACCTATTTATTGTTTGTTCTGGATCTTAATTAAATACAAGAAGGAGTTATGTTTTAAAATCCATTTTCATGTAGATGTGGGTTTGGACTACATCACAAATAGAGTCCCAGTGTAATTTTAGGTAGGCAAATGAAATAAATAGAATTATATTTCAGGAAGTATATTGAAGGGAATGAGACTGATTTTAAGAAGTGTCAGGACACAGTTATAGTAACCTAAGTAAGACTTAATCAGGCTTGAAGTTATATAATAACTGTGGAGAATGGTAAGGTGGAGTCAGATGGCAAAGATATCAAGGAATAGAATCTGTATGACTTGGCTATTCATTATAGATAGGGAACAAATGAGAGGAGACATCAGGGAAGATTTCCAGGTTTCTGGCATAAATAACAAAACAGACTGGTGCCATTGAGTTGGAATAGGGCATATAGGAGGAGGAACAAGCCTGGGAGAAAGATGGTGTTCAAAGATCCTGTCAGTTATGCAGCAAAAACAGATAAGCATTTACATACACATAAGGCATGTAATCTATGCTAATGTTAATGTATATCATACAAATTCTTCTCAACTGATCCTTTCTGCCACCTTTATGAGGATACAAATTGGAAGACCCCTTTAAAAAGAAGTACAATAATCTGGTGGTCTGCATCGTAAACTGCAGGAAAGATTTTGATGCTTGGAACATGAAAGAAAACTATAAGTATTTCTTGTACATTTACACAGAAGTGACTAGCGCCCTCTAATTGTTGTACATTTTCAGCTAGAGATCTCAGCCACATGGGATGCTAACTTTATATTACACTATTATGCTGGAGGTCAGCTCAACTGAGGCTCTCTAGATTACATATTTTTAAATGAATAAAACTGTTTACCACTGCAATGGCCATCTTCATTGAGCTAATTTAAGTAAAGAAAGAGTAGAAATTTGACTTGTTGACATGGAATCAAGAAGGTTTAAAGTGGAAATCTTTTCTTATAAATCAACAATTAAATAGTTTAGTTGAAACATGACAAATATTTCATTCAGGGCTTTCTAAAGACAAATGGACAGACAGGATGTTTTTCTTTGTTCTTTCTTTCTTTCTTTTTTTTTTATGTTTCCATCTTCTTGTTAATATTATATAGAGAAGATCTCAAAAGAAAAAAAAAGACAGTTTATCAATTATTGGGCTCATGTACTTAGATTAGGCATCAGCTTAGTTAAAAAAATATGTTTATTTCTACATTGTTCATAATGGGGGAGGTAGATTGCAGAAAGGATGATGATTCTTTTCTGCTACTCCCTTCAAGAGGAAGAGTCTATTCCTCCATTGCTTGAATCTGGGCTGGCCTGGTAACTTGCTTTGGCCAATGGAATTTAGGGGAAATGAAGTACTGGTGGTTCTGAGTCCAAGCATCAAGAAGCCTATGTGTTTCTTCACTTTCTCACTCTTGACTGCCATGTGAACAAGCTTAGACTAAACTGCTGCATGTTGAGAGAATTGTCCACTTATCCTTGTTGCCCCCAGATGTCAGCTGGCCAACATCTAGGCATGAGTGTTAGTCTATCCCAGATGGTCAGTATCCAGCCATCCCACCAGATGACTGCAGATATATATATAAGCTAAGATCATCCAGGTCTGATCTTGATTGGCAGAACTACCCAGGCAAATTGTAGACTCATTAACAATGATAAATGGTTATTTTAAGCCACTAAAATTTGAAGTTGTTTGTAACATAGCAAAAGATAACTGATAAAGGAGTTATTCTTAATAAATTAGTGACAAACTTGACAAATTATTCGGATAATAATTTGTCCGAATCTCTTACTTTCCAAGATATTTACTAAGGTCTAACTATAGGTATTTAATGACAGCCATAAGGACTAATTATCAGAATAAAATAAAAGTTAGTTTCCTCAATTATTTGTCTTATATTTTAGAACTTATATCAAAAAAGAAATGAGTTAAACAATTTTTTTTGTCCATGTTGCCTTACTGTTTTACCATTAAAATACAGCTATGTGATAAAATCTTCCATCCTAAAGTTAAAGTTATTCAGACTAAGATATAGAAAAAAAAATACATATATTTAAAACGTGTTTTAAAAAGCAAAATATCAGCAAATAGAGAGTGATGGGGCCATGATTTACCCTCATAATGTCCATCATTAGTTGTTTAGCTGATTTTTACTGGGATCAGCAAAGAGCACACTGTGACTAATTATCTAATCTCTACCTCCAGGGTTTTAGTTATGGTCTCTTGTTTAATTAAAAAAAAGAAAAATTCCAATTCAATATAAGGTTTTCTGTAGGTTTGAAAAAGAATTTTTTGTAAGTTGACTAATAAGCACAGTTAGTTATGATAATAATTAACAACAGTCTCATTCAAAACACTTCCAAAAGCAGTAGTCAGTATAAAAATATATATCCCATCTTTCAAATGAAAACATTGTGTTTTATTCATGATAAAATGTGAATTGAAGTCAGATGAATTCATTTTATCATGATATTGTTATTATTTAATAAAATTATTTTTAAAAGAATAATATGAGAGCAATAAGAATTTTATCATTAATTAGCTTAATCATATCTCTCAGCATCTTAGCACAGTTTCCAGGTTAAAATTAGCAAAAAAAGATAAGCATAGTATTTTTATTTACTTAACAATCATTTATATAATTTACTCTGCGGCAGATACTGTTATGATTGTTTATGAATATTAGCTCCTTTAGTCCTCGTAACAACCCTAGATATACTATTACGTTCATTTTACAAATACAAAAATCAAGACAAAGGGTAAAATTAAGACCAATAGGTAAAGCAACTTGACTAAGTTCGCATGGCTAATAATGGCAGAATATGAAATTTAATCCAGGAAGTCTGGTTCTTAGCATCCATTTTTCAGTGACTATTATACAAAGTAAGTTTATTTCCTGAGTTCATAACATTAAAGACATTATTAAATATTTGGTTTTGTATTTTACAGAAGACACAATATTTCTTTCCTCAAATTATGAAACAATTCCCTAATGTGAGCTATTTTTAGTTATTCTATGTAATTTTTTCTATAATATTGCACTCAAAAGACTCAGAGCTGATCTTATCCTCTTTAGAGACCTAAAAGGATGGTAGATATCCAGATAAAGGTTAAAAATGTCTTTTGAATACCTGAATATTTAGCCTAACCAATATTAGATATAGAAAAGTTCCTGAATATTTCAGTCGATATTATTTACTTACTGTATGATATATCTATGTATATCATTTTATTTAATATACATGCATACCGTATTTAAACTAAATTTCACAGCACTAAAAATGAATCCAAATACTCTATATTCTAGTTGCTTAAAACTCAAAGTGAAGCAACAGATGGAGGGGAAGGTACAGAGAGCCGCCAGGGGTGCTTGCTAATTATCATGTACTACTGTAGGCACCAGTACTGTATGTAAATTGTCAGTTGTATATTATATTTATCACCAATGTCATCCTTTATCTGCAGGCTATTTTCTGAAGCTAAGTGCTCTGCCCAAACTATTAACCACTTCATTTAGTCCAAAGTGGAAAGGGGGCTTTTCTGAGTAGAAATGTATGGAGGTGGCAGTTGAATTCATAATTTAGTAATGCATCATGAATCCTTAACTTTCCCATTTAAATATTCTACTTTGTGGGCAAATATAGATTCTCTTTTAAAAGTATGGCCATAATGTATTATCTCCAGGAAATAAAAAATTATTCTGATGTGGCATAGCACCAAGTTATTATTTCTCAGTCAGCTTTTAGCTATATTTTTCCTTAGGGCAATATTTAATGCTGCCATTATAAAATATTTTGACAGAACATAATTTCTATAAACCTAAATGCTGCAAGCATTTAATAATTTAAGATAAACCCAATCTTATAGTGGAAAAATCAAATTAGCTTTTTTAAACATGGCAAATTATGTTCAATACAAGGAAATATGACTAATATCTTGACAAGACAATACAATTTCAGTTGAAACAATTCAATACCTTCAATATTCTATTAAGAATGCATCCAAATTTTACATGTTAAAGTGGAAAATGTTGATAGATGATGGCTAGAAATACAAGTGTAGGCATCATTTAGAAACTATTTTTTTTAAGTCAAGAAAAGAAATAAAATAGCAAAATAGTGTTATAAAATATCATGTATTCTGGCAACAAATGTTTGAGGACCTAAGTGGGTAAAAGAACATTAAGAAGCAAATTTTGGTGGGACAGTAACAGTTGGTGGAGGTGTGCATGTCATTTCTGTGTCTTTTCCTAAGACTTTTCTCCTGACTTGTACTTCTGAGAACAGAATGAGGGGGCAAGAGTGAGAAGTTTACCTTTAGATAAACTTAGTGAAGACTGTTTATTACAAACACTCAGAGAGAAGTTAAACAGATTATCAGTGTTTTAAGACAGAACTTCTTTTTCTGGAAGTATCTGTAGGGCACACAAAGATCTGCTGAGGTGTGTATAAAGTCAGGGTGATTTATTCTGAGGGATTATGAGCTTAAGGGCTTCTAGAACAGTCAATAACAAGTATTGTAAATTTACTTCACAATAGAAAGAAAATAAAAAGCAAAATTGTATTACTGTCTACATTTCAGGTGAAAATGTACAGAGATTTTTGAATCGGACAAGTAAGAAAAATGAAAGACAATTCAACACGAGTAGAGAATCTTATGAAAAGGGTTATGCAAAAACAAGGATTCAAATAAATGTAAGTTACAACAAAGATAATATATTACTCTTTGTCCATCAAAATTGAAAGATTTTCGAAATGGTAAATTAAAATAGTATGATGTAATACAATGGTTTTCAAAGAGAAATCCAAGAATCCCTAGGAATCTCCAAGAACTTTTCATAAAAACAACCTGGTCAAAGCATTTTCATAACACCATGACATCATTTGCTCTTTTCACTCACGATTTCTCACAGTATACTGTAGAATTTTTTAGAGATTATTTTTTCTGATTTTAATTTCTAACATAGTAAATACAGGTAACATGTAAACAAAAGCCTTTTGGGCTCTTCAATAACTTTTAAGAATGTAAAGGTGTACAAAAAGATAAGGGTTTATTTTGTAGTTGTAATAAGCACATTAACAATCTTTCAGGGTGTGTAAACTATTTTGTTCGAACCAGGAACTTTAAAAATAAAAATAATCATTTCCTTAATCTAGTTCTTCCATTGATAGCAATCAAATTTCGGGTAATCACCAGAAAGCAGACTACATCGTATTTATAATGATAAACATGATGATATTAAAATAATAAAATATTGGATTATCCAAAAGATGGAAATGTTTTAATAAAACTTACTAAGTCCAGAGAATCAAACATTTAGGGATTTAAGAAATGGTTTATCAATAATAACGGTTTTAAAATAATAAACCCCAATAAAATGATTGTGGTGTATCTGCCTATCAAGAAGGTGAAATTTCATAATGGTTAGAAGCATGGCCTCTGTAGGCAGGATAACTAGGAGCCTGATTGAGCTTAAACTGTTGGCTATTATGTAACATATTATAGATAATTAGTAGTTTTAAAGCTCAGATACTGCCTCTGCCAACTGAACACTATACTGGTTTCTACCAGAGTTGCTGTATTAAATGAGATTTTGCATGTAACATTGAGCATGAGGCTTGGTGTATCAATTAATACATGTTAGCTATTGTAAATGTCTATGCAAATATTAGAAATTAAACTAAAAGTATTCATTTATTTAACAACAGAAACCCAAACTACCATTGTGAAACACACATTAGAGCTGGTTCTCTTTAGATGGTAGGGTTGTAATTTTTTTTCCTGTAGATATTATTATGTTTTTTCAAACTTTCTACTATAAGCGATATTAATTTAGCAGAAACTAGAAACATATATTAAAATAGAAAATAGTAAATAACTTCTATTCTTGATCAATTTTTTGATTTTTTAATTTATAAAAACCTAAATTTGTTAAGAAATTATGGGATTTATTTCAGGAAAAAGGAAATATATTTTGTAAGAAATTATAAGTAACAATAATCCAATATCTAGCTACTTTTTTAAAAAATGTAAAATCAGTGGAATTAAAATAATCGTAAAATAACTTAAAAATAGAATTTAGGGATAGATTAAATACATTAAATAAAAGTCATATGGTTAATGATCAATTAAATAAGTAACAATGTTTCATGAAAGCTTTCTGAAAAACAATTTCCAATATTCATAAAATATCAAAAATGTTTATACTCTCTTACAAAGTAATACCACTTCTAGGAATCTATGACAAGTTAATTATCAGAAAAAATATGAAAACTCTTAAGTGAAAGATATTCTTCAAGACACTGGACTTCTAAATGGAAAAAAAAAGGTAAGAAAGCAACCTAAATATTGCAAAAGAAGAAAAAGTTAATTGTAAGACCAATAAAAAACAAAATCTAATATAACTATTAAAATAAATTTCAATGATAAGGAGAAACAATTTCTAATGATGGTGTGATTAAATGAATGTCGTGTCCCCTTCAATTTTGAATGCTGAAATCCTAATCCCAAATACAATGGTGTTAGAAGGTGGGGACTTTAGGAGGTGATTAGATCACAAGGATGCTGCCCTTATTAATGAGATGCTCTTATATAAACCCAGAGGGTTCCCTCACCTGTTCCACCATGTGAGGACAAGAAGATGGCTATCAAGATTTATACTAAACAGGAGAAGATAAAGTGGGGAGAGAACCAGAAAGCTAGCATTCATCAGACAACAAATCTGTCAATAACCTGATCTTGGACTTGCCGGTCTCCAGAACTGTGAGAAATAAATGTTTAAGCCACCCCGTCTACAGTATCTTTGTTTTAGCAACCCAAACAGACTAATAGAGACAGAACGATGTTCATGATATAACAGTAGAAACTTAGACTGTAGCATGGTATACAAATTGAATCTTCACCATACACAGTCATAAACATTCAGACTCACTCACTGTTCCTCCTCATGTACTTAGAAAAAGAGCCTGAAGGAAAATGGTCTTAAATTTCACAGCAATAATATTTTAAATGTTTTACCATAAGCATTTTAAACAATTTTTATAATTTTATATATTCATGCATTTTATAATTTTAATAATTTTTAATACATTTTATAATTTGAATAAGCATAAGAATGACAATACCACAAATGTGTCATTTATCCTGAAGACTATGCAGGATAAATTTTTATATTAGCACTATGAAATGATCTGGGATCTTTTTTTGAAAAACACTCTATCAGGGTCCCATGACAAAGCTGTTATCTTCAATCATTTTCATCCTAGACATCCACAACCAACATGTCACCAAGTCCTGTAATAACCTTTTGTATATCTTTAAGTAGTCTCCAACTTTGTTCTTTCCTCATCCTGTCTTTTCCTGTTTGGTATAAAACTAGATCATCAGCCTTTCTCCCCTGCTGTACTGCCTCTGATAGCCTTCCTAGCAACATTCCTGCCCTCTTCCATTCTCATCCTTTAAGGAGTTCTCTGGTAATCTTTCTGAAAGACCTGATCACTCATGTCATTTCTCTGCTTAAAATCTTTCAAAGATTATGTATATTGTTCATATAACAAAGAAGGCTCTTGATACTTTGATCCCTGATTAGTTTCCCAGCATCATGTCTTATCAACACTACTGCAATCTACCAAATCATCTGCTTTCCCAAAAAACCTATATATTCTTCTACGGTTCCATGCCTTTGTTACTTATTACCCCTCCTGGATCACCATCTAAAAACCTAACGACTCAATTTTCAAGATTCAGATAAAAAGCTCCTCTCCATTAATCCCTCTCTGACAACTCCTGAGAGAACTTAAGGCGTTCTTTATGCTCCCAGAACACCACCATCCTGATTTTTCATTTCCCTGTGGTACTGTGACAGTTTACTTAGTTAGCAGACTCCCTTAAGGTATATTTAAGCTTCCTTATCTCTAGAACTTGGAAAAGTACCTGGCACTTTGAAGGTTCTCATAAGTCTTTTGCCTTCATAAATTTTGTTTTTCTTTCAGCTGCATTTTTCTTTGGGATTTCTCCTTCCGGAAGAGGTACCTCTATCAGGACACACCGAGAGTGGGGTGAATCGTTAAACAAGGGAGCTGCTTGAGAAGGATTTAGTAACCTAATATCTTAATTGTCATTTCCGTATAAGGCTGTTACACAAATGGTTAATTGAGTATTACCTAAAATAGTCTATAAATGTCTAGGCTCATAGACAAAAAGATTTTTTGTGGTCAAATGTGCATAGGCAATACTGAATATTGTACTGGCATCTGGAGAATATTCAATCTGCATAAATTTATAAAAAGTGTTAAGAAGTCCTTCAGGAAATTAACATTTAGTTTTAACTCAGGACTTCCCCAAATTATTTACCATGGATTTCCCTTCTAATTGAGAAATAAATAAAATAAACTTAAAAAAAAAAACCTATGAACATTTCAGGGAACTATTGTTCTGAGGAATAGAAAAATTTCCCTTATACCTCAAACACTGACAATGTCTTATAGATTGATTTCTAGAGCTCTTCCAGGATACTTTTAACAAGAGTTCACTCCTCCCAAATAATAAGCTTTGGAGGGAGGTCAAGCTCTCCTCTCAAAGGGTTATGAGAAGTAGATACTTATAATAAAGTACGTAGCACAGTGCCTAGCACACAGAAGGGACTCAATAGACCATGGCTGTTATTATTACTTGTATTATTATTATATTTTACTATAAACTCTGTTGATAGTCCCACCAGCTTAAAATAATTTTGTTCATCAACCCTGTTTTAACTATCAAGACTTTTTTTGATTGTAATATTTGACCAAATGTTTAACTATAAATAATTTATATATTAATTATATTGCAATGGCAAGAACTTGACATTTTTTCATTGATCTCTGTTATTTTTAAGAATCATGGACTTTTTAATTAAAAATGTTATGTTTTATAAATGGCATAAAGTGAAATATCATGTAATATTGTATTAAATACATATTGTGTAAATTTAAATACATAAAAATCAAATTATAGGGAATCTACACCAAAGAGGTAACTTCCAAATGGGGAAGTAATATTTATAGAAACTATGATAAAAATTTAATACAATTTATTTTAAAGCCACATAAAACTTAGGAGAAAATAGAACAGCAAGTCCGTAATAAAGTGGTAAAACACCATCACAAACACTTTGTATGACAGAAAGTGCATTAATAAACATATAGCAATATGTTGAAACTCACCATTAATAAAAGAAACACATAATTTAAACAAAAATAATATATTTTGGGTAATATAACAAAAATATAAAATAATTAAAATTCTCTTGATTCATTAGAATGGGTAGTAATTTTTAACTAATACATTTTCAGTTAATAGAACATTTTCACAAAGCAATTTAGTTTGTGTTTAAATTGTTAAAAAATATTTACTCTTCTTACTTAATAACCCCAGTCTTCATAGATTTTTTGCTCGAGAAAGAAAAAAATGAGTCTCAATATACATTTATTAAGAGCCTTAATTAAAGATGTTTTAGAGCATTTATACATTTTGGCCAGGTAAAATGGCAAGAGAACATCCTGTTTTAGCCTCTTTTACTCATCTAACTTGTTATTAATATTCAAATCAATTGGACTTTCTTAATAAATCCAAGATAAAAATTACAATTATATTCTAATTTTGTATGTTTTAAAATAATACATAAATTTCAGTCTGAGGACTACATTATTATTGTCTGAATTTCTTTTTTGTGGCATTTGTTTTTTTAATCCTCAGAATTACATTTCTGGAGTAGATTGTGGACTCATTTCCAGACTACTATTTCTTAAGAGAATAGGAATTCTTTCCTGTATTCTTTAACCCTCTGTGCCTAGCAGGGTAGCTGACATGGAAAACAAATTTAATACATGTTTATTGACTAAATGTATGAATGAACAATTTCTAAATATTGCTCTCTTCTGCTTGGAAATTTTCCTTTTTGTTTTCATCAAGGATGTATTCTTTGTATTTTAGATTGGTTGTTTCTATTTAAATATATTCAAACCCTAAGGGATTATTTTCATCTAATTTTATTCAGGTGGTTACAACCTTAAAAACAAACACAATCTTTCAAATCATCTACCGTTACTAATTTTTGGCCATTTTCCATATTTCCTTTTCTTTGTCTCAACTTCTGGGATATTTTATGGTTTAATTTTTTAAAGCTATGTCATAGCTTTTGTGACAGAATGAAGATTTGGGAGGAATTTTAGAGACTCAGTAATCCAAATTTAGAGATGTAATAATTGGGTGTAAAATAATTTGCTCACAATTATAAAAATAACTAGTGACAAAGTTAGAACTAGAATTCAGATCTAGACTGCACTTCTCCAGTCTTTCTACTATAATTCTAAATTGTATTATGTTTCTCTTTTTTTTTCAAATTTTATCCTTTTATCTATTTAAATTTAAATGCCATATGATAAGGGCATATTTGGTGCCAGTCCCTGTGAGGATAACCTATATAAGAGCAAGTGGAAAGGTCATCATTTGATTTGAAGAGACACACTTGGCAGTTAGGAATATGGAAATGTTCTCTCTCTCATGTTTAACCTTCTCAAATCTTCTCAGGTTTGTTATTTTGTGTCTTAAACAAGCCAATTCAACCTATTGTTCAACACTGAGTTTCTTTACCCCTTTTAAAATTTATAGCCTTCCCTTGTGAAACTTGATTAATTCATACTGCTGAAATTATCACTTTAGTGCAAATGACATATGGTTTCATTCTGTTTCCAGTCTCTCTGGTTTGGAACATATTTTTGAAACACTAATAGATTTCTTATCCTGAAACCTCTTAATGCTTTGACATTAAACATAGGCATTAAAAAAATGTAGTGGTGTTAATTGAGAATGGTAATCAGGATGTCACCACTGGGTCCTATTTCGTGCGAATTAGTGTTACTCAATTATGCCTGGTGTCCTTAGAATGGAAATTTTAACAAGAAGCTATTGTTTCAGTTTTATATTATTTCTATATAAAACTGTGTTCTTTGTAAAATAACAATATTTAAAGTTTTCAAAGTATAAGAAATAATTACTACTATAGCCGATGCTAGTGTCTACAAATATTTCTGTGGTTTCTTTTTTCAAGTTCAATTATTTTAAAAGGATAGTTTGATACTTTAAATGCACATACTCCTGATGTTAGTGGTTTTCTATTTATTGTTTAAATAAAATCACTTGCCCTTAAATTTGAGAATTCAATGAAGTATTTTTTAAAAAACGCCAATTAGCAGAAATAAATAATAACAAAAAGAGCTGGTTGCTCTAAAATGCACATTTTAAAAATTGAGATTTAAATCTAAGACTCTTCTATACCAAATTTATTTTACCCAGTCCTACACTGACTCTCTTGGTGTTAATATCTCCAGAGTGTAAAATTGGGGCCAATTATAGAAATATCACAGTAGTTAAAAGGCCTGTTCACAGGTGATAGTGTGTTCAGTGTAATGAAAATCATCAATGCTATTTAATTCTGGCAGGATACTCTACAACTTGTATCATTAAAACCAATGAGGACGAATTGAAATAGTGTGTACTAAATCTGCTCCTGGAATTCTGGAAAAAGTAAACTTTGTTACAGAAAATCTTTTGGGAAGGCAATTGCTGATTTGGCTTTTCAGTACTTGACTTTAGTTTTCTCCCTCATATTTTTGTTTTGTTTTGTTTTTAGACAAAGACTTTAACATCTCCTGCGTTGCTTTTTATTTGTCATTTTCTTGCCACCTTCTCAATATTACTTCTTTACATGTTGCAATTTAGATTTGGTCTTTTTTTTTTAACCTGCTGCACCCGAACTCACATAATACTCTTTGGCTTCCAGCCCTTCAGAGGCATATCTTACTTGCTAAAATTAGCCCATAGAATAGATACTTTGATTCAGTTTCTAATTTGTGTATCAGGTTGGTGACTTGCAGCTATAATTACAGATCATACTAATTTACAGTGGCTTGCACCTCAAGGAGTTGGGAAATTATTTCATATAACCAAAGTCCATAAACATAGAAGGCCATAGAATAGTATAATCAGATGCTCAATAATGTTATCAGGTACCCATGTTTCTTCAATCATTCTGTCATTCTCAGTGTCAGCTTCACGCAGAGCTAGTTTTCCTTGTGTTTGCATAAGTAAAGGGATGGATTGTAACTTCTTTGGAAAGAAAAACTTCCTCAAATGTCTTCAGCTGACTTTTTGAGTTTCAGAAATCTAGGTTGGATACCGAACATGGGATTTCTATGACTGGTTTAAAAAACCCATTTGGACATCAACTGTACTAGAATATGGAGTCTATAGAGTATTGTTTACTATCTGTCTAGTTTGCGACTATTTTCAATGCCTAAATATTTTCTAGCACATAACGAGATTCCACCGTACAATTGTGAGTAGATATTCAACTCCACTCCCAATGACTACTGCATGTGACAGATAACTATAAGACTCGCAGATGATAATGGTCCCAGGAAATCATCTAAAAAAGACCCTTTATTAGTTATCTCCCTGTGCTTTCCTCAGATCCTTAAGATTCCTATCCATGTTATCAACCCCACCTTAATTCCCAGACCAGTCTGGTCTTAAGAATTTAAACTGCATTCCTTATTATCTTTAACTTCTTCATCAGCGGAATGGAATCAAAAATGTCTACCTTAAAGGATGGCTGTGAGGATTAGAAAAAATGTATCCAAATCATCTGATACAGAGCCAGACATATATGTCTAGTTTTTCATCTTCAGTATAAGAATCTGCACTATTTAAATAACCCCTTTTCTTAAATATGCATTGCTCAATTATTCATTTTATTTGCAGAGGTCAATCCACTTCTCGTTTTACAGATAACAAATGGTACAGTGCAGCCTGTGCACCTGCATTCCTGACATGTAATGACTACATCCTCTTCCTTTCATGGATGAGGACATCCCTGGGCACACTACGAAAATTCCAACTGGAATCAATCCTTACAATTGGCTCTCTATACTCCACTTTAGTAACACACTCTGATTTCAAAGAAATACTGACATGTGGAAGATTAGCATGAAGGTGAGAGAGAGGAAAGAAATCAAGCCAGTAAGCCCTAAACTTATGTATGTGTTGAATATTTCATGGTAACTGCATATGGGATTGTGTTTTTTCTTAAGTATGTGCAACATCTGGTTCTTTTTTCACTGAAATCATGTGCAGTGCTTTTTTCCTCCTACTTAAGAGCAGATTTGCTATTGTTTCATAAATAATTTTGCTTTTGTACCAAAGGCATTTGTATTAATTCAATATGGTGCAATAAAAGTATTCTGTGGAATGGATTTGACCATATTGTTTATTGATCTCACCACTTATTGGCTTTATGTTTACAATTAGCCAGCTATTGCATAAAGTTTTTTTTTGGTATTCATTAGAAATCAGATATAGAAGGAAATCCTACTATTTATATCTTTTATTTTTATTATTTTTATTATTTTTTTAATGCCTGGTGTTTGTTAGGCAGGATAGGAGGGAAGAAAAAGAATTTAAATCTCTTTGTTTTGCAAGGAAAAAAGCATGCATTGTATGTAAATGTTTTGGCCACTACCCTCCACTTAACAGAGCAACAGCTTTGCTGTGGATGCCTGAGACATCAGTAAATGATGGATGAGCAAATGCAGTTCCAGTTTAGGGTTGCATTTCACTACACAAGTAGACATAAAATAGACTTGAAATCTTTTTCAATATCTTGAAATAAAAATGGATTTAAAGCTCAACTTGTCAATATTATAAACAGAAAGATTTAGAATTTTTTTCAAGTTTATAACTATGACTTCTTTTTGTTTGTTTGTTTTGGATTCAGGATAACATTTCAGTGAAGTTTTCTTCCTAATAGTTTTTACCTGCTAACTTCTAAGTATAAAACTCTTAAATTTCAAATTTGTAGGTAAAATGAATATATCTTTTTAAAAAACATTAACCAATTAATTTTTTATGGTGACATTGGTTAACAAAATTCAATGTTTCAGGTATACACTTCAACAGTTAGGCATATATATATTTACACTGTGTGTTCACCTCCCATAGTTAGATTTCTTTTTGTCACCACATATTTGACTCCTTTTACCTCATCTACCTTCACTTTCCTCCCCTACACCCTATCCTCTGATAACCATTAGTCTATAGTCAATGTCCATGAGTCTCTGTTTGTTCGTCCTGTTCATTTGTTGCTTTTAGGTTTATACTGAAATATAAGTGATATTATGTGATTTTCAACTTCTTCAATCTGGCTTATTTCACTTAGTATGATTATTTCAAGGTCCATTCATGTTGTTGCAAATGGCAGTATTTCATCTCTTCTTACGGCTGTCTAATATTCCATTGCATATATGTACCACCACTTTTTTAGCCAATCATCTATCATAAGACACTTCGGTTGCTTCCATGTCCTGGCCACTGTGAATAATGCTGCTATGAACATTAGTATGCAAATATATTTTCAGATATAGGTTTTCAAGTCTTTGAGGTAAATACCCAATAGAACGATTGCTGGATCATATGGTAAATCGATTCTTAGTTTTTTTGAGGAACCTCAGTACTGTTTTCCATAGTGGCTGTACCAATTTGCAGTCCTACCAGCAGCTATGACTTCTATTTACACTTCCAGTCTTAACTTCCATTATTATACAGGATGAGGACTTTGCCTCATGCTCAATGATTAAGCTAAAGGCACCCAGAGGATGCCATTCCTCTATCTTTACCTACTTGTAGGCACTCTGGAAGCTGTTGGTCTTATATATCTACGTTTATGATAAATTTCTGTTCTGCCCCACTGTTAATTCAAACTGAGCGTGCCTAAATTGAAATTCATGTTTTTCTTCACTAAATCAGTATTTTCTTCGACTTCTCTTAAATCTAACAATAGACCCATCACTTCACTACTTCTGTTACTCCACACTTGATTTAACTCACATCACCTTATGGCTTGAAAAATTCAGTTTCTCCTCACTGATCTGCCTGCTTATATATTCTAATTGGATTAGAAAACTGATATATTGATTGTGAGATTTTAATCCACATCATCGACATATATATTTTAACATACACCTTGACTGCTCAAATATTTTCAGCGATTCTTTGCCTCTTAAACTTGTAAGACTGACATGAAGAGATTTGCACAATTCAGGCACAATTTACCTAATAGTGCACTCCTTGTCATTGTAAAGTGCTTTTGTAGAGGCTTCATCGTTGTGAAAGCAATTGCTATATTTGAATTGGGTGATATTCAAGCCCCTTCCAAATAAGTTACCCTATAATTCATAACCCTTTGTCCTTAATTTTTTCTTAAACACACTGTTCTTGATATAAACTTTGTTTCTGTTTAATTAATATGCTCATTAAATATACAAAATGTTTGAGGCATATTTTCTATGTTTCTAAGACCAATTTACCTATTAAAGAACTTTTTAAATTTTATCTCATTCATTCATTCTTTCCTTGTCACTCAATCTCACTCTTTTGACTTTATGATACATTTATTGTCAGAATCTCTTATTTAGCATTATAATTTGTTGGCATGGATTACTATTTGTTCCATTGATATGTACTTTTGATTAGATTAGAAGATCTTGAGTAAAGAGGTTATTTCTTACATCACTTTGTTTCCCCACATCTTGTACAATCACATTGCACTATGCGCATTAGAGATACCCACTACATTTTTGTTGGTGTTGTTAATATCTCTTTAACTTCACTACCTGTGTGACTCTAGGTCAATTTTCAATGCCCAGCTCCAAACAGCCTGCTGCACCAAAACTTGAGTGACTATGAAGCCTAAGACGTTTTTACATTCTTGAGTTTTTTCACATTTGTTTTTAGTTTCACCTTTTTGTCACCTCAATTAGACCATAAGCAACAATCTCTCCTCTCTCTTTCTCTTACTCTTTCACTTTCTCTTTTTTTCTTTTAAAGAGTTTAGGCATATAATAAATGCTTATAATAACTATTTATTATTGACTGGTAACTTCTCTGAAAACATTTGAATCTTTTTCCAGGTCACAAATCTGTAGATTTATATGATTACAACTGGGTCATTAGTATTCCTGAAACTTAACAGGAGTGTATATGCAACAATAGAGTATAATCTATAACTCCAAGAACGTGTGTCTGGATAAAACCCCAACTAAAAGACTACTTGAATAGCTCAATGAAAATTTGCTAACAGGCTGAAAGATTAAGGTGACTCTCCATTATGATATAATACCTCACAATCTCTGCTCCTGCATGCACTGCTCCTGAGTGTGTGAAGCTTGGTACACACTTGTTAGGCCAGCCAAAAACCTGAATAGAAAAGAGATAATTCAGAAATTATAGAACACACTGCCAGATTAGCAGTTTTCATTACTGTAGTCCCAAGGATCACTAATGACTAGGCACACATTTTTTTCATGACTTCATTTACTTGTTCGTGCCAAATAAAGACAACAAAAGGAAAGGTCCCATGTAGACAGCTATGCCAAATGGATGTGGCGCCACTGCTACTCAGCAGTGTCACTCCTAGTAAACTAGGGCTATGAAGACAGCCAATGGGTGGGGCAGCCAAACATAAATATAGATAATATTTGTAGTTTAACTCTCACACAATTATGCAGAAGGCATTATGAATTGGCTTAAAATTTGATATGGCGTTTTTAAAAATACTAACGTATAAACAAGAAATATGACCTAAATGCATAAATAGGGTCTCTGTTTACCATGTGCTAAAAAAATATCTCAGGGTCTCAGGACTAAAATAAACATGATTTCTACAATGTGCTAAAACTATTGAATTTTGCCCAATTCAAAATTAGGCAAAGGATGAGTATTTACTAGTAAAATTAACTTTTTCTTTCTCTTCTCATTATAGCTACAGGCAGAGAAGAAAGATGAGCAATGATACAGTGCTTTTAATTTATACATGAAGTCAATTGAGTTAACTCATTATAGAAAACTAGTTTCTCAGTCCTGCAATTCTACGTAAAGGGAATTTGTAATTGAAGACAATTAATTGAACTTTTTCTTTCATTTTTATTCTATAAACACATCACTAGACTGTCTTATTGTTTTGAATAGAAAAAAATGTGTAAATGGGGAAAAACTATGAAGGAAGAAATATCTCTGTGTAAAGATGAATTTCAAATTTTTAAGTTATGTTATGGTTCAATATTTTTTTCCAAAAGAGAAACTAAGAATAAAAAGTAATAAACTGAAGGATGAGTCATAAGCATCAATGAAATATGGTTTCCTAATAAAGGTAAGGATATCAATTGGTATTCATGAGTTTGTTTTTCTACAAGGAAGTAAATGAATTCCTTTTCATCAGTGACAAATTCAAGATTATGTGAATTCTCTAATGTAAAATTACCTTTTCCTACAAAATTTATAAATAGTCGGGCCATGTACAGTATCTTTGGGCTCTTATCTGCTGAAGTTAGTCCTCATATTTTGACCTTTTCTCCCTTAAAGAGACACAACTTTTCCTTAAAGAGACATCTTTTCTAGGGCTGGAAACAGCACTCATAATGTTGGTATTTTCATGTAACAGATTAATTAATTAAGTCACATAAAATTAGTGTAATAAAAAAAGCACAGGCTTTGAACCACACGGATAAGAATTTAAATCCAAACTATGCTATAGGCTTCAGCATATCACTCTTCATTTTTTACATTTTAATTTTTTCATTTATAAAATGGTAATAATTTGCAGCTTTGTTGAAATAGTTTATAAAGTGCCTGCCTGGTACATCGTAGACTTAAAAATTGGTAGCTCCTATTATGGCATTTCAATCAAAGAGAACTCTAATGCAATTAATTGTTTACATGTGACCTTGGGAAAGAGTAATCTAATCATTACATTATATAATCTAAATATTCCAGAAAAATCAGGAATCACATTTTTCCTCCTTGGCTCTGCTATTGGTCCAAGATTCTTTCCCCACTTTTTGAGTTAAACAAAGGGCAGAGATTGAGATCATGGTTATATAAGTAATATGTGAGAACATTTTTTTGAAAAGTGAAGCAAAATTGAGAAGAAAGTTGAATCAGTTTAAGGTATCTGTATTGACTAAAGAGGTTTGGGTTTGAAAAATGTTTCATTAAAATAACATTACAGCTACAAAGTCTATCTTTCTTTGCAGTGTCAGAATCAAAATTCTACAAGCAAAACATTAGAAATATAGACTTCTCTTTCAATATGAAAAAAGTTCATGGCAGCTCCAGTCCATTAATAGATAATTTTTAATTTATTTTTTCTTCTATTTTTTTCAGTTTAAATTGTGCTCAGATTTTTCTGCTTTTATGTTTAGAAAATATTAGTCCATTGACATACACATAAAAAAGTTACTTGGTAACTATATTCCTTCACCATGTATTCAAGTAACAGAAGGAGAAATATATGATAATATGGGAAGTGTTTCTAGACTTACAAGAGGGTTGGAACAGAGAGATCTGTGCATCCACACAGCATGAAAGCACCTCTTAAGCTAATAGATCTTCTAAGCGTACCTGAGGGATTTTATACTGCTCAGGGCTCAGTCATGCTTTTATACCAATTAAGATGATGGACTGTATATTTAATAAATTTGTGAAAGAAAATATGTATTATGGAAACAAATCAGTAGGGCATGTTTATATTATATTATAAAAAATGTTAAAAAATTAAAACACTTAGTGACAATAGAAAATGGCACATTGCCATAATTATTTTGAAGCTGTGCTTGTTTTATTCTTGGTTGGCATACTACAGTATATATACGCCATTTAACCTGTGGGCGATTTATCAGCAGGAGACTTAAATAACAGTGAGTGCAACCTTAATGAGAAGATATTATCAGCATCATTATTAGCAATATTTATATAGTGTAATAAATATGCTTAATTCTAAACTGTGTCAGCAAAAAGTATCCCTGCCCTGATGATCTAGTTGTGGAATAATGTTGTTAGAGATCACATTAGTATATGGTTTGGGCCAAGCTACACAAATACTACTTCGTTTATCTCTTTGAATTAAGTATATGGTAACCACTTTCTTGATTGAGGTGAACAAAGTAACCCGAATGAAACCCATTGTTTCTGAATGTCTCAAACTCTGTAAGAATGAGGACTAATTCTGATTGTTCATGAATTATCATAATTCACTATCTGGAGGTTGACCATATGGTCTACTGGCCAACCCAGGACAATTTTGAGGATTCACTGTGGTCCCAGTCCATTAACAATTAAACTGGAAGAACTATAAACCAGACTGTTTCATGCAAAATAGACACCTTTGCAGTCCCCTTTGTTATATGTTAAGAAACTTCATCAATGCCTGTCTCTCTTACTAGTTGATGATATAACTACAAATTAGGTACTTTCAGCTTTAAGATCTCAAGTCCTATGAGCATCTCTCCCCTCATCTTTAAAGTGGGTACCCATCTTTATGATGGGTCGTATTCATAAATTATTCTCATGGTACCTGGGAAATAGCAGAAACCCGGTTGATGATAGAGATTGTTATTCTCACAATTTGTGTGTGTGTGTGTGTGTGTGTGTGTGTGTGTGTATGTGTATGTGTGATTGTCTTCAAACTGGAGCTATTAGTGATCTCATTGAGCAACCTAGTTTATAAAGTTTGTAGTCCATAGCACTTGGCTAAAGGTAGGAGATAAAATCCTGCACTGTATTACCTTGGGAAACATTCTTATAATTGTGTAACATTGAAATAATAGATAGATTTAAAAAAGAAAAGAAAATCCTATTATGTGTAGATATAACACTGGGGAATTCCCACTGCTTTTCCCCACACACTCATTATGCATGTGTTTCCCATACCAGTAGAGGGGTGGCCTCTGATAACACTGCAAGGGGAGGTAAGCATACCACAGATGCCTCTTCACTGCCAATTTCAGCACATCTTTCCCCACTCCCAGAGGCTTGGCTCACAGCCCCCACTCCAGCCTGCTTTTTCCTTCTGTTCCTCATACTCATAGTTTTAAAAATTCTTTCTACATTGGCAGTTTTGAATACCATTTCTCTTTGGCATATGCTTTTCTAACATTTCCAGCCCTCAATTCTCACTGTTAGGCCATGTACCTTAAAATGTCCTCAATGCACTTTTAGGTACTTGGCCTAAGAGTTAAAAAAAAACTTTCTACTTCAGACTTTTTTTTTTCTTGTTTATTTCTGGCTTTTCCTGCTACTTTTCCTACATTTGCAAAAAAGTCTATCAGAAGTGATAGCTTTATGATTAAAAGCATGACTTCTAGAATCAGATAGACATGAGTTTGTATCTGAATCTAATATTTATCATCTATGTGGTAATGTAGAAATTTGTTTAACGGAAGTCTTAGTTTCTATCTATAAAAATAGTGCCTCTTATGATTAAGTACAAAATGTATGTGCTTAGCAAAATATGTAGTGTGTAGCAAACGCACAGGAAATATCTATTTTTCTTATTACCTGTTTTATGCTTCATTCCACTGGATTCTTTCTCCACTTACCAAATGATACCTACCTCGTATAGTACACATAATCAAATTTTCTATCAATTTTGAGATGCATCATTACATTATATACAACTAAAATGACTACTGCTACCTAAAACATCAGGCAATATATATTTTAATATACATTCTAATTTCAAGGATGTTAAAATATAAATTTAAAATGTTCTTTTTAGAATTACAAATATAATAGGCAAATATGTCAAAGAATCTGTTTTGCTGTATTAATGGGAGCAAACTAGAATATTGCTTCTTAAACTTTGATATACATAAGAATTATCTAAGAACCTTTCTAAAATGTGGATTATGACTCAAAAAATTATTTCTGAATTAGATTCTGACTCTGGGATTGGACCTGATATATACATATATATTTACATATATTTTTAAACCAGATGATGCTGATGCAGCTGGTTTGGGGTCTACACCTTGAGCAACAAGGAACTAGATTTCTGGCATCCTAGCTAAGGATTGTTTTCTGAAGTTAATGCTCTCAGAATGATAAAAAAGAAAGTATTTTTAAGCTACTTGTACCCAATACTAGGAATATCTATCTGGTAGATCATATCATCTCTTCCTGTCTCCTCTCTTTTTCCACCAGTCATCTTTTCAATTTCCTCTCTCTAGCTTCTCATTTACACACACACACACACACACACACACACACACACACACTCATATTTACATGAAAACACAGTGAACCACTTTTACTTTAGTCCTGATATAGTCTCTTGATTTGTGTCAGGATGCAGACATTCTTCCCTTCTTAAACAGAAAACACTAAGAAGTAACAATATGACAATATGCAAGGAAGAAAGGAGAAGTTTCTTTCAGCAATAGCATTTTGTTTTGTATTCTAACAGGTTTTTTTTTTTTTGTTTTTTGTTTTTTGTTTTTTTTAGAACTAGAGCAGTCAGGGTAAGAGTCCTTTGTTATTTTTGAAGTTTTTGGCAGTTGACTAAAGCTGATGATATTTTATTTGACCAACAGATGGCAGTAGTGGTCTCTTTTTCCGTGTTGGAGTAATCAGAAAATTGAAATAACCTGCTCGTAAGATCATTTTAAGAACACTCATCAACTTTTTCTAGGTTCCTTGAGTTCTTGGCTGACTTCGAAACATTATCTCACTCTTTGAGCACTGGACCACTTAATCACTCTTATAAAATGTAACCCTATTTTCTGGAGACATGCTACCTACCAAATCCATATTTGCCTAATTTAAATGAAAAACCAGGAAACCGTGACTGTCTCATTTCCAATATGCATAATTTTTTTATTTTACGCATCTGGATATTTTGGCTACACTAAAAATACATTTCTTTAAATTAAAAAAGAAAACTCAGAGTTTTGAAAATTACATATGTTTGCAAATGAGCCAGTGTAAATCATTTCACCAACCTCCATCAAAATTCAATTTTTAGAGATATGCAGTTGTACATGTTAAGGATGTCCAATGAGTTTCTGAGAATCTATAGTGTCTCTGAGAATATTTATTACTTTTGTTAGTTAATTTTGATATGATGTATATCTACTGAAGCCTGCTAAATAATTCTTTTTATAAACCTTCTATTTGCTGCTAATTGATAAAACTATATTTGAATATCTTTTAATGGAATTTCAATTAGCAGATATAGAAAAAGATCCCTTGAGATTCAGTGTTATATAAGAAGGTATATGTGAAATATATATATATATATATATATAATTTGCTTAGCTTAGCATTCTAGATTTATAAACATTTCATATGTATAACTGTTTTCTATTTAACAGCTACTGTTTAACTACCATATGTCTGAGCATCATAATTTTGATGCTAATCTTAAACTTAAACTCAGAATATCATTAATACATTTAAATCCATTTTTATTCTCTCATGAAAGTAGCCAAATGGATTTTTATAATTCAGTTGATTTTTATAATTCACCTGATACTTCTTTCCTTGATACCTCTAATTACTGGTTAGAGCTCAAGATTAGAAAGTTCTGTCTCCTACATTTGTCATGACATCATTTGACTCATCTGTTTTTTGGGGGGGGGGGTCACTTTTTTTTTTAGAAGCTTAATTTAGAAATGCAAATAAAACACAGAAACTGTTATATTCATATTCTGTGAACATTTTAAAATGGATTAACAAAAAAATTGAGTTTTCTCACCTAAGTTTATGAACAAACAAGGAGGTCTCTTCTCACCACTTTCTGAATGTAGTCTTGGAAGTTTTAACCACTGAAAAATGGCAAGAAAAATAAATTAAAGACATACAATTTGAAGCAGAAGAAATAAAATTATTTCTGTTTGCAAATGCTGTGAATGTCTTTTTAGAAAATCCCCCCAAATCTCAAACATTCTTCTAGAACTGACAGGTGAGTTCAGCAAAGTTACAGGATACTAGATCAATACATATTTCTTTATATTGTAATGGGTATGTGGAAACCAAAATTAAAAACACATAATCATTTACTGTTGCTCAAAAAATGAAAAATTAGATATAAATCTAAAAAAATACATGAAAATTACAAAATTTAATGAAATAAATATAAGACCTAAATAACTGGAGAAGTATACCATATTCATGGATTAGACAATTCAACATAAGAAGATACTGTTGTCCTCGAATTTATGTATAAGTTCGATACAATTCTTATAAAAATCACAACAAGATTGTTTACCTACAGGGACAAGCTTATTCTAAAATTTATGTGAAAAAGCATAGAGACTCGACTAGCCAAGACAATCTTGGAAAAGAAAAATAGAGAATCATTCTACCTTATCTTAAGACTCATTGAATAGTCACAGGAATTAAGATTGTGTGGTACTGAGGGAGGAATAGACATTTAAACCTATAAAAAGAATAGAGAACCCAGAAATATGTCCACAAGAATGTATCAAATTAACTTTTGGCAGAGGTATAAAACAATTCAATGTGTAAAACAAAACAATTCAAGGAGGATAGCTTTCTCAATAAAAGTGCTGAAGTAACTGAACATCCTTAGGGAAAAAAAAATGAACCTCAACCTAAAACTCATACCTTACCCCAAAAATTAAACCAAAATGGACCATGGGCTTAAATGTAAATGTGAAAACTATGAAACTTCTAGAAATACAAATGGATAAAAGTTTTTGAAATCCTGAGGTGGCAGAGAATTCTTGCATTTGTTATCCAAGCATGAACAATAAAATGAGAGACCGATATATTGAACCTCACCAAAATTAAAAACTTTGCTCTGAAAAATACACTGTTAAGAGAGTGAAAAGACAAATACGACTATAATGAAAAAACTGCAAACCACGTACCCAACAAAGGACTACTAAATATATTTTAAAATGCTCAAAAATTAGCAGTAAAAACACAAACAATCCTATTAGAACACGGGTAAAATCAATGAATAGACATTCTATGTAATAAGATACATAGATTGCAAATAAACACAGAAATATGTTCAATATTATCAGTCATTAGGAAAATTCAAATTAAAACCACAATTTGATATTACTACATACCTAACAGTAATAGCTAAAGTAAACATGTGTATGCATGTATGTGTGTGTATATATATATAATATATATGAATGTGTGGTGTGCGTATATGTGTGTAATGGTGAAATAAAACAAAAAATAATGACAACAGCAAATGTTGGTAGAAATGCTAGTAAAATATTTCATCTCAAACATGTGTAGATATAACAGTCACTCTGGAAAATATTTTGGCCTTTTCTTGTAAAACTAAACATGAGATTATTATACAACTTAGCTAGTATATTCTTATGCATTTATCCTAGAGAAATTAAACTTAGATTTACACCGAATTCTGTATACAAATGTTCCTGGCTGTTTTATTTATAGGATCCTAAAATTGGAAACAACCACTTTTCCTTTAGTGGGTTAATACTCAACAAATTGTGGTGCATTCATACAATTGAAATACCACTTGGCAATAAAAAGAATGATACAGTGATGCACACAACTACTTGACTGAATGTTCAGCTAATAATGTTAGTGCAAAAGTCCATCTTAAAAAGTTACGAAATGTATGATTTCATTCATTTAATGATTTTTGAAAAGACAACCTTTTAGAAGTGGAGAACAGATTAGAGGTTAGGATCAGAAGGTAGAAAGGATATCGAGCAGGTAGGAGTTGGATATGAAAGGACAAGGAGGGATATCTGTGATAACGGAACTGCTCTGTAGACAGGAGACAGAACAACACATGTGGTGGTGGTGGCAGATACATGATGCTCCAGATGTGCTAAAATTGCATAGAACTAAATGCACACACAGACACAAGGATAATACAAGTCGAGCTGGGGAAATCTGAATACACCATATATTATATCAAAGCCAATATCTGTTGGAATGTACTATTGTGTTGCAAGATGTTACTACTGGGGAAAGTTGAGTAAATAGTATACAGGATTTTTCTGTATTATTTCTTACAACTCTATGTAGCTCTATAACTATCTGAAAATTAAAAGTTTAATTAAAAAATTACAGAGAGAGAAAAATAAATTTAACCAGAGGTCATTTTTTTTTCTTAACAAAGAATAGTCACAGAAACAATAACAAAGACAAAAAAAGGTAATTATATGCTAGACATAATATCGAACTCTTAATTACAATAATAAAAACAATGACTCTTGGTCTTCATCATTTATAAATGAATTTAAATACAAAAATCTCATTTTCATTTTTACAGCTCTAAATGTTATATGGATTTTATTTTTCATTAAAATAGAACATTGAAGATTTCAGCTCAAGAATTGTTTTAGTCTCAAAGGCAAAAAAATAAAAGAGCTGAAATTTAATCCCAAGAATTTTGTTTCATATATTCTACCTAGAACAGGATAAAGGTAGTTTCCATTTTATAGTAAGCTTATATTTAAAGACATTTATATCACATAATAACCTCATCAGCCAGCACAGCAGAGACCAGCAAGTATTATCATCTTATTATATCGCAGGTTGGAAACCAAAGTGTGGTGAGACGACACTACTTCTTCAAGGGTTCTTTGTATTCCAGAACATCTTAGTTTCTGAATATGTGGTATATCAGATAAACTTCCAAAAAAGAGCAGTGAACAAATAAGCTTCCATTTATTATATTATATTAAATTTATTATTTATATATTATATTATATTTATTAAGAGCCATTGTGTCTTTCTCAGACCATGGGAAATGTTATAAATTACTAAAATGAAGGTACGCAATGTACATTCTTGGACTTGAAACTCCTATAGTCTGGTTAGAGACACCAAACTTCAACATACTAAAAGTTTACAAAGAATATGAAAGATAAATAACAATTTTAGACAATGACAAGAAAAAAATGTGCGAGGTGACCAGTGAACGGAATAGAGAGCAACTTGTAAGTCAGAGGCAAGGTGAAGTCAAAATGGACTGGACATGACAGAAAAGACTTCACATAGGGGTTGGGAATTACTTGGACCTTGAAGAATGAGTATTGTTCAGAGAGTGATCACCATTTTCTTTATGTAAGAGCAGTTGCATAATTGTGAACCCTCACGAGTCTTCATTTAAAAAGACATTTTCCAACAGAAGTTTGAAAATACTTACCTTTTACTAAGAGTCAAGAGGTGGAAGAGATGGGAGAAAATGCAATTTAAGACTGCTAAATCTTATTTTTCCAATCAGAACTGACTCTACTGAATTAGATCTTTTCTTTAAGATTCTCATTACCGGAAATCTTACCCATGCTTAAAGTGTTTGCACTTGTTCCATGGGTGAACCCTCTGGCTCCCTGAGTTCTCAGTGCACTATTATGCTTTGTTTCTCTACGCGGTCTGAGTAAAAGAGCTCTTTCCCCAAACTTGCTGATTTTCCAAAATGTCTACTTCATATTTCCCTGAGTCTTTCTCCTGGAGTCAATAACCATTGTGGCCTGGATAGAATCACAGGAGGGCAAGATTTAATATTCCTCTCCTATGAATTAAAAAGTTGGTGGCCAAAGGCTCTGAGAATAGGCAGCTCAAAGTTCCTACCCATATGAAGACTGGATGGTCAGCTGATAAGGATAGAAAGATCAATTATTACCAATTGCCACTAGGGGCCTGTGGACCCACTCACTAGGTAATTTCTGATTCACATTGGAACAACTCTTCAGGAAGGTTCCCTGACATTTGTGATCAAAATCCAGCATACCCTGAACTTGTCCATTCTCTTACAAGTTTCCCCAAATCTACATGTCTACACAAAAGCTTTATTTTAATTTTTTAATCTCTCCACACACACACACACACACACACACACACACACACACACACAAATCCTATTCTTTTGTTTTCTCTTGCAATGAGGCTAGGTAACCCATAAAAAAGAGCGTATTTTCTCATTAAATGCGAACATTCAGCATCCAAGGCTATATATTTAAAATCACATTTGACTTTTGATAGCAATAAGGACCAAGAAAACATGGTAAATCCTCTTTATACTCCTAACACATAAAATTGCTAGATACTAAAAACATGTCTTTAAGTCTATTTTGCAAATAAGAAAGAGGAGAAAATATTTTCACTTCAAATTTAGTCACTTTTAAGTCAAGAAGAAAGATACAAATGGTAAATTGAGATTTACAAAATAACTGCTAAATAGATTTAGGTATGAGGATCTTCCTCTGAAAGTATATTTGTATTAAATTCCCTTTACAAAGATACCGGACATTTTAAAAAATATATTATACTGATGTTGTGACCAAGCTAAGAAATAAGTATATAAGTAACTTGCAGTCTATCTAAGGTAATTTATAAAGAAAATGTTTCCTCAATAACAAAAAAATACATTTCTATCAGTCTATACTTATTTAAAAATAAGGATCCCACCATTTATTTTATTACTTTTTATTATAGCAGTAAAGTCCCCTCCAAGAAAATACTGTCCTCAGAAATGTTATTTGTTTCTTAAGTATCTATCTAATAAGTATTCTCAGAAGAGTTTACTTCTTGTACAAAAAAGAAAGATCTTAACAGAGTGATTTATAGGAGAGGTAAATCTGATTCAGAGGAGAAGTCAAACATGTCTACACAGCAGAAGTGGAATGGACCAATATGAGGACTTCAAATCTTTGATTCCAAAAATACATTCCTTGATTCTAAAATTCTGTATTTTATTTGATTCATGTAGGCAAACATGAGAAAATCCATAAAATTTATTTATTTGTAACACTAAAGGCAACATACTGTTAAGGGTAATTGGGAGACATATTCAACTCAGAAGTATAACTAGTAGTATTCAAGACAGAATTACCAAATTATTTTGCAAAGTTTCTATCACTCATAGATCATTGGAACTATCAGTTTTCTGGAAGTACACTTTTTTCATGAATTATATTGATCTTCAGCTGATTACGGCCTTTAATTTCTTATAGCCATGTGTATGTGTGTGTGTGTGTGAGAGAGAGAGAGAGTTAGGTGACGGTTTAGTTATTGTAGATTGTTTTAGTTAACAATAGAGTGTAAGAGCTACATATTTTTGGTTTTATAGAAATTAAAATTTGAGATGGATACATTGTAATTAAAATAGAAAACATTAACATATCTATTGCCAAAGCAAATACATACATCATCTCTACTCCCCATCCCTTTATGAATTTGAGTTCCTTAACTTAAAATATACCATAAAGATAACTATAATAAATGTTGTGTTATTTAAAAATTATGTAGGGTATTGTTTCACAAAATAAAATCATATGGGCAAGTCCAAATTTTTGCTTTATAAATTAAGTAGTTACTAAGTAAATAAACATTTAAAAAAAACATTGGAGTAAATTGTTAGAAACAAATTTATTGTAACTTCTTTATCTTTTCCTTTTTTTTTTTTTTACTGGAAAATGAGAACACATTAGGTAAGTAGATCTTAGAGTCCTTCACTGTCCTACTGTCCTTTGGCGAATGGTGATCAAAATTTTTCAGAACTCTGTGGCTGCAGGAAACCAAGAGGCAGCACAAGCTACAAAGGTACAAAAGAGAGGTTTCCAAGAGGAAAAGCTTCTTTCCAGTCCAGAAGGAAGGGCCACCTAAGCCAAACATGGGTTATGTCCCAATTAGAAGTGGGATTGACCCTGCTTGCCTAATTTAAAAATTTCATAAATTTATTAGAATTTACTTTTGGCTTTTATTTGTAGACTCATGCATTAGAACTTGAAATCATCTGTGGATGTAGAGAAAAGACATTTACAGTCCAGATCAGGAAAGTTATAATAGATTTTGATGAAGAGAGTGCTATAAAACACATTTGGGACTAAACTATATGACAGCATTGGACAAAAATTATCTGTACATATATGTAAATAGCTCTAAAGTTTTATATGTGTGCATATATTGACGCAAAGAAGGGATGCTGTTGAACATTTAATTCCTAGTTTTAAAAAATGCAGTACATTCTACCTTCTCATATGTAAGGAAACTGAGGCCAAAACTTTACCAACATGACTTACTGACATCATCGATTCTAGCACTGCATTGCTAAAGATTAATAAAGACTTCCAGATTCTCAAGCACATTTCATACACAGTTTGATCTTTAATGCCTATAGGTAGTGAAACTCTATAGATATGGATTGAAAAAAGGTACATATAAAATAATTTTTTCTCATAAAATTTTAATTTATTAAAAATAGAAACAACTATGCATGTCATGAAATTTGTCTTGCCTTAGAAACTATTCAACAATGTTCACATAAAAGCATTTTTAAGTATCTGCTGAATGAAAATACAGGGCTTATTAACTTGATAAGCAACATTCAAAAAAGTTTTTTTAAGTAAATGGTGCTTATGGTACATAGAATTTTCTTGCTACTAATAGACTTGAATTTGAAGGCTTCTACCATACTAAAAAATTTTCAAGAGCAGTGTATTTTATTGAAGATGTGAGAATTTATAACATCAGAAAAAAAAATTAAATGAAGATAATTATGCAGGGAAATAAGCCACACAGAAAAGTGAGTAGGTTGAAGTGAAATTAAATATTTCCCTGTCATTTTCTATTTTGTTTTCTTTTTTGGGTAAGGAAAATATTAGAAAATAGACAAAAATTATAACTCAGTATTCATTGACAGCTAATAGATGCTTTAGTCCTAATTGCACATAAATCCAATCAATCTGGAAATATTAAGAGGAGTTTCATTTATTTTGTTAGGAGAATTCTAAAATTAAATGAGTTCAGAAGTACAGATGGACTTGTATGGTGTAGTTCATTAGGATTATCATTTGGGAAGGAGGGAAGTAAGGAAGGAGATAGGAAAGGGGCAAGGAGAGAGGGAGAGGAATGGGTAGTAGGAGATGGATATTGGGTGAGTGTGTCAGCTTTCCCTGCAATTTTGTTTTCCTTGAAGCATAAATATCCAGGACTAATAGTGTGATTTTACACTATTTTAAACACATTATTAAGTACATTCTCTCTGCATCTCAAAATTGATAAAAACCAACTTATAATAATGAACAGTTGAGAGGGTTGTTTAATGATTTACCTTCAAGTATGTAATGTGAAATCGTATTGATATAAAAGACTTTTATTGTGAGAGCATTTTATCACAGTGGCGTCCTATCAAAAAATAATTGATTTTTTTCTTCTTTAGGAATAGCAACCGTCCTCTATCTGAGCCGATACCCTTCACCTGAGCAGGTTATTATGGCCCTTAATTATGCCCACTTAGACCAGTCAAATTTGCACTAGACTGAATGTGTAAAAGGGTCTTTTGTTTGCCTTAACAAAACAGCCCAGAATCATGATATTCAGAGCTCTGAGGATGAGGCCATTCAATTGGTAAGAGAAACCCGGACATAGATCCTTCCCAAGTCCCCCTTACCCTTCCTTCTACATCCTCCTCTCCCTACCACAGACACATAAACATCTCAGGATGGCTGCGGGAGATGGGACTTTGGTCTGGCCCTAGCACCAAGTCAGAAGAGAAAGAAATATGAGGGAGATTTTGGGTCCAGATTGGTCCTTCTTCGATCACCTTGCATCCTTTGGGCTGGAACCAAAAGTGTTTTAGGAGTTACAAACAGGCCACTTATTATTATAAGGGTCTAGAGCCAGCTTAATAAAGCAGACATACCTCACACACATTAGTATCTTTAACAACTGCTGCAGCCTGACAGTGGCCTCACCCTACTGCCTTACATCATACAGGGTTAGGCAGTGGAATGAAATACTTCTCCAAGTATTTTATTATTTCTCTGGCCAGTCAGCAGGAGAGCTCTCTTCACTGAGAGTAAATGTAGGGAGCATGTAAATTCATTCCAGATTATGCAGCTTTGAGGCCATAATCCTAGCCTCTCTGGAAACAGGTTATGAAGAAGACTATGATACTTTAAGTACCACATTTCGGAAATGTGTATCTATTTGTTTATTCTAACTGTTAATGAGAGTTAAGAAAGATCATCAAGAGCAAAGATGTGTTATTTGAGACCAAGGCTAAGATCAAACGCATCTTTGTATTCTCAATTACTCTATATGGATGAAAAAGTTGGACTTTGAAGAAGACTGATAGAAAAAAAAATACATTGATTTATTTGAAATATGGTGTTGGAGGAGAGCTCTGTGGATATCCTGGACTTTTAGAAAGATGAACAAGTGGGTCATAGGGCAAATTAAACCTGAAACATCTTTAAAGGCAAAAATGACAAAACTGAAGATGTCCTATTTCAGGCACATCTTGAGAAGGCAGGGTTCTTTAGAAAAGACAGTAATGCTGGGAAAAAATAGAAGGCAGCAGGAAAAGAGGAAGATTAAATATGAGATGAATTGATTTCGTAAAACAAGCCATAGGCATGAGTCTGCAGAACCTGAGCAGGGCATCAGGAATGAATGGACATCATTCATTCATAGGGTCACTGGCTGTCACCTGCATGAGGCGGTTTCTATACTCCATTTTCCAGGCAGTGCTTTATCGCATGGAAGAACTGAGCTTTCTTTTCTAATCTTTAAAATTTAAAAACAAATCAAAACTTTTAAAAAAGAACTCTGATTGGCCTTGCTTGATTTGTTCTTAGATCAGGGTTTATCACCTAGGCTTATAAATATTCTGGGCCAGCTAACTGTGTGTTGTGAATGGTTGTCGAGTATATTGTAGGAGGTTTAGCAGCACCCCTGACCTTTACCCATTAGGTGCCAGCAGCACCTCCCATCACTCCAAGTTGTAGAACCAAAAATGTCTCTAAAGTTGTCAAATGGCTTCTGGTGGACAGAATTGGTTCTTGACTGAGAACCGTTGCCTTAATCACAGTGGCTAAGAATATAGAATCACATTATATCAGAGAAAAGTGGTTAAATGAGATTGGAAAGGAAGATCAAATTCTCAATTTATTATGAACAAGGCAGCCAAACCAATTTGCATCTTGTTCAATCCTCAGGTCTTTTAGACTTGCTTTTATCATGTAGGCTCTCTAAGCTCCTGCACTGACATATTCCTTAGTCTTTGTTGTGACATGGTTATTTCATTGCCATGGAAGGCTATTTAAAATATTTGAATGGAGTGAGGAATAAGAGTTAGGACTGGGCAACAATTTGCATAATATTTACCCATTTGAAACTCGATAACATGCATGTTCAATAAATTTGTTTTAATGTAACATTAGAAAAAATATTAACCATAATTGGATTTATAAAAATGTTTTCATTTGATAAGAGGGGAAACAAATTATTCATTTTTTAAGTTTTCCTTATATAAAAGTGAATCAATTTTTTATTGTTTATAAAAGAGGAGCCAAATAAAGCCTACTCATTACAATTGTGAAGGTTAAGTAATAGTTTTGAATATTTCACAGGAAAAAAAAAAGTAATATTGCTATCCATTATTAAATAAATAATCTCATACATTGATTGTATAGTATTTTATATGTCAAGGTCTATTTATTAAGTATATTTGCCAGATTTTATTTGAGTCCTTGTTCACAGATATTTAATTAAATCTTAGGAATCTATACCATATTATTGCATAGTGTTCATTCATTAGGCTTTGTGAATAAGTATGTAATAAGGCATAGAAAAGGGTAAGAATGATAGTTATGGCTCACTGACTTCACAAAATCAAAGAAAAAACCTAACCCACCCAAGAAGACTTCAGAAAATGATCAGAGTGTATGTTTTGTCCTTGAAATTTCTGCTATTCTTTTGATTTATAAGCAGTCTAAGGAAGAATCCTATAAATTAAAACATATACTCCTGCATCTTAATTTTTATACAGACCCGAGTGGTAGATTTACAGTCATTCAAGACCTACTCTATCATAATTAAATTGTACTTGTCAGCTTTTTATTGCTATTCCTAGAGATAAATCCTTATCTTAGAGATTCCCACAGCGATTATCATCATAGCCTCTTTCTTTTATCATGGAGAGGGGATTCTGACAGAATCATAACTCCTGCAGATCTTGTATGACTTACCTTTGGCTTCATATCTTCATCACAAGACACTATTATTTTTTTATCTAAAAATATTCTGATTGCATTTGTTTCTTCAAAGTTTTTTTGAGCTTTATTTCTCATCATCTTTCACTTCCTCTCTTCCTTCCATCATTCTCCCCTACCTTCTAGGAAATAAAAATACATATTATTGATTTTTAAAAATAAATATTAATTTTTCTTCACCTTGTTAATAACCACACAGTTTCTTATTCTTCTGTGTATAATGGAAGCTTGTCCCCATATTATGCATTTGAGAATGATAAATATTCTAGTTATAAATGTGATAGCTTATGATGAGGAAAAAATCCCTTATCCCCAATCTGCCCATCACAAGAATAAAACTACATATGCAGCCCTTTCATTCTCTTTTTTCCCCCTAAAAAACTGTTTTTATAGACTTCAGTATAGTTTATATATAATTTTTCAGAGAATTTCATGCCAGAATCATCAAATAAGGGAAAGCAAGAAATATTTTTGTTGATGTAGTTTGATAGCCTGTTTAAATAAAATAAAAATATTTTATAAACATTATAAAATGATTCCTGTTTATTTTATACATTTAGGCAGTGAACTATATAGCAAACCAAAAACTAGGGGAAAATATTTGTAATACATGTAATAAATAACAAATGATCTTAATATGTTGTTTTATAAGAGAATTAAAGTTATAATAAATGAGAGATAAAAGTATGAAATGAGAAACAATTCACAGAAGAGGACATAAATGTCTAGCGCACATCACAAATGTTTAACTTAAATGAAATCAGAACAGTTCAATACCATTCTGATATTTTAAATTAAAATATATTTGGAAAATAAAGCTGTATTAGTTTTCTGGACATGTTATAACAAAGTATCACAAACTAGATGGCTTAAAACAACATAAACATATTCTCTCATGGTGCTAGGGGCTAGAAGTCTGAAACCAAGGCATTGATAAGACCAAGCTTCCTTGAAGAGAGAATCCTTTTTTGTGTTTCTTCCAGCTTTTGGTAGCCCCAGGCTTTCATTGGCTGGTGGTAGCATAATTTCAGTCTTTGCCTTCGTCTTTACATGGCTGACTTTTCTCTTGTCTGTGTCTGTGTCTCATCTCTTTCTGTAAAGATACAAATTGTATTGAATTAGGGTGCTCCCTAATTTGGTATGACCTCATCCCAACTTGATACCATCTAATCCTATTTCCAGATAAGGTTATATTCATAGATCCTAGGAGATAGTACTTCAACATATCTTTTCAGGGAACACAATTTAACCTATAACAAATGCTATCCCATGCTGATAAATTAAGAAAGCCTTTCTGAAATGTACCTTAGTATATGCTTTCTTCTGCTAATATTTTGTTGGACTCTACTCAAAGGATAAAAAATATATATAAATTATAGTTATGTACAAAAGTAAAGGAATTATTTAGAAATAATCTGAAAGTAAAAACTGGAGAATGATTGAGTACTTTTGGTACCTATCTAGGGTGGAATATTATGAAGCCACTAAAAATGATGTTTATAATTTTTAAATATTCAGAATCACAGATAATATAAGAAATACTAAAATATAGCAATAAAATTACATTTTCTATTATAAAATTCAAATATAAAAACAAACAAATGAACATACACTATCAACAATAAAGCACCGTAGGCGAATTAGTGAGGGAATAAGCATTCTTCTACACTGCCAAGGACAATGTAAAGTGCTAAAAAAGATTCATGGAAAGTCTTTTGGCAACAGATGTCAAGGCCTTAGAAATATTCCTGCCTTCAGTTTACTCATTCTACTTCTAGAAACTTATTTTAAAGAAATAATTTTAAATATGCACAAAAATGTATCCAGGAGAGTATTTACTGAAGTAAATTTCATTGAAAAATTACAATCTAAATATTCAATAGAAGAAAGTAGGTTAAATAAGGAATGAGACATCCAGATAATAAAATACTGTATATTTAATGATAAGTGAAGATGTGACATAGACATTTTAAAGAGAAAAAAATCTAATTACGAAATAGTATTTACAATATCATCTCATTTTTATAAATTTGAAGCAATTTATGAGTGTAAAAGAGACTATGAACTTATAAATTAAATTATAAGAGTGATAAGATTATGGGGACTACACAGTGCTCTTATGATAAAGTAATTTAAAACAACTTTCAAAAGAATATCATTTGTTTTCTTGAATTTGTTCGCTGATTTAAAAAGGATCTTGTCACAATTTTCATGTTGGATACATTTGTAATAATGGAGTGGATGAATACTTAAAGTATGTTGATATTCAGAAGAGGGAGGATCTAGAAAGAAAATTTATTTTGTTTTGTTCCCTGGAAGACACGTAGAACTCAATCAGGAAATGAGAACTTGAAAGTTTATAATATTTAGTTTTACACATAGAAAAAAAAAAAATAGTAATACAATCCTGGATGGTTATCATGAAAAAAGATTGCTCAATTGCTAAATATCCAAAAGCTAGAAAAAGACATTTTAAAAATAAATAATACTTGTAACAAAGTAAAAAATTTATATTTAAAATATGTTAGTCTAAAAATTGTAAAGTGGTTTTCATTTAAAGATTACTTACTTGATTAAAAAGTTGGGCATGCATGAAAAACTTTAGGATATTTTTCTTAGAAATAACCACAAGTTGGGTTCTGTGCAACATCATCATAATGTTGAAATTTCTTTTCCTGCTCTGTTAAATTTGTGGCTCAATTATTATAATTTCCAATATGCTATTCTTTATTTTTATTGTACAGCCCCTGCTGTGTGGTCACGGTTTTAACATTGCTCTTTTGTTCCAAGACACACGAGTTCCAAAAGGACTTCAATAACTCCTAAGAAGACAGTGTTTCACTCTTCTTAGTCACTATTTCTTTCCTTAACTAACAAAGCTCTTTGTACAAAATTAGGAATTTGGCTATATATATTTTGGAACAAACCAGAAGAAGTCTTCATAGATACATATAACAGATTTTTATGCTCACATAAGGTTTATCTTATTTCTTTCAGCGGTTTGTTTTGTGGGCAGTTGCTGTACACTTAATATGGTTTGTTCTTTTGGACATCTCCTTTCATGAAATAAGAGCTAGAGGTGAGCACTTTTCATTGAGCCCATTAACACTGATTTCTGGCTTAAATGGTCTGATGGGATTTTTATGCTCACACAAGGCTTATCATATTTCTTCCAACAACTTGTTTTATAGCAGCTAGTCCCTCGCCAGGTGGGTCTTTTCATAGGCTGCCTCATGACATGGCAGCTGTATGCTTCCAGGCTGAGCAATCCAAGAGAGAGTGTAGGATAGAAACATTGCCAAGATGGAAGCTGCAGTATTTTTTTCATAACTTTATCTCAGAAATGACATCTCATCACTTACACAATTTTCTGTTCATTAGAAGAGAATCAATAACTCTAGATCACACTCAACATGAAGGAATTACACAAAGGTGTGAATTCTAAGAGAAAAAAAATTATTGTGGCCATCTTGGAGGTTGCCTAAAACATAAACCAAAATTTAAGAGCACTGTGTTAGGTGGCATTCGAAAATCAAGTAAGATGGATAAATCACTTAAGAGAGATTTATGTAGAAATAAATTTCAATGGATATATTTCTAGACCCAGGCAGAAGGACTGGACAGAACAAAGTGTAACTCTGGTCACAGAGCTGATATTAAAAAGAAGGGCTCCCATGTCCAGATGAGTTCAGGAACATTCAGAAAATAAGCATTTGAGCGCAGGTGTAAGAACTGGGCACATAGACAGGGAGACGTTGTGACTCATAAGCTAGCTTAGAAGCCATTCGGATCTACAAGAACAACTTCTACTGAACTCCATTGCATCAGTTCAAGAACTCAGTGAAGAAGGGAGCCATGAATCTAGGAAACTTCATTGGCTCAGTTTAGAGAACTAGAAAAAGGTTGATATGAACCATTAAACAGTGTTCTCAAATTTTGCTTGGTATTGTAATCACTTGGTAAGTTGGTAAAAGTGTAAAGACCCAGGCCCTATGTTACTTCAGTAAGCCTAGTGTTAGTCATTAATGTTGTAGATAATTATAATAAACATCAAAGTTTGAGAACACTTGTTTGGGAAGGATTACTTGTGTTTCACCAGGACTTTGCCATTTACTAGTTCGCTGCATTAACATACAAGCACTAAACTCTGACACAGTTCATGGTAGAAATATAAATGTGCAGCCTTGTGGTTAGAAATGAACAAAAAGATGGTTATAACTAAAAACATTCCAAGGAAAAGTAGTGTGGCTTTATGCTGGAAGAACAAATTATGGCTGGCACTGATTAATCGATTCTGCTCTCTCAGGCTGGCAAAATGCAAAAGAATTCCATTGCCAGAAATAATAAAATGGACACCCAAGCCAGCAGCTGGAAGTTATTCTTAAAGAAATATGGCATTAACTATAATTGGAATGATGGATCAATTTCATTTACCCATTTCACTGGTCCATGCTGACTAAAGGTTAACACAACTGAAGCTAAAATCTTAATCTTAATTTTTATTCTCTTTCTTCTTTTTGTTATATCATATTTATTTCTCAATCTGTTTGACAAACATATATTGGTGGCAGTCTACTAAGACTTAGATGAACTAGAAACCTCAATTATTGTTTTATCAAATAGTCCTAAGTGAGAAGGATCCTAGCATAGAATACACATGATTTTTGAACTCGGAGACCTGGTTTTAAATCCAAGTGATGCCACTTACTGGCTATGAAAACTTAAGCAAGTGACTCAATTTCTCTAAACTTCTTTATTTGTGTACCCATGGATCACCCAATTTCTTTGAAATATTATTGTTAGAAGCAATGTATACAACATGCTCAGCCTGTAGTAGGGACTCAGTAGGCTGAATTATTATTACTATTAATGACTGGTACTTTGATATAAACATCAAAATACATTAAAATCCAAATTTGTTTGGAATTAGGTGCAACTTATGCCCATTAGAGTGTTTTTCTGATTTTTCTGTTTTTAAGTAAGAATTATAGTGTAGCAATTAAAAACACATATTCTGGACCCAGTCTGCCAAGTTCAAACCTAGGTTTTTCTATTCACTACCAGTATACCCTTGGCTGACTTACTAGAAAATTTATTTAACCTCTCTCTGACTTGTTGTCTTTATCTTTAAAATGATGATGATGATGATGATGATGATGATGATGATAATGATAATAATAATAATAATGTACCAACCTCATAGGAATTTGTAAAGATAAATGAGTATTTATAAAGCACTTATGAGAAAAAATATAATATGTGCTAGTTCTCATTAATTTTTTTAAAATTCCTTTTTTTAAAAAAAAATCCTATTCTTTACCTGTGCTTTTACCTTATCTATCAATTATAGATGTCATTTATCAAAAAAAAATAATGATGTGAATTGTCTTTTTGTACAGGTTTCAGCTTTTTGATGGGATAATGATACCACACCTTTCTGGATTGTTTTTTAGGCTTTACCTTGATTAGAGGATCTAGCTCTTCTAAGCATGTAAGCTGCTCACTGAATGTCAATTACTTTTGGAAGCTGCAATTAATTATTCAAGTCAAGAGAGCTGCATTCATAGAATGACTTTGCTGTCAGTAAACTAATTAATACCCGTGTGATCTGAATATATGAAGGCACCATCCTGATGGGCCAGACTGACTCTCAAGGAGTAGCATTCCCTGTGAGAACTTTGCTCAGAATTGAAATAAGGAGAGAAGCCGATCAAGTTTTTTTTTTCTCTGAAAATATATATCAGTAGAATGTTCTGTGTAGTAGATGGCCACTACATGTGATTAATGATAATGGTAAAAATATAACGATATTTTCCTATATGTGAGAGAATATCATAACTCACCTCGTTTTCATGTTTTTTAATGGAGCTAGTTACTTCAAAGACTGCCTTCTTCTTTAAAAAGAAATTATACCAGTACAAATGAAGAGAGAAGTTTTTGAGATCATGAAATATGTTGTCATGGTCCTTTGATTGTGAGTGGGGTGGAGTTCCTCGGGTGATCTTAGGAATGTCATTTTTCCTGAGTATACCATTGCTGATGTTAATTCACTCTCTAGGGTGATGGATGAGGATTCTGAGTGACCAGGAGAAAACTTTCTATAAAGCATTTTCTCCCCTGTGTATTTTTGAGTATTCATTCTTGAAACAAAGAAGTTGCACATATAACACACATTGAAGCGATGTTAAGTATCAAAGTTTTTGATATCTGCACAGCCCTAGAGATAGAAAGCCACTTTGATTTCTTCTCATCGCTGTGACATGAGTACTTCAAATGAATGAAGGAAAATATTAAGCGTAGACAGTTGTTAGGATTCCCAAGGAGAAGACACTTGTCTTCTTGGTGGCTCACACTAAGAATTTAGAGGCTTCTTGCCACAGTGAGTTCCCTGAGGTTGAGAACGTCTTGCAAATTAAGACATGAAAAGGTCTAAACACAGAATTTGGAGAACTGTGTGAAACAGATCGGTCACTGAGTGGGAACAATAATTTTTGACTTGCTCCTTTGGGGACCTGGCCAGAAAGAGTGAAGCATGAACGCAAGATAGGTGGCACCAGGAGGGCAAGGGAAAGCTGTGACAGCATGGACAGAGACCAAGTACGTGGAAAGAGAAGCTCAAAAGAGAAAAGTAGCTCCAGTAGAAATGTATCATGCTGTCCAGAATGTGTAGCTGCAGAAAGAGAGACCATAAAAGCAAAGGGAGAGTAAGAGAATGAAAGTAGGAAAAAGGAAAGATAAGCTTTTCTAAATTCACTTCCAAAACTGTAGGACCCTGGTAATGTCATCACTGAACATTGATTAAGTACACTGTACACACACACAGATTTAATAGAAAAGGAAAGTAAAAGACATTTTTTCAAGAACAGGAATGACATGTTGATGGAGTCATCTGTGGTTAAACAATAGTTAAAAACTCTCATCGTGAAACAGGCTTAGTATTCACACCTAAACTCATACTTATCTGATATGCTTTTAATTATGTCAGTTTGTTTTAACTCTTCACTAAAGTCAGTTAATGCTTTATCTTTAGTATATAATTATGTCACCTTTAAGCAAATTCCATTTGTTTTACAAGTTCAAATAAAGTTCTTTACCAAAAAAAAAAAAAAAAGTATATCGATTAGGCATGTTCCCTTATTAGTATCTTTGACATTAAAAAGTAGTTGTTGAAAAAAAGTAGTTGTCACATTTGTTCACAGTGTTATTGAATGATAAAGTATAAAGGTATGCAAATAGCTAGCAGTAAGGAACATCTGCATTTCTCAAATCTCAAGGGATGGACATTGAGGTAGATCTGCTCAATATAATCAAAATTTGGGTGAAAAAAAATATACTATCTAGTACCTTCAGCTCATGGCATTAAATTATCCAGGAAAGATTCTTGTTTAAATTATTCATAGATTTCCTTTTAATGATTCATCATATCATTATTTGTGACATTACACAGTCCTATTTACGTGAAATAATTTTCTCAGTACCTGAAAAAGCACTGAGCAACTAGTTCAATTTCATCTTTTGAGCAATTAAGTCACGTACTTCATTGTGCTTCCCACTTTGCTTGGCTTCTACAGAGTTTTGGAGTCAAAATGGTAGTCCATCTAGATCACAATCCAGATTTTAAGGCATGGATTTCATGTACTAACCTCATCTCTGGCTTCATTTTTTTCTACCCTCAGTTTTTCTTTCATCTAATTCTTTCTTTCTTTCTTTCTTTCTTTCTTTCTTTCTTTCTTTCTTTCTTTCTTTCTTTCTTTCTTTCTTTCTTTCTCTCTCTCTCTCTCTCTCTCTCTCTCTCTCTCTCTCTCTCTCTTTCTTTCTTTCTTTCTTTCTTTCATTGCTAGAAGTTCTAACTCTTTGGAAGCCAGGTAGGCAATAGATTAAATTGATATATGTCTAGATGTTTACTGACATCGAAGTGGGTTCTAGCATCCTATCTGCAGGCCTCCTGATGTAGGGGAAGGTCTGTGTTAGCAGTTCAAAACAAGTCAGTTCTACAAGCATTCTAGTTATATTCATTGATGATGATTTATTTCTGCTGTCTCTCCTTATTGCTAACAATAAGATACCACTAACACCTAATTTCTGTGGCTTTCTTGTTAGCTTTCTTGTATTTTTGGAACAGAATTTGTTGCTTTGTGGAGACTGTGTTTCTTTCTGAAGTGAAATGTTTATGTGTTTTGACTAGAGGCTACCTTGATTTTATAAGCATCTGTTGGTGAAAAAGATATGAAAAAAAAAAAAAAAGGTTCTCTGCCCCCTTCTGACATTATATTTAAACACTATCAGTCTGAAGTAATGTACTTTTGGTTGATCAAAGTTTATCATTTAAATTCACCTAAATAAATATGTATTTAACTTATGTCTTAAGTGAAGAAGAGGAAAAGATTCCAGGGCTTATAGAACAGTTTATTAGAAAAAATAATACTAAGGCAATAGATTACAGTAAAATCTAGTAAGTAAAGTTTTCCACAGTAAATTAAACTAATAGTACTGGATTTAGGTACACATAGTTTGACCAAAAAGGTTTTACTTCATGGTAATAGATTGAATAATAGAATTACTCTGAGAACCAAACAAAACCAGGTTGCCAAAGTATTTGTTTAAAATAAAAATAAAAAAAAATCCCAATGTGTTCAAATTTTCTCTACATAATACCTTTAAGATACCAAGAAAGCATGTACATATGTGTTTCTAGTTCTGGCCTAACCCTGAAACTCTAGCTTCTTATTTGTAACTACACAACCTTTTCACTGTTAAAAAGTGTCTGGTGGTCAAGTCCATACACTTCCTTTCTTCTGCAGAGGTGGCCCTATACAGATCTTTGGAGATGCTTTTAGTTACTTACTCTGGATGATAGAAAAGATTGAATTACAAACATACATTTGGGACAATATTCTCAATGGCTTCATCGACAGACTCCCATGTGTATCTCTCACCCAAGTTTCTCTCTCATGTTTTCTACTGTCATCTGGGAAAGAAGGGCTTTTGTGATCGAGACATTAAAAAGCAAGAGATAGAGTGGTCACATTTTTGTTAGGAGGTATAAGAAAGCAGTTATGACCTGCGCTCTGATAAGTGCAAGCAGTTCCATTTTTAATATGAAGTCACAATCACTGATAGAAAAATACCAGAGAGATCGGAATTAATTTAGGAATTCAAAAGCTGGGCATGAATACAAGTTTCATATTTTAAAATACCTTTATATATCAAATACAATAAAGTAAAATGTACTGGGAAATCCGAGGGTTTCTAAGTCCATGAACAGGGAGGCAATCCTTGTGGAAAGGAGACATCGGAGCTCTCACAATTCCACCCTCTTTCGTTCATCCCCTCCAAAAGTTTTCTCACAAAAACCATTAGGAAATGGTGAACTGAGGATGTGATGGATGGGATCTTCTCAGAATTTTCTCTGAGTGAATTCCAAGGCCAAGAAAAAAGCACGAATTATAAGAAAAACCTCATGTCTTCTCAAAAGCTAAGTCCAGAAATACATACATAACGGCTGCATCTGACTGTGTCCTGAGTTTATCCCTCGCGATATAAAGGCCAAAATATTAAAGGAAAAATGAAAACTGGAGGGAGAGATATTAAATTAAAACCAGAATGGACATTAGAATCTTCCTTGTTTTTATTGAAAATAGGGTGAGAGAAAATCAGAACAGAGAAATCACAAGGCGCGGATTATATCTGGGGAAGTTTGAGAGGGCGCTAGATTTATTTATTTTTCTCTGAGGCCAATTCATCTTCATTAATTCAATAAATATATATTGAGAAAATACTATATGCCAGGCACGTTTTGTAGGTACTGGTATACAACAGTGAGGGAGAGAAAAAAAATGCAATACCTCCTTTGATGTAGCTTATATTCCAGTAGAGGAGACAGACAGTACAAAAATAAATGTATCAATAGTAATGTATTATGAAGAAAAAAAGAGGATGGGTAGAAAGTAGTTATGAAAAGGAAATCTGATAAAGTAATTTTTGAGAAGAAACTTCAATCAAAAGAGGGACCAACCAAACCTTGCAGATAGGTGGGGAAAATTTTTTCTAAGTAGGGAGCATAATACTTACTGCAAGGGCACTACTTACTAGTTCTTCAGTGAAAGCGAGCACAGAGTTGGTTTTCTTTTGTGGGCTAAGGTATGGCAATACAGGTCAACAAGAGAAAAAATAAATGTGAGAAGCCTTGCACTCACACATTTTTCTATAGATAGCCTGTCATAAAAATGCAGTCAAATTTGTTTTAAAAATGAACTTTCTTGAAAGACAATTTATTACTATTTACTATTGCTATTTTCTCTCTTTAATCTGCCTTTTAGGTTTTGCATTTCCAAATGTATAAAGGGGTAACACAATTTACAGGAACATGGAATAATAAGAAATGAAAAAATCTATAGTATTTTTTATTATTCATGATTGAAAATTATCAGTTTTAAAGTAAAATTCAATGTCTGAATAAAAACTGCACATATCTCAAAAGTAACTTTCAAATAACATTTTCATGGACATTGTCCCTTTTAATTGTTTCTGGAGAACAGAGCCACAGCCACATTTTATCTCAGTGACGGTGAACCTTCAGAATTGTCACACTGAATATGCTACATAGAATGATTTAAAATATAATTAAGGAAATCTAGAACTTAGTACTATACTCATCTATTCCTTCTATCCACAGTTGAGCTCAAGGAGTATAACAGGATTATCTGTGGGAATGTTGCATATATTATGGTTTGCACCATATCTGCTTGGTAGTAGGAAGAGGAAACAAAGCAACAGATAATCCCTGTGCCACAACTTCCTATATTTTCAGCAAGACTGGTGGCCACATCTCTTTCAGTCCTGAGTTACAGGAGCTACCACAATTCTGCAAATTGAATATTCATCTGTCAGATTGAGTTGAACCAGATTTTCATGATGTGGAAAAAAATGCCCAAGAGAGTTGTAGATAAACCCATCAAAATTATGTTCCACCTGTGGCCATAGCCAAGCAAAACTTGACAATTTTATCCCATGGCAGATCAAGTGACAGCTCTTATCAAATAGCTCTGCCTGCTTCGTTCTGCCTTTCTAAATTTCACTCCAAAGCTGAATTTTCTCCCCCAAGGCTCTATAGATTCAAACGTCAGGTGAATCCAAATGCTGAGAAGTTCACTGAAAAGAATCTAAGCCTATTTCACATGCATAATTCACATTTGCAATGCTTTTATTCAGGTGGATTATTGAATTCTTCTCTTAAATATATTAGGGTTTCTGTGTGTGTATATGCCTTGACAAAATAGATTTATCTTACACTTTATAAATACTCTGGATTAACTATCAAGAATTATCTCACATTAACTATTATTTTTTTAAAAAATAAAAGCTATATCATAGATGTTAGGGAAAATATAAAATTTAAAACTTGTGAATTATACTCTTTAATTTTTATCTTTTCTGTTTTTAACCCCTATCCTTGATGCTTTATTAACAACAAGAGAAAGACTAAGAAACTTTAAAGTAGTTGTTTTTGTAACATAATGAGAGTTAGAAGAAGCCCAAAACTTTAAGGTTGGAAGATAAAATTAATTCAAATGTAGATCTCTTTTTTTTTTTGATGTAAATATATTTTATATATGTGTGTGTATATAACATGCATATGCATATACCTATATATACATGTTATATACACATATATAATATCTATGGTTTTATATATATATATATAGGCATGTGTGTGTGTGTGTGTGTGTGTGTGTGTGTGTGTATGGGAGTGTATGTGTATGAGGTAGTTTGGTTTAGAAAGTAAAAAGGAGACAAACATGTTATTAATATTTTATTCTGATTATATTTTTAACACTGTTATTGACATGTCCAACCAGTCCATGCTTTACTTTCTTATTTCGAAAAATAGAACTAGAGGAAAGGCATGCTATTGCAGGGGACTCAGTAATTTTACATAGAGATAGAGGCCAATAAATATGGATGGTATATTTTACAGGCTATACTATTATGTATAAAGTATCCATTGATTATTCTTGCACTATAAAGCTGAATCTTAAAATGCCGAAGTAGAAAGAAAATCTGAATCTCATCCTTTGTTATCTTCAGGTAAACTTCAGCCCCCTAATATTGACAGATGCCTTCTTAAACTCTGCTGGAACCAGGAAGAAAATAAATAAACCCATTCACAGATGCAGATCTTTCTGAACTTAAAAGAATTTCAGGCAATAGGCCAATTTAGGATTTGGACTAGAATTGACAATATGTCCCTGATAATGTTAATAGCTAACATTTATTGAGCTCTTACTATGCGCCAGACACTGTTCTAAATGCCTCACCATGTCAACTGATTTCAGTCACATAAAAGACAATCTGTATTTTAGAAATGAAGAAACTATTTTCCAGAGAGGTGAGGTAACCTAAATTTGTCTCCCTAACAAGTAGCAGAGCCTGGATTTAGAACCAGGTTTAGGTGTCATTTTGTGGCAATTTTATGAGATCTCTATTAGCAGGAAAGTATTTCATTTTTGTAAAGGTAGAATATATTTCCAAATGACTTGCCACCTGTCTCTCATGTATTTGTAGTAAAAAAAAATGTATTTATTGTAGTATCTGTTTTTTTAACTGGGATTCTAAAGAGCTAGATGTACAAAATCAAGAATATATGTTTATAACTTCCATTTTAGGAGTTTATTTCTCTTTACCCCTCAGGAATATGGATGTGCTCATGAATATATATAATTTATGTTTTTAAGTTTTTTTGGTTTATTATGTAAATTTTGAATTTCACCTTAGTAATAAAAAGGTACTTGATTATTGATTTTGTTAATAGCTATCAAATTATCAAACTCTGTTATTTTTATGCAAATTAATTTAAATAACAAAACTGTTGAACTATTTCCTCTGTTCTCTAAGTTTCATTATGAATTAAATTGTATTTCACTGAGTTGGCGACATTTGGTTTGTTTAATTAATTAAATCATGATGGAAACAATTACAACACATTTATCAGAAAGTATGAATATTTCTAAGGTTTTCTCTTTAAAAAATGACTCTTTCTTAGATAATTTCTCTTCACATTTCTCTCAAAATATTTAGGGAATCCAATGAAATCTTCTTTACACATAATCTTTAATGGGATTGATTGTAAGAGATGAAAAATTACTCTAGTCAGTATTACATTTTTTTTTTTGAAATTGTTATGGATTGGTGCAACTTAAATTGTTGGCAGTATTTTTTTTTTTAATTTCAGTTAAGTTTAACAATAAAAAAATCAACAAAACAAAATAAGTTTCGTTATAGTAGTAAATTCCATTAATAGGTGACTACCTACTAATTTATGGAACAAAATATGTATTTTTAAGGTCTGATTTTAAAGAAAATTTTATGTATTTGCTCTGAATAATAGTCTATAGCAACTATTTAATGAACTATATCTTTCTAAATATCTGTGAATCCACAAGTTTTTTTTTAATTTGTTCTTCTCTGAGTGCTCTAGACAATGAAGTTCATTTTTCTAAAGTGAGGATACTAATTTAAAAAACTTTCAACGTGACACTTATAGATATCAATATTCATCTTTGTGTTGAAAATTAAGCTAAATATACACTCAAAAAATATACACTCAAAATAATAAAAGTTATTTTGTGTTTTGAAAAGACTACAGATTATCCACACCTGTTTTGTATTTTCTAAACAAATTTCAAAAACAAAACAATAAAAGTAATCTTCAGAAACATCTTGTCTTCTTGCTACAGACACAGAAATGATGCAACTTCATATTAAGGATTAATAAATTAGATCATACATTAAGTTAGAAAATGACTTTATTTTTAAAGTAAACTCTATTGTATGCTTTCATTGAACTAGGTTAAAGTTTTATTCACCGTTTACCAACTAACTTCATTAATTATAAAGAAAAAATTATTTTAAGCTAATTTATTTATGAACAGACAGTAAAACCTAATATTCATTCATTTATTCACTTAATATTCATTTTTTTGAGCACCTATTAGAAGACAGGGGTTGTGTTAGGCAGTGAGATAAGCAGATGAATGACTTCCTCCTTGAAGTGTCTACAAACCAGTGGACAAATTAATGACACTATTATGAACAGGATTTAGGGGCCACTCAGGTGGGCATTTATCTTAAGCAAAGGCGTTAAAAACTGAACTGAGTCTTGAAGGATAAGGAAGAATATATGTATGTAGTCAGAAAAGTGAAACTTAGTACACTCTAAAAAGTAGGGATAGTTTTTTTTTTTCTTTTTCCTCTTCTTTATTTTTCTACCAAAATTCTTTGTAGTGCTCCTTAGCCTGAATGCTGAATTCTAGCAACTGCTGAATGATATCCGAACTGATTTTCTGAACCTTTTCTGGAAGCTTAATGACATTTAACGGACTCACCCAAGACGGCCAAGGGGAGTGAAGGGGAGCTTTATTTGGTTACAGTATATTACCAACAATTAATATGAAATAGAATTCCTGTGAATTTTATATCATGTTGACCTCTTAGTATACTTGGGTTCAGAATCTCTAGACTTTTCTTTAAAGATAGATGTCATAAAAAAATGATATCAAAAACAATTAATGTGAAAGTAGCAGCTTAACATAGTATTAAAATATATGCCCAATTAATATAAAATCAATTTTTCAGTATATCAAAATTTCCTCTTTAATTCCATTAAAAAATAGAAATTTATTCATTTGGATAAAAGCTTTCATCCAAAATATAGTAACGATATGTTTTAAAATAAATGTATATTACATATTGATAGTTAAAAATAAAATGACTTTAATAAAATATTTTTATTAATAACATCACTTAAAAATCATAAGTTGCAGATATTCAGTGTCTTTGTTTAGATCACTGATTCAGCATCTTAAAGGAAAATAATTATGTGCTAAAATAGGTTATACTATATTCACTCAAAAAAATTACCTTACTAAGAGGTAATAAAAGCAGCTCATGACATCCAAGAACTGGTCTGACGCAGCAAGTCCTTAGTGTTCTTAGAAGCTGGTCTGTCCCTTACAGTTAGGCCATGTTGTTCTCCTTTTGAACATAACAATCTCACAGACTATCAACATCAAACAAGGTCACTCTAAGATCATGAAACAGTGAGGGAGAAACAAGGCCATTTCATAATTTTGTTTCGACACAGACAAAATTAAAGTCATTGTGCAAACCACAAAATACCAAGCATCTTCTTCTCCTGGCTAACTTGAGTGACAGCTATTTCATTACCAATTAAATCTTTGTCCTCACCTTTCCCTTCTTATACATATCATTTTGAGATTAGATTTGCCCCTGCTTTCTGACGGCGTCTGAACTAGTTACCCAACCAAAGCCAGAACACTATAACAGGCTATTTCTCACACCATCTTACAGAGACATCCCATGTTTCCATATTCTTTCTTATTGCAATGCATAATAAATCCCACTTGTTCTAGGTGTGTTCCTAGTGGTTAGAGGGAAGTGACACTACTTAAAACCTTGCCCTAGATTCTGTTGCAAGATAACAATTTCACATTACTAGTTATTGCCATACTGTATCTAAGTACAGGAATTCTTAGCAGTTCTTTTATTTAAGAGTATGAGCTCTGGATCCATATTCTCTAGGGTCAAGTTGCAGGTTTTCCACTCACTAGCTATCTGATTCTTAGAAAGTTATTAATCTCTGAGTCTCTACTGGTATATCTATAATGTTGAGATAATATTAGTACATCTCTTATAGGTTTGTTATGGGATTAATAATTTCTGGAATATTATCAATGCTTAATAAATGCTAGCTATTATTATTAGAAATGATTAATATTAAAAAATAAAAAAATACCTAAAATACAAATATTACAATAATGAAAACCTTATTACTAAACATATTTTTGTTAACATATGATGATGTAGATGAAACGCAATATAGATCAATGTTATATGAAGTAATCTTAAAGATGCTGAGTGAAATTAAACATTCTATATTAAATTGAGTCCTGAATCTGTAAATTCTTTAAATTCAAATTTTTTTCACATGGAGTTTCTCTCTGGATTTCCATATAAAGTTTTAATTTGGAGTCTGATAATACCTAGTCTTCAGAGATGGCCCCTAAACGAAACAGGACCTCTTGATACACAGGTCCTTACATGGTCCCTTCCTCCTGAACTTGAGCTGACACTGTGAACTACTTTTTGAGAATAAAAAAGGTAGAATATGACATTATAAAATATAACAAACGATGTCATATTCAAATAATTTCTGAATCTGAGTCATAAGAAACTTGCTTATTGTCTGGGTATCGCGGAACACTTGCTCTTTGGACGCTCCACATTAAAACCAAGGTACAAGGCCGTGAGAAGCCCAAACCACATAGAAAAGGTTGGTCTACGTGCTAAAGGCTACAGTGCTAGCTGAGCTCCCAGGCAGCAGATTTTATCAATGGCAGCCACAGGAGTGAACCACTGTGGTTACATAGTCCATTTGAGTCTTCAGATGACTGTACCTTCAGTTAATATCTCACTGCAAATGCACATGAGACTTCAGTTAGGACCACAAAGCTGAGCTCGGTCCAGCCACAGATTCATTAGGTTAATAATAAATTATAATTTCAAGCCACTAAGTAGGGGTGTCTTACTATGTAGCAATAAATACCTAAAAGTGACATATGGTTTTAACAATTTGTGCCCATTTGAAGTTTCGAATAGAGTGACATAAAGAAAAATTTTTTTGCTAGCTAGCATATTTTTGATGTGGTTACTAATTTAATAACAATAACACAAAAAGTCTGACACCTTTGAACATTCTTCATGAGTATTTCCTTCATGATCAGTATTCAAAGAGTTTCATTCCCATTTCTCTTTACACTGATATTTTAGACTCTGATATTTATCTTTTCCATATGGCAGAAAAGGAGCACATTATGTTGGAGAAAGGGGGAAAAATCCATGACTTAAGCAGCACAAGAAGCTGCTTATCGTTCTTGATAGCTCTACAAGAAACAGATGTTACCAAAATGACTTCCTGCCAGGGAGAATGAAAGGTAAGAGGAATTCTGGGAAAGCAAATTAGATAACAAGCTTGTTGTGTTCACATAAGTGTGCTAATGAATCAAATGATAAGCCACATGTTAATTGCTAAAAAAAAATAGAACAAATTCTTACTTCTTCTTGTGAAAAGACAACTTTGATTGAAATACTTTGTCTAATGGCCTCAATCAACTACATATGTGCCTTATAGATGCTGAAGGGGAAAAAAAGTACTTTGCAGATGTTTTTAAACACAATTGGAATTTCTCTAAAAACTACCTATTAAATTGTTGGTCTGATTCACTACCCAATTATAAGAGATTCATATTGACATCAGAGACGTCTTAATGTTACATAGATGAAAATCCGGATAAGAACAATGAAATACTAAAGAGTCTGTAAAACCTCAGAATTTAGACAAACAGTAATTAGTAAAGCAAGATGGAGATATTTAATAGTAGAAATATATTGAAGAGAATTGTAAAAATATTTTCAGTAATTACCACAGAAGTAATGGATTCTAGTTTCTTTCTCTCTCCCCCCTTCCCCTCCCCCTCTCATACTGTTCCCCTCTCTCAAAGTAAAAAATTGGAAATGTGATAATAGGTAGATAAATTCTTTTTCTTAAAATTGTAATGTTTAAATATGAATCTTTCTCATTTTATTTCCTACATTTTTTTTATATTTATCAAAATTGACGATCTCTCCCCCGGTCACAAAGCTTTTCCGAATAGGTAGCATTTCGCATATGATTCCATCATTGCTACTATTTCTCCAAAATATTCCTCTCCATTAGTAAATCATGTTGCTTTAATCTAGTTTGGTTTTTACCAGACCATATATTTATTTTACTTTTTTGGCTTACCCCTTGGATTCTCTACATCTGTGAAACACTTTCCTGTTTACAAGCCCCGAGTATAATTAAAGGAACTATGGGAACATGCAAAGAATGCAGAAATTCTGGCTTCAGTTTCCAGTCATAGTTCACTTCGCAGTCACACTTGTTATTTGCCGTGTTTCTGGAATGTTATGTGAGAGGTGATATGTCCTTTTAAAAGGATCTTGGATTGAGAAATCTTATCCATGTGAAAATCACCAAGGTAAGGAAAATGATGACACACTTATTGCATTTCATAAGAGCTGCACTCTGGTGCTCCTTCAAATAAATGGCAGTTACTTTTTATAAGACCTGACAGCAACCACCCCTCTTTCTTGTCTCCTTTCTCCATTTCTTCTATTATCATACAGTTGAGCTTGCTCACCTAGTTCCCATTCCAAGGCCATGGGCCATAAAGACTGAGATATGACTGTGTTTTCTTGTCTGGCCTGAATTGCTATTATTTCCTGCAGTTAGAAAAATCCAAACCCACACACCGCTGGCAATTCAGCCAAATTTATTGAGGCCTGGTCTTTTGAGTGTTTCAGGCCACACATGGCCTTAATAATGAAACAATTCCTGGCTTGATCTCTAACTTCAAAGATTAAAGATTCGGTCTCACTAAGATACATCCCAATCTCAGCCTTTCTTCCCTTGATTTATGTCCCCAAATGCCCACTATATCTTTCAAAGCACGTGTTTACACTGTTTTGCATTTGGAAATTGTCAAATCTTACAATTTTCAATTCATCCAACATACTGATGCCTGAGTTATCTTTATAGAGCTCAAACTTTATTTTTTCCTAATTATGATACTTTCCAACTCAAAGTCCATTTGAGTGATTATCTCTCTAAATCCTTCACTTGTTATGTTATAGTCTGTTATAGCTATGGTAGAGTTCTTTAGTGTCCTAACCGGGACACATTTAAGAGTAAAGCAGAACTTAACAATTATTACAACACAATAATAGGTATAAACCTGGAGTTATGGTCATAATAACTATAGGTCACTCCACTTCCCATAATCTAGCACACTGGATCCCTCACCACTCCACCACCAGGAATTCCAGCATCCCTAGTACTTTTTCTCAAAACTATTTTAATTGCTAATATGAATGTATTAACTCTTTTTATCCTTACAACTCTGTGAAACAAAGTATTATTTTTCTAATTGTGTATATATGAGGCACCTAAGACACAGAGAAGGTTAGTAACTTGGCTAGTTAGTGATGGAAACAGGATTTGAACAACACAAGCCTGGCTCCAGAGCCCTTGCTATAATGCTTTCCTGGAATGTATTTTTTTTTTTAATTAAATTTATCAAAGTAACATTTGTTAATAAAATTAAATAAGTTTCAAATGAACAATGCAATCTAATACATCATCTGCATATTGCATTGTGTGTTTACCACTCAAAGTCAAATCTCCTTCTTTCACCATATATTTGACTCCCTTTACTCTTACCTAGTTTTCCTCTCCCTGCTTTCCTCTAAACTATTCTCTATGTCCATGAGTTTTTGTTGTCTTGTTTGTTTGTTGTTTTCAGTTTTGTATTCTGCATATGAGTGAAATCACGTGGTTCTCAACTTTCTCTCCCTGACTTCTTTTGCTTAGCACGATTATCTCAAGACGATCATCTATATTGTCACAAATGAAGGTATTTTAGCTTTTCTTATGGATGGGTAGTATTCCATTGTATATATGTACCACATCTTTTTTATCCAATCATCTATTGAAAAAATTTTAGTTGTTTTCATGTCTTGGCCACCATGAATAATGATGCAATGAACATCGCGGTCATGTATCTTTATAGATAAATGTTTTCAAATCTTTTGGGATGTACCCAGAAAAATTGTTAGGTCATAGTATGGTAATTCTATTTCTAATTTTTTGAGGAACTACCATACTGTTTTACATAGCGACTATACCAATTTACATTCCCATCAGCAGTGTATGAAGGTTTCTTTTTCTGCACAAGCTCTCCAACACTTGTTGTTGCTTGTCTTGTTGATAATAGCTATCCTTACAGTAATAAGGTGGTATCTCATTGTGGTTTCGATTTGCATTTCCCTAATAGCAAGTGAAGTTGAGCATTCTCTCATACATCTGTTGGCTATTTGTATGTTTTCTTTGGAGAAATGTCTGTTCAGATCCTCTGCCCATTTTTAAATAAATTTTTTGTTGTTGCTGTTGAATCGTATGAGTTCTTTATATATTTTGGATATTAGACCCTTATCAAAATTGTTTGCCAATATCTTCTCTCATTCTAGAATGTATTTTTGTTCACCTACTTTCTAAATTCCCATTCTTTAGGAAGACTAGCATTGTATTTTGGAGATCAAGACTTGAAATCAGACTTCCTGGTTTCTGGTTTGGACTCCACCACGAGTATGTCCTCGGGTAAGTTAGGTAATATTTCTGTGACTTAGTTTACTCTGTTGCAAAAAAAAAAAAAGTGATTATAGAAACAGCTGTTTCAAGGGTCATTGTAATGATTAAATGAATTAATTCATGTAAAGATTTAAGCACATAGTACATTCATGAAAAGTAATTTCTATTAATATTAAGTACACTCTTTCTCAAAAACTTTCCTTTCCCCATTGTCTTAACACTTTATTTTATTGCCGTTAATGCTGGAGAATCACTCACCTGGGGAACACTTAGCAAATTCTGATGCAGCGCAGATTTAATGTTAGCATTTCTGCTGGTGGGACTGGTCATTAATGATTTTTAATAATTCTCCAGGTGTTTCAAATATATAGCCAGTGATGAGAAGCAGCATCAAATCCTTTCTGATATGAAAAATCTTTGTATAGTATTTTCTCTTTATCCACAAGGGTACATTTCAAGCCAGTTGATGCCTAAAACTGTGGATAGTACCAAACTCTATATGTACTATGTTTTTTTCCAATACAGGTATACCTGTGATAAAGTTTAATTTATAAGTTAGTCACAATAAGAAATTAATAATGACTAATAATAAAATTGAATGATTATAACAATATACTATAATAAAAATTATGTACATGGGGTCTTACTTTCTCTGTCTCAAATATCTTATTGGCAACTCAGCTTTTCACTTAAAGAAAGCACTTTACTGGTTCTCTTTGGCATATTCAAATTGCCAACATTACTACTCTGTCATTATTAAGTAAAATAAGTGTTACTTGAACACAAACACTGCTATACCTTTACAGTCAGTCTGATAACAAAAACAAACACTTAAGTGACTAAATGGCGGGGTTTGTATATTGCCTGGATACACTGAACAAAGAGATTTTTCACTTCCCAGGAGAGATGTAGGACAACGGTATGATTTCATCTGTTACCCAAAACACTGTGCAGTTTAACAATTATAAATTGTTTATTTCTTAAATTTTCAATTAATTCAAATCTAAGGTGACCATGGTTTTAAAACTGAAACCACAGAAAGTGAAACTGGATAAGGGGAGAGTACTGTACATTTGTTTGTCTTTTTTCACAAATTTCAAGCTCCATTATTGCAAGTGCTATGTTTAATTCTTCATTGCATTTCCAGTGCCAGCTAGTATAGTGTTTTATATATATATAATATATATATACACACACGCACACACATACATACATACACACACATATATAATACATATATATACACACATATATACACATATATATTTTACACAAATATTAATTCCTTTGAATTAAATAGGCGTCCCCAAAATATGTTTATTGTTACAGAATAAATGGAAAATTTTATTCATCGTCAGTAATGAACTCAATAGGTACCCTAATCAGAGGTTGGAAGAATCCAGGTAAAAAGGGGTTGAATAGGAAAGTGGTAGGAATGTAGTAGCAAGACAAAATTTTAAAATTTAAATTTTAAACTAGTATTCTGTAAACTCGGCTGCAATTTATAACCACCTGGAAAAATTTTACAGAAATATCTGAGACCAGGAGATTTAAACTTTGAATCAAGATTGACTGCTGACTTAAATGGGTCATGACACAATCCCAATCTCTTTTTATCTATCACAAAATCTGAAAGTCAACTTCTATGGTTTGCAGGCAGGTGCCATGAGAATTAAAAGAATGGAGAACATGCTCATATATAAAAGTATCTGAATACATAAAAGAAACAGGATAGTAGGATGGAGAAATATGTATATATGCATGTGCAGATACACGCATATGCCCTAATATGTTTTAAGTTAACCTTCACAATAATTATGTAGCGAGGAAGTATAATATCCATAAAGACAGTATATCTCAATATTGTTATCTCAATACAGTATCTCAATACTGTTAATTGTGAGATAATTTCTTTTTGATGAAGAATTCAAGGAATAAATAGCTCTGTCAACCCAGCCAATGTTGTTTTTAAGAAGGCTATTGACTCTAACTCACTACATAGTGATCTGGACAGAAATAAGATTACTGTAACTTGTCAACTTACTTTAGAGTTATGAATTTCTAGTGTTGCTAAGTAATTGGCACCATTTTTATCATGTTTCAATTTTAATTAATTGTCAAATGAAAGGATTTTACATTATTGTACTGGCTTTGTTATTTTAATGAATAATAAAGACTAAAGAATTAAAGATTCAATATAAGCATGAAATAAGAAGTTGAATGCTTGTTCTATAATGTACGAATTGTTAGTAGATTACATATTATTTGAAACTTAAATTAAACCAGTGCACATACTATAAAATACTGTATTATTTATATTCTTTTAAATTTTTATAAACTTTTACAACCTGTCACATTTTTTAAACAATTATTTTAAAGCAATTCTTAAAGGCATTTCTTTCTCTTTTCCCCATAAGATATAGAAAAACAAAGGAGATAAATATATTTCAATACATCATAATAGTTTTTAAATTATAATTTTTTATTCACTTCCAAAAATTTACTAATAATACATTTCCCCAAAATAATCTTAAAATAACATCTTTTTGGTAAAGAGGCCAACTATACACTGTATGAGAAGATAATGTCATTGATTTATCCATAGGATAATATGATAACAACTAAGATATATGGAGTGTTTACTATCTGCCAAATAGCTTTACCTTAATTAATACATTAAATCTTCAAAACATTCTGTAAAAGCAATATCATATTAATCTCCATTTTGTAGTTGAAGAAATTGAGGCACAGAATATTTAAATCACTCACCCAGAGCTCAACTAAAACATAAGGGGTCCAAAATTTGACTTTAGGGAAAAAGGACCCAGAGCTGTGAGCCTGTAATTAGATTTAAGTTGCTATTTCACTCCAGTACATGACTACAGAGGAAGTTGGTTTTACCTACTTGATCCTTGTCACTTCACTGGACCCTCTTCTGGCTACATTTAACACAGTCTGTGACTATAAGACCGTGTTCCATAGATACATGTGGCAGCAAATGTTTAGGGCTCTGATGATAACATCCTAGAATTTGGGAATCATGGAGAGAGAAATCTTCAGCTCTTTTACTTTTCTCCTTTTCTCCCTTTTCAAAAGTTTATTCTAATATTTTTTGCTCTATTTTAATTTTGTAAAAAAAAAAAAAAATCTGTCATGAAGATTATAATAGAGGAGCTACGGGTTAAGGGTAGGTTCTAAAATAACCTAAATGTTGGAGCTAGAGTACAAAAGGCATATTTAAAGCCAGATAATGCTGATCTGTAATAGGATATTCTCATCACATCCTCATCACATTATCCATCCATTAAGAACAAATGAAAATAAGTAAAATATTTACAATGAACTTCTCATTGTCAACTGTAGCATTTCAAACAAGCCAGAAACATAATTTCTAACTATTTCTTCCTTTTCGTGTCCAAACTAACTTTATTTATATCATTTTAGTTCTTATTAATGCTTCTAGGTGTTATACTGTTATTAAATTACAAACTACTTGAGTAGAGAGAATATATCTTAATTATTGCTGAATTTCTTGCAATTCACAACAGAGTGATTTATATACACAATGTGTCCAATAAATATTTTATTGAATTTAGTGTAAAGCCTTTTTAAAAGACTGTCATATTCTAAACTTTTGTTAAAGTACATCATGGCGACTATAGTTAATAATGCTGTATTGCATAATTAATAGCTGCTAAGAGAGTAATCTTTAAAGTTTTCATCACAAGAAACAAAGCTATAATGATGTATGGTGACAAATATTTACTGGATTTATTGTGGTGATCATTTTGCAATAGGTAAAAATATCAAATCATTATGTTTAGTTATGTACAACTAAGACTAATATAACAATTGAATGTCAATTATACTTCAATTTAAAAAAAAAAGATAAAATAAAGGAAAGAAATGTAAGTTCTTAAGTTCTACTACTCAATGTCTGCTGAATCAGTCTCTTGGATAAGACACAGGAACCTGTGTTTAATAACCCTCTGGGTGATTTTTATGTGTTCTAAGGTTAGAGAAGGATGGCTTCACATCAATTACTTATAGTAATAGGTAGTGCATAGCAAATATGCAGATAATCCCAAATCTGGGAATGATAACCCAGCATTAGTTGGGGAGAAAAATAAAATTCTGCAAACCAGAACAATTGATACATCTAATGATATTTTTTTTAACATTGATAAATATAGACCATTATACCTTACCCATGCATTTATTCAACAGCAATTGTACATCAAATAATATGCCAGATAATGAGATGAGTAGAAATACATTTCTTGCTTTTGAGAAGAAATTTTTAACTAAAGAGACATTTCTTTACATAAATAATTAAAAACACAGTAAACTAAGTGTGCCAGTTATTAAACTATTGTCTCTCAGTTTCAACACCCACCCCCATATGCTTCTTAGTAATTCTTGGGCTGGTACTCTGCAAACCACATTTCTGGATTGGCAGCTGACTTCCTGTTAAATGCTGTGAGTGGGATGGTAAAGGGAGGCTGAAAGCTAGAAAAAAAGGACTTCCTGTTTCCTCTTCACTTCCATTGGCTTTCTTTTGCTGGTAGTGTCTCTCCAGTTTTGCTAGTTCACCCTGCATGAATGGTATTTCCAATATCAGCAGTTGAATCCAACTTACAGTTTTTGAATATTTATAGAACCAGCCTTTTTAGCAGATCTTCAAGACACCTAAAACAATGGGCTAGTGTAGTGCCCCCTCCTCAAAAGTCTCACTCCAGCCCCTCAAGTTCCCTCTCCTGAGCTAAGAACTAGCACTGGCTCACAGGTCCCTCGTCCAAACTTCTAAGTTTTAACAATTCCACTCTCTCCTGTTTGTTTCTCTGAAGATGGTAGTTTCTTCTTGCACTTGCTACTTCTGTGATGATTTACTGTTCCAAATTTGCCTTGATAACTTTATCATGTTTATGTCTATTAACAATTCATAATATTATTTCTTTTAGAATAAAAGATAAGTTTTCTGTCTCCTCACTAGAAGTTGACCAATACGATAAGTGATAAAAATAGTGATTGTGAAATGGTTAAACAGAAAATCTCTAAACTGTCTAAATCAGGGAGTATGCTTAATTAGATTTAAGTTTTTGGCTTTTTGGGAAACTGCTTTGGTTCTGACCTCAATTTGGAAATTGCTTCCTTTGCCAATTCTAGAAAACACCCATAATGTAATCAGTGTACCATAAGTGAAACCATGAGACATCTATTTCATGTTCCAATATGTAAAAGGGAAAGAAGAGAGCATGTTTCTTCAGAGAGCAAAGCTTGAACTAATAGCATTGGTGTCTTAATTTTATTATCATTTTTTTCTAATGATAGAAGGGTTCTCTAAAATGTGTAGAATGTGCAAAAGTAAGGTAAGGGAGTACAATGGACTGATGTTTATATCCCACAAAATTCATATGTTAAAACCAAATTCCCAGTGTGATGGTGTTTGAAGGTGGGGCCTTTGGGAGGTGGTTAGGTCACGAGGATGAACCCCTCATGAATGGGATTAGTGCCTTTATAAAAGAGATCCCAGAGAGCATCCTCAACTATCCTGCCATGTGAGAAGATAGCTATCTTTAAAACCATAAGCAGGCCCTCACCAGATACTGAATCTGCCAGCACTTTTGTCTTAGACCTCCCAGCTTCGAAAACTGAGAGAAATAAACTTCCATCATTTATAAGCTAGTCAATGTATGATAATTTGTTATAGCAGCCCAAATGGACTAAGACAGGAAGTAAAGTAAGGGTTAGAGAAGGGCATTTGGAACATGTGATTAACTGAAGCCTGGAGGTAGTAAGGAACTGGAGAAGGGCAAGGTATTAGTAAAGTAATTATAAAGAACTTGAGCAAGTAGGCTAGAAGAAATCCCTCCTACACTTATCTCCCTCAATCCTAGTAACAAGCAAGGTCAAAAACCCCTGCAGTTGGGGTTTGGTCCTTGTCTCATGTTTTATAGCCTATATTTGAAATACTCTGCTCCAGAACAGCATGTACACATAAAAAGTGCTTATCTGTGAGGTTACTTTTTCAATATATATTTTTAAGTTTTCTAAGATATTTATAATAAATTTGAAACTATGTTATATTGGATCATAATACAAAATGCTACTGACATTTCTAACAAAAATATTAGAAAATATTCTACAATATCATCATCATCCATGACAACAGCACAGCTTATTGGAATACATTCCTTTAAATTTTTGCCCAAACCTTATAAATAGACAGCAGCAAGAATTCTTAGAGTTTATAAGATATTAGAGACACATGGATGCCAATATCTATAAATAATGTAAAAGGAACAAACATATAAGATTGACAGCTGTGCTGGGATGAATTAGAAAAATTTGCCTAATTTTAGATGTAGTAATTTTGTAACTTTCACATGTAAATATATTAGAAAAGGTGGATTTATATTTATGAGTGTAGTATTACCATTACTTTGCTTTTATCTAGACAATGATAAAAGATATATATTAAAATGAGATGGGAGACAATTATCTCAATTATTTGTCTAGAATAAGCCAAATATCTCATTATTGAGGAAAATTTATATGTTTAATATCATCGAAACTAATATTTAACTAAAAACTAACCTTTCATTTCGTATCTCAGTGCTTTAGCTTTATAAATACATAATAATCGATACAAAGTTTTACTTTTCCAAAAACTAGAGTATATGGGTGGAGTCAGATTACTTCTACATGTAACAAATGGTAAAATTTCTATTATGGAAGATCATTAGAATTTTCTGGATATTAGATATTTATTGCTGTCCATCTAATTTTTCTACCAAATTCTCTAACTCTAATAAGAAAAGGTAGAGAATTATTTTGCTTAAAACATTTCAAGAGACTAGATTTGAAAATCTCAAGGAATAGGATTAAATATTTTTCCAAATAGTTCTTAAAGACTGATTAATCAATATATTAAGATTCAAGACTATCTTTTCCAGCATACTTAGAAGTGTAATACACACAGTTGAAAGGTTCACCAAAATGGTATTGCATGGGCTATGACAAGGGCCCTATTTATTTAGTTTCATTTATTATTATTTATGTTGTAAAAGTCTCATGATACTGAGATGTCTTTGCCTATAGGTGGAAATCTGAAATGAACAATTATACATTTAGTTAGATATTTTGGCTATCACGGTCAATTCCATATTCCATTTCCCTAAAAAAAAATGATAGAATACAAACATTTCTCTGGACTTCTATAAAGAGCTAAATCACACAGCTAAGTGAGGAACTTTTTAAATTTCTTATGTCAATGATTAAAGCAAGGCATAACTTGATAAATTCTGTGTTAGAATTGGAAGTATTTTCCAGTGAATTTGGATATCTTAGAATATCTACTTTGTTAAGACAATACAAGTACAACAAAAATGGATTGTTTTTTACTTTTTGATGGGTTTTGATTACAAAAGTACCAAATATGTTTACTTCTCAATGGGAGATCTGGTTTCCATGGGGACCAAACCAACCTCATCTGCTGTTTTGCAGACCATGCTCCATTCACCACCTCCACTTTGGCAGGACTGGAGAGTGGCTGAACACAGCTATCCTGGCAAGTATGCACAGCCATCTATACCGTTTCTCCTCATTTTCCACCCCCTTCCAACAACAGAGCCCAGGAGGAGGCTTCAAGGATGTGCAGCTTTCCTCCCACTTTCAGTTTGCATCACTTGTGATGCTCTTTGAAACTGGAACACTCTACATGATGATGATAAACATCCGCCATGTGTCACAATGTTTCTTCAAGTTAAGTGTCGAATTATCTGGCAACATCAAATAGCTGCCTATTTTTTATTGTTATGCGTTTATTACAGATTCTGCACAGATCAATGGTATTCTTTTTACACAGATTGATCAAATATCTATAATGTACTGGCAATTTGCCCTATTTAATATATGCTCACTACTGATTCATATGTTCATCATACACTTAGTATGCCAAATATTATGATAAGTATGAGTAAAACAGGGTTCTTACTCTCAAAATCCCACAATCTAGAGAAGAATCACCAGAAGTGGTATTTGTAAATAACTGTGGTAAGTTTAATGGTAAGATATTTGCACTGAATAATATGAGACCCTTGAAGGGACCCCAATTTCATCCTGGGGAATTAAGAAAGCCAGAGGAAGGCTTCCTGAGGAGCTCGCTTAAAGAATGAGTATAAATTAGTCTGGTGAAGAAGCAGTAGCATGAAGCAATAAATGAAGGTAGGAAACAGCAGCTCTGGCTTAGGATCCAAAGTCAAATCTGGGCTTAATAAAAATGGGTGAGATAGAGAGTAGCAAAAGCAGTGAGCTAAAATCAGGCCATCAGTATCCCTATAAAATGTAAGACACTTTGGATTTATCCAAAGCCGTTGAAGAGGTATAAAAAGAACACATAAGGAATAAAATTGTGTGTTTTTGAGAGAAAAGATTCTGGAATGTGTATTTGAAAAAAATGAGATGTTAGAACAAATGAATAAAGGTTTTGTTGTTGTTGTTTTGAGCCAAACTATAATAAGGTCCTGATAAATGCTGGAGCCAAAACCTTTAACACCTAAAATTCAATATTTCACTGAATACAATTCATGTTTGTCATTAAAACAGATATTATATTTTTATTTATTTTTACTTATCTTAGGAAAGAGAAGAATGGCAGGAGAATGACATATGGCATACTATCGAGCCTTCCAATATGTAAAGGGCTCTTGGGGAGGTCATTAGCTTGGTATTTCTTGAGTCACTGGCAGACATTGAACTTATAAGAAGTCCAGAACACTCTTAAAATTTGAGTTTTAGTTGAAAATCACATGATATCACTTATTTGTGGAACATAAACCTAAAAGCAACAAATGAACAGGAAAAACAGAGACTCATGGACACGAACAATAGACTAGTGATTACCAGAGGATGGGGGGAGCGTGAAGCGGGTGGTAAACAGGGTAAAAGGGGTCAAATATGTGGGGACAGAAAGAACTCTAACTATGGGAAGTGAACACACAGCATAAATATATATATATATATATATATATATATATATAGAATTTTATTGATCAAAGTCACCTTAAAATAAATAAATAATAATTTAATTAATTAATTTTAAAAAATTGAACTTTCCAGTGGACTGTACAAAATGTAGTGAGTTCTCCACTATTAGAAGTAGAAAAACAGAAACCTAAAGATTTGAGGAAGCTCAGATTATTTGTTTGATTATTTCATTTTACAGAATGCAAAAAAGGTCAAAAAGGTAAAATGATTTGATCTAAGTCAGACAAGGATCTTCATTGCTTTTTGTAGTGTTCTTTCCACTTAGCCATGCAAAGTATATGATAAATAGAGCAAGTATAAAAAGACAGTTTTGATATTAGGAGTGACTGTGAATCACATGCTTTATGTGGTCCTCTCCTAGTCTGAGAGTCTATGTTATTATTTTATTTCATTTTTTTGAAGATATTCCATTTTAACAGATTCAAAAAGGAAATGTTAGCAAATTAGTTTGAAACATTTTGGCTCCTTTCAAGTTAAAGTAAATTTATTTCAAATACCATTCTTTTCCCATTATTTTATCCCCATTACCTTTTCACATTCCATGATTAGTAGCTTATTGAACACTTAGAGTGCTGTTTAGTAAACATGTATTGAGGAACTATATTGATAAGATGATTTCTGTATTCTAGAGGAGGATACAACCTAGTATTGAGAGCATATATCATTAAAATAGCATAAATTTTATTCCTTAGAAAATATGCTTTAAGATCACCCTGCTAGTTATTTATAATAATATGTTGGAAGTAACAATGCAAGCAGCAACATTAACTTAAAACATCAAGCCATTTATTAAGAGAGAAAAAAAAACATGATGGATAAAAATATTTAAGTTTCTTGAAAACTAAAAAAAAAAAAAAAAAAAAAAAAAAATCTGGTAAGAGGAAAACCCAAGATTGTGAGTGGTTTAAGAAAGTCTTAAGAAGTGTTTTGGCAAATGTTATTAGAATATTAAAAGAAAAGGTAAAATATTTGTCTTTCATCTGGTATAGTAAGAACTATTATTCAATATTTCAAGTTACAAAATGTGTGGGCATTTGTGTGTGTGTGTGGGGGGGGGTGCCATTCAGTTCAGTCTTGGGCAATTGAAATGGCTAAATAACACCCATATGGGAAACAGCTTGGTACGCCCAGTATAAAGGAAAAGGTATTGGCAGGGAATCTGAGAAGGAGGCATTATTATTGTCACTCTAAGAGGTGATGTAAATGTTCAGCTTCTAGGGCTTTGTTTCTTTAGTTTTTCTTTTTTCTTTTCTTTTCTTTTTTTCACTTTTCTTTCTCTTTTGTTAATATGTTACACTTTGGCTTACCGTAGAATGAAATATTTTTCAATACTTAAAGCTCACACTTGAAAAACATTAGTTGCCTTGGAGGGTAATGGAAGGCAATCTAAATGTTGAGGTTTATATATCAAGAATTAGTTTCATTGTAGAAAAGAGGAAAAATCATAAAATATGATTTCCGTCTGATAAAACTTCCTATTCTTTGTAGGGCCACATGACATATGTGAAGCAAAGATAACTTGATAATAGTAGTTATCATATGAACTGTTAACATATATTGAATATTTTATTTGTTATCTGTCTGGTCTCTTTTTAGTAATCTCTATGTATTGTTGAATGAATTTCATTTTATTCCCACAATGTCTATGAAGTTAGCATTGTGATGATCCTGATTTTGAAGGTCTGGAAAGTGAAGCACTAAGAGTTTAAGGAACTTAAACCATTTAGTGTGGGGCCAGCAATCACATCCAGGCAGTCTTGTCCCATAGCTCAATTTTTCACTGCAATGGCAGGATACCTTTATGTAACATTTTTATATTACGTGAAACATTTCGCAGGATGTGGGGCTAGGGAACACATTTAAGACCATAATATTTATATTGGATATAAGGAGGAGCTTAGAATCTGAAATCCAGAGGATGCAGCTTCAATTCTCCACTCTGCTAGTGGTGTGAGGCAATTAGTTTCCGTAAACCTCGCCTTTATCTGTAAAATGACAGAATCATTCTCTGCTTGGTGGTGCTTTGGGTATTAAATGAGATTATACAAGTAATATATCTAATTAATAGCTGGCAAGTAGTATGCTCTTAGTGAGCTGTTACTTTTTTAAAACAAAAATCTAGGGTCTAAAGAATACATTATCACAAATCAGTTTACTTAAGCAAAATGAAGCTTCAAGGATCAAATAATTTTGAAGTTTAGACTTCTAAACTAAAAGATAAGGATTAAAAAAAACACTTATTTTTTGTTTCATTTTGGAATTCAACAGTAAATGTACTTAATTCTGGTGCAAGGTAATGATTACAATTCTAAATTTCTGAGACTTCAAATTGATGTTTATCAAAGAGTAAAAATTGAATTGTGTGTCTATGTTCAAAAACATAAAGCAATGTTTTTGAACACAGAAACTCGAACTATCAACCTCAAGGACCTTAAATATGACACCATGCCAAATCTATAACTCTTTTTGAGATTTTACTTGTACTTTTCAATAAAATTGGTTTTTTTGCAATTAAATGTTCATCCCTAGAAAAGTTTCTTAATAATTTTCATAAAGGGTGATGTAGAAGACAACTTATATGGTTTGTTTTTATACATCAAGAATTAAAATTTTACAATATCACAGAAAATTGAGCTAACCTGTTCATTTTAAACATGTTTTGAAATATAACATCCCTAAAATAGTACACCTTTGAAAATAATGTTCTTTACTAAAAATTATTTAAAACAAACTACACAATAACATTTTAAAAACATTTTTCTATTTTATTAGTTTTTAATGAATTTTTAGATGTTTTAAGAAAGCACATTCAACTGGGACCAGGTAATGATGTTTGCAATAAAGGGATATCTTTTAAAAAGATAACTGAAAGCAATTAAGCATTGTATTTAGTGGGAAGAGACTGTCATAGGCAATCTGAACATGAACTAACTCTAAGAAGATATTCCATAAATACATTAAGGAAATCAAAATTTGACAGTAGGGCTGATGCATTACATAAATAGAAAAAGACAAAGCATTACATTTTTGCTTTATTAGAGTGTAGGGGTTTTATGTATTTTATACTTACAGAAAATAAACTATTACTGTCTTAGATCTAAACAGTTATGAATTTTTATCTATGAAGAGTCAAAATCATGGAGTTTACAGAATTTATAAAGTTCAAATAACTTCTAGTTTCAAGTCTATGGCAACAAGAGAATTATCAGGGCATGCAGAAGTATCAATATTATGTAACTAATCTTTCGGACAAGTATAAGAGCAGCTTAGGATATGGTTTGAGGCAGCCAGATCCCATGTGTCTTGGTTTTTGTACAGTATTTATCATTGGGGTAGGTGAGCCTCATCTTGAAATATGGGCAGAATAGTCTCTTCACTCAGCATGCAGAAAGGCTATGTGGCAGGGCTGAAATCAATATTCACACATGGCCTGTGAAATCGAATCCATTCAGTTTTCCCTTCATGATATTAGCAATGGTGAAAGATAATTTATCAAGGTCCATAACCACTTGGAATTCATGAATTACAAATTAAAATTTGACTCTTTTATAGTAAATAATCTTTACATTACTACAGAGGTCTCAGTCTGTGGTGCATGGATGGACTTCAGAGAACCAATGAGCCTGGGGCCATGGTGAGATTGTATTCTATTTCATGTGTATGTGAATTTTTCTATGAAGAGGGCCTTTCATTTTCATTATATTCTCCAAGAGATCCATAAACAAACAAACAAAAAAATAAGAGTTACTATGTTGAGAAAGAACTCCAAACATCCATTATACATTTTAAAGAGACTTAAAAAGATTGGACTAAGCTTATATTTTGTGTTTCAAAAAATAAAAAGTAAAAAATTCATAGAGGCTCTCTAAATAGTATACAGAAATATCCTGATGAGATGATCTGGGAACTATTCTTATTTTGATGAATGATCTATGCCTGAAAATCTGAAATGCATATTCAGAGAGAGAAATAAGAGTTAGAAAGTGAAGAAGTCATAAACATGTATTTAGTAAGTATTACGCACGACGCACTGAGCTAGGCACTCTATATACATAAATATATGGGGATCTCAAACATCATATGGCAGTTAGTACCATTATTCTACTTTTACAGATTAAAATGTAGAGCAGAAAGGTTAAGAAACTTGATCAAGTTCACACAAGTAGTAAGAGGGAGAGCCGGAGTTTATATCGAGGTCTGATTGCAGTGTACTATTTCCAATATATCATTGTTTTATTTTGTGTGTGTGTGTTTGAAATAAATCTTAGCATTTTGTAGGTAGGAAGTGTTAAAGATTTTGTTTTATTTACTAGCATTTATAGGTAAGTTTGGTGCCTAGAACAAAATAGGAACTAGTAAATATTTGTAAAATGAATATATCTAGCCTAAACTATCATTTAATTAGTAAAGGTATGAGACCAAGAGAGGTGACATACTTTTTATTACTTTTTTTTTTATTAAAGATCACTTTTTTACTAAAGGTCACTCACCTAGTTAGTGGAAAAAGTCATGGAAGTCCAATATAGAGTCTCCTAGATAAAAATTTTACCTAAGACATAAAAGTTGTAAAGTTGGTTTCAGAATTCTCTCTCCATCCCTGGATCAGCACTGGCTCTCTGAAATAAATGATTTTCCCTCTCTCTCTAGCTGGGGATACAAAGAGATTTTTCTAAGTAATCACACGCAGAGACAGTTAAACTAATACTCTATTTTTAACAAGTTTTTACTCTGTCCTTAAAAAAAAAAAAGAATAGTCTTTGAATGGGATAAAGGTTTCTTCAGCTAATATATTTTTCTAATGTTCTTATTCTGTTTTTCCGATCTATAAAGGATCAGATAATATTTCCTATCCTGATTTGTAAGTTCACCTTTACTGTATCTCTAGCAACTAAAATAAGACGTGCCTCAAACTAAACTCTTTTCAGAGCTTCCTTAATGGGAGTATGATTTGTGCTGGCCAGGGGGTTCAGTGCTTGGTTTAATGTTCTGCTGCCACTGTCTTGAAATTCTTAATAAAATTTTATTTTGAACTGGGCTTCAAGAATTATATTGTCAGTCCTACTTCTTATTCTCCTCCTGCCAACCAGTACAAATTTGTTCTTCATTCTTTCTTCTGTATTTTTGAAGGACACCGCCAACATCTATCTCATTACATGACGCTGGAAACAAAGATTTATCTTTAACGTCACTTCTTCTTGACCACCTCCACATTCAATTGTTGGCAAGTCCTTTGAATTCTGACCTTCCAATAAATCCCTATTTCCTATTTCCACCATATTCAACAGGAAAAAAAAAGATATTTTAATAAAACTCAGAATTGATTTGAAATTGGGTTTCTGCCATTTATAGATTGTAAGACTTTCAGCAAGTCAATTAACTTCTTGAATGTCTATTTTCTCACCTATAAACTAAGAAGAATAAAACTTACCTTGTAGATTTAAAACTAGAAATATAATTTAAGTACTTTAAATAGTGCCTATTTTTAATTTAGAGAGGAGCTCATAAGACCCTAAATTTTAACTTTCTCCCAACTTCTAAAAAATTTTTTATCCTGATGTTAGTTATCACTGTATAATTTTGAGAAATATAGTTTACCCACAAATTATTATCATTCAACACTTATTGAGTATTCATTTCTGTGAATATTTTAAAACAGTGCCTCCAAATTTATTGATAACTCTGTTATCAAGAGATGAGGTATTTGTCTCCAACTCTTAAATCTGGATAGGTACAAAACTGCTTAATCAGTTGAGTGGAATGACATTTGTGAGGCTGGATTATAAAAGGGCATGTAGCTTCTAACTTCTTTGCTGGAATACCTACTTCTGGGACCCTGAGCCACCATATAAAAAGTCCAGTAACCCAGAGACCATACTATGAAAAAGCCAAGCCACATGAAGATGCTACGTGTAGTCGCTCAGTCACAGCCCTGTTCTTCAAGTTGTCCCAGTGCAGGCACCAGGTACATAAATGAATGAGCCTTCTGATAATTCCAGCCCCAAGCTATAAAGTCAACCCAATCTTCAAGTACTCTCAAATGAGGCTCTAGATATCAAGTAGTAGGAGCAAGCCACTCCCTCTGAGTTGTGTCTGAATTTCTGAGCTACAAAACCCATAAGTATAATAAAATGGTTCTTTTAATCCATAACTAAAGTTTGAATTAGTTTGTTATATAGCCATCGTAGGTGGAAAAACACCAGTTAAAAAAAAAGGCAAAAGAAAAGAAAAGAAACCCCATATATTGCATATGTCCTGGCTCCCACTTTCTCTTCCAGCCTGTGTCGTTCCGTGAAGTAGACTGAATCCTTGGCAATAACCTTGGCTTTCCAAAGCTACTTCTCTTATTTACACTGCTATTGCTTGTTGGAAAACTGTTCTCTATTTTCTTCACTCTCTTAAGACTCAGTTTATGTGCTGTTCACCTGCTATGAAATGATTTCTCATTTAATCCTTCAATCCCTCCAGCTATATCATTTATTTTTCTTCTGAATCTTGATAAAACTTTTTACCTTCCTTTATACTTTAAAAAATTACCAAGTATTATACATATTCTTTTTTATGTTCACATTTAATCTTTCCTGACAGAATTTATATGTGACTTTATAACCCATTTACAATAAATGTCTCTTTGTAGGTATTCAGTGCTTCGCTAATAATCCAGCATTGTTCTGAATTAGAGTTATGACACTGAGATGCTTCTAGCCTTGAAAAGTTATTTAGTAGCTACAATATTTATGGGAACCAAAACTATTTCTCTGAACTATTACCATGCTACTTTCTTTGTCCTTTTAGTTTTCCCTGTGTATCCTTGCTTGCTCTCTGCAGAAATATTTATTTTACAATCTATTAGTTTTTTTAGCTACTATTGATATCAACTTCCTATTTTGTTCTTTAGTCATCATTCTCCCAAAGATTCTGTAGGCATAAATCAATAGTGGACTTTACTATCTACCCCACCTGACATTGCTGAATTACAATTATCACCAACTTTTACACTATGGAAACATTATAAAACAAAACCACATAGGTGCCAAAAAAAATCCTCCGAGGCATATATTATATGCTTTAAACTCTGAATTTTACTTTTTTTAGATACTATTTTCCCCTTAACTTTCAAAAATATTGAAATAAACAGAGATTAGTTTACTTTTTAAAAATTACTTATATTGTAATTACCATGGATTTTTCTCCCCTTCCTAAGTGACAGACATTTGGCTTTACGAAGAAAGAATGGAAAAGAAGGAAATATGCATTTACTGTATATGCCAGACACTCCTGAGCAAAATCATATTACTTACTTCCTTTATTACATTATTTTATGTAAATTTTCTTCAATAGAAGGAAGATTATCAATAACATCAGATGTTTCTGTCTAACCTAAACATATCAAATAATATTCAAACAGCTGAACATGAATGCTACAAAAGGGTTATCTCAATACATGTATTTAATAATCCAGTAATTACTGACAGATAGGCAACCCTAAGAAACAAGTCATATAATGCATATGGGAGTAGGCCCATAACAAGAATTCTTGATATTTGCAGATGTCCTGCAGCAATCTGAATTCCCATCATGTTTTTAATCATGATTGCTTCCCTAGCACCCATCTGGGCTGCTGTCAACATAGGCTCATGACTTCCAGGGAAGAATAAATAGAGAGTCAAGTGAATTTTTTGGAAGCTCCAGTTCTGTGTCGGTACAGATTTCTCCATCATAAAATAATGGAGTGAAGCATTAAAAAAAAAAAAAAAAAAAAAAAGCTTGGGTTGAAACAAATATCTTTAAATAGATTATTTTCCACAAGGAATTGGTAGTTGCTAATATCCCCTTATTGGCTATAAAATCACTGGGGGAAAAATAGTAATTACAGCATCACAACATAGTTTAATCCTTCTAACTTAGATACAAAGAGAAAAAATGAAAAACTTTTTAAAGACTATTTTTAAGAAGGCAATACCATTATGATTGCTATTCACAGGTTTCCAACTCCTTCACTCTCTCCAGAAGGGGAGCCATAATGTCTATTGATACCCTTCCAGGCATAACAACATGCATTACTGTTCATGAATTTTAGGGATTGAATATGTTATTAATCAAAAGACTTCCTGTAGTTTCATTGCTTCTAGAATCTCCTGGGGCATTGTATACAGCTGCATTCAAAGAAAATGAACTGTTATAAACTTGATCATATTCATCCCTTGGGCTCATCTGAATACAAAATTGCCCAATGAGCTGTTAACAGAATTTTCAACCAATTAGTTAACCCATACATTGGGATTTCTTTCCCTTATTCTTTTTTTTTTTTTTTTTGCTTTTTTTATCTGGCTTGTAAATATATAATTTCTCCTTTCTCTAACAGCACAAACATCTCAGTATTTGTTGAACTGTCAAAACACTCAAATCACATTACTAAAATATACCTTTTCTTATATCACTCTTCATGTGAGGAGAGTATATTGTGTACAATTCTTTTTCCATATTCTTTTTTTATTATCTCCAAAAATAATATAGTAAGGAAATACATGTTATTCTATTATAAATATTTCTCATGAAAGTTGCTTCTTCTTCCCCTCCTCCTCCTGCCTCTTTATCCTCTTTTTCTTGTTCCTCCTTCTCCTTTTCTTCCTTTTCCTACTACTTCAGTAAAGTAGTCTGAGCTCTCAGACCCATAAGATCTGGTTGTCTAATTTGACATGTTAACAAAAGATTTCAAATACTTAAACTACCCATTTTGGTATTGTCCCTTTAGCAGAGGTGCCTTTACACTGAGTTTTGTTTCATGACTAATAGAACTTATAGGGCATTTCTTTTCTCCCTCATATGAAAGCATTACTTTTTTAGGGTTGTTGGTACATATTATTTATTTCAAATCAGAGATATTAAAGAGCAACGTGATTCAATTCAGGAGCTCAGAGAAATACCTGTGACTCCCAGATCAACCAATTTCCTGAATTAGTCAATGAAGATTTAAGAGTTCTTCAGGACATAATTATATTGACGAGAAGAAACAGAGACACATTTTCAGTAAAAGAGTGTCAGTAAATTCTTTAGAAGGTGTATTTCTACTTTATCACAAATTTATTCCTAAAATCATAGAGTGAAACATTAACAAAAGAAGAAAGAAGGAGGAGAAGGAGGAGGAGATGAAGAAGAAGAAGAAGAAGAAGAAGAAGAAGAAGAAGAAGAAGAAGAAGAAGAAGAAGAAGAAGAAGAAGAAGAAGAAGAAGAAGAAGAAGAAGATCACAATGTCTGAGGGCATTGATGGCCTACTAATGAAGGAAGAGTATTTCCTCAAATTTCTTGCAGCAGGAACCCATGTTGGTGGTACCAACTTCAACTTCCAAATGGAACAGTGCATCTACAAAAGGAAAAGTGGTGGCACCTACGTCATAAATCTGAAGAGAAGCTTCTGCTGGCAGCATATGTCACTGTTGCTATTAAAAACAAGGCTGTCATCAGCAATAATGTAATGCCTATGTGTAGAGCCAGATGGGCAATGGAGTAATCTGGGGGAATTGTTTCATAAACAATATAAATGTCTAACCACTGTACTGTGTACTTGAAACTAATAATAAAATTAAAGAAATGCTAAAAATAAAAACAAAAACAGGCTAATGTTAGTGTCATATCCTCTAGAAGCATTGGTTAGTGGGCTCTGTTGAAGTTTGCTGCTGCTACTGGAACCACTTCTATTGCTGGCCTGGTTACTTCAGGAACCATCAGCAACCAGATCCAGGTAGCTTTCTGGGAGCCATGACTTCCAGTGGTTACTGATCCCAGGGCTGACCACCAGCTTCTAACAGAGGCATCTCAGGTTGACCTGATACCATTGCTCTGTGTAACACAGACTTTTCTCTGCACTATGTGGACACTGTCATCCCATGCAACACAAAAGGAGCTCCTTCAGTGGATCTGAGGTGAACACTGACCTGTGAAGTCTTGAGCATGAATGTCACCATCTCTTAAGAACAGCCAACAGGAGGTCAAGCTTGATCTTTACTTCTGCAGACATGCTGAGAAGACTGAAAAGGAAGAGCAAGCCTCTTCTGAAAAGGCTGAGTAGGAATTTCAATGTGAATGGATTGCTCTAGCTCCTGAGTTTACTGCTACTCAGCTTGAGGTTGCAGGCTGGTCTGAAGGTGTGCAAGTGCCCTCCGTGTCTACTCAGCAGTTTCCTACTGAAGACTGAGGTGCTCAGCCCACCACTAAAGACTGGGGTGTAGTTCCCACTGCTCAGGCCTGCTGAATGGGTAGGAACAATCACTAAGTGGTCTTAAGCTGTTTCTCCAGATTTTTACACAGAAAATGGAAATAAGGTTCATGGAAAATAAAGTGTCTGGAGAAAAAATTAACAAAATCAAGTATTATAAAGAGAACATATCTTTCTAAAATTCATATATTGAAGCCCTATACTATACCTCCAATGTGACTGTATTTGGAGACAGGGCCGTTAGGCAGGTAATTAAGGCTAAAGAGGTCTTAAGTGTGGATCCTTGATCCCATAGGACTGGTGTCCTTATAAGAAGAGGAAGAGACACCAGAACTCCTGCTCTTTTCATAAGGTCAAAGAGAAGAAGTCTTATAAAGACACAGAGAGAAGAGGCCATCTGCAAGCCAGGAAGCGAGCTTTCATAAGAGACCAACCCTGATGGTATCTTGATCTAGGACTTCTGACCTCCAGAACTGAGATATTTAATTCCTGTTGTTTAACTCATCTTTTCTGTAGTATTTTGTTATGACAACCCTCACAGAGTAATATAGTAAGAGATTACTTATTACTCTATATAGATTATTATATAGGAGAACAAGGATGGTTTTCCTGATGAAAAGAAATAGGTAGTAAAAAATAGAAGAAGATATATTGTATCTAAATAAGTAAATAAAAGTGAAGTAGGAGCCAACATGGTTTGTAAAAGTTATATTCATGCAGGAATAATAATAACAGAGTGCTACATATTGTTGCCTGTTTTTCTCACATCTGGAGTAAAATCAAAGGTTTGTGCTGTTCACATGTCATAGAACTTTTCAGAACCCAGCATACTTCTCTGTTGTCTTTTAACTGCCAACAAATGACACCATCCTTTTCCTTAATGCACTTTGATTGAGATGCTGCAATGGATAGTGTGAGAATGGCACAAAAGCTCACAGTGTGTTATGGAGCTGTTATAGGTTTGGAGAAGGCCTGTTGTTTGGAGGCCACAAGACACACAGGGACAATAGGTGGTCAGTTCATGATGTTACATGGAATAGCACTATCTTCAGTGTCTTATCAGATGCCCAAGTAGATTTTTATGGAGAGTTAAAAACATTATAATAAAATGATGAGTATGAGAGTTACGAGAGTGTGCGAAAGTAAATAATACGATTGCTGGACTCAAATCTAATAATACTCAATCCCAATAGGATATTTTGTCTTCATAGAACAATATCTTCTACATAAAAGAGTCTAGATATCAAATAATTAAATTATGGAAATTTCATTTGTAAAGTTTCCAAATGATGATTACCATTGGCATAATTCAGCATTCTATTTCCTAGTTAGATGGGTGTGATCCAAAAGTCCCCAAGCGCCCTAGCCTTTTCCTTAACTAGACATAAGTCTTATTTCATGGGAGATGCAGCACCCATCACAGTACTTTGGACAATTCCTTAAGAGGAAGGGTATTTGTATTCCACGCCTTTTCTAATACTTTGAGTTCTTAATTCTCTTTCACCATCTTGTTTTCTTCAGCTGCTCTTCTCTTTACATGTAGCTCCAGCTGCTGACATAGATGAACAGAGGCCATGTCTTCTATATTCACCAAAGTAATTCTAAGACGAAACTTTGGTACAAATTGGAATTTTTGTTGAAAATTTGGAAGTAACAGAGGAGTGATGTCAGCAATCAGAGAGGAAAAATATGTATAAACTGATATTTTCATGTTGCCTACTCTTGCAGCAGAAAATTTTCACTGGCTTGCCCCACGGTGGTGGGGTGTTTTTATGTTTTTGTCGACTACTCCCTTCTTCCAGCTCCTGTTCAAGTCTCCAACTGTTTATTTATGTAGCCAGGAGACAACTCCATAATTCCAATTATTTTACTAAACAAAATAATTTTGCTCTCACTTCGTTTTATGTTCTTTCATCAGACTAGTCTTGAAACCTATCTCTTAAATTATTATTTAGTAAAATTACATTTTTGTGTAATCTTCTATATTTCACATACACACACATTTTTGTGTGACCACTACCATAAACAGGATACAAGACAGTTCTATCACCCCACAAAAACTCTCTTCTTCTATCTCTTTGTAGAAATACCCTCCTCTACCGCTAAGCCCTGACAACCACTATCTGTTTTCTAACACTATAGATTTTTGAAAATGTCCTAGAAATAAAATCATAGATCATGTGAACTTTTGAAGTTCTTTCCTTTCATTTATTATAATGCCCTGAAATTCATCCAAGTAGTTGGATATACTAATAGTTCAAGTCTTTTTATTGCTGAATAATATTCCGTCATGTGAATGTACTCTAGTTTATTTATTAGTTTATGTACTGAAGGACATATGCATTATTTCCTGTTTAAGTGATTATAAATAGAGCTGCTATGAAATTTGTGTGGAAGTTTTTGTATAAACATATTTTTTTCTCTAAAATAAATATCCAGTAGTGGAACTGGTGGGTCTTTACATAAGTGAATGTTTAACTTAAAAGCAAAACAAAAACAAAAATAATTTGTTTTCTAAAGTAGCTGCACTATTTTTACATTCCAACCAGCAGTGTATACAAGTTCTACTTGCTCTGCATCCTCAACAGCACTTAGTATTGTCATATTTTTTGTCAACCCTTCTAATAATATGTAGTGGTATTTCACCATGACTTTAATTTGTATTTACCTAATAGCAAATAGTATTGAACATTTTTTAATGTGCTTATTATCCATCTTCATTTCTTCTTTGGTGAAGTATCTGTTAGAATCACTTACCTACTTTTAAACTGGGTTGTTAGCTTTTGTTTAAATTTTGAGAATATAAGTTAAAATTTTTTCATTCTACAACATTTTCTGAAAATTGATCTCCAAAGAAGAGTGATTCTGATATTTTCTCTTGTTATTACTTTTTTCTTCTTTTTGATTTCAAGGCTCAGCAGAAATCTCCTTCCTACTTGCCAAGCCAGTCTAATACCTATACCTATGGGCTTCATCTTTATCCCTTTACTTGCTCTACATCAATCACATTCCTTCAATTAACTTTCTTTATTTTTGGAGGATGGCTATTTTTAAAACCTCCTTTTGCATTATCCATTCTTTCTTTTAATGTTAAATTTTCTAAGTTTAAAAAGAAACTAATATATGAGTCCTGTCTAAATTTCTGCTTCCCTGCTTCCCATCATTGCTATGCTTCTTGAAAAACATTCTGTATTTGCTTCCTTCTTCTGTCAAATTTATGCAGTCCAGACTCTGTTGTTATTATCATTCTAAAAACAATGTTAGAATAACCACCAATGACTGGCAGCTTCCTCTGCTGGTGGACTGTTTGTGTTCATTTTATTTACTTCTCTGCAACACCTGACATTTTTGTCTACCACTTCTCTCTAGATAATGAAAACATCACTAAGAAATTAATTATTGTAGTAATGAAAAAAGGATGAAATAAATATTTTTAGAAGAAGACTATTAGCTTTCTGAAAAAAGAAATTTTATAAAAAATTCACATAGATAATAGGTGCAGGAATGCTTAAAATTTAACATTCACATATAATTTAACTGGGTGTATTATATGTCAAAGGCATTTATATTCATAATATCTTGTTTCACTTAAATTTACTTGTTCTACTATATTGAAGTATGTGAATTCAGTTTACTAATATAATATTATAGTGCACTGTTTTCTGATTTTTTAAATGGAGATAAAAATAGTAGTTAACTCAGAGAAGTTCTATAAATATTATGTGAGATAATGAATATAAAATACTTAGAGTACCTAAAATATAGAAAGCAATTAATAGGTAAACTAATTAATTATTTTTTTTCTTTTTCCATAGTTCTCTAATTAATTTCAAAATTAATGTTAAACACACACCAATTTATTCATCATGAATTTTCATTCAGCATTAACACTAGCAACTTATAAAATAATTTGTTGGGCTTTGGACATAGGTTTTTTTTTTTTTTAATTTTTGACTGTGAATCTGTGAATGTCTGGACATAGAAGAGATGATGTATACGTGCCTTTTACTTAATTTGGGTAAGTAATCTTTCTATGTCTCTGCAGAGAACCTCTACATAAGTCCGATTTGTAGAGTTTAACCAGGTTAATGGGAATTCTACACTATGAGTGGTCTAGTGCTGATAGGCAAGAGAATCATGAAGTAGTTCAACAATGACTTCAAGTGCTAATTAATGAAAAGATAGTACAAAATGTCTGTTATTTATATTTTCTTTCTTAAAAATCAGTCATTTACAACATATTATTACACAAGTTTGTGCATATAGTTCAGTTCCTAAAATTTTGCTTGATGTCTTTTTTCCATGTAATTCTATAAAACACTCTGCATTAACATCTTAAGGCACTATTGATTTATTTACCATAAGACAATATACACAAAATAACTTTCATTTTGCTTCTCTTCTTTCATAGCTATCCTGAGTAGATAATTCAGTTGAGAGTCTATTGTATAAACCATGGTTTTCTTTATTTTTATTGTTGAGTATCCATCTATGCTCTTATAACTCTAGTTTGTTTGTTTTTTAAAAGAAGCAAGGCCTAGCAATCAAATTTAACTAAAATAGCTCTTTTTTTTGGACCATCCCTTTTGGCAAAGCAAAGAAGAAAATCATGTAAAAGGAATCCATTAGAATCATTATACCTAGAAAACAACATGTTTATGGCTTATTATAATAATGTCTCTTGGTAATATTTTGATTTTATACTTGAACACACAGTAGAAAATTGCTCAATGTTCTTACTTCTCTTCATCCACTGAAGATGGAACAATTATTTCAAACCAACTTTAGTGTGCATGTGTAGTATGTGTGTGTGTAAGGCGAGTGCAATCATTTTTCTTCCTAAAAATGTTATCAGGAATATATTTATTTTAAAATTCTTTTTAATAAGTTTGGTTTGTTTTTTTAAAAGGCACAAAAGAAAAAGAATCTTTACGATATCAGATGTCACCTCGAAGTAATGCGGATATATTCCAGTTTTAATTTAATTATTTTTGATGTTGTTCCAGAATTTGCACAATGGAATATTATATGTTGTTTCCATCTAAATGTATGTGTCATTTAGTTCATTTTATGCATACCCATAAAACATTCAAACAATACAGAGTAAATGAAACTAATGGATTTCATTATCACATCTATTGGAGATAACAAGTATGGCTGTATCTATGTCCACACATTAAAATTGAACTGAAATATAATTTTTTTCCAACAATTTATCAGCTCCTTTAGATAAAGAAAACTCAAGTGGGTAACATTAATTTTAATTAAGTAAGCAAGGTATTTCAGCTAGAAAGGGGGAATCTCAAGTCAAACCTTCTGTAGTCTTCTACCTTTTCCTTCTCGAAATTTAGTGTATATACTAGTCACCCAGTGTCTTAGTCCATTTTGGTGGCTATTACAAAAATACCATAGACTGGGAGACTTAAACAACAGTTTATTTCTCAGAATTCTGGATGTTAAGAAGTCTAAGATCAAGGAAGAATAGGTAGTTGTTGACCACATCCTAGTTTATTGACCTCTAGCCTCTGGTGTCTTCACATAATAGAAGGGGTGAAAGTGCTTTCTGAAGTCTCTTTTGCAAGGACATTAGCCCTACTCATGAGGCTCTACTCTCATGACCTAAACACCTCCCGAAGGCCCTGCTTCCTGCTACCATCAAGATGGGGGTTAGAATTTCAACAAATAAATATTGGGAGAACACAAATATTTGGTTCATATCACCTAGGGAATCTCATTAAATGGTAGGCTGTGATTCAATATATTTGAGGTGGGGCCTGAAACCCTAAATTTCTGACAGACCTTTAGGTAATACTGATACTGCTGGTCCTGGAAGCACACACACAGTGAAACAGTTTACACTTTTTCCCCACACCCTTTTAGGTTGGGTCCTGTTAAAAAAGAAAAAAAAAAATCATTAAATGAGGTAGACGGGTCAAGATGGCATAGGAGGTAAAAGCTGTACACACCTCCTCTCATGACCACACCAAAATTATAACAAAACTACAGAGCAACCGGTAAGTGGAGTTGTCTGAGATCTAGCTGAACAGAAGCCCTAAAACTAGGGACAAAAATAAGATGTCACTTCAAACTGGTAGGAGAGGCAGAGATGTGAAACAGCCCAGCCCCACAACTGCGTGTGACAATCAAGAATTGGGAGAGCTATCTTAGCTGCAGAGCCACTCCCCCACTTGAGTGAGGGATACTGGTCCCACACTGGGATCTTTATGCCAGGGTTCCAGTGCCAGGAAGAGAAGTCCCCATAACCTCTGACTGTGAAAACCAGTGGAGTTTGTGGCTGAGTGAGATGAAGCATTGCGGGAAGTGCAGATTTTCCTTTTAAAGGGCACACTCCCAGCCTTACTCAGGGACAGACTCACTTGCTTTGAGTTCCAGAGCTGGGCAGCTGCTTGAGGAGCACCGGGGACATATGGTGAGACACTGAGTTGTTGGGCTAAAGGGCAAGGGCTAGAGGGGCAGTTTCTCCCAGACAACTGCTGGCAGTGTTCATTGTTCCTCCCCACTCCCATCCTGTGGATGCAGGTACCACCATATTTAAGTCACCATCAACCTGGATAACACAGGTTGCTCCACCCAGGTGATTTCTTGAGACTCCTCTCTCAGCTTGTGGGCCCACGCTAGCCACTTCCTGTGGTTTATTCCATACAAAAGGCCTGTCTTGGCTCCTTTTATAGACTTTCCTAAAACTTCTAAAAAGCTCACAAAACCCAAAGGAGCAGCATCTAGCCTCAGCATACCCTGCACCTCTTGCTGAGTAGCCTCAAACTCCACACTAGCAGCAGCTGGCCTCAGTTCCTGGCTTGACTTCTCAAGGTATCTATAAACCCAGCATAGGTAGCAGTCATCTTTGAATTGCTTGATGACTCTTACCAGGTGGCCCTGGAGGTGCACAGGCTGTGGCAGAACTTAGCCTGCAGCTGGACACATCCCAAGACTGTGCCTCTGGGCCCCACAAGATGTCTGTTACATAAGCCCATTCTACTAAGACCAGGAGACTCAGGAGCCCTACATGATACATAGAAACAGACACAAGGAGGCAGCCAAAATGGGCAGATAAGAAATATGTACCATACGAAAGAACAGAACAAAGTTCCAGAAAAAAAATTCAACAAAATGAAAACAAGCAATCTACCAGATGCAGAGTTCAAAACACCAGTTATAAGGATGCTAAATGAACTTAGGGGAGGAGTAGATGAACTCAGAATTTTAACAAAGAGATAGAAAACATAAAAATGGAGATGGAAAACGTCAAAGAGAACCAGTCAGAAATGAATAATACAATATCTGAGATGAAAAGTATATTAATCAACAGAGTGAATAAAGCAGGAGATTGAATCAGCAATATAGAGGATGGGGTAACGGAAGCCACATAATCAGAACAGTAACAAAAAAAAGAAATTAAAAAATGCACATAATTAAAGGAGCCTTTGGGACATCATCAAATGTAACAACATTCACATCATAGGGGTACCAGAGAGTCCCAAGATGAACTTAAGAGGCTTGTACCACGACACTTCATAATTAAAATGCCAAAGTTTAAATATAAAGAGAGAATCTTAAAAACAGCAAGAGAAAAGCAAGTAGTTACCTACAAGGGAGCTCTCATTAGAGTGTCAGCCAATTTCTCAACAGAAACTTTGTAGGCCAGAAGGGCTTGGCATGAAATATTCAAAATTATAAAAAGCCAGGACTTACAACCAAGATTACTCTACCTAGTAAAGCTAGCATTTAGAATTGAAGGACAGGTAAAGGCTTCCCAGACAAGAAAAAACTAAAAGAGTTCACCACCATCAAGCCAGTATTATAGAGACTTCTTTAAAAAGAAACAACCAAAAAAAGTTATAAAAAATATGAATAAAGTATGGCAATAACTACATATCTATCAACAAGTACTTCAAATGAAAAAGAATTAAATTCTCCATTCAAAAGGTAAGGTGGCTGAATCGATAAGAAAACAAGACCCTTACACAGGCTGCCTACAAGAGACTCACTTCAGATTAAGAGACATACACACACGAAAAGTAAAGGGATGGGAAAAGTCATTTCATATGGAGCTAGAGGGTATTGTGCTGAGTGAAGTAAGTCAGATAGAGAAAGACAAATGCCATATGACTTTATGTACATGGGAAATCTAAGGAACAAAATAAACTACAACAACAACAACAACAACAACAAACAGAAATAAATTCACAGATACAGAGAATATATTGAGGGTTTCAAGATGGAAGAGAGGTTGGGGGAGTCAGTAAAAAGGGGGAAGAAATTAAGAAGTACAAATCAGTAGTTACAAAATAGTCATGGAGATATAAAGTATAGTATAAGGAATACAGTCATTATTATAATATCGTTAATATTGCAATAACTATGTGTCATGTCAGAGTGATACCAGATTTATCTCTTTGTGAATTTTATAGATGTCTAATTACTATGTTGTACACCTGAAACTAGTATAATATTGTATGACAACTATAATTCAAAAATAAAACATATTTAAAAAATAAAAATCAAGAAGCTGTCTAGAGTTGGCAGAGTGAGCAAGAGTAGCAGAGAGTTCTAGAATAGACATAAAAATAATAAGACTTATTTTCTGGACACATACTCTGTACAAGGGACCATATGAGTGTCTGTTTAGGTCATCCAATTTAATCTTTACAACAACCATGTAAGGTAGGTGCTATTAACACCATTTTATATTTGGAAAGCCAAAGCTTGTAGAAATTAACTAACTTTATTCCTTCATTAGGAAATATTTAGGGTTTGCCTAGTCTGGGCCAGGCACTGTATAGGCCCTGAAGTGAACAAAACAGATCTGGCCCCTACACTCACAGAGCTTGTAGATAGTGAGAGGCAAAGCAATTAACTGTGACAGTACAATATGGAGAGAGGGCCATTATTAAAACAGTTCACAGGGCCACCTAATCTGAATTTGGTGGTCCAGGTCTAGAAGCAATGGCATTTAAGTCTAGGCTAGAAAGAAGAATTATATATTAATTTGAATAGGTTAATGAGTGGTGAGGGAGGAGGAAAAGAGAAGGAAGAGTACAGGAAAATGAAACCGAACTCTGAAAATCTCAACATACACATGTGCTTAAGAGAGGGTTGGATGATTTTGGAGCATAGTTTAAGTTTGGGAAAGGTAAAAGACAAGGCTTCAAAAGGAGGCAAGAGAAAGGTGGTGAATAGACTTAAGTCTTGTTAACATCTGTGCTTGATGCTAAGAGCAAGGGGGAGCATCGAAATGCTTTCAGCAGAGCTATGGCTAGGTCAGAATTGTCCAAATTTACTCCCTCGTAAATTGTGCAGATAAGATTTGAACCTTGATTTTTACTACTACCCTAGAATGAGAGAGATTCCACATTCAGTCCACAGAGCAGTTTCATTCTATAAAATTATTGGTTAGGTATTTCAGAGAACAATAAGTTTTTTTGAAAATCACTTGTAATATAAAATATTTTCATTTTCAGCCTCATATATTTTCTGCCTCTGAGAATTTGATACACTTCTATATTATAGTATTCTAAGGAAGCATTGATCCATACTTCATCATTCCAAGGAAGAAAAGGTGTTCCTTAGCTCTCTCTCCTTCCATTCAAACACCAAAATGTGTTTATTGAGTATCTTTATTTTCAGCACAGCAGATACAGGTGAATAAGATGGGTATACTTATTTCCTTCAAGATCTTTTGAGATGTTATAGACTAAATTTTATGGCCTCACCTATGAAAAGGCAACATACATATTTTACTTTCAGAATTGATGTGAAGCGTGAGTATTATAGTATATTGTAAACATTTTGTAAAACTTAAAACTATATTATGTATTTCCTTTTTATTTTTGTGTATCTCTCTTCAATAGAGGAGCATTTAGAGGATAATGAATAAAGAGCAAAGAAGAGAAAAATACAAAATATCTAATTGGCTGAGGTCACATAGTCAACTTTTTTGGAGTGAGAAAGAACAAGAAAATAAGTGTAGAGCCCAGAGCTAGCTTTGTGGTTGGGGGTTGGTTGACTGGATGGAAATACTGTGCGTGCTGTCAAGTAGAGTATTTACAGTGACACAAATGTCATCTAAGCTTTGGTTTGCTGATATGGCATCCCAGGCAGGAGTGGCTCCATCTTTGGCCTAGAAAGTTATTTCAACGGTACTGTTGATTATTCTCCAATATCCTGCACTTTCTTAGGTGGAGTTAAGGATATCTGGTAATAAACAGTAATAAGTAATACTCTATTACTAATAACATTTGTATTTTTCTTTTCTCTTTCAATGTATAGAATGTATAAACTTTTTGGGGGGCCTTAACTGTTACTGGCAAACACTGAGAAGAAAGGAGGTATAAAAGATCCAGGTCTATCTTTGTATTAGAATGCCAGCAATTTCCAGATTCATTTGGATAGAACTTTCCTAGGTTATTATGAGTAAGTGCTGCCTGACACAAGAAGTTAAAGGACCTCATAGAATGGGGCTTAAAGTGTTCTGCGCTATTCCAATATTGCCATTGGGCAGATTCCGGCATCTTTGAAACTCTGGGGGTCATAATTACCAATGGAGGGAGATTATATAACCCTGCTAAAAAAAAGGATAAATATTTTCGAGAGTGTGGTTTTGATTGTTCAAAGGTATATAGCAATTCTTACTGTTTTTTAAAACAGTTTGTTGATTCAACAAACATCCTATTATCATTTCTAGTCTTTTATAGATTCTTAAATAGTGCCTAACTGGCTAGTACAGATGCTAATTCTTTCAATAATAGCTAGACCTGGATTTCCTTGTCACTGCTTTTAAGTGGAGAGAATAAACATACAGAGAAAATATAGAAATTCAATTTACATAAAGTGAGGAAAGGGACTTTCTTGACATCTAATGAAAAATAAAAAGCAAGAAATTTTGAAAGCTACTAATGCTATTGCTCTGTTTAAGGCATTTCTTATATTTCCGTTGCTATTCCATTTGCTTTGTTTTCCTAGAATGCTTGTTATTTGTGGGCAATTGTCTGGAAATGATGGAAAATTATTTTTAAATTGTAGACATCAATATGCTACAAAGCTTTTGTGATAGGCACTGGCTTATATAAATTTATAAAAATAATTATATTGAAAAGGAGCCAATCTCAAAGAGTTTGAATCATCCAAATATTTTAGATAGGAACTCAGAGGTTCTTGTACTTGTAAACACAAATACTAGTTTAACAGGCTTTATTTTGCATGAGATTACTGCATAAATTACTCCTTAGTAGAACTCAGAAAAAGTTATCGCTCCATCCTTCCCCGAAGGAATATTTTGAAGAAAAACTAATTAATAGTACCTTTCAAATATCACAGAGCTACAGGAACATCACAATGTCATCATCTCTAGCAGCCATATTCCAGTGTACTTTCTATACTAAAGTCATTTTTGGTTAGGAGAGAATGTAAGAGGCATCCTACTTGAAATGCTTTGTTAAAAGATTTGTGAGAGGCAATGTTTTATCTCCCACACAAACATAGTCGTTGGGCCTTTGCATTTCAAAGATAAGTAAATAGCAAAAGCAAAAAAAAAAAAGGGGTGGGGAGGAATGGACATGTGTTATAAATAACTAACACCCAAAATAAGTACTTTAAATAAATCAATTACTATCATCGTGATATCAAAAATAAAAATTTCTATCATTTCTAAAAAGAAATGACATTTTAATGCAAAAATACAATTAGGGAATAAGATACAGTACTAAAGATGAACTAGCATAGTATCCCTCCTTTTTCAGTAAATTGCTGTCATTCTCAGACCATATTAATGGCCATTGCTTGTTCCTTCTCTTTACCTGTTTTTATTTGTTTGTTTTTGTTTTACAAGTGAAATGTAACTAGCCACAAGCTGGGAACACTTCATTTCAGATTATGGTTCGAGGATAACATATTGGGAATTTTTTACTTGGTGGAATGACCAAATAGCTAAGATTTCTGATTTATCTTAAAATTAAGCCCATGGAAATGTAGTGAGCTAAAATTCAGCAGATTTTGTTATATAGTTTGTGACTCCAGTGAGGAAAGAATTGGTAGATTTTTATCCTTTTTTAAAGAGTCTTTTTATGACACTATTCTAAGTTAATAAAAAATAAAATTTTACCGTAAATAAGATGTACATACGAAGATAGACCAATATCTTCCATGGAGCTTTAAAATTCATCTTGTTAGTGAAACCAAGAGTTATACTTATTCGAGGATGTTGACATTTCTCTAGTTAAGCATGTACCTCAATCGCTCTATGAAATATTAATGTTGTCATGTTCTCAATTGCTGTGATACTTGCTTGCTTCTTGAAGTTCTTCTGCAGAGAATACAGGCATTTTCAAGAGGAAATAGAACTTGATTCATTGAAAAATTTTCATTGATAAATATAGCTTATGTATATTTAATTAGTCGTCATCATTTTTAGAGATATCTGAAGCAATAATTATGCAATAATGTTTGGTTCATATAACAGTGGATCTCTTGAGAGCTCATAAAATATGATACAATTTAAAGTATATTAAATATATTAATCTTCCTGAAATCAGAAAACAGCGCAAAATCCAAGCTAAAGCAAAACCAATTCAAGAAATTATTCTTTAAAGTAAAATTTGACTTTATGTGTTCATTTTGAAAGATAACCAGAAGTAAAACTTGGGGAAGAAAGATAAGCAATGTCATTCTCTTATAGCATAATTATTCTATATTAGGGGAAATTAAGAAAATATATGAAAATATTTTAAATATTTGATGTTTGAACCACTTACTAAAAGACTGATAACCTATTTGTTTTAATTTCATAAAACTTAAAAAAAGTACATTATTGAATAAAAATAAGGTGGTGAAATAACTATTATTTGGCTAAATTATACATTTAGTATCATGCTGGGCACTTCATAGGTATTTAATAAATATATGCTTAATAAATGGCAGTTGAGGTCTTGAGTTTCTCATTTGTCTTACAGCATTTCTCTGTGTGTGTTATATTATGTAAATAACAAGATTTAAAATTGATTTTCAAAGTTTAAAGACTCAAAATGAGCATATAGATATATATACTCATAAGAAAAATAAGTATGCAAATTTTAAGAGTTGACAAAGTAGGGAAGTAATTTATTTCTGTTACCAAAGACTTACATTTAAGGAATTTCAGTTCATGTGATGAGACATTTTATGCCTATGTAAGCTCTGTAAGAAAATATCTACATTTCAAAATTGAAAATTCAGAATTTGTTTTAAAAAACTTGGCCACGTGATAATCTCCACATTAAATGGAGAAAAGGAAGAAAACTATTGCAGGAAAACAACAACAACGACAACAATGACAACAACAACAACGACAACAACAAAAACCTGTTCTCTTGAGTACAACAAGAAGTGAATGATTGCCAAAAGAAATGTCAATTGTAACAAGTATATATATGTTAATCCCCAGGATACATGGATTGATGTGTTAAAGCAGCAATCATATAAATCACCTTATTAAGGCCTTTGTTATCATTAGCTTTTGAATACAAAACAGGAGATTTTTTTCCCCCATAAGAAAACATCAATAATTTTATCCTGGGTGATAATTACCTGTTCTAAGCAGCTTTGTTACAGGAATGTATCTTGAAGACAGTTTTATGGAGAACAGGAAAACAACTTGTCTCAATGCAATGATTGGGACTGATGTTCATTTTAGTGCACAGTCTACTGATACATAGTAATGTATATTAAACTCTAATTGGGAGATAGTGAGTTAGAAAGATAGAGATCACTTTTACAGAGTATTTGTACATGGCACAGAGGTATGCTGTAACATATGTATAAAATATATCATATCAATTAATATTTTATTTTAAGAAACATTGGTTACTTTCATTATTTTGTTTAAAGTGGTCATATATCTAATGCCAAATACCTAAAATATTGACTGAAGAATCTATATCATGTATTACGACTCTAATGGATGTTTATAAAATTTATGAAACAGTTTACTCATGATTGCCTGGAGCAATCAAATAAGCAGAGTGTCTCCACAGATAATTCTAAAAAGTTAGTTACTATATGCTCACTAAATTTATTTTCAATTAGATCTGGGGTCAGTAAACTTTTCCTGTAAGGGATCAGATAATAAATACTTTAAGTTTTGCTGATCAAGAGGCAAAATCGAGAATATTATTAAAGCACTTATGTAACAATAGAAAAAACACATTTTTGCTAGTTTTCATAGGTTAAGTTCAAATAATAATAATAGTAATAATAATAATAATATACAATTATAGAACTATTTAAACCAAGTTAGTCTTTCACGTCATAAGTTGATTGCAAATGTCCATCTGTTAATGCTGATTTGAAATTATATTTTACAGATTCCATCAAATTGGAGTAAAACATAACCAGTGCTAATCCATCATACTGCCCTGTAGTATGACAAGTCAGAATATTCAGCTTCTATTTCTGACCAAAAAAAAAAAAAAAAAAAAAAACACAGAACTACCCACCAGAGTGAATTAAATTCACAATGACACTGTTGGTTTAATAACAAGATGTACTGAATGAAATATTTTGTGATACTTGCTGATGAATAATGAAATGAATATAGACTTAAACACACATCATAGTTTCACAAGCTTTGTAAATGTATCCAAATTTGCCTTTTTCCGCTCCACACATATTTTTTCCGGCATCAGTTGCAATACATCTTAGCAGATTCTACTTCAGGTTTTACTGAACTAGTGTTTTCTCAACTTCTAAAAAAATATTCTCTTACAGTTGTGCCAGCTGACTGTTCACAGAGAATGATTCTTCAGTCACTTAAAACTCTGCTTTGATTCCTCACAGAAATAACAGAGCATTATTAGTAACATCTGTCAATTCATACAAAAACATTGGAAACCATTTACCTTGTTCTTTAGTTGATTATTGATGCTGTTCTCAACTTTTCAAGCTATTGTTCTTGTGGAAAGAATAATTGTCTTTATAATGTAAATGTGTAATAGGCATACAAGCTCTCTGGCCTTACTAAAACAGGTGGCAAGCTAGAATTGGCCCATTGGCTGTCGCTTGTGGATACTTGTACTAAATGATGATTCTGAAAGATACACAGTTTTTAGCACAGAGTGGGGCCTGGGTTAATTAAAATGACTTTAATTAATAGTCATTAGTTACATATATATGCATATATATTCATATGTATCAGTACATACTAATTTTTTTCTTTTGTTCTGTTTTTTGTTGTCGTTATTGTTTTTTGTATTTGAGTTCCAATAAATGTAGATACAATTGGAATTATAAAGCACTGAACCTCTCTTCTTTGGGATAAGATTTTGTTCTAGAGATAGTTCACACCAGCTAACTAGTGTCAGTTCTTAAAATTACTGCAATTTTTGAACCAAAAATTAAATTACATACATTTACAGTTAAATAAATTTTACTGAAAAGGTAATAGGTATCAAAATTCATCTCTTCTTAATTATCATACTCCATTTGCTGTTATCTATGTTCTTGAGATTATTTATATTGTATCTTTTTGGTAGAAATAATATGCGAAGATGTGCAACTGTGAATTTCTTCTCAAATCTGTTTTCAATGGCTACACATTGGATTCATTAAAATTGCTATGATGGATATTTGCACGGAGCGATAGGGAAATGCTACAAATTAGGACTTGATTTGTAGTTCTGTTGTTTGTCTAGACTTTAGAAATTTATGGAGTAATTGATAAAATGTATATTACATGTAAATGTGTGTTAAGTTTGTAGGCACTACAGTATGGATAATGCTCACGTTCATGAATAATATTTGAAAATTATTATTCAAATCAGCACTGGAAGTTGATTAAGTCATAGAGTGAAGTTCTGATGTATATCTTTGTTGTTTCATTACCTCTTACTTATTAATGTGCTTGAAACTATTGGAGGGCCGTTTGGTGACCGTTCCAACCCATCATTGGTCCCTGAAGCCGCCCGCTTGGGCGCTGCCAGGCTGATCCTAGCTTAGTCACCGGGCGTTCTGGGTCTCCGCTAAGGGAGCGACGCCACAGGAAGAAAAAGGGGAAACTTCAAAGGAAGAGCCTTCCCAGGTGGTCTTTGTCACCGTCTTGACAGCGCAGAGTGCGAGGAGCAGTGGGACTTTCATAAATATCAGCTTAACAGAAATTGAACAATTAAGAATTCAAATCCTCAGAGAGTGAGAAGTGCGTGCTGCACGGTTGCTGGGGATCATGCACCTCTCTGAAACGCAGTCATAAAACCCTTGCAGAAAAATTTCTCTCTTCTCCTGGGAATGGGTCATCTCTGTCACGTCTTGCCCTGAGACAGACTGAATGTTTAGGCCAGGTCCAAAACCCTCTTTTGACCCTGGGGCGTCCCTGGCAAACCTGGAGCTCGGCGGAGCTGGGCGAGAGTGGAGAGTAAGCGGATGAAAGCGAGGGTCTGAGCTCCTGCAGGCCCCTGACTCCCCAAACCTCTCAATCCCGTACTCTCACTTTGCTCCTTCGGTGCTCAGGAGACAGGAAAGCACGCGCCACTGCCACTGAGCCCTCCCTTCAGTTTGCGTCCTAGCCCCCGGTTTGCCTGACCCTGGTCTCACCCTTCACCCGGAGCGCAGCCCTTTTTTGGATGCTTGGTACCCTGAGCTAGAAGGTGACGTTTCCCTTGCGAGGAAGGGAGGAGGGGACATCTCAGCTACCACCGATATGCTAGGACTCCAGGGAGGCGAACCCAGGGCTGTGGAGCTGAACGGAGAGCCGGCCCCTTTCGGATATTAAGTGCCGGGCCCATAGGTGTTCTCCAAGTTATCTTGGCTTAGCTCTCAAAACTTCCTTATAGCGTATTCAAAAATAACCAAAACCCCCACCTCCCTCGGTCCTCTGGGAGGGGCCAAGTGGGCAGGAACTCTCGAGGATGTGTGTGGGGCTTATCCCCATGACTGCGCGGCGACTCTCTGGGACCTCGTTTGCACAGCAGCCATCTGGGCCTGCCCTCAGCTTCCTCCAAAGTGGAACCAGCTGCGGTGGACTCTGAGGATTGCGAGGCCGCGGATATAGACCTGGGTGTGAGGCCTTGCAGCAACCTGTATTGTGACTTCCCCTTTTCAACCTGAGATGACATTTTCTTTCTTCTGGGCTTCGCTCTTGTCCCAAACCCTTCCTTCAATTTCTCAGCAGAGTAGACCACCTCTCCCACCCAGTCTTTCTGTTTCTAAACATTCAATGTTTCTTCCTTGAAAGTATCTCATCAAATTTCGAAGTCCATTATGTATCCTTTGGTGACGTTAAAATGAGGTCAGTATTCCCTATTAAATTAATCCAAAATATGTACTTAAAAAATACTTTTGGACTTAATCTATCCTTTCCTAGGATGTTTTTCCAAAAAAAAAAAAAAAAAAAAAAAAAAAGGATGGTACGAAATCCTGATGAGTTACAAAGACCTTCTTCACAACATTATTTATAAAATAAAAAGATGAAAATAAATAACCTACAACAAGGAACTGGTTACATAAATTATATGTTCATTTTTATGGGACATAAGTTGTCGGTAAAAGGGTAGACTGATCATGCAATCAAAGAAAAAGACAAAAGATAAAACTACATTGAAAAAAATCTGCCTTTCAAAATAATCATTGAATAAATTTTTTAAAAACCTTATAAAAGTTTAATTAGCATTCAGCAAGAATATCACAGTTTAAAAAATTAAACTACAGAAAAAAATGTCAAAAAAGGTAAATAAAGGATTCTCAAATTAAATTTCAATATACATAAGAATAAAAACCCTCAAAAAGTAAATTAGATGATTATTTGTAAAGATCAGACCGTTGATATTAATGCTAAAAGCACTACTAGCACTCACAAACATTATGTGCATTGTTAAACCCATTCTGGAGGACAATTTGTCAAAGTAAGTTTATCCATGAAATACCTATTTAGTCTTCATTATCTGCCAAGCACCAACAAGGTTCTTTCTAAGGGTGATGCAAGGGGAGAAGCTCCCTAAGGGAATGTTATCTGTATTTGGGGTTTTCACTAGTGGGAAGAGTTGAGTTGTCTGCTGCACTGATTTAGGCCGTATGATTTGCTTTGACTAGTGGAATATGGACAAACATAAGAGTAGATCAATCTATATGGAGACTTTAATAAGTGTGCTGTGTTCTGCTTACCCTATTGTGCTTAGGACATCCTCCACGAGAGGAAGATGCCTGTGTCACTCTTTTACACTAGGCCTTTGAATAAGAAACAGACCTGACTAAATGGCACGAATTCGGAACCCAAGCTCAGCTAAGCCCAGGGAAACAGTGCTGATCTAAAGAACTGCAGTTGAAAAGTGAATTCTTGTTTGTCATAAGCCCCTGTACATGAAGTTTGTTTCTTATGCATCATTGCTACTGCAGCAAAACCAGCATAATAAACATGCACGAGAAAGAATTGTCCCATTTAAATGCCCTAAACAGTTTCCATTTCATGCTCTAAAAACATCAAGAATAGTAAATGAAGAAAAATAGATCTCATCTCAGATTACATGGAGATGAGACAAATAATCACATAATAATTACATAATATTGTCATAAGTATTAGCCAAGAAAATTAGAAAAGCATAGGGCTTAAAGATAAAGAGGTACAGGAGGAATTAATTTTAATTGGGAAAATAAAAGCTTCTCCAGATATATCCCATTTAAAACACGAAGGAGTATGAGATAGACAAAGAATAAGAAAAAAAAGCTTTTCAGGCAGAAGGAACAAAGTGAACAAAAAGCAAGAGAAGCTTGGAGCCCTGAGGCCAGGGAGCTTAGAGCAAACAGGAGATGGGATCTGGGGAACTGGCCGGGTCCAGCCCACATAGAGCCTTGAAGCAATTACAAAAATTACCATTAGATTATCTAAAGTTATAAAGCATTATCTTAAAACATAATTCTATCAAACTTTTATTTCAAGCATAATGACTTAACTAATAGCAATAAAACAAAGAGAAAAAAAAATTTAGTAGAGAGAGAAGAAAGTGTCTTACTGTGGTTTTGGATGTTCGGAAGTAATCATACTAGAAAGTAAAATCAACCAAAAACTGAGACACTTCTATTTCAGGTTGAGAGAAGAGAAGACTGAGTTTAGTGCTCCGTGTAAAACAATTAGTTGTTGCCAATGGAGGGTGCCCTGCATCATGGAGTCCTTCGAAGTAGGCTTTCTGAGAGGTTTGTTCTTGCTTTTTAGAAGAGGGGGTGGTCAGGAATCCTCTTCTTAGGAATATCTCCGTGGGGTTTTTTCTGTAACATATGGCCTCTGATAAGAAGCCGAGGTAGAGAACCAGACTCTTGATTTAAATGAGAGGGCTAAATCAAAGGAAAATCCTCAATATATTTCGTGCAAGAACACTAGGACAAACTGTCTTTGTCTCATGGAAAAGCTGCTGCATCTCCTTCTCCTGGGTTCCTGACCCCATGGGAGCTGGCATATGGTCCCCTACAAGCCACAGGATTTTGGATCCCTGCCCCATTACAGCCTCATGTACCTTCTTAGGATCTGGTCATTCATGAATCCCCTGGTGGTCTTCTAGCGACTCTGCCAAATGTTCCATTTAAAACATCAGGAACATAAAGATACTTTTCAAAATGTTCTCATTAAAATCTAATTAATTTTTTATTTTTTGTCCAGAGTTTCCATTTTTTCTTCCTTAAGTCATGAAAGTTACTCTCAACCACCTATTATCATGAGCTTTCATGGGAAATATTCTGACATTGATACTTAACAGCAATATTTCCCAATTTTTCTGAAAAATTTTGGCTTATATTTTATGTGTCTAGCTTTTCACACACATGGCTGATTTTTTTCAATTGTTTTGGAATGATTAACCTTTATCTTTCTGTATGTGATAAATTTACTCTAAACTGAATACTTCATGAAATGCCTTTTTTTTTTTTTTTTTTTTTTTTAAATTTTAGAAGCCATTCAGGAAGGGCATGAAGTTTCTGCTAGAGTTTCTGTTTTTTACTTTCTAACTGTGGCCTTCTGATAGCTGCACAACTTTCCATTTTGATGATATTTAATATGATCTTTAAGATAATTGATGTCTTTAATGTTTTTTAGCTAATATTGTATACATTTGGTTTCTTTTTTTTCTCAAGACTTTTAAAGTAGTGTATTAGTTTCCTATAGTTGCTATAACAAATTTTCAAAATCTTGGTGGCTTGAAACAACACAAATTTATCATTGTGCAATCTAGACATCAGAAATCTGAAATTGGTTTCACTGGGCTAAAATGAAGGTGTCAGTAGGGCTATTTCCTCTAGAGACCGTAGAAGAGGATCCATTCCTTATCTTTTACAATTTCCATAAACTACCTACATTGATTGACTCATGGCCACATCACTTCAGCCTCTTTCCACCATATCATTTCTTTCTCTGACTTTTATCCTCCTGCCTCCTTTTTGTAAGGACCCTTGTGATTACATAGGCCCACCCAAATAACACAGAATATTCTCCCCATATCTAGATCCTTAACTTAATCAAAACTAACAGGTCTCTTTTGACACATAAGGTTCTGAGGATTAACACATGGACATCTTTGGGGGATCTATTATTCAGAATACCAAAGAAAGTTTTACTCAGCCACATCAATCTGTTTTCTTCTACACTTATACTAAGGGGTCTCTTTTTTTTCCGATACATTTGTTTTATGGAATTCTAAGTTCCTACAATCCATGTCATCTCCTCTAAGAACAGCATCACTCAACTTTAGCAAATGTTCACCCAGAAATAGAATCTTACTTTTAGAATTTATTCCATACCAGTTTAGAGTTTTGTAGCATTGCATTTTGTTTAATGTTCACTTACTCTTCTTTTTCATCCTTGTACCTGTCAAAGCAGCTTTATGCTTTCCTTAAGATTGATATTTCTATTCACAGCATTTTTTAATGTTGTCTGTCATTGTGCTTCATTTTTCTGATCTGTAGTGAAGGAAGGTTGTAGCTACTTGACGTTTTATGTGTCTCGATGCACCATTTATCATTAAAGACTCACTCTTTCTTGGTACATTTGCCATCAACCCAACTTATTTGAAACATTTACATTACCCTCAGTCTTTTTCTGAGTCTCTTTTCTTAAGCCCAAGTAAAGAGTTGGAGATTCCAAGTTCTTATTAATGGCTTCTAGTTTTTGTATTTTTATTAAAGTGTTCTTAAGTCTGGTTGCCGTTAAAGTTAATTCAGTTCTTGCAAATCCCTCTTTATGAGGCTAAGCATCTCAAAGATGAGCTCTTTTTTCCCTCAGAAGGGTAGGCACTCTAGTGGCCAGTTCTTTGTCTCTAACTGTGCAAAGTAGGGTTCTAATGATTACAGAATCCTAATATTACTAAAACTGTCACCCTTCCCGATAACAATCTGTAGAGATCTGGGGCTGATCTGAGATCTCTCGTCAGTACTGCCACCATCAACCTCAGTCTCTCCAGGAATAGACTGCTGCAGAGTATCATAGCCATAAGATGACTCATCATGCCCCCAGAAGCCACAGCTAAGCCCCATTATACTGTCAAGCCAGAGTATTCAGTAGATATTTTGCCTGAAACCACACCGTGCTCGACAACCCAGAACAGACCTTAGTATATGTGGAGAAGAAAGGGCAACAGTAGAAGAGAACCTCCCAACTTTTCTAACATGGTGATATAGGCAGGAATACTATTACATGACTCCAGGGGACATAAAATAAGCCCCCAGAAGCCAGCGATGGTGCTCTGGGGTTCTGTGATCAGTGCCCCAAGCACACTGGGAATCCATATCTTATAAGCCATTCAAAAGCACTGGTTGGGATGCTTCAGTGGTTGTGAAGCACTGGTTGGGAAGATTTGCAGGTTGTCAACTCTGGCTGATATTCCATCTCGTAAATAAATTTGTTACTCTATGGCCTGTTTAAGATAGCCATATTTAGTAAATAAAATTATAGGGTGTTCAGTTAAATTTGCATTTCATAAACAATGAATAATATTTTAGTATAAATATGTCCCGTGCAGTTGTTACATATTTATAATAAAAAATTATTTATTATTTATCCGCAATTCCAATTTAACTGGGCATACTGTGTTTATCTGACAACTTTTGTCCTGGTGGTGTCATTCTGCCCACAATGGTAACAGAAAACTCACCACTCTCAGTGCCTCTCCTTGTTTTGTGGTTGGCCAGCCTCGAACATGTATTGGCAGAAAGATTATAGAGGGCCCAACAAAGAGTTTCAACCAGTGCTGTGCTGGAGCCAGATCCTACCAGCTGGTTAGAGCTGATTGTAAGCATTTTTTTCCAACCCTGTGTTCAGCAATGTCTCATTGAAATGGGCTATGGTTGGCATTTACACCAAAGAAAATAGATAAACACTGAGGATGAAAGTTGTGTCTATCTTTCAACCTCCTAAGCCCCCGGACAGTTGGTTGATTTAATTTATGCACTTTTGACTGTGATCAATCTGCTTTAACCACAAACTGTCATATTCTTAGTGTGGGAAAATCATGAAACCCAGTTTTTTCCCCTTTACAAAAGGTGAATGAGAAATACCATTGCCACCAGAGGTCACTATTAACCTCCTGAATCCAAAAGCACCCAAGCTACAAAAGTAATCTCTTGTCACACAGAATCAGGAAAGGCATTTTTTTGTACCGTGAAGTAGATAACTTAAAATTCACTCTACATTTTTAATTAATCTCTATGAAGTTTCCATAGAACACGAAATAGTTAAAGAACCAGTTGTAGATATTAGTTAGTATTACTTTTCTACTGACTGTCAGGTACATGAACTTAATCATTATAGTCTCCTACCTTCAATGCTATTAAATAAAGAAAGAATATTAAGAGATGGAGGAAACTGTACTTCATTAAGCTTTAACTTTAATACACAGTCTCAGAGATAGAGTGAGTAGATAGAACTAATGAGGAGGCTTCAGTAGAAGTAAAACACCTTGAGGACTGCTTGATCAATGAGAGGCGAAGATTCATAGAATTTACTATGAGTTATAGCTCCACTTAAAACTAGCTCTGTCCTACTTATGTATTCTTGAATATTTATTATTTAACAAAACTAAAAGTATTACTGGGAATTGTCTATTAGTTGTGTGAAATAAATAAAATATGACTATTTTCTGAGTCTGATGAAAGAATTATACATGTATTTTCAAATAGTAAATAGTGTACTAGAGGTTTCAATGAGGTACTACGAGAACTCAAAAATACGGTGAGCATTGTATCGTTTCTTTTTTCTCATAAATTTGTTGGCTGATTTATAGTCTGTCACCTTGGCGTGAAAAAGAAGCTTACATTATATTGGGGGAAAGTATTAAAAAGTAAAGAAGTAAATAAAATTTAAAATAATTTCAAATCATCCCAAGCACTACAAAGAAACTGACATGGAGTATGAAATGCAGGTGGGTAGGGGCGCAGGTAAAATTGGCAGGTCAGATAAGGCCCCTCCTGGGAGTAAACTGACATGAATTCTGAAGAAATTAGTTCTATAAAGATCTGAAGGATGAACATTTAAGGCAGAATATTAGAAATTTAAAAAGCCCTGAGCTAGGAACTCAGGGAATATTACAGAAATAAGAATTAATGGCCTTAATGAAATAGTTAAAATATACAATTTGTTGGTAAGCATGTCTGAAGGAATACCCTTACAAATACAATGGGTATACCCATTTAATTAACCCTCTGCAATGTGAATTGGCTGGATGACTTTGTTGCTAGGTACAGTCAATCTCCTGCAAACTCTGGGAAGAGAACATGCACGTACCTCAGAAAGAAAAGGTAGAACAGGAGAGCAGCCTGCTCCAAAGCATGCTCGCCATTACATCTTGTGTCAGAAGACTTACTCCTCTTCAAACAACATGGGACCTTTAAAACCATCAACTTGTGCCTAGCAACTCTAGAAGTCTGTCTAACGTGGTACTGCAACTAAAGTTACACTAAAGTTAGAGTGACACTAAAGTTAGAAAAGGAATTTTTTCAATATTTCATGTTATGAAAGATTTCTAATTTTTGAAATCATTGCAAGTATAATTATATAAATCTATACATGATAGAGAACTTTTTAAGACACCCAAAGGATAAACTTAAACTTAGCAATCATGTGCAAGTAGCTTTTAAAATTATTTTCAAAAGGTATATACAACTAAGTATAATAAATTAATAATAAATTGTTCACTAGATTTAAAAAAACTGAAGAGAAATTTTTTTAAGAGGATAGCTAAGTGGAAGGCCAGGAGAGGGAGGGAGCAATTGGGGGAACCATAAAATGAACAACATAGATGTCTAACCAATGTACTGTATACTTGAAACTAATTTAAATAAATAAACTTATTTTTTTAAAAAAAGAGGATACAATAGAATTTTAAAAATTGAGTCCTACCTTCTGGAAACAAACTTTGTCCTTATATAAGACTACATTTTGTCTATATGAGGCTACTCATTCTGTCTCTCCATGTCCTTGATGGCTAGAATGTAGGCACAAGAGACAGAAGCTTCACTGAATGTGTACACCTGGAAAGCAAAGATTGGGGGTAATTGTAGGGTGTGAGTATCTTTTTCCTGTAGATGTGTGGGGATAAATTGACTAAATAATTCCTCTGTTTTATTCATTTGTTTATTCACTTTTGGAATCAAATTGACATAGGCTTGAATTTTCTTTCCTTTACATATTTTCTATGTAGCCTTATACAAGTTATTTAACTGTTTAAAATTTAATGTCTCCCTACATTATTTAATGGTCATTGAGATTAAATAAGAATGTGCATAAAGTACTTAACACAATGCCGTGGGCCATTGCTCTGAGTAAATGATGGATTGCTGCTGTTGTTTTTATTATTCATTTACTAATGAAAAACGATTTATTAACTATATTTATAAGTATGAGAACTGTGTTAGATTCTGAGGATAAGTACAACACATAATATAGTTTATTTGTATAATATAGTAGATACATGTGTCTAACATATTGTCTAATTTATTACACACACATTCATATATGATGACAAATTAGGTGCTGTGTAGAGTATATATAAATAACTATAATAATGATATCTATCATGATGAAACCAAGGCCCAAAGAGAGTACTGACTTTTCCAAGGTGGCATGGCTCATAGCAGAGCCAGAGTTTGATGGCAATTCTGCCCAATCCAGCACTGTTTTTTAAATGACCAACACCAAAGTGCCTGTCTCATTTGGCACAATAAAGACTGGTTGGCTCCTGATGGGTTGACTGTTGATGGGTGATAGGCTTAAAGATTAATATCCAGAGGTCTTCCTTCCCTTGTGAAACATACCATGTACATGTACAGATTCAGTAAAATTGGTATGCTAAAACAAAACAAAACAAAAAAACAAAGAGTACTGTCCTTTAAGTTCGTTTTGAAAAAAAAAAAAAAAGCATATGGTTATCAGATGGAGAGCAAAAAGGGAAGATTGGGAGAATTAGTAGCAGAAGGGGAAGTTAGCATGTTGTTTCCATCAGAAGTGGAAAATAAAAAGCCTAATTCTGGTAGTGGCAATAGCAGACAATGTTGAATTAAAATCTTTTTAACTAAAGAAAAACAGAGGACTTAACATTTTAAAATCAGTTGTAAAGGACACTTTTGTTAAGGACCTTGTAGGTAAGCACACAATAAATCTCACAACAAAAGACAAGCTCATTCTATTCAGTAAAAGTAGAGAAAGAGGTTTTGTATTTTTTTTTTAAATTAGAATTTATTCAACTCAATGGTTAATAAGGACAGATATAGACTGTATATTTTGTCCATTCTTACCACGTGCCTTTTGTTGTTGGTTAGGCTTGCAAAATAAGGATTTCATGACTGGTAGGTCAATGTAACATGTCATATACCTTTATATTCTGAATACTAATAGGTTATATAAAAATTTGTGGGAAAAATGTGTTGGTACTCCTGGTAAAAGGTGTCATATGGTTTGTTCAAACAAGTGTCTATGATTGTTGTGCTAAAGCAGACACAGTGTGAAATATTTTGAGTCAGAAACATATTCACCGTTTCTGTAACCACTCAATCTATCACACAATTACTTGATTCCTACCCGGGTGGGAATATATGGTCAACTACTTTGATGCTGCCTATTTTTATATCCCTTTTGATTTTTCTGGAAACAACTTGAAAATACCAAGTCTTGGTTGTTGCTACTTTCTGGTTTCCTCCTTAGACAAGAAATATTGCCAGAACATATTACTATAGCATCCCAAATGTGCCCACTAGAATTCAAATTTTCTAATTATAGCTAAGTTCTCATTTCTTTCTGCTTAATGTTAGCCTATTTTCCAAATTCATTCTTGCCAGTTTTGTCTACTGAACTCAGGCACCTGATTTCTCTTCCCAATTCTACTCCATTGTTACTGCTCTTACTTTATTGTTTTATTCACCAGAAACTTTTCCGAATGTGTTTCACTGTAAACCACTTCCTCTCTAATGACTTATAGTTTGGTTTTCACTTATTTCATAGTAAGTGGAGGGCAGCATAATATAGAAACAGGATGTAGATGTTAATTACAGTTCCACCCTTTCTAGATCTAAGTTACCTCACATGTGGAATAGCAATAGTGAAAATGCACTGCACAGTTTTGTTGTGAGAGTGAGATCAGATATAGCATATAAAGAATCTATCATATGCCTGGTAAAAAAACAAGGTGCAGAATAAATATCCAATTCTTGACTTTCTTTTCTACTTGTTAATGTTACAGGTCTTGCTTCTCTTCTTAGTCTAACCATTTCTTCTATGTCTCCTTTGAGGGTGCCTCCTCTCACTTGAATGCTTTGATTTTAGCCTTCTTCTCTTCATTGTTTTTTATAATAATTATATTCATAACAAAAATTTGAAGCATCGTTTTATGCATATTTTCTCAACTATATATTTGATTTAGCAAACCTTGGATTTGAAAGTAGCCTTATTGATCATCTTATTAAACTTCTTTATTAAGACCCAAGTCTCAGAGAGATTAAGTTGCTTTTCTAGGAATTAACAGAACCTCTATCTCCTGACTTTTGAACAATTAATCTGCCAGTTCTTTCTTCAAAGCTTCAGTGTTTCATTTTGAATCACTTGACCGCCTCATAAAAATCTTGTATTTCTCGTAATAATCAAAGTGTTTTATACTTCTCATTTCAGGATCTCCAATTTTCACTTGAGGTGACCGATGCTCAGTAAATTTAAATGATTCTTCAGCTTGTATAACTAGTTGTGACAGGGCAAGGATGAGATGCAAGTCTTGTCTTTTGTCTCCCAAAAGCTCTGACACTTTATTTGTAAGAAATCTGGCTTAAGAATCCAGGTTCACATTGATCATGCCAGGTTTAGTCACTGTTTACAATGCTGAGAAGGTAATTTCTGCATCCCGCCCTGTCCAGCTATAAATTTAAGACATTATAGCAAAATCACATGTAAAATATTATTAAAATATTTTAAGAGGCATAGGATTATAATCCATTATTCACTACATACACACACATACACACACACATACACATGCACACACACTTAAAGTGACCAAGATACACACACACACACACACACACACACATATTTTTTTTTCTTTTGTTTGGATTCTGTTGCAGACAATGCAACCAATGAGAAATTTTTTCAGGGATAATTGAACTACGCAATTCCCAGACACTTTCAGATAGCTCTCAGATATATCTTAATGTGAAGCAGTGACAAAGATACCTTTACTCAGGTTATAAGCTGTTACTAATAAGACATAGCTAATCATGGGGAGTACCGTGGGATGTTTTGCAATGAGGTGATTGTACAAATTACAAGTAGTAAAACCTGGTTACATTGTGATAGAATAAGCAGTTTCATTATTTTTTTCCAATCACTATACACAGTGGGAACATAACATTCATTAACATCATGTTCTCCAAATACACCTGCTGTTATTTTTAAGATGGAAGCTTAAAGTCATTTTCTTTGAAAACATCTTTCTTCTCCATAAACTGAAGTTGTGCAATATATTTTTCATCATTTATATTTCAATAAATATAATAAAATATTATGTAACTTCAAATTAGTTTCTCAAATAAATTATTTACACATATCTGCATGTATGTATAATATATAAATATTACTAGAATTATAATATCAATATAATTTACATATACATTAATGACATCCATTATATATATTTTATTAATAATTGTCAATTAACTATTTTATTATTAATATATATTTAATATATAATTTTATAATTCATTATTCTATATTAACCAATGCACTTAGGAGTTATATAATCTGACTCAATATAATCAAATCATTCACATCAGTAAAATTATTCTAACATATATTATGTAATATGCCAAGAAAGTAATAGCATCTAGGTCCAAATATTAACTACACATGACTGCCAATGAAGTAAACGTGATATTAAGCTACTTTAATAAATGCTTCCCAAGTTTTAAATAAAGCAGACAGTAGTCCCAATATACACAACATATGAATCACATATGGGTGATCGTTGGCTACAGACACCACATTTTAGAAGAAACATTGGTAAACTGTAATGATTACAGAGGAAAATAATAAAGATGTAAAAAGTTTTCTCATTAGAAATGGTAGATGGAATGGTAGATATTAAGGCTAAGGAAAATAATGCTGAGGTTAGTGGGAAATGAAGAGGAAGAGTTGAGAGTTTGATGAATATAGAAAGCTTCAGAGGCATGAAATATGTAACATAAAAGAGAAATTAGCCTTATTTTTATATAACCAGAAGACAGATTAAGATCATGGAAGTTGGCGGGTCACTTTAGGGAGTCAGATTTTAGCTCAATCAAAGAAAGAAATTTCTAACAATTAGTAAAGCTTAAAAAGTGAATAGACTGCCATGATCTGTTAAATTTTTTCTTGTCGACTGTTTTTTAGACAGACTTCATACAACAAGGATTTGTATGCTTGAGGGAGCCAACATGCACTCGGTCTAAGTGTAACATACTTTTAAATAAGGTGCCTAAAACTGTCATAATCCTAATACAATGTATTTAAAAATGAAAGAGGATGCTAAAGATAAGTAGTTTGGGACAACAGTTCTAATAAGCAGCTCGATAATCTAAGGCAAATCAATGATTCCATGATCCCTCAAAGATTCCATGAATCATGGAATTCATAATCTTGGTGATGATGTGATGATGATGATGATGATGATGATGATGATGATGATGATAGAAATCACTTAAATAGTATTTCCAAGAGGCAATATTTTAAGTTATTTATATGTGAAGTGAGAGATATTATTTTTTATACTTTTTAGAGAAGTATAATTGCAGTGTAGTTTCCTAAATTGATTTAAGATCTTACAAGTGGTAAAAGATAAATACAACTGGTTAGAGGTAAAGAAAGAATTTCTATTCAGACAATCTATTTCTAGAACTCATGGACTTTGCTGAAAATATATACTGTACTATACTACCTCAGTAGCTACATGTTTTAAACTTTATTTTAAAATAATTATAGATTCACATGAAGTTACAAATATAGCATAGAGAGGTCTCATGTTCTCTTCTTCCAATTTTCCCCAGTGGTTGCATCTTATATAACATCAAATCCAGGAAACTGACATTGGTCCAGGGCATGTGTCTAGTTTTTATACTATTTCATCACATGTAGATTAATGTAACCACCACAGCAACCAAGATACAGCTCTAGTGCATCACCACAAAGAGCTCCCTCATGGTTACTGCTTGATAGTCACACCTACTCTCCTTCCCCTCACCATCCCTACCACCTGGCAACTACTAGCCTGGTTTTCATTTCTATAATTTTGTTATTTCAGGAATATTTTATAAAATAATCATACATTAGGTGATCTTTTCTAATGGATGTTTTTCACTCAGCGTAATGACAAATAGATTTAATAAGGAAATTTAAACAAGTCAATTATACAATTTCTATGGACAAGATTTCATTTGATTTTTATAATAAATCATTTGTTTAAATACAATTTTTATAAGTAACATAATGCAGAAAACATGAGAATTGATAACTTTTTTTTTCCCAGGATAAATATATTAAGAATATTGAATAACAAAAAACATTTAAATTGGGTTAACTAAATAAGAATTGGTATTTTTATCGAACTTGTTATGATTATCTTATGATGATTAGCTGTTTATTTTATGTAACATCTTAAATGATCTGTTTTTTTTTGCCAATAAACACAGACATAACTCAGTGTGCTGATGGAAAAGAATATAATTTAGCAATCAACATTCAAATTTCTTTTAAATTACATTCTCGCACATAGGAAAATATTAAAAAGAAATTAAGCATTTTTTCCCATTAGAGTTTTAGTTAGAACCACTTCATTAAATGACAACTTCAAAGTAAATAGGCATGCAATTAGATATCTCTACTAATCACACAAGCTGGTAAAATTGTTTCCTTGATTTTTATTTCCAGTTAGCTCCACACAATAATGTTATCTATAAGATAATGCTTCTAACTGAAGAAAACAGGAAGACAAATAAGCAAACCTAATTGCCAGTAACCCTTATAATGCCTTACTGTTAATGTGTACAGCTGAAACTTATTGGATTTTGCTAACCAATGTCACTATAAAAAATTAATTAATTAACTAAAAAAAACAAAAAAAAAATTATTCTGTTACAAAACAACTTAAAAACTTAGCAACTAACAAGATGAACATGACTTGTTCTGTTTTGTTTTACTTTTCATTTCATTTTATTTCATTTATTTATTCATTTTTGATAGAAAGAAATCCTAATGCACCCTAAGCTTTCATGCACATATGTGAATATGTGAAAATCAGATGACCACCTTTGGAAAGCTGGAGCAGACTCTGGAACATGAGCATTGTTCTATAGCATTGGCACAGCACTGTACACATAACCTATGCTCAAGAGATATTTGAATTACAGAATAGAGCAAAATAAAGAAAATTGATATTTTAATTGAACTTTTCCTTTAAATCTTATAAATAAAAAAAATATTTTTTTCACTACAAAGAAGGTAATATAACATATGTATATGTGAAATGTATAAATTACTAACAGAAATTATTAAAAAAGTGTTATTTTTGAAAACTTCATTGTAGCCAATCCAGTTGCCATTTTCATAGATGTCAAATTCTCTTATTTTAATTTTTCAAAATAAAATTAAGTACCCTACCTTATATATGCAAAAATAATTATCTGAAACACATGCATAAATGCAATATAGGATAACATAAATAAAAGCACATGAAAGACCATCATAAACATATTTTCATACTCATATTTTAATATAAATAAAAAAAAAACAACCGAGAAACAAACAAAAAAGAATTGACTCTCCTTTTATGAATGAACTCACACTCAACTTTGTAAATGAATTATGTCTGTGAGCTTCATTTGATAAAATAAAATCTATCTAGCTGAAGGAAAATGTTTTTCACTTGAATTATACTAAACATTAATGCAGGCTTTCGCATTACCCTGTTAATAAACACGAACCATTTTCTCGTATGCAGTCCTAGATTGCATAGTTAAACCATATGTAGTTATTAATTTGTTAATCAACAAGTATTCATTAAGCCCTTGCTATGTATAGGCATTTGGGACATAAAAACAAATATTTTGTTTGTCCTCCAGAATACGGCTAACAGGCATACACATGAAAAATAACCCTGATATGTATAATAAGTGCTAGAAAGACAGTTCTTTTGATTTTTATCAAGAGTAAAGTTGTTATAATAAAAGTGAGAATGACAGAAAACATAATACAGTGCCCTAAGATCAAAAGTGGCCACCCTGATAATTAAGTCCAAATGCCTCATTAAACAGGTGAAGCAGAGGTTCAAAAAGTTATCATAGGTAATGAGAACATCTTGACTAGATGCCGAAATTTAAAATATCCTAACTGTTCACTTTACGAGATTGCTGAGAATAAATGAAGTATAATATAAAGTATTTGGTATATTGCAAGGTAACAATAAACATCTGGGAAGAAGTCTGTTGTAGTGGAAACAGCATGAATTTGGAGTAAAATATACTTGAGTTAAAATTTCATCTCTTCTTATTATAGCATTTAATTTATCATTGCTTGTTCTCATATAACTCCTCTTTAATACAGGGAATATCATTCAAATATTTCATGATCATTTAATTATACAGAAATTGATCATTTTAATAAAATTATTATTTGATAAATGTATATCACTATTTAATACTTGATAGATTTTTAAAGAGGAGATTTTCTGTTTGGGGGAAGATAAAAAACTCAATTAATATATTAAATTTGAGATGATATTTTTAACAATATAACTAAGAGTTAACTTGTACAGCATGAGAAAATTTGATCATTTTGTTTAGATTATCTGGTCTCAGAGTAGAAATTGACCAGAGGAAAGCCAATGATGTGTGAGCCGAATGGCTAATGTTGACATTATTAAAAATTTCATGAGAAAGATTATAGTGAAATTTGTTGATGTTCTGATGTGGTGTGACCCTTTTCTATAATTCTAAACTCTTATTATGATGCACAATACGTGTAAATTGTTTTTGTTTTATTTTAGTGGAAATTAAGTGATTGAGATTTATATTTGGATTAGAAAAAAATATATATATATAGATAGATAGATATACACACACACACGTATATACATATATGTGTATATATATATACACACACACTATATATATTCTCCAGGCCCCTGGAGATGGAGAGCATAAGCCTCTTAGAAAGTTGTATCATGTGGAGAAAATTGAACCATCACAAGAGTGTGTAGTTGAGGGTTTAAGTCAATCGTTATTGTAAGTCAAAGAACAGGAAGTCCCCAGTTGAAATATCAGTTGAATTTGATGTAAGGTTTTAATAAGATAATGAACATAATAATGACCTGGGTGTCGAGGCACATTTTGGAATGTCTGTATACAGTAATAATTTCTTTTTCTCTTTGGCCTCTGGCCTGATCATTGGCTCCCTGGCCTCTGCTAATCAAATTGGAGTTAGAATCTGATCCTAGCAGGCACACTCAAATATATATATATACACATACACATACACACACACACACACACACACACGCACACACAGACATAGCCTGATGTATGGAAAAGACAGGCAATAGAGCAAAAAAAAACCAAAAACAAAAACAAAAAGAAGCATACTAACCAAAAAGAGCACCAATTTTATTTTGATTAAAACATTGTTATATTTTCTAATGAAAAGATTTCTTTTTTGGTAATTAAGTGCATTAAGGTTTCTGCACCCAAAGTTCTAGGGACAAGGAACAAATTATTTAAGTGGTTTACTAGAAGCAATAGTGATAGACGCCACCCATTCTCTTCCATTCTTTTGTTCCTATTCCTTTATGCTGGGTTTGAAAGAAAGAACTCCATTCATTGTTTATAGGATGAAAATAATGTTTAAAGTTTATTTGTCATCCTGTATGACAGCACCCCAAACTCACAAGTATTCTCCCACCTGGTCCCATGACTGAGTCTTTAATAGTCATGGCAGTCTTTAACAGAGACTTTTGACATTCTATAAGGCAAGTAATTTCAGGATGATAAGATATATGGTAGAACTGGGAAGTTCATTTGCCTCACTTATTTTGCAGAAAAATGAGTTCTTCAGAAAGAAACAATGTTGTATGGGCTACCATAATCATGAATAAGGGGATGGATGGTGGTCTGAAAGAAGGATTATGGACAATCTCTATGAATGACAAATGTGAAAGCAAAATCTTACCCTCTTCCTGGTGTAAGGATTCCAGCATAATCACCTTGCCTATAGGTGGCTAGCCAGTCAATTAGAGGATAAAACCATATTAGAAACTTAGCCTTAACTTCTATTGTTTCAGATTAAGAATACATCAGAAGTAGTCAGATCAGACTTTTTAAGGGGACTATCAAATTGTTGAGCCTATGTGTAACTTTAATAATCTTACAATGGGTACTTTTTTTTCCCCATAAACTGTGGGAAGAGGCTGAGTGATATAGTTAGAACTAATTGTATTGTCTGCATGATTATTAACCCTTTTCTCTGTAATAGGTGACTTTGGTGAGCATTGATAAATCTAGAAACTTGTGGATATATTCTATTTCTGGGGAAAAGGCACTGACAATATGATTAAGTTAAAAACCTTGATTTGGGAAGATTATTCTGGATTATCCAGGTGAGCCCAATCTAATCACATGGATTCTGAAGAGCAGAGAAACTTTCCCAGCCGTTGTAAGAGAGGGGATATGACTAAGAAAAAACAGAAAGTTGCAGTATCGTTGGATTTGAAAACAGAAAAACAGGGTCTCAAGACAAGGAATGTGGGTGGCCTCTAATAGCTGCAAAGGCAAGGAAATGGATTCTTTTCCAGATATGTCAGAAAAAAAAATGCAGCCCTGCCAACCTATGTTAGATTTCTGACTTACAGAACCATAAGATAATACATTTTTATTATTTTATGTCACTAAGTTTGCGATAATTTGTTACCACAATAGAAATAGAAAACCAATACAGAACCAGAGAACGAGAAAGCCCTGAAACTGGTAGCTACAATGTAAGCTGCTTTTTTGCTTGAGCTTTATGACTCCCACAGATTCAACAGTGCTCCAAGGTATCTGCAGAGGGCCATTATTGTGCCTAATAACAAACTGTCCATTGAGTGCTTCAAGGAAGCATATGATACGTAGCACACATTGCCTTCAAAATCTAAAGCTCACTAAGCATTGTCTTTTTCTGAATTATAGAGATACAAGGTGATGTAACTTGTCTTTCACTTTGGAGTTAGTATCTGGGAGTCCCTCAGTTCTACTGAACTCTTAGAACCTCATGAAGATGACAAGTTTCTAAATTTTCATGAAGCTCTTCTGGCCTGCATGTGTCTTGAAGTATTTGTTGCTTCCTATCTGCCAGGTCTGATCAGGATGAAGTCATGAATGCCATGAGCCAGTATAATGTCCTGTGAGATGACGCCATGAGTACTAAATTATGACAAACGTTCAGAAACTTGAAATATTTCTGAAGTAAAAAAAAGTTTTACCACTGGCTTTACCAGATGATGTTTAATAACTATAATTGAGGCAAGGGGGCACCTGCTAGATCAAAATCTGTATACTTAATAAGAATGGATATGTTAATTTGTTCTAGTATACAGATCATACCTGAAATATTAACTGAAATTAATATCATCACCCACTTTAGTTTCCTGCTATTTTCTATGACCTATTTTTATATAGTAAAGGGGCAAATATATAAGAATATTACCTTTAAAAATTTGATCTTCAGTTTAAAAACAATGCAATTCGGACTATTGTGGTAGATGCGACCAAGAATATGATTCTAGAATTATTTATTCTTATCAAAATTATAAAAACCTGAATTCAATACCACCTTTAAATACTTGGAAGAGACAACTTGAGGTCCAGCTCTGATGGATTCACACTAAATATACTGGTGGACCATACAGGCATTTTGAATCCCCAAGAATTGGTGTCAGCTTCAATTCAGTATCTTATAATTTCCCTCAAAGTTTCGGTATTTTCCTCTCCTCTATGCACAGTGACCCTGGCAAATATCCACAAGTCCCTTTGGGAAAGACTAGGAGAATAATTTATAATAAACTTTAGAATATTCTCAGGGCCTTTCATTTAAGGGGCTTCAGGTATGTGAACAGGCTGAAGTCTAGGATTTCAGTGAGAGGATGAGAAGTTCCATTTTAATAATTCAGATTACGTGTCTATTTACAAGGCTTAGAACTTTTGAGTCAACACATCATTTAATAGTTTAGTAGATTGTTCATAATTGTTTGCTTATTGTCAAAGATCTCCATGTGTGAAAACATTCTGAGTGCCAAGCCAGTCCTATGATCCATTTTGGTAGTCTAGGCAACCTTGTCTCCGGTATTTAAATGTGGCTATTCTTGGACCACTTTCTTAATAAAATCAGAGAGCCTATTCTAATAGTATCATATCAGAGTTCTATCCATACAAAAGCAAGTACAGAAGTTTACCTAGATGTTCTCTATTGATGCTTTTCTCTGGTAATATCTTGGTGAAAACAGCCTAGGAACCAGTCTAAGAATAGATCCACTCTAACATTCTCTCCTCCCAAAACCTTGAGATCCTTTCATTTGCAAATAATGATATATTTTTGACATTTGAACTTTCATATAGGACACTGATGAATTGAGATTTCAGTCAACCACCTGAGGAGTTGTTGGAGCCTCTTCTACTCATTGAATTAATTCAGTGGATACTTAATCCAAACCAGTGATAAATATCTTCTTCCCTGGTCATTTCTAACTATATCCCCTCATAATTTTGTTGATAAAAGTTAGCAAAATTCTGTGGTTCTTTTGGAGTATAATGTGTTTCCTCATGATCAGACCATATATATTTAACCCTGGGACATATTCTAATTGCGGTTCTGGAGAAAATGAGAGGCGATGAGTAGATCTTGAAATTGATCACTCTTTGTAAGAAAACTGCTTCAGATAAGATGAGGAAGATTTTGTTCCCTCACTTGAGGGAAAAGAGATCACTTTCTCTAGGAAGCACAGTGGGACTGAAAGTCTCAAGTTTGTCAGATTCTTCTAAGTTAACAGAAATTTTCTCTATGCAATTCTCTGGGCCTGATTTTTTAAGCACTAACATTTTCAAATTAGAGTTCTGTTAATGCTCTGAATTCAAATTATGTTGTAATTTTTCGAACCCACAGAATTAAATTTTCAAACCCTGTTTTTTGCCTATATTGGTCATTTTATTTCTTTTAGACAAGAAATTACTCAAGATTAATCATTGAAACACTATAGTTCTTTGCTTACACCTTGAACAGAGAATTTAAAGCCCTGTACTCATCATTTTTTTATGTTACTTTTTAATGTAACCAGAAGTAACTAGTCCACTTAGAGCATTTGCAATCATCACTTATACTCTAATGGCCACTTTGTCTAAATGATCTGTATGTCCAACATTCCATTTTTCCTAGAGATGAAGTCATCACTACCTTCAAACCCAATAAGAACAGATAATTATTCCCAGATTCCCATTTTTGAGGGACTGTTCTTGGAACTACTTCTGGGCAAAGAAAACTACTATATCAGTCAGAACGTAGTCAGAAAAAGAGAAATCAATCTATAGATTTCAAAAGAAAGATTTAATACAAAGTTAACTGCTTATAGTATTGTTGGAGAGGATAGAAGAATAAATGTAAGCATTGAGGAGGCTGTCTAGAAATTATAAAACTGCAAGAAGTTGATGTTGAAATTGTATCTGTGAAGTAAGTCACTGACAGTGAACTTTGGATTTTAAGAAGCTGCATAAAACCATTGCCACCACTCCAAGCAGTCTTGACTGCCAGCACCATACTGAAGGAAAAATGAATTTTAACTCTTTTCTTCTTCTAAATCTTGCATGACAGAAGTACATGAGGATAACACTGTGTACCAAAAGATAATAACCAGCACATGCCCTTGTCAGGGCTTCCCACGTCCAATCACTATCATCTCATTCTTATATTTTTGCTGTAGCCTTTTAGTGAAACTTTCTCTAGACCATCCATAACTCATTTCCACAAAGCAGCCAAAACTCCACCTTTTCTCCTTATTTGGAACCCTCAAATTACCTTTTATCGCAGTTAGAATAAAAGCCAAACATTTGTGATGGCTTACAAAGCCAGATATATCTTACTTTGGCCCGTGTCTCTGCTCTTGATAATTACTACTTTCTGCCTCACTGCCTATACTTCTCACTCACCAAAGATAGTTTCCTGTGTTTCTCACCAGAGCTTGTCCCTGACAATTGTTTGCATATGCCATTCCTTCACCTTGGAATGATCTTTTCTCATATATCCCTTTTTTTGACTATTGTTCATTATTTGGTTTTCAAATGGAAGATCACAGGGGATAAAAGATAATGACGAGGAGGAAGAGAAAGAAGAGAATGAGTTGGAAAGAGAAATTTGAAGACTATAAAATAAACAAAATTATCAGACAACACAAGCAGACTATTATCATTTGCTCTTAGCAGCAAAAGATATATAAACTCTAGAACTGTAGATTGTTTGATGGGTCTATAGTATAGTTCAGCATTTCTCAAGTCTGTTTCTTCTATGCTTTTTCTGGAAAAAAGATTTCTGTTCCTCACTTCTGTTCTATTGTAGTTGGAACCCTGGCATCTGCTTTTAAATAAGCTATTGAGATGATTCTTATGTAGGCTAACTATGTACTTTTTTGTATTTTACTTATTTTTGTGTTTTATAATTTTTGGAACCACTGGATTAAAAATTATACCAGTATTTATGTAAGAAAAAATACTTCCTAAGAAAAAAATAAATGCCAGCCTATTACAAAAAATAACCCATGAGTATACTATATTTGCTCATTAGTGAAAATTTAAGCATATTTTATTTTAAGGCCTTAAAGGAAGAATATATTATCTAAACAGAAACTATTGGTAATTGAATAAATTGTACCTTGCTTACAGACTTGGAAACTATTTAGCACCCTGTAACTGCCCAAATGTTTGATGGTTTATAGCTTATTTTCTTCTTTCGATAGAGCTTCCATCTCATTTACAAAAGCAAAAAACAGCTATAACTTTAGATAAAAATGCATTGCAACTCTCACAAGTCTTTTTACAAGGCTCAAAGTAGTCAAGACTGTAATCCGGAAATCGAGAGTTCCTTTGAGGTTTTAGCCCTTCAGTAAAGGGTAGATGTTAATCTCTTATTCTCCATCACATGATGAAAGTTCCAAGGATATTTTCTGGACTTTGATGTACTCACTCCAAACATCGCTGAAGGCAAAACTGAAGCTGTCCTACTTCGAGCACATTCTGAGAACGCAGGGTTCTTTGAAAAAAGGCAATAATGATGGTGAAAAAAATAGAAGGCAGCAGGAAAAGAAAAAGACAAAATATGAGATGGATTGACTCCATAAAAGAAGCCAGAGGCATGAATCTGTAGGAGCTAAGCTGGGCTATTGAGAACAGGATATTGTGGACGTCATTCATTCATAAGGTCGCCAAGTGTTAGAGCCAACTCAACAGCATGTAACACACACACACACACACACACACACACACACACACAGACACACACACAGATACACACACACCAAAAAGGATGATGGGACTGATGAGACAAAAATAAATAAATGTTCTGGTCCTAGGCATTCTGCTCTCTCCATGAATATACCACCAGGAACTCATTTGTACCCTCTGGCCTTGAGTCTGGTAAATTTTTATTTAATTCTTAAAATAAATAATTTGAATACAGATCACACTTTAGACTCCAAGAAATTCATATTTCTCACAAATATTTCTGAGAATCCCTGGAGATTATGCTTATATATTTTGGTGGTTACTTGTTGGGTCTTATGCCAAATTCTGGGTTTTGGCTGGCTTCTTCTTGATCATTCTGGCCACCTCTTTCCTCTTCCACATATTCCTTTAGCCTTTCTGGTTAGCTTTACCTCAAAATGTAAATTTAGACTTTATTCCCCAAAGTAGGGATAAGAGACACCATTACTAAGTTAGTAGTTAATAAATCTGTATTAACACTTTGGGGAGAATTAAGGTTAAATACATTTTAGCATAGAATAGAAAATTGTTCTTTCTAAGCTTATTAATCACACACTGTCTCGGGGAAAGTTTAAATAATAGCCATATCTTTCCTTTGGACTTAATCTTTACCTATGCTGTTGGGACCTAGTCTCTCTTTTCAAAATGTTTTCTCCCAGTTATTTCTCTCTACTCTCTATCCCCGACTACTCCCTCTCTTTCCAACTTTCATAACTTGAAAAGTAGCCCAGCAAAACTGAAAACAAAACAAAACAAAACAAACGCCAGCAACCACGCCCTGCCCCTCAACACACAATTACTTTCTCTTTGGTTACCTGTTCAAAGCTAAAATTATTTTAAAATAATCTCTCTACACCAACAAGAGCAAATATTAACTTTGTTACAAAAAAACAGTTAATTATGTTTCTCTATATTTTCTCATTTAAACTCTTCCCTATGTCTTGCCTTTCAAAATGAAAAAAATAAAAAATAAAAGGTTATTTTTTCAAAGAAAAAACAAAAACAAAACATTTTCTACCTAAAGGAATTATTCTCTGAGCCTTTTGCTGAGTGGCTGCAGGTTCAGCTCTGGTGCCACACATGAATCTGCATAAACAAGGTGAACACCCCTTGCCCCATCCTGGTGACCTTCTGAGACCCAACTTCACCCAAGGCTTTTTCATTAGCTGAGCCTTATAGGAATTAGGAAGCAGGCCTTGGGGTACTCTGAGCCTTTTGCTGAGCTGCTGCAGGCCTGGTAAATGGTAGCAGCTAAGCTTGGATGGCAGCTTGGCCACTGTCACAAGCCTTCAGGTCCACCACAGGCAGTGACCAATCGTGGATTGCTTTGTAGCTTCTACTTAGTAGTGCTGGGTCTGTCACAAACAGCTGCTGAACTTGGTTAACATGGGAGACACTTCCAAGAGAACCCAAAACCAACACACTCAGAGGCCAGCTTCAGACCACAAAAAAAAGCAACATAGGATTAGCCCAATGACAGCACACCCAAAAGGTGGTCTCAGTAAGCACGAGAGCCCATTTGGGCAAATCTCATTCCATGGAGTCACCCTGTCCCCCCAACAGCAGCTCGTACATTCTGGTCATAGCCAATCCTCACAGTTAGTCGGCCTTAAAGTCATTCCCACCCATCGATGTGTCAACAGTAACAAAGACTCAACTACAACAAAAGGGCACATACGAATGACAAAAAGGATATTTCTGGAGCACCAGGTGCAGATGGTCAAGGAGACTGTGCCACTGGGCCCCACTGGGGACCTACTGCATAAGGTCATCCAACCAGGACTGGTAGATGTAGCAGATACACCTAATACATAGAAACAAACACAGAGAGGCAGTCAAAATGAGAAAACAAAAAAGCATATCCCAAATGAAAGAACAGGAGAGAACTCTAGAAAAATAACTAATCAAAAAGGATGCAAGATACAGAGTTCAAAATACTTATAAAGATGGTCTAGGAACTTAGTGAGAACTTAAACAGAGAGATAATAAGCATAAAAAGGGACACAGAAACCATAAAAAAGAACCAACCAGAAATGAAGACTATATTAACAGGAATGAAGAATACACTAGTAGGAATCAACAGCAGAAAAGATTAAGCAGAAGATCAAATCAGTTATTTGGAAGACAAAGTAGGAGAAAACACCCAATGGGTACTGAAAAAAAGAAAAAAAAAAGAATTAGAAAAATGAAAGTAGTCTAAGGGACCTCTGGGACAATATAATTACAATATTCGCATCATAGGGGTACTGGAAGGAAGAGAGAGACAGAAAGCAAGAGATTGAGATCCTATTTGAAGAAATAATACTGAAAATTTTCTACCAAAAGAAATAGACATAAAAGTCCAGGAACATAGAGAGTCCCAAACAGGGTGAATCCAAAGAGGGCCACACCGAGACACATCATAATAAAAATGTCAAAGGTTAAAGACGAAGAGAGAATCCTAAAAACATCAAGAGAAAGGCAACTAGTTACTTACAAAAGAGCTCCCATGAAATTTGGAGCTGATTTCTCAACAGAAACTTTGCAGGTCACAGAGGCTGACAAAATATTCAAAGGGATGAAAAGCAAGGATCTACAACTAAGATTATTCTACCCAGTGAGGCTGTTATTTAAAATTGACGAAGAGATAAAGATCTTCCCAGATAAAAAAAAGCTAAAGTTCAATACCACCAAACCAATATTACAAGAAATGATAAAAGGACTTTTTAAAAAGGTGAGAAGAAAAGCACATAAATATGAACAATAAAGTAGCAATAATTATGTACTTATCTGTAATCACTTTAAATGTAAATAAATTAAATATTCCATTAAAGAACACAAGGCAGTTGAATGAATAAGAAAACAAGACATATGCATAAACTGTCCACAGGAGACCACTTGGATCAAAAGAAACACACGGACTAAAAGTGAAAGGATGGAAAAAGATACTTCATGCAAATGGGAAAAAAAAAGCTGGGGTAGCAATATTTATATTAGACTAGACATTAAAAAAAAGGCTATAATGAGACAAAGAAAGACATTACAAAATGATAAAGGAATTAATCCAACCAGAGGATATAAACCTAGTAAAAATGTATGCACCCAACATAGAACCACCTAAATATATAAAGCAAATGTTGACAAATGTAAAGAGAAAGAGATTGATAGTAATACAGTCATAGGAGAAGGCTTTAAGACCCCATTGACAGCAATGGACAGATTTTCCAGACAGAAACTCAACAAGGAAAGAGTAACCTGAAATGACACACTAGACCAGATGGATTTAATTGATATATTTTTAGAGCATTGCATCCCATAGCAACAGAATATACATTCTTCTCAAGTGTACATGGAACATTTTCCAAGATAAACCACATGTTAGGACACAAAACAAGTCTCAATAGATTTAAGAAGATTGAAATCATATCAAGTGTCTTCTCCAAACACAATGGTATGAAACCAGAAATAAGTTACATGAAAAAATGGAAAAACACAAAAACATATGGAGACTAAATACTACCAAAACATGAATGGGTTAACAATGAAACTGAGGAATAAATTAAAAGGTACTTTGCGACAAATGAAAACAAAAACACAATGACCCAAAATCTATGGGACACAACAAAAGCGACCCTAAGAAGAAAATTCATAACAATATAGGCCTACCTCAAGAATCAGGAAAAATCTCGAACAATCTAACCTTATACTTAAAGAAACTAGGACAAGCCCAAAGCAAATAGAAGAAAGGAAATTTAATTATCTTTGAAAAGATAAATGAAATTGATAAAACTTTAACCAGACTCATCAAGAAAAAAAGAGAGGTCCCAAATAAATAAAATCAGAAATGAGAGAGAAGTGACAACTGATACCACAGAAAAACAAAAGGTCATAAGAAAATACTACTAACAATTATATACCAACAAATTAAACAGGAAGAAATAAGTTCCTAGAAAACTACAATTTTCCAAGACTGATTTAAGAAAAACAGAAACTCAGAACAGATTGATTACTATGAAGAAAATCAAATCAGTAATCAGAAAACAAAAATCCTATGGTGCCTCGTTTCACAGGTGAATTTTTCCGAACATTCAAAGAAGCATTAATACCTATACTTTTTGAACTATTTCTAAAATTTCAAGAGGAGAGAAGGCTCCCAAGCTCATATTACAAGCCCACCATTGCCCCAATTCCAAAACCAGACAGAAACATTACAAGAAAATTATAGGCTGATATTCCTGATGAACACAGATGTAAAAATTCTCAACAAAATATTAGCGAACCAAATTTAGCAATACATTAAATAATGATACATTATGAGCAAATGTAATTTAATTTCTGGGATGCAAGTTTGGTTAAATATCTGCAAATCAACCAACATGATACATCACATAACAAAATGAAAGATAAAAATTATATGATTATATCAATAGATACAGAAAAAGATTTTTATGAAATTCAACATCCATTTATGGAAAGAAAACTCTCAGAGAAGTGGGAATAGAGAAAGCATATCTCAACATAATAAAGCCACATGACAAACCCACAGCTTATATTATACTCAATGGTGAAAAAGTAAGAGTGTTTTTTTAAAATAAGAAATAAGACAAAGTTGTTCACTTTTATCACTTTTATTCAATATAGTATTTTAAGTCCTAGCAACAACTATTACATTATTTTAAAAAAAGGCATCCAAATTAAAATGGAAGAAGTAAAACTGTCATTATTTGCAGATGACATAAGACTACATGACAAGAACTCTAAAGATTCCACTGAAAAACCATTAGAACTGGTAAATAAATTCAATAAAGTAGCAGAATACAAAATTAATATTCAGAAATTATTGAATTTTTATACAATAATAATAAACCATCAGAGAGAGAAATTAAGAAAATAATACCACTTACTATTGCATTAAAAGGAATAAAATATCTAGGAATAAATTTAACCAGGGAGGTAAAAGACTTGTACTCAAAAAATTATAAGATATTTAAGAAATTGAAGATACAAATAAATGGAAGCATATACCGTGCTCACGGACAGGGAAAATTCACCATTAAAATATCCGTACCACCCACAGCCATCTATAGATTCAGTGCAGTTCCTAACAAAACACCAATGGCATTTTTCAGAAAACTAGAACAAATAATCTGAAAATTTATATGGAATCAAAAAAGACTCCGAATAATCGCAGCAATCCTGAGAAAGAGCAAAGTTGGAGGTGTCACACTACCTAATATCAAATTATATGACAAGCCTGTAGTAATGGAAACAACGTCATACTTGCATAAAAACTGACACATAGACCAATGGTACAGAATTGAGAGTCCAGAAATAAACTCATGCCTATATAGTCATTTAATCTATAACAAAGGAGGCAGAATATACAATGGGGTAAATATAGTTTCTTAAGTAAATGATGTTGGGAAGATTGAACAGATATATGGGGAATAAATGAACTGGACCACCTTCTAACACCGTATACAAGAATCAATTCAAAGTGGATTAAATACTTAAATGTAAGATCCTAAACCATAAATATCTAGAAGAAAACATAAGCAATAAACTCTCTGACATTGCTCATAGTAGTATTTTTTACTAATATATCTCCTTGGGCAAGGGAAAGAAGAAATAAATTTAAAAATGGAACTACATTAAACAAAAAAGATTTTGCACAGTAAAGGGAACCATCAACAAGACAAAAAGACAACCTACTCTTTTGGAGAAGATATCCACCAATGATACATTCAATAAGGGGTAAATATCCAAAATTTGTAAAGAACTCATACAACTCAATACCAAGAAAACTAATAATTCAGTTAAAAAAATGAGCAGAGGACCTAAATTTCTCCAAAGAGGACATAAAAATGGCCTATAGACATATGAAAAGATGTTCAATGTCATAAGCATCAGAGAAATGCAATTTAAAACCACAATGAAATATCACCTCACACCTGTCAGAATGTCTATCATCAATAAATCAACAAACAGTGTTGGGCAGGATGTAGCAAAAAGGGAACCCTCATGCACTGTTGTTGGGATTGCAAATTGATGCAGCCACTAAGGAAAACAGTTTAGAGATTCCTCAAAAAATTTTAAAAAAGAACTACTTTATGACTCAGCAATTATACTCCTGGGTATTGATGTGAAAAAATCCAAATCACTAATTCAAAAAGATATATGCACTCTTATCTTCACTGCAGCACTATTTTACAATAGCCAAGACATGGAAACAATGTTAATACCCATCAATAGACAATTGGATAAAGAAGATGTGGTACATGTACACCATAGAATATTACTCAGCCATAAAAAAAATAAAGTCTTACCTTTTACATCAATATGGATGGATCGAGAGGGTGTTATACTAACTAAACAAACAAATAAAACAGAAACAGATTCATAGATAGAGAAAAAATTGACAATTGCCAGACGGGAGGATATTTGAAGGGCTGCATGAAAAAGGTGAAGAAATTAAGAAGTACAAATTGGCAGTTACAAAATAGTCACAAGATGTAAACTATAGCATAAAGAATATAGTCAATAATATCTTAATAACTACATATAGTGCCAGGTGGATACTAGCCTAATTAGAGGGATAGCTTCATAAGTTACATAACTGTCTAATCACTATGTTGTACACCTGAAACTAATATAAAATAATATTGACTGCCAACTGTAATTGAAAAATTAAAAAAAATTAAAATGATATTTGTATTTCACCAATCTCTCTCTCCCTCTATCTCTCTCTGTCTCTGTCTCTCTCTGTCTCTCTCTCTCTCTGTCTCTCTCTCTGTCTCTCTGTCTCTGTCTCTGTCTCTGTCTCTGTCTCTCTGTCTCTCTCTCTCTCTCTCTCTTTCTCCCCTTTTGCAAGATCTTCACTTTTGAAGTGAAGAATACATATGTGGAAATAAAGCTTACTATCCAAATGCTGTGTATTCAAGGAGTCACATAGAGTTAGATATCAAGACCACTGGAGGTTTGCAGGTAATAACAGGAAAGGATGACTGATGGAACTATGTTTCTCAGTTGTGAATCACCCTAGATTAGGTCTGCAAGAGAGTGATTCATTTTTTTTTTGGAAACTTTTATCAGCATTCCTCTTTGAGGTTGCTTATATCTATATGACTGAAAAAAAAATAGCAAAAAATCATTATTCTGCCCAGAAAATAGCTGAGCTTTTGAGTATCACTGGTAAAGAATTTAGTTATGATTTTATTAAAACAGTTATTTGAAAGTTTCTCTTTCTAGAACAATGGGTATGTGGCCCAACCTGGATCCTATTCTCATTCCTGGCAGGTGTAAAAGGCCACCATTCGGAAGCTAGGAACAGAGGAAAAGAACTAAAAAGGCTGATTGTAATAATGGTAAGAACAGAATGTATGCAGAGAACCTAAGAAGAGAAAATATTTCTCATATTTTGAAGCATAACAAATATTTTTCTCATTTTATAACTGGAATGACATTTAAAATTAATATTTATCCTGGTAAGTAGTGTGTGTGTGCTTGTGTGTCTGTGTATAAGTCTATGTAAAGAACAATTAGATATCCTCATGGCTTGATCTCATATTTCCTTCTGATTTCTGCTCAGATGTTAACCTGGAGACCTTCTCTAACTCTCTATCTAGAATAGCTTCCTCATAGCTCTCTTTCTCCTTACTCTGCTTTAATTTCTTTCATAACCTTTAGCACTACCTGGCATAGATATGTATTATTTTTAATACTTTTATTGCTTTCTATTATTAATAATTTTTAGAGCCATATAACTTCATAAAATTGTCAGAAAAAATTTAGTCCATCTATTTTATTTTATTTTATTTTATTTTTTAATTTATTTTTTTGTGGTGATATTGGTTAATGAAATCTGATGCTTGTAAGGCATATATATATATGTATATATACATATATATATACATATATATATATTTACATTGTGTGTTCACCTCTCATAGTTAGATTTCTTTCTGTCACCACATATTTGACCCCTTTTACCCCTCCCCACTACCTTCTGGTAACCACTAGTTTACTTTCATGTCCATGAGTCTCTATTTGTCTTGTTCATTTGTCACTTTTAGGTTTATATCTCACATATAAATGATATCTTGATTTTCAGCTTTTTTCTGTCTGGCTTATTTCGCTTAGCATGGTTATCTTGTGGTCCATCTATGATGTTGCGAATGACAGTAGTTCATCTTTATGGCTGAGTAGTGTTCCATTGTATATATGTACCACAGCTTCTTTATCTAATCATCTGTCATAGGTAGTCTGTCTATTTTAAAACTGAATCAACTAGCAGATATTTCTAGATTTGAAGTGAATTAACAGATGAAGCATAAGAGTATGTGATATTTTGAAATAATTTTGTTGTTTGACACAATAATTAAGAGTCGTAAGACATAGATCTTGTCTCGAATATTTTAGTAATGTTTATTTCAGTTCTCTTATTTTCTTGGATTCATTCACTCATTTAAAAATCAAGTACTATGTATTTATTATGTACTAGAAAATATACCAGGCACTGCTATAGAGCTAAAAATAAGACAATCATGGACTGCCGAGACGTTGCTTATAACCTACCATGGCAGACAGAGGTTAACTAAGCAATTACCCAAATAAGTTTAATTGCAGTTGCACTTAGTACTCAGAAGAAGTAGAACATTCTGGTAAGTTTATGTAGGAAGATGGAATTGGTTTGTGAGTTTAGGGATAGCTTTTCTGACTAGACAAAAAGGAGGAGCTGAATCCTAAACCTTTAGTAGATAGATAGAAATAAAGCAGATTTATAGGACTGACTTTCTCAGTGTCTTAGGGATCAATCTTTTCTAGGTCCAGCAGAGTTAGGGACAAAAAAGGAGGGATTAAATTAAGGTGAATTGTTTGTAAAGTGTTTACAATTATATCTTCATATTTCCTCCTCAAAAAGCAGAAGCATAAAAATTTATTGGTTTTGGAGAGGTAAACGCAAACTCTCCACACTGGGAGATACCACATATAGTTGCAAGGACTGGATGGAGGAGTTAAGAGTATGGACTAAAAAGAAACTAGTAAAACTAACCAAAACAGATTGGAGATTGAAATCTTCAGTCCTTTCCTCTGACAGGTTCAAGAACTCTGTTAGCCAAGCTTCTACTAACTAAGCACTAATCGTGGGCAAGTGTCCTTGGGCAATCTGACAAGACCCAGAAAAAAAGGCTAAAAATAATCACTGAAAGATTTAATGTAGGCAGATCTCTCTACTGGATCCACATTGGCAAAGTCCCACCCATACGTTCAGAAATACCATTCAGCTTTAATCTCCCACTATTAAATATATTCAGTCAGCTAAGGATTATCAGACATTTGAGGAAAACCATTTTAATTAAAAATTAGTGACCAAAATAGCGGGATACAAAAATCAATGTACAAAAATCCATTGCATTCCCATATATTAATAATGAAATGTCAGAAAAAAATAAAAACAAATAATTCCACTTGCAATTTTAACAAAAAGGATAAAATATCAAGGAATAAACTTAAAGGAAGTGAAAAATCTATACACTGAAACAACAAGATATTGTTGAAAGAAACCGAGGTAGACAAAAAGAAATGGAAAGATATTCAGTGTCCATGGATTGGAAGAATCAACATATTTAAAATGGTTGTATTACCTAAAGCAATACACAGATTTAATGCAATCCTCATCAAAATCCCATCAGCATTTTTCAAATAGAACAACAACAAAAAAAAATCGGACTTATATGGTACCACAAAAGACCCTAATTAGACAAACAATCTTGAGAAAAAAAGAACATAGCTTCAAGTTGTACATGCCCTGACTTTAAATTACATTATGAAACTACAATAATCAGAAAAGTATAATATTAGGAGAAAAATAGACACACAGATCGATGGAATAGAATTCAGAGCCCAGAAATAAGCCCTATGTATCTGGGAAACAAATTTTTGACAAAGGAGGCAAAAACATTTAATGACGAAAAGAATCTTCTTTAATAAACGGTATTGGAAAAATTGAAAAGCCATGTGCAAAAGAATGAAACTGGACTGCTATTTGATACCATACACAAAAATTAACTTGAAATGGATTAAGGACTTAAATATAAGGCCTGAAACAATAAAATGCATAGAAGAAAATACAGGTACTAAATTTATAGGCCTTGGTCTCAGAGAGACTTTTGGAACCTTGACAGCAAAGGCAAGGAAAGTAAAAGCAAAAATAAATAAATGGGAGTATATCAAACTAAAAATCTTCTGCACAGTAAAAGAAAATATTAACCAAACAGAGAGGCAACCAACTGAATGGAAGAGAATATTTGCAAACAATGCCTCCATAAGGGGTTAATATTCAAATATATATATGAACTCATACAACTCAACAACAACAACAACAACAACAACAAATTAGTTAAAACATGGGCAGAGGACCTTAATGAACACATTTCCCAAGAAGACACAAATGGCCAACAGATATATATATATATATATATATATATATATATATGTGTGTAATACACACACACACATATGTTTGTGTGTGTGTGTGTATAAATATATATAATGGAATACTTAGCTATAAGAAAGGATGAAATACAACCATTTGCAGCAACATGGATAGATCTTGAGAATATCATGCTAAGCTAAATAAGTCAGAAAGAAAAAGACAAGAACCATATGATTTCACTAATATGTGGAATATAAAACAAAAAGCAACAAACCAACAAATAAAATAAAACAAACAAACAAACAAAAACTCATAGACACAAACAATAGTATGGTGGTTACTAGAGAGAAAACAGGGTAGGGGAGGCTGAAGAGTGGGGAGGGAGTCAAACATATGGTGACAGAAGGTGATTAGTCTTCGGATGATGAACATGCAATGCAATGCATTGATGATGTATTATAGAATTGCACACTTGAAATTTATATAATGTTATTAACTAATGTTCCTCAAATAAATTCAATAAAAAAATAGAGACCCAAAATCAAACAATTTTTTAATTGGAGAAAAATATGCAGGGAGAGTAAAATTTAATAAAAGCTATGATTAATAACCAGAGATAAAAGATATGCAAACATGAAGCAAAAACAGGATGCTATTAATCATATGAATATTCAGAATTCAAAAAAATAAACAACCTTGTGATATTAAAAATAAAAACATAGTAGAAATGAAAAATGCAATAGTGGGCTTGGAAAATAATTTAAGGTATATACACAAGAGAGTAAAGCAACAATATAAAGTAGGAATATATCCCAGATTGTGGAACAAAAATATAAAAATAACAACTAAAATAAGAAAATTAGAAGATCAGCCTATGAAAGCTAATATTCAAATAATAACCATGCTAGATAAAATTTTAAAAAAGAGGGAAAATAGAGGGGAAAAAAATAATCAGTTGGAGAATTAAAGATCTTCCAAAGACAGAGGGAACATAAATTTCCAGACTGTGAATTTTCTCCGGTTGCCCTCAAGTAGCCTGTCATTAAATTTCAGAGCAACAAAATTTAGAACCCACAAACTTTTGGAGAAAAATATAAAACAATAATTAACAACAAAAAATATAACAATAAAAAAGATAAAAAATATATAATCTGAAATCAGAATGGATAGCTTTCTTAACAACAATCCTGGAAAGAGAGAAAACAATAGCACACCTTTCAATTCTGAAACTATTTTTAATCTAGAATACTATAACTCACCATTATCAATGGATTGCTAGAAGAGAACAAAAAATATTGAGACATGAGAGTACAAAACTCACCTCCTCATCCTGATTTCTCAGGAGGCTACTTGCAGATGTTCTGCTAAAACAATAGAATGAACTGAGAAATAGAGGGCCTTGAAATATAGAAAACAGGAAATACAAGAAAAAGTAAAGGAAGAATTTTGAACAGAGATGAAAACCAGGCATAAAAGCCAATCGTTCTCCAAGAAACAGAAACTAAAAGAATATGTGATATATTGAATAATATTAGATATAGATAAGAACTGGCAGAGTTTGAGATAAAATGGAAAACTGAGCAATAAAAAAAATCTAGACAATTATGAACTCCAGGGAATATAAAACATTGTGCAAGAAATTAATGCTCCACACTGAAACGAGAATATATATTTATTTTGTAGAGGTCTGGAGAAAAATGCCCCCCTAAAAATCTAGCTAATAGAATTGAAATTGATTGGAGATAGGAAATGTGGAAGAAGATGCCAGGATACTAGGTGTTTATGTGTGTGTGAGAGTGTGTGCGAGTATGTGTGTATGTGTCTGCCTGTCTGTCTGGGTTGCAGGCTTTGTATGTAGAACTATTTGACTATTTAATCCATTTAGAATTTGTCTGCATATATTACTTTGATTAAAAAAATAAAATAAAAAACAACAGATGGCTATTGAAATGATTCAGGCAAGAGATCTTGGTGGCTTGGACTAGGGTAGTGATAACAGAGATCATAGATAGTGGATGAATGTAATATGGAGGATAAGGAATATTGAATTGTCAAGAATAACTTTGGGTTTCCTCATGAGCAACAGGATGATAAACATCACCAAAAGAAGAGTAAGAGAAGAGGCCCACAACTTCTCTTTCAGAAACACTTAACTGGAGGTGATATGGATAAACTGAGTGATGGCTCAGTATAAGGGTGTGAAACTCAAAGGAAAGTGTAGGCTGGAGATAAAAAACAAAAGTCTTGGGCACTGATGTAACTCATTAATTATGCCTTCAGCATCTGGAGTGCTGCACATGTAGAGTCAATTACCAGAAAAAACAGCTAATAAAAAACAGTCTTTCCATTAGCAGTTCATGAAAACATATGGATTCCTTCCATTTTCTTCTCTCCCTTCATATTTCACCTGGTTTTTCTAAAACTCTGTCCTCTTCTTCAGAGTACAGTCATTTTTGGTTTCCAAAATCATAAAAATGGTGAATCTTGGTAGCATAATGGTATAACATTTCTATTTTCTCTGTAAGAGGCATTTAGGTCTTTAAGTTTCTTCAGCCCAATGTATTATGGCTTTAATAAAATCTCTGTCTCTTTTACTCAGTTTTACTACATTCTCATCTCATCAAAATGCTTGCAGAAGGGTATGGTAGGCACTCTATTTCCATGCTAAAATAATACTAAAGATATCAAGTTAACCTGGGATAAGAATTTACAGTGAGACAAAAGAGTATATAAAAACTAATCTAGAGAAACTCCAATATTTGCATGATGAGTAGAAAAGATGCAGAAAAGTTGTGAAATACTGTGAAAGAGGAAAGCAAGGAAGACAAGGTAAGAGAGAGCATTTCTAGGAAAGAGAAACCAACTATGTAGAAAGTTAATGAGAAGTAGTGCTCTTTTTTTTTAAAGTAATTTAATAAAGGTATTAATTCAGCAAAGTGCCCAAATCTTAAAAAAAATATATGCCTTAATATATTTTACATGTATACTATTGGATTAAGGTATAGAACATTCTTGCATACCAGAAGGCCCCGTTTAAGTCATACCTCACTTCTATGATAACCACTATTCCGACTTTTGTCACCATGGATTAGTTTGCCCGGTTAAAAAAAAAAAAAATTATACAGATGGAATCATACAAAGCAAAGGTTTTTTGTGTATATGACTTTCTCACTTGATGTTTGTGATATTCATTCGTCCAATATGTGGCATGTATAAATAGTTCATTCTTCTGTATTGCTATTTAGTATTTTATGTATACATCTAAATTTATTTACATTTTTTACTGTTGATAGATATTTGGGTTTTTAGATATTATGAAAATTATCTAAACCATTATAAACACTTTTGTATATATCTTTTGGTTAACATAAGAACTCGTTTCTGTTGCTACATAACCTAGAGCGGAAATGGTAGGTTACAGAGCATTAGTAGATACAGTTGACACTTGACCAATGCAGGGGTTAGTGATGTCAATCTCCACATAGTCTAAATTCTGAGAATAACGTTTAACTCAATTTGAAGTTGTTTTTAAACAACTGAGTCACTGAGAATGTCCTTTAGATTCAAAAAATATGCAGTTAACTGGTAATTTTCTAATGTAAATTCAGTGGAGTGACAGAAACTTTGGTGAGGTTGCAGAGTTATTCAGATGGAAACTGACTTTTCAATCTCTCTTTAGACATTTTAAGGTCTTTAATAATAATCAGTGAAAACTTAGCATATCCAGGGGTCATAGTAAATATTTGATTTAAAATAAAAAGCAATACCCTTTCATTTGAAGGGTTTTTTTTCTTTCTTTTGAAATTAAAGATACATAGCTTATACTGTGCCTTCATTTTAAATATACAAATATTCACATCTGGAAACATGATGGTCAGTAACTGAATAAAATGTTTACAAAAACAGACAAAAAGCTGCATTTTTTTATATTTAATCAAATAAGTTTGCTTTGTTTATATCTTAGTGAAATTTTTGCTTTGCTGTGTGGCACTAAATATAACACAGTGAATACAAATTTAAGAATTATAGAACAATGTATTTTGGCATAATAAAAATAGAATATTACTTAAATTGTAGTATCCTACTATTTGTTAAACTTCTAATTTATGCAAGATCCTTTATCTTCAATTATGTAACTTTATATAATAATCTTGTTAATACAAAATAAAACTTGATAAGGAAAAGAAGAAAGCAATTAAGTGGAATTGTTTTTAAATTTGGAAATGCCATTGCATAGCAGTTTGATTTCTAAGCCAGCAACGTCAGGACCTATGAGGATCTGGAAGCATTCAGGTCACATCACTTTCAGGACCATTTGAGATTCCTTCTATTTGAATAGTCTTAGCCTGTGTTAAGAATCTTTAGTCTTCCTCTGTGTACATTAGAGGGATACTTAGCAACCTTGTAGTTGTAATATTTCTGAAACTCGGGTCAATTTCAGTGAATATCAATTCAAGTGACATTGGTCTTAAAGTGGTTGATTTACAACTTTGCATTTAGAACAAAACCAACACATGCCTTACTGGGCTCAGGGAAGCCATCTTAATCCCTTCTTTCTCTTTTCCCTACCACATTTCCTTCTGTGATGTATAACTAGAATCCTAGTAAGCAGCCTTAGAGTCACCTTTGTATACTATACCCTTCTCAATGATCTGAAAGGGCTTGTCATCCTATTCTATTTGGAGCATCCCCGGAGACATTTTTAACCAATCCTTTCAGCTGTTTCGGGGAGTCAAGAGCAAATCTTTGATTTAGGTTTCTTATTTGACCACCACCAACTCTAGCTTTGCCATGAGAGCACATAGTAAACAAAAAAAGAATTTGAATAAAGGAGACAGACATTGCCAAAATTTTGTTTGACTTGGTAAAAAAATGATGAGTGAATAATTTTTTACTTAAAGCATAGTCAGAAGAATAAGGATAAGAGCCCTTAACCTATTGCCCAGAAGCTTCTAGATCTTTATTTAAATGTATACTAAGGGGAAGAAATGGCGGTAGAGTAGCAGAGGCAGAAATAAGATAATGAAAGGACAGATTAGAGAAGACCTTTGGTGATCTAGAGCAAATCACCTCTTTGGTTTGAGTTTTCATAATCAATAAAACAAGAAGGTTCTACTAGATGGCTCCATAGATCCATTTAGTTCTTTTTTCAAATATTTATTCCTACCCTCTGGACAAGCCTTAGAGGTGAGCTCTGAAGATCTTTTTGATGACAATATTACTCATAATAATTTCAATGACTCATTGCTGTTGGCCCAAAGAATAGATTTTCAAAAAACTGCTCTCCATGGTGTTTTAATACAACACTATACTCTTGATCTCAGTATTTCTTTATTGACTGTTTGCTTAGATATGCAGCAAGATAGAAGAATTTATTTTCTGGAATATAGTAGTTTCAATTACTTTCAATTATATATCTAATGTGTTTCAAAGGTAAAATATATATATATATATATATATATATATATATATTTGCTTCCCTTTCCCAAATGTCATTTACTTTTCTGTCAAATGTCATTACTTTTGAATTGTAGGAAGTAAAGAGAGCTATTTCTTTTTAAAATATTAAAGTTTTAGATTGAGAAAGTGACATCACCAGGATTTTAGGATTAAGTGAAAAAATGTTTTTTAAAAATTGTATTAAGTATCTATGTGAGGCAAAGGAAAAATTTTTATGCCACAAAATGGATGGATTTCTCATTTGTAATATGTTAATGTTATGTATGACAGTGGCTTCCATAAGAAATCTTTTCAAATAGTGCTATAGTAAAAATGTATACAGTGTGCTTTTTTAAAAACAAAATCTAAATTAATAAGATGCATGGAATTAGTTTATGAAATAATTCACATACACATGTGTTCAGCCTATGCATTAGTGCAGCATTCTTTTTTTGGACACTTTAAATAAAGATGGGCTGCAGCTACTGAAATACCTTACAGTTGCTCTATAACATTCTGTGCTGAAAAGCTGTTGTTTTGAGAGGTCTCCTGCTGTGTTGTTAATAACAGTAGGACCTTAAAGTAAGCTCCACTCTATAAATCACAATTGTTTTTAATCAAAGAACAGTAAAGAGAGCTAGTTGCCACTGAGGGATTATTCAGGTTAAAAGGGGCTACTTTATTCAGTGGACTTTGGGTAGATATACTCATTGCTTTTCTTTAGATAAAGATTTGGTTCATAAATCATAATGGGGTAAAGGAATTCCATTAGCAAAGGTATAACAGAATGATTCTACATGTATTAAAGGGGGAAAATACACAGTCTCGAGCAAAATATAGATCCCCTCCTAGCACTTCTATCCTGGACATGTGCTTCAGGAAGTTCATTCTACTGCCCAGAATCCTGGGAACCTATGAAAAGAAAAGAGCTCTAGGGTGGGAGATAATACCTATTTACCAACAATACCTTTGAAGGCTTCCAATAATTCTCAACTACCTGATATTTTTTTTAAAATTTCAAAATATTTCACACTCTCATGTGATGGTAATTATATGATAAGTTTCCATTAATGATAAAAACATATAAGGTAAAATCTATCATTAATTCAGAGATCCTTAAAAATATATTTTAAATAAAAACAGCATTTACATACTAAGATATTTTAAGTATGTGGGTCAGCTATATATGTGAGATAAAATTTATTCCATCTAGAGACAAGTCCTGGTGCATTTAAAGATTTTCAGATTTTAGGAAGACCTGGTTCTCAGATTCCAGAAGCCAGTAATTCTCAAACTTTATGCACTGTAATAGGCTTCATGGATTAGAAACCTGTTTGTTATATGCTGTGAAGTATTAGACATATCCAATAACACCATAGTTGTTTTATGTGAGTCGTTCTAAAAGCTGTTAATGATATATCAATAATGAAAGCAGCTATTTAAAGATGCGACTAATACTGTGAATAATGCACACTACCTGGCTCAGTAGCTACTGTACCACCCCTTTCCTATGGTTAAAGAAAACATTCAATAACTCAGCATATGCAATTAACATGTTTTGTAGCTACTCTTGAATCTCCTCTAATTTTTAAGGGTTAATCATACATTTTATCCTTTTTTATTTTTGAAAGTGGCTCAAAACTTATCTCACAATAGCTACATTCCAGTTGAAAATGACTATAGATAACAGGTTTGCTTTTGATGCTGTAGGTAGCCACACATTTAGATGCATGGGGCCTGGGCCCATTTGCTCCCCAAATACCCTACAATTTCTATAAATCTGAAGAAATTTTGTTGAGAACAATATAGATATGATTCTTCCTAACTGCATAGATGAAATCCTAATATTCGGCCCAAATTTAAAAGATTTAGTTACATCTGATTGACCTAAGTCAAAAATGCTGGCACGAACTGCAAAGATAGGCTCATCGATCAGCTATTGCTCAGAGGGCATTTAGGAAAAGACATATGCTCATGTAGCAGCAGTTCAATTCTCAGCGTTCTGCCATAATTACATGCTTCAGCGTGTGTGCTTAATGACAAATGGAATGAAAGCCAGAATTGCCTCAGAGAACGCAAGGCTACTGGTCCAAAGATTCACACTAGATCCTAAAGCTTCGATAATTTTTAGATGATACATTTCCAAAAGATGTTCTCTTGAACTGAATCTCTATTTTCTATCTTAAGATAATCTTTATTTACTGAAAATCCATGTTTACTTACTTTCAAGATATATTTCATTGGGTTATTTGGTTTTATTTGCCTGCTTAATTGTTGGGGCTAAGGATGTTAAGCAGATGGGGCACTAGATCACATTGCTTTCTCCATGGCAGCAATAACAAAGAGGCCAAGAAAGGAAAAGAAAGGAAAGGGTAAACACGAAACTGTGAGATAAGCGCAGTTTGTTACTTAAAGCACTGCTCCCTCCCCAGTTCCCAACGTTTTCTGCTCAACATATTACGCTGAAAATCTCATTACTCACAGAAACTCAATGTTTCTGAGCCTTGGGATCTTTTGTTTCAAAAATACTCTAAGAATCTGAGACATCCATTTTTTATTTCTGAGGCGAACTTCCTGTAGAACTCATAAGCGTAAGCTTCGGATCCCTCCTATTGCACAGCCCCTGCTCAAATTCTGTACCTAGTTTTTATTTATAATTGTGTATTACTTTTTAAACCTGAATTAGCATTCACTCATACAATAGGAGTCCCATGAGTCTGGCAGTCCTTCCAAACGTCTGGCATTTACACAGAGCTCAAAGCCTTAAAATAAAGAGATGAAGTTGTCACAACTGAATCTCAGGTATATGGCAACAAGGAGCAAAATCTTTTCCAGAGTCTGAAACCAAATATTTCAGCCTCTTTACATTGACATCTTAATGGACCAAATTTGCACGGGAGTCCTTTGAGTTGTTCTCTCTTGTTCTTTGTGGTATGGTTAGATATATTTTTATATTTGTGCAAAATTGTCAAATAATAACAATAATGAAATGAATAGTTAGCTATTGTTGAACGTTTAATAAGTGCCAGGACCTTTGCTAAACTGTGACTTCCACTACAAAATTTAAATAAACTAACTGAAGAAGTTTCTGTCTCCTCAGTTATGAATCAGAAGGTAAAGGAGAATTCTGGTTTGGAGGAAGTTTTGGGGTTCAAAAAATGCAAGAGGATAGATTTTTTCTAAAGATACTAAAAAAAAATAGTCAATATTTTGAGCCAGTATTTTTAAAATATATATATTTAAATAAGTAATAAAATCTCATTTTATCCCTTAAATTACCACATTTCAGGATACAAGACCAATGAATCATGGAACCTTACAGTTGAGTCATTTTGAATTACCAGTTTTAGTTTCTCATCTATTTTGTGAAAATTCTCTCTACCATCTTAACAGACCATCTAGCGTCAGTTCCATTGTCATAAACATTTTCTTTGTTTTCAGTCAAATCTGTCTCACTATAGTTAAGTCAGCAAAATTGGGCCAAAATTCTGTCCTGATGCCTAGAAGAATAATATTTACTGACACTTGACAATTATAAAAAATTCAAATTTAAATATCTATAAATAAATTTTATTGGGACACAGTCATGCCCATTCTTTATTTATTATGAATGCAGACATGAGTAGTTGTAACAGAGGCTTTACGGCGCACAAAGTCTAAAATATTCGCTATCTGGTCCTTTATAGAAAAAGTATGCTGATCTCTCCGGAACCACACAAAACAATATTATTGTCTTTTCTTCTGATGGAACCACAAATATCTCAAACTCCTCTCTATGTTTCTGTCTTTTACAACTAGAAAATATTCTACCACCTCCACATTTTTCTCTTAATTGAGATAATTATAGATTTACACACAATTGTATCTAATAATAAGAGAGATTCCTTATAAATTTTTCTGTTTCTCTCTATGGTAACATTTTACAAAACTATAAAATAATATGAAAACCAAAATATTGACAGTATTATTATCTATTGACCTTATTTAGAGTTCCTTGGTTTTATTTGTAGTTATTTGTGTGTGTACAAGTTTTATACGGTTTTTGTTACCTACATATATCCAGAAGTGCAACAACACAATCGAGATATGGAATGGATTTCTCTCTTTTAATTTTAAATCTTTTCATACTTTTATTCGTTCTCATGTAACATAGTTTGAAACTTCTGTCCATTTTTGCTAACTTCTGATAGCTTTGCAGTTTATCGATATTTCCTTTAAAATATTTCTATCCCCAGTTTTGTTGCATACAGATAGTTGCAATTTTCAAAGGAATTTATAAAATATTACTTATGAAGGTTAAAGCAAGATAGGAAACATAACTCTGTCAACCTCAGATAGCATAGTCTTTTTTAGGGACAGTAATGATGTGCCTATGTAAAATTGAAAAGTAATACAATAGTTAAAATGCAATAGCCAAATTAAAATTTTAATCTCATTGTATTAAAATAACCTAAAAAATCATTAATAGAGAAAAAATTATATAAGATAATGCAGAACTTAGAATGAATAATACCAACACACACACACACACATAGGGAGAGCGAGCGAGAGAGAGAGAGAGAGGGAAGGAGAGAAATAGAGAAGGATGACATGAAGGAAGAAAAGAAGAAAGGTAGTAAAGGTTAGATACTACTAGATGTAAAGGATTGAGGATGTGGATTCAACATATAAATAATTGTTTCCAAAGAATAAATCAGAGTAAATAAAGCATAGACAACCAAAATATTATCGGAAATGACACTCTCTTGTGAATAAAAGCATGGATATAGAGATTAAAACTGTCCATTATTAATACTGCGTTCCAAGTAATAGTAATAATAACAATAATGATTATAGTAATACTAGATCTGTGCCTAGATATATTCGAGTAATATTTTAATCTTCATGACAAAGACAGAACACAAAGTTTCCAAGGCAGGAAAAATAAAAAAGTAAATAAAAGAGAACCTCAGAAATTTGAGGAGACTATGTTGTGACCTAATAATTAAAAACTGATTTAACCATTTACTTACAAATGCAAAAATAATTAACTTTCAAGTAATCATAAGTTCAGAAAACATACTATTCACATGTTCTTTTCTGCAAAAAAAAAAAAATATAGAGAGGTCTATACTAATTGACTGAGCAATAATTTAAAATAAAAAAATTCAAAAGTAGAAAATTATATAATAAATCTGTGTGGTGCATACCTATGTTACTTATTTTCATCAATTAATTCTTTTTGCTTTGGTGGACAAATCAACAGTTGTGATCTTTATTAGAGCTACATCTTAAATTAGTAGAAAAATCAGCATGTCCTTTAGGGTTTAGATAACATACTCTAAACATTTTCTATCATCTCATTTATTGGACTTTTTCTACTTTTCATTAACCATAGTCTTAGTAGTTGTAATAATTTTTTTTATGTATCATTTACTTCAACTCTTTATAACATTGACTTTTAAAATCTTTTTGAATTTTAAATAATTGTAGGCATACAAAACACTTGCAAAAAAAAAATAAGAGAGTTTCTTCATGTTCTTCACCCTGCTTCCAATAATGATAACACTTTACATAACTATGGTATAGTTATCAAAATTAGAAAACTAGTATCCATAAAATACTATTAACTAAAATATAGATATTCAAATTTCACCAATTCTTCCAGTCTTTATTTTTATTCCAGGATTGGATCCAGACTCCCACAATACATCTATTTATTATTAAATTTACCCTTAGTTACAGGTAGAACATTTAGAATAGTTTCTCAGTATTTTTTTTTCCTTTTTTGGTTATTTGTGACCTTGGTATTTTTGAAGAGTACTTACTGGTTAGGTATTGTTTATAACTCCAACAGGTAGGTCTGTGAGGTCAACCTGAATGAACAGAGAAAAACAGTTGTCTTATTTTGAAGAATATGAAAGTGAGAACCATCTAGTGGACAAAATATTGTATCACACAATAATCAATGCTACTTTTTTTTTTTTTTTTTTTTTTACAGATTCTGCTTCAGGTTTATTTGTACAAATAACACAGAAGGGACACCAGTCTCATGCAGACAGCAGCCCTGGGGTCACACCAGTCCTTCTGTCCTCACATGAGCAGACAGAGTCTACTCTGAAGCATTTGTGGGGATCTAAGCACCTTTGGGAGGCAGAGCCAGAGCCTGAGCTGGAGGCAGAGCTGCAACCACAGCCAGGGCCCTGGTGTAAGCATTGATCTTGGACTTCAGCATGCAGAGCCTGAGACCCTTGGTGATGCAGGCACAAACTCGTTTCCCAAACTTGAGATGAACGATGTAGGCAGGTCGATTGAGCTTGCAGCTGCCTCCCTTATGGATCTTGGGCTTGACCTCCTTAGGTTTTATGAGGGCCTTGATAGTCTCAGCATGTATACTCATGGTCTTGGTGTTATTAGCCTGCATCTTCTTCAGGCCCTTCTTATTCTACTTCTTGGAAAAGTATATGTTCATCAGGAACTTGGGGTCCATCCCCTTAACAGATTAGTATCTCTGTGATCAGGGTTTCTTGATGCCGTTTTTGTGCCATTTTTTGAACTGGTTTTGCATGGTGTGGTTCTTGGACTTGGCCAAGTCTGCACCAAATCCTGTGGCTGCTGAAGCACCCAAGGCCAGAAGAGCTTACTCTATTTTTCTGAATGTGTATGTATATATAAGTACATAGGTAGGTACACACACATATAATTTAAAATATAAGTCAATCAGATATTTTCTGCTTAAATTTTCTAGTGAAACAAAAATTATAACAATCAATTTTATAATCCAATATTAATTAGCTTATAAAACCAAGCACACATACAGAAAACTGAAGATTGTTTTGAAAATATTAATCTCAACTCTTATAAAAATTTAGATCCAGCATTTACTTATCTATGTTTGTTCCTAGTGTCTTCCAAGTAATGAGCTTTCACAATTTTGGAAACAACACTGAGTAAGGGCCCTGGCATTTAACATACATTTTAATAACTTTGCATCACTCTGTGGCAAATATAATCTCTCCGCCTGCTGGCTAGTGTTAAATAATGAAGGAAAACTACCAGAAACATATCAAGCTGTTTTTATTCCAGATAACTAATCATCTGAATGAAATGGAACTTACTCATAAATTTTTTGTTTAAGTGGTTTGGATTCCTCTGTTAAAGGTGGCAAGTAAAGCAAGTTAATATGTTTCTTAAGTGTGGAAACCATCCAAGGGCAAGAATGTGTGTCTTTCTTTTGAATCGAACACCTTTTTTGTGGACAAATGATGGACCAAAGGAAGACAATATTTAATTCTAAGATACAGGGTCCTGAAACTTTTCAGTAGACACATTCCCTTAATGATAGGCTAAGGGAAGGAAACCATGTAGCTTAGACAAAGGAGGGAAATGGAACTGGAAGCCATTCAAGTCAAAATCAAATGAGAATAAAAATGAATTTTGTAAATAGATAAAATTGTCCCTCAGCTAAACACTGAAGTGCACCTTCTGGTTTCATTTATATTTATATTTACCCAAAATAGTTTTCTGTCATGAAACACAATTTTTCCCTTTCAGTGAAAGCTATAAAATGTAAACTGTTAGATATCTGTATGCTCTTCTAAAATGCACAGCTGGAAAAACAAGGATATTTAAGTCCTCAAATGGTTTGGGTCTATTTCAAGGTTTTGTTCCTGGCCTTACGCATGAAGCAAAAAGTTGCCCTTGGCCTCTATATTTGGGAATGACAATTTAAAACTTTCAAACACATAAGTATTTCAGTTGTGTCTATTATATGTAGCTGTCCATTAAAAATATTTAATATTTAGCAACTTTAATAAAAGACTAGAAATATATATATCTAGCTGGCTATTAATATTTTGTTTCTTTTCTATGAAAGTAATATTTTTTTCCTAAGCCCAGACATTACCTATAGTCATATTGTTAGATACATTATTTTATTTGAAAATTTATAATTTTCAGTTTAATATTCTCCATGTGGTTAAAAATTAATATTTTGATATATTTAACATGTTTTATTATACCAAAATAGCATAAAAACCTTTATGCATAAACATTCATATGGTAATAATAAAAAAATATATTATCCTTTGTTATTATGTAAATCAAACCTGGCAGCTGGTTGTTGGCAGTTATAAAAGGCCTACATTATTATTATTGCAAATTATGATGAGTAACTGAACCCAAAGTAACCCCTGGAACAACTGGATAACAAGTTAGTCAAAGAAAGAGTTACTGGCAATTATGCTTTCTGATTGCCTACAAACAGACAACAAAATTATAGTTGGTGTAATCTCTCATGTATGTCTGTTTTCTTAGCTAGCATCTTGGTCTGGCCCACTGAAGCAGCATGAACAAAAGAAAAACATTTTATTTTTATCCTTCAGAATCGGAATATATGTTTATCCTTAAACATCTCCCTGTCTCTGCCCCATGTTAGCCTATGACTACCACTTTCTGTAATTTGCATGAGATTAAAGTGCAGAAATTAACTGCTATTAATTTATTACCATTGAAATTTTTATATGTAATGGTAAATACCTGCTAAGTGAGTCTTTTCTGAAAGAATATTTTAGTGGATGCAGGAGGAAAATGGGCAAACTAAAATACGAGAAAAATTAATGAGATGACAGAAGACATGTAAAGACCAACTTCTTCCACTCTACCATTTGGCCTATGGCAGCCTTGGAGGAAACAAGTACTTTTGATCCTGCCACTTGTTCTCTCTGCCTCATGTGTTAGTTGTGAGGGGGCTCAGAATAATATTGTAAAGATATTAACGATATTTTCTTTTCCTATCTGGATTTTTCGATATTAACAATGTTTTCTTTTCCCACCTGAATTTATTTTTTCCTTTCCTCCTGACTTCAGCAGATGGACTGCTATTTTAATCATTTCCAAAAGGGAAGTGTCAAAGCAGAAATACAATGACCACAGCAATAACAAAAACAATATCGATTCCAAAAAGAAAAAATGTTTCTCTTTGATCTCCTTTATGGCTTTGGTTTTCAGGTATTTAACACATTGAGGAAACAAAGACAATCTGATATATAGATAAAGATAGGAAAAGGTAAAATGACTTCCTTTCCCATCAACTTCCCCCACAAGAGAGAAGAGAGATGAAGACCATACAAGAACAAAGATTGGGAGGGACATTAGGACTGGAGAGAGAGACTGATCATACACTTTATGTCTATGGTTAGAGTCCTGAGAGGCTGTTCTCTAGACCCAGAAACCATGGAAATCATTGCAACAATTTCTATGATCCTAACATGTTATGTAAACATTATAATACTAGCAAATGACTTATGCACTTGAAGGGGCCACAGGAGTAAGAACTTCAGTGCTGAGCTGGATGATTTGTTGAGTAAAAACCACACGCAGCAGTGCATGGATGAGAGAGTTAAAGATGTGGCCTCTTGCCCCATAAACACTAGGAATTCTTTAACTACCAAAACTTAAACCCAACCCCAGTTTTAAAAGCCTAACTTGACTTAAAACAATTTTCTGCTACACTAACAAAATGAGTGCTCAAAATAAAATTAATTTGTATTACAAAAGAAGTAAAGTATGTTTCTTACACACTGAGTTCCTGCTCACTTATTGAGATTCATGCCTGCTATTACATACACACACACAAGCAAACATTTGCAGTAAGGGAAGACTTCATGCTATTAGCAAAATTGGAACATTTGAGCAAAGTTTCAAAGATGACTAAGATGGTGCCTGATGAATAATGGATGAGGAGCACTTAGGGAAAGAAGAGTAAATGCAAAACCATGAAAGGATGAGAGGGCATCGTGTATTTGAATGAGATCAAGAGATAACTTATGGAGCACACCTAGGAATTATCGAACAGAGAGATGTGAGGGTGGACGAGTAGACAGCTGGAACATTAAAGTTCTTGCTAAAAAGTGTGAATTAAGTCCTAGAATTGATATAGACACATTAAAATATTTTAAACAGAAGAGTGACATGAACGAATAACAATTTTACAAAGATAACTCAGGCAGAATATGTAGGATTCTTTGAAAGGTAATGAGAGAATAGAAGCAGACAGACAGTTTAGAAATTGATGAGAAATTGTTATGTTTTAAGCCACAGATGTAGATATAAAGGCAGTTTAGATTTACTCGACATTCAGAATTGATGAGACTTGGCGAGTTAGACATTAGTATGAGGGAGAAGTTGATGATAGCCCCCAGTTTCTGAATGGAATGTTAGCATAATTAATCAAGCAAGATAAGGAATATGGGAGGAGATATGTAGAGATGACCAGTTGACTATTGGAAAGAGATTCTTGGATCTCTGGAAGATTTCTGGACTAAAAGCAGATCAGGGAAATTCCATGACCACAAAACATGATTTGGGTATATTTGTATAGACATTCCAATATTTAAAGTTTTCACTACATCTTGTCTATTTCTGTCACTTTCTTTTTTCAACTTTGAATTAGGCAACAAAATGTGGTATTTTCAATGCTGCTCGTTTGATATCTCCTGTGACTCTGACTTTACATTTGGTCCCAATTTGTTTTTTATTCCATTTTCCCTTTGATTTAATGTTGGAATCTTGAACATGATCCTCCTGCCTCAGGATAATTTGAAATGACCTTGTCCTGCTTTGTGGCAGGAAATAGACTATGAACCATTCCAGCAAAACAAGAAAATAATTGACTAGGAGAAAAAATATTTCCATACCCTGTAGACAGAAAATTACCTTGCCAGTGGACTAAGGTAACATTCATTCACCAAATGAGCAGATAGCAGCTACATAGAATTAATGAATTGCCAGATATACCATTGCTCTAATATTTATAACAATGAAAATGCATATATAGTGATTTCTTTATGACAGGTTCATATTTTAAGTGCTTTACATATATTAATTTATTTAGTCTCTTGTCTCAACCCTATGGAATACAATTATTATCCCCATTTTACGGATGAAACTAAGATGCAGAAATATTAAATTTCGATTTCACACGGTAATGTGGATTCAAACTCAAGTAATTTTAGCTCTAGCTCTAGACACTTCACTCTCATTCAAAACAGAATACCCATTTTTATTTTTTTTCTTTTGCTGCTGTGACAAATTATATATGACAAACTTAATGGCTTAACACGACAAAAATGTATTATCTTTTAATTGTGGAGGTCAGAAGTACAAAAGAATCTTAGGGGATTAAAAGTAAGCACTGTGCTCCTTCTGAAGGCTCTATTAGAAGAATCTGTCCCCTACTTTTTCCAGTTTCTAGAGGCAGCTGTATTCCTTGGCTTGTAGCTCTTTTATTCGTTATTGAAGTCTCTTTCTAACTCTCCTTCCATTGTCACATCTTCTCTGATGCTGATCCTCTTGAATCCCTCTTATAAGGGCACTTGTGATTAAATTAGGTCCATGTAGGTAGGTAGTCCAAGATAATCTCTGTACCTGGAGATCTTTAATTTAATCATGTCTACAATGTTCCTTTCGTTGCATAAGGATACATATTCACAGTTCTCAGGGAATAGGATGTGGAGATATTTGCGATGTTTCCATTAAGAGCGAGAGTATCCTCTGCTGGAAGACCTCAATACTAGCCTCCTACTTTTATGAAATTATGTAATCTAAAAATAATACTCCTTTCTCTCACAGACACACACACATACAAACTTGCACACTCATACAACATAATTCTCCAAAGTGGAAAAGAAAGTTTTCACTAAACACATGAAACAGCATTATGAATGAGACCTTGTACCCCATGATGGCGAAGATCTATACTTTTGCCTAAACACTGAATGAACACCAGAAAACTCAGTCAGAAACCAGTTTGAAAAACCAACTTCTTTAAATGTTAAATTGAGGCCTGGGAAACATTTTGGTTTATTTATTTATGGTTTATTTGTTGGTTTGTTTATTTATTTCACATTACTCTGTTTTCCAAAGGATCTAAAGTGATAAATTTCTATTGAAGCTGGATCAGGATTATAATTTTGAATTCTTGAGGTTCAAATACAAGCTGACCAAACATGTAGGAAGATACCAAATATGTAATGGTTTGGAGTTGCATTTGTTTCTTTCCAGAATTTTTGTGCTTGAGTCAAAAGTAAAAAAGACATATACATATATATTTATTAGCAATCACCCCATATCCTCTCAGGTGGCATAAAGTTATAGTCTCTAGTGGAAGAACTGTTGACAGGAGAATGAGGCCTGGATTCCTTGGCCTTTTGTTTTATAATAGACTCAGCGCTTAGCAGTCATTAGTTTTAATAAATCCTTCATAGTCTTATTACATTCCCAGATGAACCACGACATAGTATTATATACTTAAATAACATGAGAAAAACTCAGATGTCTGAGAAAGTATTGTTTAAATTTTGCTTCTATTTTCTGTGTATTTCCAGAATATTTAAATGCTGATTCTTTAGATTTTTTTTCTTTTACAAAAAGAAGGTGAATCTACCTTTGATTCATTGTTCTGATTGGAGATAGTCCTTGGTCATGGCTGGCTTTAAATGGTATTTAACCCTGAGCTTTCCACTGTAGAATATTCACTCCTCCATGTACGTATTAACTGTAGTGTCCAGAAACAAGTAGAAATAATCTCTTTTCTCCCACACCCCACTTTTTTTGTTTTTCTTGCTGTTAAAATAAAAGATAGGGAGTTTTTATAAATGAGCAGTATCTTGTTCATATCCTTAAACTTGCAAGTCAATACATTTTAATGTTATTTTTAAATCACCTCCCTAAATCTACACACTTATTTTGAAAGCTTTAGAAAATTATTCTTTTTAATATATTGACTATTATTGTACATATTCATTTCCTAAATACTTGAAAATAACAAAAGGCCAAATTTGAAATGCTTGCATTGTAGTAGTAGAGCCAATTTTCCACATTCATGAGTAAAACAGGTAGTGCTTATTAACTGAAAGAAGCCCAGCATCCTAAACTTCCATTTAATATAAAAACTTGGGAAATATATAAAACAACTTTTTTTTCTGTTTTCCAAACTGCTTAGAAATAAAAGTACACCTTAAATCCAGCCAAAAAAGTCTTTTAAATTGCTTTCTTTTGAGAAGAAGAATGATGAGGACTGTGTTAACTGTTTAAAGTCTACATTAAGAGAATAAGGAGAGCTGACTACTAAGAGTGAGAGACACGATACTCAAATTGTAGTTCTTCTTCCAAGAGGTAACAAAGCCCAGTCCTAGGAATACAGCATATTTGTTTTAGCTAAAAATGTGGTTTAAGAGTTCCTGGACTTTTATAAATTTCCTCATTCAACTTGCCAAAACTCAGATGTGTGAGCAAGAAGGATTATGAGTGCTTCAAATGAGTATACTCATTAAATGCTTGTTGATTGAGTTGTAAGAACTGGCACTAAAAACGTGGTCTGGGGGAAAAAAGGGGGGGAAGTGTGTTAGGTAAGAAACACAGGGAACTATTGGAAAGTATTCTGTTTAGAGGAGAAGGAAAGCTCAGACTGATTTTGGGTTTATGGAGTGAGAAGAAGAGTAAAAGAGTTGTGAGATATATATGTGTATAGAGAAATTTCTCATTGCAAAACTGGACCACAATTAGCACTAAATGGAAAGAACTGGAATTGCGCATCAAGCAAACTTGATTTTAACAAATCTGAAACATGTTGTGATGTAACCTGGAGCAAAATTCTTCACCATTGTTGTGTCTAGCTCTTATTTTTTACAATTCTGCATATAGGTCAATCTCTCTGAAAAAAATCCTCGAGTCCTCAGAGCCATGTGAATGCTTGTCTCTTTGAGAAGTGGCTGGTACTGCAAATATCTGGGCATAAAATTCTCCATCATTAAAATAAAAAGGTTGAAACCAATATGATCCAAACTGTTGGGAAAATAAACACATATAAATGAATCCTAAAATTCTATTAATCAACTTACTAGAGAATGTGCCATTCGCTCCACAAATATTCATTAAACAAAAATAATGCACCAAACATTTCAGTGGGCAGTGAAGAAATACTAATGGGCAAAAAACAAAACAAAACAAAAACAAAATCAAACAAAAAACAACAAAACAAAACAAAACAAAACAAAACAAGAATTCCCTTCTTTTATTATAAAAATCAAAGTCTTGTATTAACATGTTTTTGTAAGGCCCCTGAGAAGAGAACTTTAGCAACTACATGGTATGTAACATCCCTGCTTTCCTGATTTAGGCAGCCAGAATCCAGACACCCAGAATCCTATTCTGAAGAGCTACTTTATTGCTTTTGGGCCAGGTAACCAAGAACAATAAAATCTGTAATAATTTAGAAGTATAGATCTGTTAAAACAATTTACATACTTTTTCTTATGAAAATTCAGACTATAATGAACTAAGATCTTTCATTTTCTTACTTGTATATCTCCAACATGTTGCTCTGGATTTTTGCTAGCTTATTTCCAGGAAAAAGAAAATGTGTTTCTTCTCATGACTTAGAAAAGTCCTTTTATAGAAGTAGTTTCAAAGTAGCCGGTACACCCCAGCTAGCATGTAGCTCTATTTTAAAAGGAAATGAGAGTTTGCTCTGTTTAGCAGTGAAACAAAGATACCTGGGTACTGCAACATTGGCAAATACTCCTGGAATAGCATAAAATTATAAAATAATATCATACAAATGTGAAATATTTGAGGAGATATGTGTGGTGTCAACAAATGAACATACTGTCTTGTTCTTTTGCCCCTTCCTTCAAGATTTGTAAGCATAGTTTTACTAAACATTTTGGGATTAGGAGGGATTTTACTTTAACCATAGGTTTCTAAATTTGTTTTGTATCCCAATGAGTTGCCTTTGCTCTGCTATCCTCGTTTAGCATGATTTGGGAGGGATTTCAAAGTTCTGCTCATTACTTTTTTGGCTCATCACAGAACTTCATAGGGAATAGCAAAATTCCTGAGCCAAGAAGGTCAGCCTACAGAAGAGGTCAACTCCAAGAGGGGTGTGGTGTTCAATGTTTCAGTCTTTATAGTCCACAAGTGAAATGGCCAATGCTGTGAGGTAAAGAAATGCGGTTATGTGCTGATGCTCTTCCATAGAGTGATCTTGTCAAATTCTCCCCTAGTCTCTAGAAAGATGCTTTTAAAAAGAGGGAATAGAAGAGACTGTCCATGTGCTCATGGGACGAATGAGTGGGAGCATTTGGTAAAGTGTGATAGAAGAAAAAAAAAACATGTTACACAAAATAAATTCTAATTAACAATCTTTACATTTTCGTTAAAATCAATTGAATGAACATGTTTCGAGTGAATTAAATCCTGAAAGCAAATATGATTACAATTTTTGTGGACTGATATAGAATACTGAAAAAAAAAATGGCTTTTCATGAAGGCCGTATAAGAATTTTCTTTATATTAGTGCAGGATCTTAGGCCACAGCAGTTTGATTGACCAAGATTATAAACATTGATCAAAATTTTTTCTTAAAAGAGTCAAACCATACAAATTTGGGTGACTTTAAGGGGGGAAATAAATAATGTATCATGAAATAGTAATAATAGCAATAATGATAACTATCATTTGTAGAACTTATCCAAAATGTTGTATGTAAAGGTCTTTATTCAATAGTTGATTCATTTTATTTATTAAATTTTTTTTCAAGTATTGGCTCACAAGTATTGGGGTTGCAGAATGACCAAAACAAAAAGCCTTTATAGAGCCTATTATTCTGGAATTAAATATCATCTCCTATTTCTCTCATAACAAATGAGGCAGAATATTTGAGGCAGAATATCCACATTTGTAAACATGGAGCTAGAGGCAATGATAAGGTAAATTATTCTCTGAGGATACTCAGCTGGTTGGCTGACTGCCAGGGGTTTGAATTCAGTTTGTCAAATCACAAGTCTGTTCTTATGGTCTCAGAGCTTCTTAAATTTTAGTGTAAGAAGAAGCAGTGTGATTTAGATTTCAGTGTGAGACTAGAACTGCTTTATTACTAGTTAGCATGAAGAAAAGTGGAGATCTGGAGATCTTTTGGGTAAGTATTGACAGTCAAGAACTAATAGTAATTTCATTCTCTGGGTATAGAGAGTCTAGTCAGAGAAAGCAAAAGTTTTACAACTCATGGCAAGCAAGGATATGATTTATTGATAAGCCATTAAAGGCTAAAGAAATATATTTTTTCAAATAAAATTTAAAATAAATTACAAATTAATTTGGTATTATAAAATTTTCTGAAAATTGAAAAATATCAGACATCTTTTGATTGTTTAGTCTATTTAATGACCAATCTCAAAAATTAGAAACACGTGGATGCCTAAATTTTTAAAATATTTATTTAGATTGTTTTAACATTGGTCTAACTTTATGGTGATAGCTTTAAAGTTAGAGAAAATATATTTTAAAAAATTCTCAAATATTAAAAAAAATATTACCACATAATTCATGAAATTGTGAAAATGCATCATAGCACAAAAGGGAGAAATTAGCCATATTTCATGGAAATAGGAATGACTTGGAAAATAATATACACAAACAGTGCATTTTTAGTAAAATTGAGTCCATGTGCAACACTGTTTTCCAAAATATAGAAACTAAGCCATCTTTTCAGAATATAAATTAAATGCAGAAGAGGAAAATAGTTCCCATTCCACTCCCATTTCTCTTTATGGTTTATATAAAACTAATTTTAAAATATTTTTATTTCATTGTAACTGTGTACTAACATTAAAGAGAAGCATGTTCTAATGCTTCAAAAGTATTAATAGTTTTAAAATAATCCTTATTTAGTATATTAACATAATAAATTTTTAGAAACCACAACTTTTATGGCCTGACATTAGACTTGTAATTAAAGTTTGTATCTTCTCTTAAATAAGATAGAATTATGAAATGTAAGGGTTTGACTTCATCAGGAAAACCTATGTTATACTGTCACAACTCCCAAATCTGAGAAGTGACAGAAGTTTTGTGCTGTTTGTCCATAACAGTCCATTATGGTGCACTGCTCGATTTCTGCCTGCTTCCAGTCACTACAAGGCAAGAAAAGAGCAGGGGGAAGCGGGCACTGCAGTGTCTTACATTGACAAGGAGCCTATGCCATTTTCACTAAAATCACTGGACCATGCCATACTTTAGCCTAACAGGGCCTAATAAGTAAAGAAAAAATATTTATAAAAAGGGCCTAACAAATATAATGACTCCCATAGAAAAAAAATTTTGAGATCATCTTGTTTATACTCATTTTACAAATATGGGAACTAGCAAGAGAAAGAAGTTAGCTCAAAATCATAACAATTAATTTAAAACAATGGTTAATAACCAAGGTTTTGTTTTTTGTTTTTAAATCATTCTAAAGTTACATGTTAAATAATTTCTATATACCAGATCTGACCTAGGATCTTGGAATTAAAAGGAAATAAAGATGTTATTAAAACAATATTTATATAAGAGGTGACTTCAGAATAATGTCTTGAAGGAAAAGTGAAGATTCGGAAGAAAAATAAGAGAGAAAAAGAATCTTTAGGTGGCCAGAAGAGAATCAGAAGAGAGGTATGAAATAGTGTGTTTGCATTGAGCCACCAAAAAGTTAGTATGGGTGGGTCAAAAGATACAAATGAGGGTCTGGTCCACCAGAAAATAAGAAGCTGGATATGTGGAAAATACTAAGGGGTTTGATTGTATGCAGCGATCTACTGCAGAGCAGGAGCAGGGAGAGGGTCTTCTGACTTCTGATCCAACATTATTTCAAAACTTCATTTTAATACCAAATACAGCATGTAAGTTAATGACCCAATTTTTCCAAGGGAAACGGCTGTTTCAGGGACTGTGTTCTGAGCTCATTTGCATGTGTCTGAGACAAGAGCATTGGGGCTGAATCACCATCTTCCACGACTAGATTTTCTGGTGTTTCAGTCTGGAAGAATTAGTAAGTGATTCAGAAGGTCAACAAAGATAGGTCCAGATTTGCAGTTTTCAAACAGGATTCAGCAGAGTGGGAATGAACACCCTTGAGATTGTTTTTGAGGCTTTGCTCTACTGTATTCCGGAATAGAGGAAAGCCACATTTGCACTTCATATGTGTTCAGGGGGTTTCTTCTTCCAAGTGCAGGTAGTGCTGGGTGACTAAAGGGAAGTCGGGACTGGTCGTCCTCAGTGGAGTCTGAACCCAACTAGATGAAAGAATTTAGAGGCACACACAGAAAGACTCTTCTCATTTCACTTTACATTTTGCCCAACTCCCATGCCTGGGAAGATATCATTTTCTTGACAAACAGGAAATAAGTATACAGAAAAAATGTTAAGGACAGAAAAGCAGGAAAATTTGTTTAAAGTATAGTCTTAGTGAGGCTGATTCTCTTTGCAAATCAATATTCAGAAAAGTACTGCTTATGTCTTCATTTTCTTTCAGACCTGTGACTTTCCTTATGGTAGGCAATTTTATACATTTGATGAGAAACTACTAATAAGTATGGCTGAGAATTTTAAAAAACAAACCAAATCAAAAGGAAAGCTTTTTGCACCAGCTCAAACACTCTGAACTACAACAAACTAACTCTGACCACATGCAGAGCATGTTGCTTAGAAACCCATAGCAGAGTTTGGGAAGCAACTTTAGATCTCACCAGTTGCCCTTGTGAAGAAACTGACATTGGTGATACAACATTAAAAGATGTAGAAATAAAGTCATCTGTAAAGGATAAAAATTTTCAAAAAGGGAATATATATAGTTCTAAATATTTTGCTTTTGTTTTTTGTTTAACGAACGATATAAAACCTGAAACCCTGACTTTCATTGTTTGAGTCTAAGATCAAAATTTATGCTGCTTATGCTTAAGTTAAGTCTTAGACCCAAAATGATGAAAACAGCAGATTTCAGAATACCAGTGCAACTTTTTTTCTTCAAGGAGCATTTCCCACATGTTATAGCTTCCTGTCTTTCCGGTTAGAAACTGTTCATCCATGATGTTATCTTTTAGTAGTCAAGTTGGTACTATGATTAAATATATTTTATTGGTCTGACACAGAATCTCACACTCTTATATTAAACTTCCCAATAACTCCAGATTACAGATTGTATAGAGTGACATCTGCTCTTAGCTAGATTATTGCTGTAGCCATCCATCTATTTTATTGTGGTGTGCCCAAACCTCAGATTACACGCAGTTCATACTAACAGCTGATAAAACTTTCTAAAAAACAAATTTGATCTTTCTTTTTGCTACTTGGAAGCTACTGTTGTTTCACCACTAAAAGCAATAAAATCTAAACTCTTTAGTATGGCATATAAAGTATCACTATTGCTTCCTAATAATCCTTCTAGTTTCAGTATCCTCTGAATATGCGATACCCTTTCACGTCTCCCTGCGTTTGTTACAGCTCTTCCGTAGCCCTGTGGTGTTCATCCCCTCCTCTCAATCTGATGAGCATCAGCTCACACTTAAAAACCCCAGCAAATATATCATACTTTTGGGGGAAGCCTTTCTGATTTCCCTCAGAGAAAGATGGTTACTATTACTAGACACCCAGACCCTGAATCTGGTCCAAAGGAGCTTGATAAATGTTAACATAATTTAGAGTCTTTTTCCATTGCATATTTAACTTTCTGATATAAGTAATTTTCTAGTCATAGCTGTAACTTCATTTTATGTGAGTTATAGTCCTAAAGTAGTTGTAGTCAAAAAATTTAACATGGTATCGCTATCTAAAATTGTATCTGTTCATTAGCTTATATTTAAGTTTTGGAACTATGATTCTCCTAAAGAAGTTACGTCTTAGCCTCAAATTGATGAAAACAGCAGATTTCATAATACAAATTTTTCTTTCAAGGGACATTTTAGCTTAATCCAAGTATAATATAGATAACTCCAATTTTCCATAGTTTTACATATATGCAAATATTATACATAATAGGCTAGCTTATTAAAAACACATGAGAAATATACTTTTTATGTTAAAATAATAGCAGACTGTATGATTATCTGGTAACTTCTGTTATTTGAAGTGAGAATTCTTGGTCGATTTTGCTGATTCATCCCTATTTTCCACAAGGTTCATTAGACACACTTATAGAACCAATTAAGACAACTTCATAGAGCTGTACGAATGAAAATATTAGGTATTTGCTTAATATGTATCTTCTTTAGAATGCAAACTACATAAAAATAAAAACTTGCATATGACATCTTGCTTAACATTCTACCTTTGTTTTGCTCAAAGTTTGAAACAGTAGTCTCTTAAGTATTTATTGAAGGGATGAATATGATAATTGAATGCTTAATACATATATATTTTTCCATTTTTTTTTCAAAATATTCAGCACAGAGTTTTAGCATAAAGGATCTTGAGGATACTTATTTTTACAAAAATGCTGTAATTTAACAGTAGCAGTGTCACTATCTAAAATACTATTATCCCACCAAAAAATTCTCAAGTACTTATTATTTGTTAGAAACATTTATAGTAAAGACTGGACTAACCTAGAGATATTGTTGCAATCACCCTAAGCAGCTACTTGTGGATCTATTATTGATTTTGCAGGCAATAAATATTTCCAAAGTTTATTTTGTGCCAGAATATCTGCCACTCATCGCACTGACACAGTCAGTTTCTAAGATACGGACCAAGTATGGACCTTCACAAATCTCCTTGTTGTGGGGATATATAGATGCCTGTGTGGGTCCCAGGTCTGGCTGTGATCCAGGCTTGCGGCCAGGGACAGAACTCCGGATATAAAATGTTATATTAATGTAGTAAGGCACCTGCACCTAACTTAGTTTATTGTTTATCACTCATGTGTGGCAGAGTGTTACTATTGTTCTCGGATGTATATAAAGCCCATGCGATCCAGAAGCATGTGCTCCCCGCAATAAAGTTGGTGCCTGCCATTTCATTCTCATGGGCGCTCCTCGTGCATTCTTTCAACTTGGGATCTCACCACCGAAGTCTTCCCTTCTTGATCAGCTCGGTGCTGACACTAAGTATAAAACAAAATCGCAACAACACTAGGAAGAGAGGATTATGTTTTTGTATAAAGCCAAAGAAGAGCAAAAGAAGAGAAAGAGGTGGAGGAAGAGAAGGAGAAGGAGGAGGAGGAGGAGGAGGAGGAGGAGGAGGAGGAGGAGGAGGAGGAGGAGGAGGAGGAGGAGAAGGAGGAGGCGAAGGAGAAGGAGGAGGAGGAGGAGAGATTCTTCAGATCTGAGTAATTATATCCCAGATCTGATGGAGTTTCTATTGAGGCATGGGTGAATTTATTTGCATCACGTTGAAAAAAATATAGTAGAAATGGTGGAGTGACATTCAACATAAAAGAAAGATTATTAATATATTTCTTATTGGAGAGGACTGAGGTTCAACATGCTTTGCAATCCCAGTGACAAAGTTTTTAACAGAATAAGAAATATTTATTCCAATTCTCTCTTCTAAATCAGGGAAGGATTTTATTCTAAAAGAGTATACATTTGATAATTTATGCAAATGAATACATTTGGAGGCAGTGCTCAAGTGCTAATCCAATCTAGTAGAGTGGTAACACATAGAGAATGGGTACAAGTGAGAGAAATCAGCAATGTATGCTGCTCTGTGGTACATTTTGAAATCTAAAATAAAAATATCTACTTTAGAGGTAGCTTATTAATAGGAAAATAAAGAGGGGAGCTATAGTCCAATGAGAAAGTAAAAACTGTAACCTTTTTATTTCTGTTTTCATTTTTACAAAGTCCTCCTCCTCTTCCTCCTCTTTTGATCTTTCTCTGGCTGTTCGCATATTTCTGACATGAAATGATAATATTTGGTTAACATTTTGACTGCTTACTTTCTATCTATAATCCTCACACATTATCACTTTTGTATTCATAAAACCCTAAGAAGTTGGTGCTATTATCATTGTGATTTTTCAAGTGAATAAGTTGAGAGAGAGAATAATTAAATACTCAGCCCTAGGTCACACAGCTAATATGTAAATATGGCATTTTAACTGTATGCTTGACTCAAGAGCCTGCACTGTTGACTTGTATTTCTGCCATCACATCAGAGAATGGGAACAGCTTCTCCCTGAGTATGCTGAATGACAAGATCCCAGGGGAGTGATGTGAAGAGGGTGAGAAAGTGTGAGGAAGCTAAGTTGAATGAACCAGGAAGAGAAATGTATAGATTCAGCCTGAGACATAACCATTTTAAATTTGTGTCTTAGACCCACTACTTGGTGAAAGTTATCAAATGATGAAGGAGTAAAGGTTTACTTTGCATGAAACTTGAGTAGTCTCATTTTCCTTGAAAAAGTTATAAAGGAATGATTGAATGTACAACACCTTAAAAACCCAACATTCCTGACATATGATATATCTTAAAATTTCTTCCTTACCATCTTTGAAGCTGATATTTAATCTCTAAACAAGAATCACTTCATCCATCACTGTACCCAAGGTGCCTTTTGGATGGAACTCAGGAACTATTTTAAATCACCAAACTATTCAATTTAAAGAGAGGGAAGTTAGAATTAATACTTAGAAAAGAGATTCAAGAGTAATAACATTTTTTAAAAAGAATTTGGACCCTTTCAAGTAGTATTTTTATGGTTACAGTGGAAGGCACTGGGTGGTCTGTTAATATTGAAACTTACCACTGAAATAAAATCTTTATAAATCCTCAAAGATAACTTGGAGATGTTTTTATCACCAGGGGAAGTATACATTACATTGCTCTAAGGACATCAAAACTATAAATAATAGACCCAATATTATAACTTACACTGATGATTCTGTAGCACATTCATGTAAATTCAGAATCCATTTAGTGACTAAAATGTCTGCAATTCTTCAGAGAGTATCAGAAATTCATTTGCTATTTCACAAGTCCAATGTTGGGTTTTACATTGACATCTATGGATCACTATAGTTAAAAAATATTTGGTGCACTTTAGGTTAAAAGTTTCTATTATTTTTTTGGTTGCCTGGTGTATGCTCAATAGCTTAGATGCCGTTAGATGAGGTGGTATGTTATCATAGTCAAGAATTCAGCCTCGGTGTCTTTATATATTTTGAGACACATAGAATTTGCCACTAGACAGTCGTTATCCTAAGTATTTATCCTTCAGTATTTATCCTGTGTTCAGTGAAATAAGTTGAATAGGGTAGAAAAAAAGGATGATGGATATATGTTTTTAAAGGAAGTTCACTCTGGCTGCTTTACAGAGAATAGCTTGCAGGTGCCAATGATAACTCTGGGTAGAATCAGTAGAAAGACTTTCCTAAAAGAATGGAATTTAAGATATGTCTTGGGAGATTTAAAATGATGGGGTGGGGTGGGGGGAAGTAGGTGCAAAGAAGATAGAAATATCTGCTGCAAATTCTGAAAAAAGGAGTATGCCCATGTGATTGGAGTTTCACTCAGTGAAGTAATTGAGATGTTAGTAATGGAAGTGGCAAGGGAGAGAACTCAGGAATCAATTAAAAATACTTTGTCAACAAAGCGAGATGGTCAGACTAGGTCTTTAAGTAATAAATAGTTGCTGGAGGTTTTTAGTGTAAACAATATAAAGAATTTTTTTTTGCTTTGTTTTGTCTTTATCAAAGATTCATATAGCACTAGAAATACATAATCTAGGCTAGGGGATTATAGATTCAAAACTGTGAGACTAGTTAAGCATCTGCTACAGAATGGTATGAAGAAGTAAAGGTATGATTTAAGGACTTAGTTTTGGCGAGAATGACAACAGGAGAATGATCCAATGAAAATAATAATGAAGGAGTAAAAAAGAGGTTTTTAAAGAAAAGCAGTCTTATATCTAGTTCAAGAGTATAAAAAAATTGAGGAAGTTGATTTTAATTTACATGAAATTAAGTAGGCTAGAAAGAAGCAGTTTTCAAGGTTTATCAGTCAGCTTTTGGTCGATTTTGTTGGGGTAACAAATTCAAGCCTGCATTTCATACAACAGTGAATGTTCATTTCTCACTGAGGTTACATGTAGGCTGTAGGTTGACTGTACCTCTGATGCATCTGTCCTCTTTTTCCTCTTTTTCCTATATCTAGACTGAAGGAGCAGCTGTATTAAGGACATGCAGTTCTACGGTTGAGGGAAAGTCATGAGGAAGAACTGTGCATTGTTCATTAAAACTTTTACTCAGAACTTGCACAGGCACTTTTGCTCACATTTCATTGGCTAAAGCAAGTCACATAAAGAACCTTGATATCAAAGGGAGAAGAATATAAACATCTAGGGAGAGGCAGTAGATAAATATTTAAATAAAATTGAACATTCATTAGCATTATGATTCAGCAATTCCACTTCTAGATATTTATCCAAAAGAAATGAAGATATGGAGATATGCTAAATCTGTAAGCTAATGTTTATAGTAGCTTTATTCACAATCACCAAGACTGAAAACAAAGATAATGTATATCAACTAGTGAATGAAAAACAAATTGTGGCACATCCATTCAATGAAATAATGCTCAGTCAAAAAAAAGCAGCAGACTAATAATGAGAAATGTAACAACATGGATGAATATCAAAGAAATTAAGCTAAGTGAAAAAGGTCATATTTAAATGGTTACATATGATACTATTTTATTTATATGGCATTGTGGCGAGAACCAGA